>NW_027508833.1:7368333-8099166 GCF_051911475.1 Siphateles boraxobius | reverse complement strand
AACTTTAAAGCCAGATTGAAAAACTTCATTGATTGAATTGTTTGACAGAAAAGTTTGTAATTGAGCCAATACAGCTTTCTCCATGATCTTTGAAATAAAAGGAAGATTTGAAATAGGTCGAAAGCTGGAGAGAGAAGAGGAATCTAGATTAGGTTTTTTAATATATGGTGTTATCACAGCCTGTTTAAGGCAAACTGGAACAGTGCCCGTATATAAGCACTTATTAATGACGGACAGCAGACCTGGACCAATTGCATCCATATTTTGTTTGAGGAAATGTGAGGGAACAATATCATGTTGGCATGATGTAGGCTTAAGACGCTCCACAATTTCCTTACAGGCGTGGAAACAGAGTGGCTCAAACACAGACCATGTGGCGGAATATAAAGGAATCTCTGACAAAGTATGTCCAGCCTGAGACATTTTAGCTCTAATGGCCAATACCTTATTTGTAAAAAAGTTTCCAAAACTTTCACAGAGCGAGACAGAAGGCGTAGGAAAAAGATTGACAGGTGGATTTAGCACAGAGTCAATAGTGGAAAAAAGTCCCCGAGGGTTATTTCTATTTTGCGTAATCAAATCAGAGAAATATTTACTTTTAGCAGCTTTAGCAGCCCTCTGAAATGAGGAAAGAGAGTTTCTCATAATTTCATATGAGACATGCAATTTGTCCTTTTTCCACTTGCGTTCAGCTCGACGGCAAGCCTGTCTAAGAGAACGCACTGATTCATTAAACCATGGAATTGGTACTGAAATACGGAATTTAAGCTTAAAAGGTGCAATACTGTTCAGAATAGAAGCACAGGTGGAGTTGAAAAATCTGAGATGTTCATCCGCATCCAGGTTATGAAGAGTAAATTCCGTTGCAGAAGTCCACGCTCCAAGAAATGCTGCAGTGAACTCCTCCCTGGAGTGTGCACTGAAGGTACGAGACATACGCACCATGGGCTGAGTTTTTAGTGTTTGACCAAAGTATGGAACAGAGAAAATTACAGGCATATGATCAGAGAAGGTTGCATTGCTAATTGTAATATCTGATACAGATAATCCATGAGTTAAAATCAAGTCCAAGGTATGACCATGTAGATGCGTTGGGCCAGATACCCACTGAACAAGGTCAAAAGACTCAATGAGATTTAAAAACTCCATGGAGAGAGTTTTAGATGCACAACAAACATGAATATTAAAATCACCAAGCAGCAGTATTTTATCGTAAGCAATAACAAGATCCCCCACAAATGCAGCAAATTCGTTAATAAATTCTGAGTTATGTTTGGGAGGGCGATATAACAGTGCAATTGTGACAGGGTTTGCTACTAGTATTTGAAATAGTTGCACCTCAAAACTGCTATATGAAGATGTAGATAAAAATTGACAAGAAAAAGTGTTTTTAAAAACAGTCACTAACCCCCCACCGCGGCCTGATGAGCGCGGGGTATTTAAAAAGTCACAGCCCTGCGGTAGTAATTCAACAAGCGAGCTTAATTCTCCAGGTTTAATCCATGTCTCGGTGACACAAAGGAAGTCCAG
The DNA here is from genome assembly GCF_051911475.1 of Siphateles boraxobius. NCBI lineage: Eukaryota > Metazoa > Chordata > Actinopteri > Cypriniformes > Leuciscidae > Siphateles > Siphateles boraxobius. The sequence continues at coordinate 8,097,636 of NW_027508833.1, read as the reverse complement.
CGCTTGTGTAGTAAACAATTCGTTTAAAATGAAAGTTTTATTTACCAGGGATCGTGCATTGATAAGGGCCATCTTCAGTACAGATAAGTCATTATCCGACTGTGTTGCTCGACACCAGGGCTGCCAACTCTCACGCATTGAGCGTGAGACACACGCAATTGACCCAATTCTCACGCTCTCACGCCACACCCCCGATTTCTCACGCTTAAGTGTCAACCCGGTAGGTAAAATGCCTGAAAGATGAGTTTATCTATATATCTACCTGTTGAGCCACTCGCGATCGACTAGTTATACCGCAAATTAGTTAAATATCCCGTAATCTAGAGTAAAGATATTGTGCTCCAAACCGCGCACACGGCAGAGGTAAGCGAACGAGAGACCTTGCGTGTGCAGAAGACACTATAGATTAGATCGTGCAGGGATCATGTTTGTGACCGATTTTATTAGAGACACAATAACATCTCCGACACAGCGCAGGAATGGCGTAGTGCCAGAAATTAAATCACTACTGTACATGAAGATATTTGGCAGCTGGGAAAATGCATCAACGCAGCAGTGATGATTTGGGTCTGTCACAACCTTCTGTAAGCAGAGTGATCACAAACAATTACAGCATTCCAGAACCTCTTATTGTGTCACAGTTCATTTTGTTTCCACTGGACATTCCCACCTTGCAGGCTCAAAAAAATGCATTTATAAATATAGCAGGCTTCCTCACAAGCAGGGGGAATGAACCGTAAATAATTTATTATTAACCGCTATAAGCTCCCACGTCTGCTTCTGTGCTGTGACACCCGGCCTGATTTTCCTTTAAGGATGGCCTTGTGTTCATCCACTAACTGGGCTCACAGTAAACACTGTTCCTCTGTCCAGTTGAGCTTTCTTGTTTTTTTATTCCATGTTTGCTACATTAAAACCAACATTCAAACCACCACTTAAATAGACTGGAACAATTTTTATCATTCTAATCCAATCAAATACCTTATAGGAAATTAACAGTATGGTAAATTAAAAAAAGGATTTATATACACATATAAAATGTGTGTGTGTGTGTGTGTGTGTGTATGAGAATGGTCAAATAGGAAAAATTACGCATGTAATTTCAATGTGAAGGCTTCGAATAGGCCCTATACTTATAAATAACTCTTTTGTTCCTTCTTGGACAACCAACCAATCACAGTCTTCAAAAGATTGTGTCATACATAGCAACGGGGTCAGCCCCGCCTCCTCACTAAGATCAAATTTTTGGTCTTTTCCTTACTCAGAGTTGCTCTCAGATCGGTCCCGAATCGCTCTTAAGCTAAGACTCCTACGTAAAAGGTTTTAAGCTAAATTAAGAGTTTTCTGAGAGGATTCTTAGAATCTTTATGAATACGGGCCCAGGACTGGCAATGAATCTCTTACTGACAATTCTGATATCCTCATTTATACTTCAAATGCTAAATTCAGTCTACTAAACTTTCTCAGTTTATATACTATTGTATTGGAACCTAAATTAAAACATTTAATACATATGTAACACTACAAGTAACTTAGCAGCTACATGTCAACTAAATGTCATTAGAGTATTAGTAGACGGTCTGCTTAATATCTGCTAACACTATTTTGTTGGTCCCCCAACATAGTCAGTAGAATATATAAGTAACTTAGCAACTACAAGTCAACTTGTTCTCCTAACCCGAACCCTAACCTAACAGTATACTGACAGTCTACTAATACTCTAATGACAGTTAGTTGACATATAGTTGAAAAGTTACTTATAGTTAGTAGAATGTCTAAAGTGACTATCGAAATAAAGTGTAACCATGTTTTATATATATATATATATATATATATATACATACACACACGCACACACACACACACACATACATACAGTGTGAATATTTTTCTTACAAAAACCCTTCGCTCTGCTTCAGCATGCATTTATTAACCCACTGGAGTAATATGGATACTTTTTTGGTGGATAGATGTACTTTTTGAAGCTTCAAAAACTACAATGCTGGGAAGAGCTAATTAACATGACTGTGTTCAGCCAAAAGAAGAAATTCATAAACACCTCGGATGCCTTGAAGGTGAGTCAATTATGAGATCATTTTCCTTTTGGGGTGAACTATTCCATTAATATATTGAACACTTGGGAAACCAGGAGAGCATGATAAAGAGTAATATTAAAAATATGATACCAGATCTAAATTTCACAAACCCAACTGAGCCTTTTACTGCATCTATAAGCAGGTTTTCTAATTCTAAGTACACGTCTTAGTAAGAAAAAGAACGATTAAACAAGTTGATGCATAAGGCAGTCTTTGGCATTCATCCTCTTCTGTGTAGAAGTTGTTCTCGGCTTTATTTGGGAAAGCCAAGAGGAGGGGTAGCATCAGCACCAGTCATGAATATCAGAAGATCCTCAAATGTAAGAGAGGCCTCTTTATCTGTTAAGAACATAAAATGTTAAGTGCAACTACCAAGCTCATAAAACATTAAAAACAAAATACATTAATTATATCACCACCTATCCCAAATGCTGCTGAGTAAATATTACCAAGCAAAGATGGTCTTCATTTCAGTCTGTCTGTGGTTGCTGCCTTCATCACCCCAGTTCACAACAAGAAGGTCTTTAAACTCACTTATTGACAGTGGCTTCTGTGTGTTAGTGAACAGAGGCTTAAATGCCATCCAGCTGTTTCCCACACTGTCTGACAAAGGAATTTATTTTATTTTCACATGAATTATCCCTGTCTTAAACTGTGAAATTATGCTAGCAAGCCTGGGGTAACAAACAAAATAAAAGTGTTTATTTAGATTTTACTGTACGGTTATGAAATTGTTCCAGGTTTCATATTGACTTAGGTATAAGAAGCCCTATATATCTTAAGATAAATGAAGTGTTTAATGACCAGAATGTAAACTCTGGACAGTTCAGGAAGGCCAGCATTATAAATCCTGTGTACCCCACAATCTGCAATCTAGTCACCCAGAGAGGCCTTCAATATTAGATTACCATTTAATTGTTCATCCCTCAATCAATCAAAAAGTCTCTCTTTTAATATCTCCTCACATTCTTTTTTTCAAGATCCCTCACAGTCCCACCTGATAGGTTATTAGGGGGAGGGGAGGGCCTTTGTCTTCCCAGGTGTGAAACATCAATATCCATTATGAGTCATACAGCTTTTTTACACAAAACATGACTTTCAAATTTTAAATCAATATATTGTTTTATCTGAATAAGTGGGCAGGATGATTTGCACATAGTTTTGGAGCAAATATTCTAGGCTACATGATGCAATTTTCAAAAGTGCTGTGAACAAATTACCAGTATGGGTTTTATGGCCTTATTTCAATGACTAATTTTTTTGGGGTTTTCCACAAACCACGCATAAACGTCATTTTTGCAAACTTTTAAATACATGCTGCTCAAATTATTGTAGCAGAATTTGTGCTGAATACAATGTAATCAGACTTTAGCCATGGAAATGTTACAAGTAACAGAAATAAGCACAAATGTCAGAACACCTCCAGATTTTTTACTCGTAAACAAAAGGACAAATGAGAATACTAGGCAGTTTCCCTTGGCACTTCAAGAATTGAGTAATCGGTTGAGAATAGGCACCCCTAGGGGTAATATCTTACGGATCAATTTACTTTAGGACTCTGTGATGCAGAATTGAGTAGGGAACTTTGAGCTATGGTTAGAGTGACAGTAGCTGCAATTGTACAGTTAAAACAAGCCCCAGATACAAGACAATTGGTTAAGGGGAGCAAACACTAGGTCTTCTTGCAGTTAAAATGAGAAATAAAGGAAATAATGACTTGAACGATTAATGAAGTCCATGAAGTAGTGCAGAAGCCAAGCAGTGATAATGCAAGACCGAGCGATGACTTTAGGAGAGGTCTAAGAAGCGCAGACCGATTTGACCATTAGAGAAAACCGTCTGTCTGTGTTGGGCATATTGAAAGAGGTTGTGAGGGAGCATAGGGGTCTGTAAATTTGTAGACCCAATTGTAGGCCCAAACAGTGGATACAGTTGGTTAAGGCCAATCAGAAAAGAAAGATAATTTAATAGGATAATATCCAGTTGTGGAAGTGGTGATACAGGGGGTAAAATACCTTGTTTGATTGATACTGGTTCACAAGTGACAACATTGACATCCAAAAGTTTAATTTGGTAGCTGCTACTGGGTTAGTCATTCCACATGCTGAGGTGAATTTAAATATAGTTGGGAAAGTCATACCAAAAAGGGGAGTGTTGATTGTTAAAGACTCAAATGGATCATCGTACCCAGGACTGATGTGCACGAATGTGATTAAGGAGTGCAGAGGTTTCCTGATACAGACTATAGATAGTTGCGTAGGATCAGAATGTGAAATGGAAGGTGTGGCATCAGATTTGTTTGGCGTGTGAAGATCTGTTAAAGTTTGCAGATGAGTCAGGACAAATAAGTTAAATTTACAGTGGCCGCAGGGAATATGAAAGACAATACAAGCACATGTCAGAGGCATTTGATAGAGGCATTTGCACATGCAAGACCTTATAGGAAGGTCTATGTGGGTTTGGTAGAACCGTCATGCACGTTTTTGAGGTGACATTAGTGGCAGTGACTGTGCCATTATACAGAAGGAGAACAACACAGGTAAAATACAAACTCAGTTTATACAGAAACAAGATGGCAGGTGAGTAACTGGTTGGAAGATATGGTGTTTCTGGCAGAGTAATAACAGTAGTGATGTGTCCTCCCGTATCGAGGCTTCGAAGCGTGTGTCGAGTAATCCGGGATGATTTCTGTGAAGCGCGTATCGAGGCTTGTGTCGGTGACGTATGTGGTGACGTTTGAAGCCTCGCGAGCCACCTGTACCACGTGACTGCTTCAGGAAGTGGTTCGCAGTTTGGCGGTCTATTTGAGATATACGGGCCAGCAAAATGCAATGGATTCCCCCTCACATTTTGTTGACTTGGGACTTTGCGAGTTTGTTAGCGATCTATTCAAGCTTCTTTTTTTTTGCGATGGAACCAGCAAGAAAAAGGAGATTTTCCCCTGTCTGGGAACACTTTGAGCTGATCTCACCAAATAATGTATTTACATTGTAATAATAACTAGTGTAATATAAATAAACGCGGCAACACAAGGTATTACTTGTTCTAATGTCTTTCTTCTTATTTCTTGTATTTTAAAAGGTGAAGTGTCTGTTGTGTTCCAAAGAACTTGGATACAACAACAACACCTCATCTATGCTGAGGCATTATAGAGCCCTGCACGTAAACAAGGAGACCAACCAAGGTGGACTAGGCTCAGGTAAGCCATTTTAGGATGCAATGATAAGACAGCATACCAACATAAAATGACATGGTATATTTGTATTATACAACATTAACTGATACTGTAAATAATTTATTAATCTAATTAAAGGATTTTTTGTCATCAGGAGAGAAGGATGTGGATGAGGGCTTGGTCAATATGGTGACTGAGGATTCCCAGCCTTTCAATATTGTGGAGGACAAAGGGTTCAGAAAGCTTCTTAAAGCTTTGAACCCAACCCATGTTCTCCCCACAAGGCAGGTGCGTATGTGAGCACATGTATTTTTCCCTTTTTTCCCATATTTGCCATTCCAAGAGTGTTCTCTTCTTTCCTTTAGGCTTTGAAAGCTATGGTGGAGGACAAATATAAGGAATCCAAGGAGAAAGCCAAAGCCTTGGTGTTGAAGGCCTCAGCAGTTAGTTTAACATCAGATATGCGGACCTCTATAAACACCGATGCATATTTAGCTGTGACATGCCATTTTATAGATGCAAGCACCTCCTTGCAGTCTGTTGTTTTAGGGGTGCTGTATTTCCCTGAGGCACATACTGCTGAAAATTTGGCACAAGCAAAAGCCGCACTTATGTCACAGTGGGGTATTACAAACAAAGTTACTTGCCTTGTGACTGATGCTGCTGCAAATATGGGTGCTTGTGGCAAGGAGCTTCGTTTGCGTCACACAAATTGTGTGGCGCATACTTTGAATTTGCTTGTAAAAAAGGCTCTTGACCAAAACGCTGTGTTGTCTGTCATCCGGGCAAACTCAAGGAAGATAGTGGGCTATTTCAGGAGCAGCACAACTGCAAAGGTGAAGTACTTTATTTCATTGCAATATTCTAAATGCCACTGTTTTGTGCTGCTGCAGTGACACTTGCATTAATCACTTTTTGATTGCTAATTTTACAGGAGAGGCTGACACAGGTGCAGGAGCAAATGGGCCAGCCAGCACTGAAGCTAGTTCAAGAAGTGGATACACGTTGGAACAGCACATACCATATGCTCCAATGTCTTTATGACCTCAGGAAACCTGTAGGAGCAGCTTTGGCAGGCCTTCGCACTGACGTTGCCCCACTGTCATCAGAACAGTACAATATTATTGCAGAATGTCTAAAAGTGCTGTCCCCATTTCATGATGCCACAGTGAGCTGTCAGAGGAGAAGAGTTTCCGGATCAAAAGTAATTCCTCTTTTGTCAATGCTACACCACACACTGGAGGAGGACATGGGAGTTCTCCAAACTCCAGAGAGCAAAGCAATGGCTGAGAGTCTGAAAAGACAGTTACGGGAGAAGCTATTCACATTGCAATCAATGAGCATCATGTCACTGGCGACACTGCTTGATCCCAGGTTTAAAAAGATAGGCTTCTTTAGCCCCAATAAAGCAGCAGAGGCCGAGAAGAGGCTCACTGCTGAATGTGCTGCTGTTATTCGAAACAGCCCGTCCTCCTCCTCGTCCTCATTGAACCCCATTCATTTTCAGTGTTTCCGAAGTACGCTCGCTGGTAAATTAATGAAATTACTGTATTTTTTTTTACTTTTATACACATTAGCCGAGCTCTCGAGAATCTAGTCAGTAGTTATATTTTATGTAGCCAGTTTTAGTTAATGTTTATTGGAAGATAATAGGTTAATTGCAGCCAATGTTCCCTCTAAGCTGCGCGCTTGCGCGGCCGCGCACTTCTGAAGCCGCGGCCGCGCAGAAAAGAATAAAATACCACGCAGAGGACTGACGCGAAATGTGTGGGGAAATCCATTTGATTGTAGTTTAAGTGAGAAATAATTGTAGTGCTCTGATCAACCGCTTTAGAGTGAAAACTGGTGAATGCAGTTTACAGGTTTCATAGAAAGAGAATGATGTGAGCACGTGTGATTGGCAGTGAGTCTTGCGTGCGGACCAAATAGCTCAATGCGAGAGGCAACGAGAAACGCAAAGACAAGTAAAATAAAATCACATCATGTTTTAAAGAAGAGTGGTTTGATTAAAGTTGTGGAAATAACGGTTGATGGACACATAACGGTAAGAATTACATACCCACTCGGCGTGCAAATTCAAATTCATAAGCAATAAACAATCATTTAACTTTATGGTTTAATGCTTCCTGTACACAATTAATTGACTGTACAAAAACACTTTATCCCAGCAAACAAATTTAGGTTCTGGGAACGTTAGTTTTTGGTTCCCAGAACGTTCCTAGAACTTTCCCTTAACGTTAGGGGAACGTTCCCGGAACGTTTTCCTTACGTTATAAAAATGGAACCTAAAAATAACCTACATGGAACGTTCCTATAACGTTCTTGTTTGGTTCCCAAAAAAATAACCTCATGGGACCATTCGGGAACGTTAGGGGAACGTTCTGTGTTTGCTGGGATGGTTTTCCCAGACCATCTCAGTGCAACAGCTTACTTTTCTTTCATACTATATTCTATTATTGTAAAGAATTGAACTGTCCTGCAGAAGATTTTGTAAATTATTTTTCATAGGATTTCTTGGTAAAGACAGTTAACAGCACTGTGAAAAAAATATCAGGTAACCCAAAATGTGCTTCATTTATTGACTTCTTAATTAACTGCTTGTTGTTCAAAAATATGATTTAATACCAATAAGTTACATCAAGGGTCAAATACAATAGAAATGGCACATTCAAGTTAAAAGTTACAACTGAATGTTGAAACCATTGTGTTTCTACATGTGCTGTACAAGTCAGGTATAAAGAATATTTTTGCTCAGGTGGCGAAAAATGTCCGCCCAATAGAAAAAAGTTTTGCTCAGCAAGAAAAAAAAAAAAATAGAGGGAACATTGGTGACAGCGCATGGTTCGTGGTCAAAAATGAACACAGATTTACATGAAAATATAGTAATCTCAACATAAATGCATTTAATTAAATTATAGTAGGCTACTATTTTTCCCAGTCATTTTCTTTTTAACTTTAAGCCCGGGGTAATTAAAGCAAGGAAAACTACACAGTATACCTCAACAACGCAATAATAGGTGTACTCGTCTCTTCGTGGAGGTGGAAAAACAAGTTCTTTGTGACCCACAATATTTTTTGTAAAAAAAAAATTAAATGCAAAAGAAAAGGTATGAGAGAGCTGTTTTGTCAATTGTATGTTTTAATTTAAAATGTTTGCGATTTTAACATAAATAGGCCTACAGTACATGTTTAAATGTTTTGCTTGAGCAACTTAATATATAAATCTATTTAGAAGTAATGCATTGAATAATACGTTTTGTATTGAGTTTAAACGTGAATACGTCTGTGAATCGCAATGCTGAAACTTTTTTACTTATTGATTTGAAATAAAAAAATAGAGAATACATGTTGTGTTTGTGGTACAGCCATAGATCAGTTGCGCACTGCAAACACAGCATATGTGAAAGCAGAATATCGTGCTGCTCCTGCGCCACTGTAACGATCATCAGCTGGAGTGCCCTTGAGAGCCACCAGAGGCCACTCCACTTCAGATTTTTGTTATTCCCCCACTAACTACATTAATAATAATTTATAGTAAATAATAATTATTTTTAATTCATTCTGAATTATGAACAAAGCGCATTCAAACATTATTAACATATTTACTGACGCCAATATTCTGCATGTTCCAAATGCTATTCTGAATTTAAACCATCCGTTTTGGACACCACAAGTCTAAACTGTACCTAATCTTTCAGCTTGGAAGCGAATTTTGTGAATCTGTAGTTGTTCTCTGTAGTCATTCAGAAATGTGTCATCTTTAAAATGATGTGTCACACAAAAGTCATCTTCACAAAAGGCTGACATGTAAATGAATATATAATACAGTGAATAACAATTTTTTAGGCTTATTAATATCCCCCCCCCCCCACCCCCACACCCCCCCCAAACTTGGTACATGCGCACACTATGAAAATATTAATAATTTTAACTGTCCCTATAAGCCTATGTAGAAACAACGGAGCATGACATTTTGGGAAAAAAAGATGTCAACTCAGAAGCATGTTTTATTAATCATTCACTTTACTTGAAACAAGAGGACGTTCCTGCATTTTAATTCCATTTTAGTTAAATTGTGTGTAACTTTTAGCCTACTTATTTGTTTCTTCGTTTTTCAAATCATATAATGAATATGTAGGAATTTATAGGAACAAATTAATAAACATTTTAACTAATAGGCTACAGATGACCAATTTATTAAAAAGAGATCAGCAATTTCTTAATTCATGGACACTATATTTTTCTGCATGTAATGCGCAGGGCGCTATGTTGTACAACAATAGATGTGTCAAAAAGGACAAATAACCTTGGTCAGCGCCTGTAGTGCTTGTCAGAAAGAAGGACGGCTCCCTTTGTTTTTGCATAGACTACAGGCAGTTGAATGGTGTAACCCAAAAAGATTAACCCAAAAAGAACCCCCTTCCCAGAATTGAGGAATCACTGGCTTCATTGAAGAAATCTAGTTTTTTTTAACATTAGATCTAGCACATGGGCACTGAAAGGTGGGGGTGGATCCAGCTGACAAGGATAAGACCACCTTCGTGACCCCCATAAGATTATATGAATTTAATCAGATACCAATGGGGTTATGCTATGCTCCAAGAACATTTCAAAGACTGGTTGAAAGTTACTTGTGACCAACATTTTTAAACATTGTTGCTCTATTTGGATTATATAATTGTCTTCTCCCCTTTATTTGAGGCCGACATTGCCCATACTTGATTTTCAGCTGCCTGGAGGATTTTGGTTTAAAAGTTAAACCCTCCAAATGCACTCTCTTCCGGAATGAAGTGCATTATCTAGGTCAGGTGATTGCAGAAGTAGGGGTGTCACTAGACTCAGAAAAGTTGCGAGCAGTGGAGGCCTGGGCAACTCCTCAGAATATCACCCAGCTGTGGGCTTCCTTGGGCTTAGCAGGTTACTATAAAACTTTCCAAAGATTGCAGAACCCCTGCAGCCTCCATCCCACTAAAAGAAATTAAATAAACTTCAGCTCAATCAAACTAGAACTGCTGGCTTTAAAATGGGCGAAAGTAGAAAAAATTAGGGAATATCTTGCTGTGTCCCCCTTTACTGTCTTCACAGAAAACAATCCATTGGCTCATTTCAATATGGCACATCTGATGCACTCTCCATGTGGCCTGTGAGTGAGACTTCTGTCAGGACTACAGAGGATGGGATAGCCCCATGTGGTGAGGATGGATATTTGTTATTTAAAGTGGTCCGTGCCTGTGTCCATGCATTTGTTCCAGTGATTGAGGAGCTGGAGGAGTGCCAGAAGATTGAGGCAGGGGCACAAATAAATAAAGGAGATAGCGCCCCAGTCTGCTGGCCAACTGGGTGAAGGCACAGCGGAATGATCCAGTGGTGTCACGGTTGTGGGTCTATATGGACAGAGGGAGAGGGTCTGTTCCAAAAGAACGAGCAGCCGTAGAAGCCAGTCTGTCGCTGTTGCGAAAGTGATCCAAAGACATTTGACAAATGGAAACAAGTAGTTGTGCCTCAGTGTCTGCAGAATCAAGTCCTGGAATTGGTGAATGACCACGCAGGACATCTAGGAGTGGAGACGACCCTGGGCTTATCCCGCCAACGGTTCTTCTGACAAGGGCTGCCAAGAGTAGTTGAGAAGTGCTGCTTCCAATGTGTTCGATGCAAACTGCATCAGACTCCAGCCAATAAAGTACCCCTCTTCTATCTATACAATCAAATTCTTCTCTACAGATTGTTTCTGTTCATTTTGTTTTGTCACTGGAGACTGCACGTATTGGAATGTCTGATATTTTCATAAAGATGACAATTTTCCCTCTATTTTTTTTTCTTGCTGAGCAAAACTTCTCTATTGGGCGCACATTTTGCCACCTGAGCAAAAACATTCTTTATACTAGATCTGTATAGTGTACGTAAAGACAAGAAATGGTTTCATCATGCAGTTGTAACTTTTAAATTTATTGTGCCATTTCTATTTTATTTGACCCTGGATGTAACTTAGTGCTATTAAACCATATTTTTGAAAACAAGCAGGTAATTTAGAAGTCACTAAATTAAGAACATGTTAGATTACTTAATTTTTTATTTTTTTTTACAGCGTTGTGTTAACTTTACCATTCTTTACCTAATTCAATTGAAAAATAATTTAAAAATCTCCCGCAGGACAGTTCAATTCTTTACAATAATATATATATATATATATATATATATATATATATATATATATATATATATATATATATATGTTAATTTATATGTTATATAAATTAACTCCTTTATATGTTAATATGGAAAAAAATAAAGTTACACTGAGATGTTTGGGACAACGATTGTACATTCAACAACAGGCAGCATTAAACCTGGCTACAGGCAGCATTAAACCATCAAAAGTAAATGTTTGGATTGGATTCACCTGTTCAAACTCTATAGTGACACTTACTCTATAGCGGTTGAACTGGAGCACTGCAATTATTTCTCATTTAAACTATAATCAAATGGATTTCCCCACACATTTCGCATCTGTCCTTCTGTACGGCTGTGGCATCAGAAATGACCAGCCGTTCACACGCGCATCTTATGGTGCTTTTCACTACACTACACAATACCAGCTCGACTCGACTTGCCTTTGTTTGGTTCTCTTACGAGAGGTTCTCTCGTATTGCGTAAGTTTAGCTTACGCTACGGGAAAGATTCATCTTCTCGAGATACTGAAGCCAAAAAATTATCCTTAATTTTGTATAAGGTTGTCACTGCTTGTCAACGCAGTGCAGCAGCTAGCAGACCTAGAGCAGGCCATCTCGCGTGCTCATTGGCTGCCCTGCGGGCAACTGCTGCAGCCTACCAGTGCGCCCGGCGTGACGTCACGCCCAATGAAGGGCGCCCGCGCCTTTATAGCGTCACAGCCCACCAGATAGGCGTGGCTTAGCGTATAAAATAGGGGCTGTAGGCTGAATTCTCTGATTTTTCGACTCTTCAGCGAGCTCTTCGCATCGCTGGATTTGAGAGAAGCCACCGCCGCCGTCGAACAGCGAACAGCCAGCTTAGGACAGCGCTGAGGAAGCCGGCCGTCTTCGCCACCTTCAGCCATCCGTGCGAGCTACGCTATCCGGCGACGTATCCTTTTTGCAAATCATTCTAAAAGAGCAGCGAGCGTCTTTTTAAAGATGCCTCGCACTTCCTGCGGCTCGTGTAAAGCCCCGCTAAGCGCCGGAGACCGCCACCTGATCTGCGCTCTCTGCCTGGGCCTGGAACACGCAGAGCTCGCCCTCGCGTCCGGGGGCTACGAGCTCTGTGAGGAAGCGTTCAACACCACAGCAGTCACTCCGCCCCCTGTGGGACCGCGCAGAAAGAAGCGCCGTTCCCTGAGACAGCCGGAACCTGTGGCCACAGCGGCGCGCTCGCCGGAGAACCTCCCTCGAGCCTCGCTCTCGCCTTCCCCACCTCTCCTCACTGACGCGCAGCTGCCGCTTGCGAGCCTCACTGCCGTCACTTCGGAGGATGAGTCCGTGGGACACGCCACAAAAGACTGCTGCTCTATCCTGGCATCGGACAGCAAGGAATGGTCGCTTCACTCCGCCTCCTCGTCAAATCCAGGAATCCGCCCGTACCCGCGCTGGAGCTGACGCGGAACTTATGCGCCTGCTGACGCAAGCTGTCGACCGTCTCGGGCTCGAGTGGTCGCTGCCGAAGGAACCCGCGCCGAACAGGCTCGACGGCTGCTTCCTTCAAAGTCGCCGCCGCGCAGTTTCAGAAACCAGGCCCGCTCCATTCCTGCCGGAACTTCATGCGGAGCTGACGAAGTCGTGGAATTCACCTTTTTCTGCTAGACTTCAGTCACAGGCCTCCGCGTCGCTCTCCCGAGTGGACGGCGCCGCCGAGAAAGGGTACACAGCGATTCCCCCTGTGGAAGAGGCGGTCGCAGCGCACCTTTGCCCGCCCTCCGCGAGATGGCGGTCACGGTCAGCCCTCCCGTCTAAAGCCTGCAGAGCCACTTCCGCCTTGGTCGGCCGCGCTTATGCCGCCTCCGGCCAGGCCGCGTCTGCTCTACACTCGATGGCTGTGCTTCAGATCCTGCAAGCCGACCTCCTCCGTGAATGGGATGAGAAGGGCCGGGACCCAGCTGCGGTTACGGATTTGAGAAGCGCGACGGATCTTTCTCTCCGCGCCACCAAAGCTGCAGCCCAGGCCATCGGACGAGCCATGGCCGCGTTAACCGTGACGGAGAGGCACCTCTGGTTAACGCTCGCGGATATGAGGGAAACTGAGCGAGCCACCTTTCTGAACGCGCCGCTTTCCCCCACTGGTCTCTTCGGCCCAGCGGTGAACGGGATTGTTGACCGCTTCTCTATGGTGCAAAAAACCACCCAGGCCATGAACCTCTTCCTGCCGCGACGCTCGAGTTCCGCCACAGGCCGCTCTCGCGAGAGACAAAGCCAGCCTCCTGTGCGAACCAGCACCCAGCGTCCAGCACAGCCTCAGCATCAGCCTTCGCAGCGACGTCAGGGCGGCCGCCCTAGATCGCGCTCAGACAGCCGTCGCAGACCGCCGCCCCCCAGAGGGCCTCGGCAAAGGCTCACGCTGAAGTCTGAGCACGCAAAGCCCTCCTAACAGCGGGAGAGAAAAGACGCGCGTGTCCCGCTGCGGCCGGACCGCCGTCAAAGTTAATTTCCCTGTCAGTCCCCTTCGAACAGGCTACTGCAGTGGTTCAACTAGCAGCCAACGAGCCGGTTTATTCACCCTCTCGCCTGCACACAAACGCCGTTTTCACGGCGACCCAGAGAAATCTCAAAAAGAGTATAATGTCTGGTCCGGCTCACGCCGTCAGTGTTTTAAGTGTAGTGAATGTGCCCACGCCCCAGTGTTCACCCCTACACATAAGCACTCAAAATCCCGTGTCACTCACAGAGCACACTCTCATAAAGCGCAGAAAAGCCGCTCGAGTGTTGAATGTAAGAAATGTGTCCACAGGTCTGTGCCCACTATCTGCCCGCTCTGTTACACGATCAAAGAAGCTTATGAACGTAAGTCTCGTGCCCGCCAGAGAGCGCTCACGCTTGCTAACACAAACCTTCCCCCGGGTCCCGCCTGTGCGTTTAAGTGTTATCACGAAACACAGGGCGTTAATAAAACGCTCCCCATCTACTATGATCGGGGCGTCAGATACAGTTGTAAGTCTCGTGCCCGCGTGCGCGCGCTCACGCTTACAGAGAGCTCTCCCGCGCAGAGTGCTGCTCGCGCGTCAAAGTGTGGCAAAAGTATGTTCCCCATCCCTTATGATCGGGACATCTCACATAAGTCAGCCGGTCTCGGCTGTCAGCGAGCGGCCATTGCCCAGAACCGAGAGCGCGCGCGCCGCGCTCTCGGCTCCGGTTCAGTTTCACAAGCCCGCAAATGGCGGCGGTCTGAACGCGGAGGCCATTCGCCCCCTGGCGGCTCACATAGCTGCGTGGGAAACTATCCCAGGGATTTCAGAATGGGTGTTGAGCACAATAAAGCAGGGCTATGCACTTCAATTCGTTCGCTGTCCTCCGTGCTTTCAAGCCCGGACCGCGACGATAGTGAATGAGGAAGTAGCACACCTACTTCACGCAGAAATAGCAAAGCTGCTGTGCAAAGGGGCTATAGAAAAGGTGCCGCCTTCTCTGAGCGAGTCAGGCTTTTACAGCCGATATTTTCTCGTACCCAAGAAGGACGGAGCCTTCAGACCTATCCTAGATCTGAGATATTTGAACAAAGTGCTTGTAAAATCAAAATGATTACGACCAGAAAAATCCTCGCGCACGTTCGCCCGAGGGACTGGTTTATTTCTCTAGATCTGAAGGATGCCTATTTTCAGATTCAGATAGTACCCCGTCACAGGCAATTTTTGAGATTCGCCTTCGACGGTCAGGCATATCAATATGCCTGCCGTCCTGCCGTTCGGCCTGTCCCTAGCACCCCGTACATTTACAAAGTGCATGGACGCGGCGCTCACCCCCCTGAGAAGTCAGGGGCTGCGCATAATGAACTATCTGGACGATTGGCTGATATTGGCACAGTCAGAGACAGAACTACTATCTCACAGAACAGTGCTTCTCAGTCATCTGGAAAGCTTGGGTCTCACGGTCAACTGGACCAAGAGCTCATTACTGCCCAGCCAGTCAATTTCCTTTTTAGGAATAGAACTGGACTCGGTGACCATGACGGCTCGTTTATCGACACAGCGCGCGCGCCGTGTTCGCCACCTAGCCGCATCTTTCCAGAAGAGCAGCTTTCTCCCTTTGAAAACATTTCAAAGGATGTTGGGCTGTATGGCATCAGCTGCAGCGGTGCTCCAGCTGGGCCTACTGCGCATGCGCCCGCTCCAACGCTGGTTGAACGCTCGCGCGCCTCGCCGAGCCTGGGTGTCTGGCGGCCAGAAAATCAGAGTGACTCAGACCTGCATAACAGCTCTGCAGCCCTGGTTAGTGGCCGATTGGTACCAGCATGGAGTAATGATGGGAACCATCTCTTATCGGAAGGTCATCTCGACAGACGCGTCCAACTCGGGTTGGGGCGCGCTGTTCGAGGGCAGACCGGCCTTTGGCCAGTGGTCAGACCAGGAAAAGGGTTTTCACATAAACTGTCTGGAAATGATAGCGGTCGAGAACGCGCTGAAGTGCTTCCTCCCGTTTATACAGGACCAGCATGTTCTTGTCCGCTCGGACAACACATCTGTGGTATCCTATGTAAACCGTCAGGGCGGTGTCAGATCCAGAAATCTCTGCAATCTGACGGAACGCCTCCTTATTTGGTCACAGACGAACCTGCGCTCGCTGAGGGCGGCGCATGTGCCTGGCCATTTGAACGACGGCCCAGACAGACTGTCCAGGGACAATGTTCCCGCAGGGGAATGGTCCCTGCACCCCCAAACGGTCCAGAAACTGTGGCGCCTATTCGGCAGAGCGGAAGTCGACCTGTTTGCGTCAAAAGACAACGCTCAATGCCCGATGTTCTTCTCGAAGGACGAGGACGCGCTGGCCCAGGTTTGGCCCAGCCTCCCGCTATATGCTTTCCCTCCGGTCTCTCTGTTGCCACAGGTGATCAAGAGGATCAGGGAAACGCGCCACTCGGTGCTCCTCATAGCCCCGCGTTGGGAGAATCAGACTTGGTTCCCGGAACTGGCACGGCTGTCACATACAGCTCCGTGGCCGATTCCGGTGAGGGCAGATCTCCTCTCTCAAGCTCGCGGCACGATCTGGCATCCCCATCCAGAGCGCTGGTCTCTGCATGCATGGTTGATCAACGGGTACTCGTTGCCCTGCCAGAAGGAGTGATGAACACGATCACGCAGTCTAGAGCCCCTTCCACGAGAAGGCTCTACGCGTCTAAATGGTCGGTGTTCTCGGGATGGTGCACCGACAGAGGTCTGGACCCGCGGACATGCGGGGTGGCGCATCTGCTCACTTTCCTACAGGAGCTGTTGGATAAGGGAAGATCCCCATCCACGCTCAAAGTTTACGTGGCGGCCGTAGCAGCATTCGCGGAATCGACGCACGGCCAGTCACTGGGAAGACATGAGTTGGTCATCCGCTTCCTTAGAGGAGCTAGAAGGATGAATCCGCCGCGCCCCCCGTCGGTTCCCATGTGGGATCTTTCACTGGTCCTCGAGGCCCTGAAAGCTTTTCCATTTGAACCACTAGACTCCGTGGAGTTGAAATATCTATCACTAAAAGCCGTTTTTCTGACTGCACTGTCGTCAGTAAAACGTGTAGGGGATCTGCACGCGCTGTCTGTCAGCGCGTCGTGTCTTGAGTTCGGACCAAATGACTCTAAAGTCATCCTCAGACCTAGACATGGTTATGTCCCTAAAGTGATGGGCACTCCATTCAGAGCGCAAGTTATTTCGCTGTCAGCTCTCCCAGCATCTGACAGCGAAAGTGATGTGAATCTCCTCTGCCCTGTCAGAGCGCTGAGGTTTTACATTACGCGCTCCGCCTCCTTCAGGCGTTCGGAACAGCTTTTCGTTTCGTTTGGTGGGCGCGCCAAGGGGCTTGCCTCCTCGAAACAGAGCCTGTCCAGATGGATAGTGGACGCTATAGCGGCAGCTTACGCGTCAAAAGGCCTGCAATGCCCTCTGGGCATCAGGGCTCATTCCACGAGAGGCGTGGCCTCGTCGTGGGCATGGTCCAGTGGAATTTCTATCCATGACATATGTGTAGCGGCGGGCTGGAGCTCCCCGTCTACCTTTGTCAGGTTTTATAACCTAGAAGTTCCTGCCTTGCAGGCTAAACTGTTGTCAGTCTGAAAAGAGGTGTATTCTGCCCAGATCTCCTGCTCAGATCACGTTCATGACTCAGCTCTCCTGGTTGAGCTGCACTAAGTAGGGTATGTGCCATATGACTATACAGACCGGCGCGCTGCTCTGTATTCCCTATGTGTGCTTATGTACAAGTGATGGCCCGCGTGGCTGGCCACCTTATTTTTTCCACTTATGGGGTTCCCCTTAAGCTCGGGGTCTCATGTGGATGCTTGGCGCGCACGGCGTTGACAAAGTGTTCCCGTAGCGTAAGCTAAACTTACGCAATACGAGAGAACCTCTCGTAAGAGAACGATACTCGGTTACTAACGTAACCTCGGTTCTCTCTAAAGAGAGGGAACGAGTATTGCGTAACCGGCCGTGCTCACGCCACGAGCGACTTCGCTTCAGTCGTCAAAAAACCAGAGAATTCAGCCTACAGCCCCTATTTTATACGCTAAGCCACGCCTATCTGGTGGGCTGTGGCGCTATAAAGGCGCGGGCGCCCTTCATTGGGCGTGACGTCACGCCGGGCGCACTGGTAGGCTGCAGCAGTTGCCCGCAGGGCAGCCAATGAGCACGCGAGATGGCCTGCTCTAGGTCTGCTAGCTGCTGCACTGCGTTGACAAGTTATACAAAATTAAGGATAATTTTTTGGCTTCAGTATCTCGAGAAGATGAATCTTTCCCGTAGCGTAAGCTAAACTTACGCAATACTCGTTCCCTCTCTAGAGAGAACCGAGGTTACGTTAGTAACCTGGTATCGTTTTCCACTGTGTAAAAGTTGTACCTGTACCTGCTTTCGGATTCTGCTTTTCGGGTTCGTATCACCTCCAGCAAGGTTCTGAGCGAGTTGAGGCGATACTAAAATGTGACGTGAAAACACTGCAGATTGGTCAGAGAGAATCATCACTATTCACTGCGTCATCATTCCACTCACCAGACAGAGCTGTTTTTTCAAGCACTGTTTCGTTTTGCTGCCCTCAGCCTCTCCTGAAACAACGTTTGCCTTTTTGCTGTGAGAAACAGCCATATCCCGAGGATCAAAAACAGCATACACTCGATTTCTTCCATTGTCATGTATGTGTGTGGGTAGCGGGTGTGTGTCGCGTAGAAGATTATGTCTCGGCAGTTTCCTGTGGCGTCGCTATGACGACCAGGTACTATTGTGGAGGTACTATCAGTAATGGAAAACGGAACGAAAAGCGAGCTGAGTCGAGGCGAGGCAAGTCGAGTCGAGTTGAGCTGGTACTGGTAATGCAAAAGCACCATTAGAGGGAACATTGATGATGGACTACTTTACTTGTTATGCAGTGCCGACTTTGGAGCAAACAGCAGTCACTACTGCAAGGGTGTTGTGGGAGCACTTTATACAGTGGTTTTGTACAGACAATTTGATCAGTTGCACTCCGACCAGGGCCCCAGTTTTGAATCAAAAGTCATCAAAGAGCTATTGTACAACTTCAGAAAGTCTCAGACGACTCCCTATCAACCAGCAGGAAATGGTCAATGTGAACGCTTTAATCTGACGTTGTTGATTTTGCTGGGTACATTAAGGGATGATCAGAAAGAGAACTTAGATGTGACATAGTTGGTACAGGCCTAAAATAATACACCCCATCCCTCTACAGGGTATACCCTTTGTTTTCTAACGTTTAGCCATCGTGCAAAATTGCCTATTGATGTAATGCTGGGCTGGAGACATGAATTTTCAGGGACAGTTGGGTTTGGTGCTTCTGAGTTCCTTACTGAGGCTGCCATACCGGGACGTGGGCTGGATATTGTTCACCAAACTTGAACTTTGGAACACGCGGAAATGCAAAACTTTTCCACATGAGCTTGCGTTTTCGGTCTTCAGCATTCATATGCATATGAACGGAAGTTAATGAAATGAAAAGTGTAATATGACTGCCCCTTCAAGCTGCACGACACGAGCTGTCACATCTGGTGTGGACACGGTCAGTGGTAAGTTTTTGAGAAGTTTGATTTAATCTACAGAGCTGTGCAACACCAGTCAAGGAACAACTACAGGTAATTAATTTAAAGTGGTTTTAAATTTATTTGATATTATATTTTTTTAATTGATCATTATTATTAGGTCAAGACAAACTTCATAGTTTTTTGACCCATTTTGACATTAGATTGGGACAGTGATGTGTCTGCCCTCTTATTGCTTGTGTATCCCTTTCCACCATAAGAGGAAAGAAGAAGAAGAAGATGATTGTCAAGATCAGCATACGCAAAGCTTTAGACCACATTGTAAGGTTCCACAAGGCATACTTTGTCTTTAATTTTATGTAGAACTGCATATGTCAAATGTTGTGGTATGCAGGTAACATTGGCCATTAATTTATTTAGTTGAGTCAATTATGGTTTTTTTTTTTTTTTTAATTACAGTAATGGTAATATAACACCTGTTTGTTGCATTTTAAGGCCTGGGCTCATGTTTTTCAGGCCTGGGCCCATGACCATCGGGATAATTACTTCACGGTCGCTAAGCACGTTCTATATAGAGTATGAATGTGTGTAGAATGAATGTAATCCGGCCATACTACATTCACTATGTTGTGATTATCATGTGACCAACAACGTCAGTTGAGGTATGGTCATTGCCATTCATGAATCCTCTACTTTGGCCTCATAAAGTGTCCATCGTATGCACACTTCAGAATCTTACCAGAAAAATAGTTTATCCAGGCGCTGTGAATTCTGACCATACTTCTTTTGTCACACTGTTTTTCACCTACTTAATAATAACAAAGTGTGCAATTCCAAATGAAGCCTAAGACTCTCTTTGTGCTTTTTGAGTAAAAAAAAAACAAAAAATGCAGTACATATTATTATTAAATTATAGGCAAAAAAAAAGTTAAGGACGATACCACTCAAACCCGGACAATCACCAAACATCCACAAACTCCGTTCACCATAATCCTTTACCCAGACTAATCAGCCATGAGAACATTCACCTGTGTCTCACCATCTTATGTACTCCCTATATAAGCCTGGTTCTTTCTGTTATTCCCTGTGAAGTCTTGTTAACTGTTTGTAAGTGTAACACTGTTTTCCATATTTGCCTGTGTACTGGTTTACCGTTCCTGTCTCACCCTCTGGATTTGTTTGTTTGATTAGAATGATTTACTGTGCTCTGACCTTCTGCCTGTCTTTTACTATGATTGTGGATTACCCTTCATTAAAACACTGCATTTGGATCCTCAACCTTTGTGTCTCGGAGCAGTTCGTTACATAATCAAGGTCTTCAGGACAGGCTGTTGTGTGGAAGGTAGTGGGTTTACAGGAGCAGGGTTGAAGACCTCTGATATAAAGGTCAAAGCAGAGTGTAGAAGCTAAGGATTGGTATGTAGGTTTACAGCCATCAAAATGCCGTCCCATAATGCCTGAAACCTCACTAAAACCACAGCGACCACCATTTATTTGTTTTTTGTTTAGAGAGCTGAGATGTTTTTTTTTTCATCTGCAGATAAAAAAAGAATGTTGAGTCTTTTAATAATGGAAAATGAAGCACTGTGCGACTGATTGATGCCATTGCTCAGATGTTTAAAGCAGGACGTATACAGCAGCAAAATAAGCTTTCAACTTTCTCACTGGATTTTTTCTCTCAAAAAGGGTTTGTTCTACTAACTTCATGTAACAGGCCACACCTAAAAGTTTTTTTTTCTTCCAGCAGGGACGACTTGCTTGTATTCTACAGATCACTGCATCTTCTACACACACACTCACTTTGTTTGCATTGGACAGACAGCAGTGGTGTGTGTTGTGTACATTGGGTTAATGTTTGCTCCAGCATGGCTGTCATTGCTCTCAACGGGAACCCAAAGGCATAAGCAGATCTGATCCAGATATAGAGATGGCAGATGCTCTCAGCTGCGTCTCATCTCACATCTGCCAAATCAGTCAGGGTAGAGCTCAAAGGTGACCAGCAGTGGCCCGTCCTCAATGCACACATGTGAACAACTGCTTACAACACACTATTAACGCTATAAAGCCTATTGTATCATAGTCATACTTGATATGCAAGCCTTTAAATGATTAACATATGTTGCAAGCTGATAGAGATAAAGCCCCAGCAACTACTTAAGCAAGTATCATGATTAAATCATTTGAAGTATAATTGACACAACCTTATACTCTTATTGATAAGTGAAAAGCTGTTGAGACGATAAATAAAGACAGAGTGTGTTCTGACACTGTGTGCAGCTGAAATCAACTTATTTCACTTTAACCTTTTCTCATATCCTTAGCTTAGACGGCGTATCTTCACAGCAATTACATACAATAGACCGCTTGCTAAGGCATAAACACTGCAGATTAAATGCTTAGTAAATCACTTCACAACTGTTATTGAGTAAACTGTTTAGATTAAACTGTGATGATTGCTCATTTAGAAATGAATGAGCAAACCACGCAATATGCACAGAGATACTGAGTAAAAGAGTGTTTACTTATCTTAGATGTTGATTTCATTTTAGATGCTTTCTGCTATCAGCAACACTACCAGTATTTGAATGTTTAGCCGCAGCTCATTGGCCTCTGTTGCAGCAACAACCAATCAGCTGTGCTATGTAGATAATGATGCGATCACTATCAAATTGAGTTGAGGACCTATTAGCCGGCGCCATCTAGAGTCTCATGCCAGAACTTGGTATTAATATTTCAAGATAAACACTTGCTGGACAGAAGCAGCTTTGGTTAACTTGATTATAATACATCATTTTATAGAAAAAGGTTTATTTGTTCACCTCTCAGTCTTAATTGTATTGCATTACATTGTTTTAAAACTACAAGCTTTGATCATAAACCAAGCATTGAAATATCTTTCTAAGACATATTATTGGCAGATATTGAGTGATGACTGATTTTTATTTGTAAGTATCTATATACAATTGAGGTGTTTTTCTTCCATGTTTTCACTATGCTTTCACTAAATGAGCCATACAAGCCTAGTGTATCAAATATATCAAAAACGTTATACTTTATTTTTTTCATCTTTATATTTTATGGCCATCTGCCAATTCTTTTGTTTAAACGTGCCTCAGACACCAGTCACGCTGATGCCATTCCCCATAGCGTCAATACCAGATGCAGCGTCAAAGCAAAAGTAGCTTTCCCCCAAGAAACTTTGCTTTCACTCAAAAAGCACTGAAATAGTTTTTCCTCCCATATCCACTCAATTTTTTTTATTATTTCCATTACAAAAGTTTTACGAGTGAATGCATAGTTTATCTGGAAAACTCAGCAGTTGTGCAAGAGAATGCCAAGCATTGGAATATAATACCAGCCCTGTTTAATTTTTTTCTCATCACCACATACACTCCGTACAACTACCCACAAGTATATGCTTATTTTATATACTACAAATTTAAATTTGCTACTTGTCGATTTTATCTGTCCATTGAGGGATAATTATAAATGAAAGAAATAAAGGAGCTGCTATATTATAGCATTGAAAGCTAATATGTGCATGAAGGCTTGACATTTGGCAGCCAAACTGAAACCAGTTTTTGATTTTGTCATCACATAATTCTGAATATGCCTTCTTGCACCAGAATGAGGGTTTCAAATGTACTTACAGTATGAGAGCAAAGAGATGTATCATCATCATTTATTACCAGTCATTATTCCATTGACCACACAGTAGCACAGGCACATTTAAAAAAGGTTAAACAATATCTTAATATTCCCTTTAAACAAAAACGATTTTGACTTAAAAGCATATCGCAACTCTACACACTCAAAAACGTGGTTAGATCACTGCAAACATCATGAAAGCATGTGACATGAAAAACATGAACTTTTAGGCCTGGGGTGCACATGACAGTTTCAAAATTCATATGTTTTTCTCTAACGATGACATTCTCTGGCAGTATTTCCCGGCCTCGAAGGCAGACAGCAAGAAACAGACACCCGTACATCAGAGATGTTCTCAACATCCATAAAACAAACCATATGACTACTGATGGCACTCGACATGAAAGAAGCTATAAATTATGTTACAAATGACAGAAGTAAAACAGTGTAATGAAAACTGTATGCAATATTAAGGCAGGGTTTGTAGCGCAGAAATAATTGTATATTTAATCGCAAATTTTAAATGCAACACATAAAACTGAGCACTACAGACTTGTAATCCATTAGCAAACAATCAAATGGGAAAATAACATTGTAAAGTACAACCAAGAAGTGTAAGTCATGTGCATACTAAATGTAAACATTCATGTTACACCAATTATTCTTATAAAAAAACAAAAGGCAACATAAAATGCAAAACAATTCAAGGCAGAAAGTAAAAGGTTAGAGCCATGCTCCTCGTAGAGCTCAGTATTCCCTAGTACACAAAACACTGAGTTTATGTTATACATATTTGTAGCCTGAGTGCATGTTTTTATGTAGTCGCTCTCGCTAATCCCAGATCTGTATTGTGAGTTATGAGGGGAAACTGAAAAGCGTTAAGAGCCTCAGAAGTCACATGTCTATCCAACTGTTGCAGAGATTGAATTTACAGACATTTGTGGAATATGTTCATTCTGTCCCTGTTTGTGAAGTTAACATCCACGTCTCATGGCTCATGGTCTTTTCTCAGGGCTGTTCTGTAGCTTTTTAAACACTTCAGAAGCACTTCATTATTAAAACGTGGGCCAACTACACCATTAAAATTTGTCTTTGAGAACTTTATTTTAATATTAAAATAAAGCAGTTTTTTGGCATGTGACATTTGAAGAAAAAAAATTAAGTTTTGGATTTTTACAAAAATATATATTTCTAATACTTTCACACGCTAAAATTCTTTCATGATGGCACTTATCAAACAATATCAAAGGGATATCATATATCAGCAGGAATTTGAACCTTTATATAGGAATCTTTTAAAATTATAATAATGATCTGTCATACAGTGGGAACACAGGAATAAGGCTTTGATTAAGCTTGCAATGACTGAAAATCCCATCTATGGTTAGAGGATGCATGATGTTTTCAAGGCTACAGGCATGTTGTGATAGACACACATCATCCTCGTTTCTTCATGATATTTCATGTGCATCCCACAACAGTCTCTGATAGCAGGGGTGAGGAATTTGTACCAGATTCTCCAAAAATACGGCAAAGGATTAACACTTGTGCTTCATGGCAAGCTAGAGAGAGAGAGAGAGAGAGAGAGAGAGAGAGAGAGAGAGAGAGAGAGAATTTACTGTAGAATTACAGTACAAAATGCCTAATGATGTCAGTGAGCTCAGTCATAATGGTTTTTAATATTTTTAAAAAAAAATTATTATTTTGATTTGTGTCTGCGCATGACAGCAGTCACCACATGAAGGCAGCAAAGCAACACAAATTGTTTTTCTCCTGATTAAGTTTAGCAAAACCTCCTTGAACTGGTCAAAATGTCTACGAGTAAACACAAACATGTGGCACATTTTACCTTGTGTGCAGTGTCAGCGAAATGCTGTGCGCTGTTCTTCATGTCACTGGTCTTCTCCTCGACGCGGCCCAGTCTCTCGCCACGCTCGTTCAGAGCCTGACTGGCCTTCTGCACTGCACTGGTGACACTGTCTGCTGCCTCGTGAAGGATACTGGTCCCTACACAGATGAAGAGAAACCAGCTGAGAGAAAAGACTTGCGGTCGTGGTAACACCACTATCCTTTAGAAAAAGTAGTACACTCCAGCATACTTAAAAAAGAAAAATCACTCTAAAATAATAATTTACTTTAAAAGAATATATTAACTTGTTAACAAACATGTATTCATTACTTTAACTAGCTCATTGTTTCTGCCTTAAATTATTACATTGTTTAAATGAATAAATTTTTAGCTAACTGTGATTTGTATATGTACATTTCTGAAATACATAACTTAGACAGTTTCCTCTGATAACAGATCACTCTGAATTGTAATGTGGACTCATACATTTTCTGTAAAGCTGCTTTGAAACGATGTGTATAGTAAAAAGCGCTATACAAATAAATGTGATCTTAAAGGGTTAGTTCACCCAAAAATGAAAATTAAGTCATTAATAAGCCTGAGACGAGAGTTCAAGAGATTTCCACAACGCATGCGCGAGAACTGAACAAGAAGTATTAGAAGAAGAACGTCCTCTTCTCAGTTCTCGCGCATGCGTCGTGGAAATCTCTTGAACTCTCGTCTCAGGCCCACAAGGAAGAAAAGGAATAGTCGAATAAAGTCGTTATTTATGTGTTTTTTTTCGGAAAAAAAGTATTCTCGTCGCTTGATAAACTTATAGTTGAGCCACTGTAGGCACATGGAATATTTAAACATGTTCTTTAATGACTTTCTGGGCCGTCAAGTTTCATTCCCTCTGGCAGCCAATGTAGCAGTGATCCACCTCTCAGATTTAATCAAAAATATCTTCATTTGTGTTCCGAAGATGAACGAAGGTCTTACGGGGTTGGTACAGCATGGGGGTGAGTAATTAATGACTTAATTTTCATTTTTGGGTGAACTAACCCTTTAAGTGCGATGATTAAATGTAATATTTTCAGACATTTAATTGCATGTTACATTAAATTAAATGAAAATGACTCTCTAAAGTAGGACTAAACCACTCTCTTTATATGCAATTCAATAATTACTTCTATTTTCTTTGAAATTTGAAGTACATTCAGCTTAAAATGTTCTGCTGAATGAATTTAATGCAAATTAAACTACACTGTAATGCAATTTAAATTGAAACTTGTATGCCATGCATTTAAATTAGGGCAGTCAATAGATACAATTTTTTGTCAATGATTAAACACACACTTTTGTTAATTGTACTATTCTTGTATGTCACAGCAATCATCTTTACCACATTAAGATGCCAAAAAAATTTAAAAAATAAAACCTAAAATAAAACAGATTCTGAATGTGAGTGGAAACAACATGAATTTACTGAAATGGATCCGTACACGAACGCTGTTTGTTTGCGCATGAATTATAAATATAGGACTCCAGTATGTCACTGCAATCATCTTTACAATTCACATCCATCAAAACTTTACTAGCGAGACGCTGGTTTGCTTTATCCAGCCGATTACCGCAGTTTGCGGATCATCTGGCTATACAGCGGTTGGATGTTTTGATGTTCCTTTCAGTCTGTATTTCACACCGAGCTCTTGTTTTAAAGTTAAACACACACTGGAATGAAAAATTCACTGAAAATTGAAGTCCCTGTTCTCTCTGTCATATCTGATGTAATAAGCCTGGTTTTGTGGTTTTGGACTTTTTGGACGCTGTTTTGGACTTTGTTTGAAAGCATTCGCTTGGAAAATTGGACTGATAACTTTCAGAGAGTTTAGCGGCTTAAAATTATCTTATCGCAAACAGAAAAGCGAAATCGGGTTAAAGGGTTAGAATACAAATTCCCACCTACCAGGGTTACAGGCGTTTGCACCATTGTAGACACTCAATGATAAACTCACGACCATCAAAAGATAGTCTGACTGTGTGACGTAAATTACGTTAATAGTCTTCCTAACCTTGTTTGGAAAGCAGACACACTCTGTCAGTTTAAATCTAGACTAAAAACACATCTCTTTAACCTGGCATACACATAACACATTATCACATTTCTGTAATTCAGATCCATTAAAGGATTGTTAGGCTGCATAAACTAGGTCAGCCGGAAACAAGAACACTTTCTATAACACATGATTTACTCGTTACATCATAAGAATGGCATCTACGCTAATATTAGTCTCTCTGTTTATCCCGAAGTTTACTGTAGTCAACCGGATCTGGGCCGTATCCAGATCAGATGGAGGACCTGCATCGATACAACAGCCATCGGCACTGATCCTCAACAAAGACCAAAAGAACCAGACTGGTCCTCCACACAGACCCTATGGGAAGATTGTCAATTTACATGCGGAAATAACGTGACTGCCAAAAAAATGTACAGCCAAGCCTACAGCCGACCTGTAGAACAGAATGGAGAGTGTGAACTCATTACACTTCCAGCTTTAGCGGATATAGTCACACATCTCAAACCGTCTTCTTTCAATGGTGATGTTATGCCTCCCAATCTTTTTAGACAGACGTTTGAAAGTTTATCGACAGCTGTGCTGCACTTAATCAACAAATGCCTTAATCAAGGCATTTGTCCTGATGATTTTAAGCATGCCTCAGTTGCCCCATTTCTTAAGAGGCCAAATTTGGCAACAGATGATCCCAATAATTTTAGACCGATATCAAATTTACCTTTCTTAGCAAAGGTTTTAGAAAAAGTGTTTTTTCTACTTTTGGGGGGGTGGGGGGGGGGGGGGGGGGGGTTGGGTTTAGTGCACCTGAGACCCGCAGTGAACTGACACAGCTGCTGTCAGACTCTAAGGGTGCTTTTACACTGGGCTCGTTTGCGGCGGTCCGAGGCAGAACGCGATTGTTATCGGCGCCCCCCGCAACGTTGGTCTGGTTTCACACTCAACTTGATTCTATCGAACTTTGGTGCATTTGCGTGCATCTTACGTCATTGCAAATGTGCACGCCGCATGAAAGAAAACACGACGCGGGTCAATATATTGTGTTTATGAATTTGGTGCTATTATGCATAGCTGAGTAAACAACACAGGTTTACTGTGTGTCTGTGTGTGTGTGTGTGTGTGTGTGTGTGTGTGTGTGTGTGTCATAAGCTGTCTTTTCGCCACATCAATTCGAGCCGCTGGCTCAAACTGCTTTCTTAACTCCCGCATCGCGATCGGCATCCGACAATCCGCATTGCTCATAGCAAATGCTAAAGGAAGTATCAAAAATTTAAAACCCATGCATTTAGGTTAATTTTGGTATGATGTAGTGTTAATAATTAAAGCTCCAGTAGGTAACTTTTGTAAACAAATATTTGTTAAAACTGTCATTATGTCCTGACAGTAGAATATGAGTCAGATAATCTGTGAAAAAATCAAGCTCCTCTGGCTCCTCCCTCTGGTCCTATTGCCATTTGCCTATTGCCACAGAAATACACCGCTCCCGGTCAGAAACAACCAATCAGAGCCAGGAGGAATGTCTTAGCAGTGTCAATCACGCTCGTGTACGCGCTGATCACCCCTCTCTTGCACAGCACGAGCGCGTACTGTCGTTCGTGACTCTCCTGTTCGAACAAGTTCATCCAAATGAACGAATCTTTTTTCGAGTCATTTTGTTCGTTGAATGAACGAAATGACTCGAAAAAAGATTTGTTCATTTTGAACGAGTCTTTTTCGGAGTCATTTCGTTCGTTGAATGAACGAAATGACTCCGAAAGAGACTCGATCAAAACTCGAAAAAAGATTTGTTAATTTTGATGAACGAGTTCAAACAGGAGAGTCACGAACTTGCAAGGCGAGCATTTGTGCTTATAAAACTTAAAGTTTTTTAATTCCATCAAATTTTCAGGCTAAGTCAACATTTTCTCAAAACTCCCTACTGCAGCTTTAAGCAAAAAACAGATATTTCAAGTCTCCTTCTACAAGTACAAATTATTCTGTCTCAACAGGTGCACCTGTGGGCACTGCAGCTCACTGTCCTTGGTAGAGAATGTCTGTTGTAGGGAGACTTGAGCCATTCCAAAACTAATGATCTCCCCCTTGCTATTAGATCAGCCAAATCACTTCCTACTTTTAAACTGAGGTTAAACCTCACCTGTTAAACGCTATGTGTGAACTCTCCTGAAGGGGTTTCGATGGCAAATGTGTCGGTTCTATGTATTGTTTATATATATATTGTTTTTTTATTGTATGATGTTGTGTGTGATTGTGAAGCACTTTGGGCAACTTGTGTTGTATTAAACATTAGAAAGAAAGAAAGAAAGAAAGAAAGAACGAACGAACGAACGAACGAACGAACGAACGAACGAACGAACGAAAGAACGAAAGAACGAAAGAACGAAAGAAAGAAAGAAAGAAAGAAAGAAAGAAAGAAAGAAAGAAAGAAAGAAAGAAAGAAAGAAAGAAAGCCTATGACCAGCTTCAGCTCCATACCAGTGTGATGAATCTTAATGACATGGTGTTCGTTCGTTGTTTTTTCTCCACTCCGTCACCTGATGGAGCTTGGGTTAATTTCCACTGTCACCTCTGCTTAGATGGGGACGCTTAATTTTCAACAATATTATTAATCTGAAGTTTTATCAGTACTGATGCTGTTGTATGAGGACTGAACTGAGCAGGACAAAAACATCACTGTTTTCTGAAGAAATGCTTTATAGATGAAATTAACTAATTTAATAATTGATGATCTTTACAACTGAACTGAATCAACACTGAACTGACTTCAGCCGAACAATGACACTGTGTTTTTTTTAGAGCAGATGGACAGCCGAATCAAACGCTGTTTCCATCATTGAATCATTTTCCTGTCATCACTGTAAAGCTGCTTTGAAACAATCTGTATTGTATAAAGCGCTACATAAATAATGGTGACGACTTTTTTTACATTAATGTCAACTCTTTAACAATTTTTAAATAAATCGTGTGAGTTAACGCATTTTAATTTAATTAAACATTTTTAATGATGAAGTTGTAATGGGCTTTAAATAAAACTTGGCTGCCTATACAGTAAGAAAACAGTTTTTTTTCAAAAAGTTTGGCCAAATAGGTAGGAAAACTCCCAGGGTCACGTACTGTAGTTCTATTTGAAGTATAAGCACAAAATTAAGCGCATTATTACTGTCGTTCATTTTTTAAACACGAATGACACATATTCGGCTTTTATGGTGTGTAGTAGGGTTGAAGTCTGTTCACTTTTTTACTGTCATTTACAAATATTTGATATACTATAAAAGTTTATACCTGTTTGGGTAGAATTTTTTTTTGTCATATTTGCTAATTTTCTTTTACTGTTTACGCCACGTTTTGATCCGGTTTCCTTATGTATTGTTCTCCTGGCAGATTAATTTTTATAATTTTATTTTGTGATCATTATGGCTGGAAATCCTCGACCCAATCCAGTCAAATGTTACCTTGCTTTAGTAGCAAATACTTTGTAGCAAACTTTTAGTCATAATGGTGTTGACTTGTTGCAAGAATTCATAGAGTTT
The DNA here is from genome assembly GCF_051911475.1 of Siphateles boraxobius. Taxonomy (NCBI): domain Eukaryota; kingdom Metazoa; phylum Chordata; class Actinopteri; order Cypriniformes; family Leuciscidae; genus Siphateles; species Siphateles boraxobius. Next base: position 8,067,106 of record NW_027508833.1, on the reverse strand, counting down.
GGTGGGAATGAGTAACTTTCATCTTCCAGTGAAGGATCCAAGAGATGAACGCCGCAGTGAAAAATCTGAAAAACCCCAGTGATTGTGGTCAACATTTCAAAGTGGATGACAATGAACAGTGTTTTAGGGCAAATGGAGGGAAAAACTGAAAGAAACTGCCATTCCGTCAGTTCTGCCCAAAGCAAAACCCTGTCGCATACAGGTAAGAAAGCTGTTGCCAGAGTATTTTTTATCATAATGCTGTTTAAAGAGTAGACAAAGTGTGATACAATTTGACACAATGATACAAACCTACTCTTACAACAGTAGTTCTGTTAATAACCTTCTGTCATTCCGACTGCCTGTGCGCAAGGATTAATAAAAAAGCAAAAGTATGATCTTAAGTTTTCACGAAAGACATGAATCTGTCAAAAGCTGACAAATAAACGTGAATTAGGATAATTCCAGGTGACACGGAGAACGAGTAAACATTGTTCATTTACATATCCTACCAATACTCTAACGAAACAAAGTGGGTTGAAAATTAGTGAAGTTAAACTTTAAAATACTTATAACACTACAGTTCAAATTATAATCAAGTACATTACATTTGCTTTAGCATGTTAACACATCAAGATAAGTGTACTTATAAGCACGACAAAAGATTGTTAAAACGTAATGATTTAAACATACTTTGAAATACAACGTTTAATTTGACATTATTACAAAGTGCACTTTTTTTTAAGTACACTTAAAACAATTATAGGATGATAATAGGATGTGCAGAAGTAACATGTTCATGAAATGTTTCCAGCATTATAAATGCCTGTTTGACCACAACATGTCATTTATTCCACTATCTATCCATGGAGTTGAGGATGAAACTGGTCCTGTAGTGACATCTGACATCCCCACGGTTTTTGTCCCACACCTGAGCAGCTTCACCGTATTCGTTTTGCACTGGTGTGAGACTTAGACCGGAGGGACCAGGAAGGCGTGGTCTTCTTCAGCCACACATGACTGATCTCTCAGCTCTCATGATTGTATCATTAACCTTATCATTTGCCAGTACAGACTGACAAATGTTGCTTTCAACACTATATGTAAACTGCTGCTATATGCCATGTTTTAATTAATGGTAGCTTGTTTCCGCCACAGAATAAACCGGTTTACATCTCGCAATTCTGACTTTATTTCTCATAATTGCGAGATATAAAGTCAGAATTGCGTGATATAAAGTCGCAATTGCTTGTTATAGTCAGAATTGCGAGAAATAAACTCGCAATTCTGACTTAAAGGGATAGTTCACCCAAAAGTGAAAATTCTGTCAGTATTTACTCACCCTCATGTTGTTCTTGTAAGACCTTTGTTCATCTTCGGAACACAAATTATTTTTGATTAAATCTGAGAGCTGGATCACTCCTCCATAGGCTTCTTAAGGGATTGAAACTTGCCAGCCCCTAAAAGTTATTAAAGATATCGTTAAAATAGTCCAAGTGACTCAATCTTAAGTTTATCAAACGACGAGAATACTTTTTGTGCGCAAAAAAAATAAAATAACGACTTTATTTCAACTATTCGTTTCCTTCTCTGTTGGCCTCTAGTCAATTCACTAGTGATATAGCGCAGTTCTTCTGTTGTTGTACGTCACACGCATCACACACATGACCAGCGTCGGCCAATAGTGAGCCTACGTGTGACGTAGCTCTACGCTATCACACTAAGTTAACTGACTAGAAGCCTACATAAAGTCGTTATTTTTGTTGTTTTTTTAGTACAAAAAGTATTCTCGTCGCTTGATAAACTTAAGATTGAGCCACTGTAGTCACTTGGACTATTTTAACGATATCTCTAATAACTTTTCGAGGGGTGGCAAGTTTCAATCCCTTAAGAAGCCTATGGAGGAGTGATCCAGCTCTCAGATTTCATCAAAAATATCTTAATTTCGTGTTCTAAAGATGAACGAAGGTCTTACGGGGTTGGAACAACATGAGGGTGAGTAAATACTGACAGAATTTTCATTTTTGGGTGAACTAACACTTTAAAAACACACAATTGTGAGTTTATATAGCTCAATTCTGACTATAACATGCAATTAGGACTTCATATCTCGCAATTCAGACTTTATAACACACAATTGCGACTTTATATCATGCAATTCTGAGATTAAAAAAATCAGAATTGCGAGATACGCAATTACCTTTTTTATTTTTTATTCTGTATATTGTATTCTTGTATTCTGTTCGGTAATATAATGTGCATATAATGTGTTGTAGTATCATATAACAAATAATTTGAACTTTAAAATGACATTTCAGCTAGAGTTATCATAAATAAACATGAACAGGAATTATATATGTGACTTTCAGCTCACAATCAGGTGTGTTGATGTTTGCTCAGCTTTAAATGGATCAGTGTACTGAACCCTGCCAGGCAACAGAATACAGGCCTCTGAACCCACAGCAACCGTGACTCGATTTCCCACAATAAAACAGTCCATCCTCTCCTTGAGTCAGACCGCGACTAAAAGAATAAAGACGAGAAGCAACACTAAAAGCTGTTATTTATTAAGTGGGAGGAATAACTGGCAGGGAAGAGAAGGAAGGGTGCTTCCCCAAGACAGTTAAAATAGCATCAGCACTCTATTCGACAGAAGAACACTTTAATTGTAGCATACGAATGCGAACTGTCTGAGCTTTAGTTTTGGTACTGTGTGATATAACTGTTTGTGAAAGTAAAAGGTCAGCAAAGTTTCAAAGATCAAATAGTAGATGAAGGGCATTATTGTCTCCAAAATGAACGAATTGATTCTGAACTGCCTGAAACGAGTCGTTAGTAATTTCAATTTCTTTTCTGCTTGAATCTGCGTAGGTTTGTAACTAATTTGCATAATGCCAGGCTATAGTTTTCATTAGCTGTCCGCAAAGAATATTAACTTTGCCCCACCCTCAAACCCTGTAGTCGTTGCTGAAACTGGAAGAGTTTGGTTCGTATTGTCCATGTCGAGAACACGCCGTTTTCAGCGCTGTAAATGCAAATCCACTTTACATGCACTTCAAGAGGGTGAGATTGATACGGTAAAACCGACACCATTGTTACTGTTCGTATCACTGTGTATCAAGTGCTGAGGAAGAGCTGAAATTCAGATCTGTTAATGGATGTTACTATTCTGACACGCTGTTAGCGGTTGACCAATGACAACAGACTGGGCCATTTGACCAATCAGAGCAGAGTAGACACTGAGAAAATAGCTGATACTGCAATGTACACTCACCTAAAGGATTATTAGGAACACCATACTAATACTGTGTTTGACCCCCTTTCGCCTTCAGAACTGCCTTAATTCTATATGGCATTGATTCAACAAGGTGCTGAAAGCATTCTTTAGAAATGTTGGCCCATAATGATAGGATAGCATCTTGCAGTTGATGGAGATTTGTGGGATGCACATCCAGGGCACGAAGCTCCCGTTCCACCACATCCCAAATATGCTCTATTGGGTTGAGATCTGGTGACTGTGGGGGCCATTTTATTACAGTGAACTCATTGTCATGTTCAAGAAACCAATTTGAAATGATTCGAGCTTTGTGACATGGTGCATTATCCTGCTGGAAGTAGCCATCAGAGGATGGGTACATGGTGGCCATAAAGGGATGGACATGGTCAGAAACAATGCTCAGGTAGGCCGTGGCATTTAAACGATGCCCAATTGGCACTAAGGGGCCTAAAGTGTGCTAAGAAAACATCCCCCACACCATTACACCACCACCACCAGCCTGCACAGTGGTAACAAGGCATGATGGATTCATGTTCTCATTCTGTTTACGCCAAATTCTGACTCTACCATCTGAATGTCTCAACAGAAATCGAGACTCATCAGACCAGGCAACATTTTTCCAGTCTTCAACTGTCCAATTTTGGTGAGCTCTTGCAAATTGTAGCCTATTTTTCCTATTTGTAGTGGAGATGAGTGGTACCCGCAGGGGTCTTCTGCTGTTGTAGCCCATCCGCCTCAAGGTTGTGCGTGTTGTGGCTTCACAAATGCTTTGCTGCATACCTCGGTTGTAACAAGTGGTTATTTCAATCAAAGTTGCTCTTCTATCAGCTTGAATTTTCCCATTTTCCTCTGACCTTTAGCATCAACAAGGCATTTTCGCCCACAGGACTGCCGCATACTGGATGTTTTTCCCTTTTCACACCATTCTTTGTAAACCCTAGAAATGGTTGTGCGTGAAAATCCCAGTAACTGAGCAGATTGTGAAATACTCAGACCGGCCCGTCTGGCACCAACAACCATGCCACGCTCAAAACTGCTTAAATCACCTTTCTTTCCCATTCTGACATTCAGTTTGGAGTTCAGGAGATTGTCTTGACCAGGACCACACCCCTAAATGCATTGAAGCAACTGCCATGTGATTGGTTGATTAGATAATTGCATTCATGAGAAATTGAACAGGTGTTCCTAATAATCCTTTAGGTGAGTGTATATTATGAGAAAACTAAAGTGTTTTTTGACCTTGGATGCATGAAAACGAATTGTAGGAGAATCCAAAACAAACTGAGAATCTTTAAAATAGCACTATAGGGGCATAAAGTAATAAACAAGGTTACATGAGAGCGACAGAAAGAACGAAGAGCAGATGCAATCCCATGAAGGATTGTGATGGAGACGCTGATAAAGTGATACTGAGAATCACTACCCAGTATTTTGCACATGTAACCTAATTTATTTTAAAAAAAAGTATGTGTTAAATTTTGTATACTCAAAGAATCATTTAGGTATTTTGAATGGATTACTGACCATCATAATTGATAGTTTAAAAGTCTTATTTCAAGTCAAATGCCGTTGCATAACCAGGATGCATTGTGAAAATGAATGTTTTTAATTGTTACACCTCTGATTATACACCCAGTAATATGCCAACAAGCAGGAAACAATTTGAAATAAAGTGAGTGTCAGGGTTTTAATAGCAAAAGAAAAGTTATAGGCTATATACAAGTTTGCAAAAAATAAACTTCTCCTGATTAGCAGAACAAAAAAGATTTGCTGTACTACATAAAATACAGTGGAGTAAAAACACAATACAATAAAGTACCTAAGACATAAATCTTGCATGAAACTATTTTTCAACACAAGGTCAGTGAAAGAATATCCCACGGCGAGCCGCCGGCCTCGCCGTCAGGAAGTATCGCGTGATATCAGCTCTCCCGATGTAACGAATTGCTTGACGGCACTGCACACGTACACGCCCCCATTCAAGCACCGGCTAGCTATAAGCAAAGGGCAACGATAGATTGAGTTATGGCTGAGCCTGTAAAAAAGAAGCAGAAACGGGAGGAAACGGGAGACTGACCGAGCAAGAAATCAGACTCAAATAAATATCGGACTGGCTTTTTCAGAATGGCGAGAACTGAGAGAAACGGAAGCCTGCAAAACGGATGCTGACCTGGCCTTCTTGCTGTTGCTCTTGTAAGTATCTTTGGAATAAACTGTGTTTAATATTTAAATTTCAATTAATTGTGACCTCAGGATGTTTGTTATTGTCTGCAAAGGTTTTTATTATGATCGCTGTCTGTTACGGGCTTACTAGTACACTAGATACTATAACTTTGATGTTAGCATTGTCATTAGCAAACAAGTTTGATTTCTGTAGTTGTTTGGCCGTTCCTCAGTCGGTTTTATTTGTGTAACTTTGTTCGCAAATAAATAGATATCAAATTCTTCAAATGTGTATCCTACACCGGGTGTATCCTTCCCAGGTCTAAATGGCTAGCGGAGATTTTGGGTTGATCTAGCTAGATGGATGCTGCCCTTCTATGTGTGTAATGTGTCATATATGTGTCTATGTGTGTAACGATCTGATGTTTTCTTAGACAAGCAAAGGTAAACCGTCATTCTACCAGATGAACTTATATACCTTGCTAATATAACTTTAGACAAATTAGCCTCCGATATATATTTTTTTTATTCTCATGCCCACTCTCCTAAAAAAAAACAACAACAAAAACAAAACAAAACACGAAAGCAGTAGTTCGCTTCGTTCGTTCCCGGTAAAAATACTAGTATGCATAAAAATAAAAAAAATCGCCATCAGTTGGAAAGAAAATATTGCTTTACTTACCTCGGTAGACATAACTGGTTTTGAAACAGCGGGTTCATGCTCAGCTGGGTTGCTCGTGGCGAGGGGGGAGGAACAACAGTTCATTTATGCGACAGTGTGTTTGAAAGCATTTACTACCAGACACCAGGGGGAGCTAGGGGGAGCTTCGTAGAGAAAAACCACTCAGGCTTGCCTGGTTTCCCTTTAATGCTTAATCTTGAGAAACTTTTTTTTATTACCCTCTGTTAATATAAACTATACTTTATTAGGTATTTAAAACAATAAAGACTATATTTTTATTATTTTGGCAATAATTATAATCAATAAGTATTAGTACTAAAGTATATATATGGGATGAAGCAGAGGCGGTTGCGGCGGACCGACAGTGATGGAGGGAACTTGTTGCCCTAATAAATATATGTATATATATTTATATATATTACACTCACCGACCACTTTACTAGGTACACCTGTTCATCTGCACTTAAACGCAAATAGATCTAATCAGCCAATCAAATGGTAGCAACTCAATGCATTCAGGCATGTAGACTAATGTTGTCAAAATTAACGACTTCGGATTCTTAAACACCTCTGGTTGGCCATTGTGTTCAAGCGCTCAACATATATGTCTGTGATTGGCCATTGTGTTCACGCGCTCAACATATATGTCTGTGATTGGCCATTGTGTTCACACAATCAACATATATGTCTGTGATTGGCCATTGTGTTCATGCGCTCAACATATACGTCTCTGATTGGCCATTGTGTTCATGTGCTCAACATATATGACTGTGATTGGCCATTGTGTTCACGTGCTCAACATATATGTCTGTGATTGGCCATTGTGTTCACACACTCAACATATATGTCTGTGATTGGTCATTGTGTTCATGCGCTCAACATATATGTCTCTGATTGGCCATTGTGTTCATGCGTTCAACATATATGTCTCTGATTGGCCATTGTGTTCACGCATTCAACATATATGGCCATGAACACAATGGACAACCAGAGGTGTTTAGAAAACCGTTCAACAGCGCTCAAACTGCCATGACCAGGGAAATGCTGGTATAGTCACATAAAATTTCAGTACCAACTTGGTACAGAAGTTGGTACTATTAACAACACTAATGTAGACATGACCAAGACGATCTGCTGAAGTTCAATCTGAGCATCAGAATGAAGAAGAAACGTGATTTATGTGACTTTGAATGTGGCATGGTTGTTGGGCTCATCTGAGTATTTCAGAAACTGCTGATCTACTGGGATTTTCATGCACAACCAAGGTTTACAGAGAATGGCCCGGAAAAGAGAAAATATCCAGTAAGTGGCAGTTCTGTGAGTGAAAATGCCTTTTTGATGCCAGAAGTCAGAGGAGAATTGTTCCAGCTGATAAAAAGGCAACAGTAGCTCAAATTGTTACAACCGAGGTATGCAGAAGAGCATCTCTGAACGCACAAAATATTGAAACGGGAAGAAGATGGACTACAGCAGCAGAAGACAAAGCTAAAAACAGCTGAAGGAGAGACTGTGAATTATGTTTGAAGGGGGCGTCTCACCTCCCAGCAGTTTGGAGTGGCAGTTGATAAACTCAGGTTTTCTTTCGGGGATGAACCGCTGACATGTGTGATGGAGGATCTGGACAAACATGCACTTCTCTCCAGCTGAACCTGCTATCCACTGGTCAGATCCATTCTCAAATATCAGGTCAAACTCAGCGCAATCCTAAACATTTTTGGATGAAGGGAAGTAGTCAAAGATCATTATCATCAAAACACCCAACAGCTATCTCAGAAAGATGGAAATGGAGAAAGAGGCTGATCTACTCACTCGCATGGGGTCGATGCCGTTCACCTGCCGCAGCTGACTGATGGTCCATTGTGTTCTCCTAACAAAAGATGATGAGCCCTCAAACTGCTTCACTTTTGTGAGGAAAACTTGCACTGGTTTCTTATTGGTAACTGCAACGACAATGAAAACACACTACTGGTTTGGAATAATTACATTTTTAATGTTTATAAAAGAACTCTCTTCAGGTGACCAAGGCTGTATTTATTTGATCAAGAATAGAGTAAAACCTGTATTATCAACAGACTGTATTAATAAATATTTATTTATTTTCTATTTGAATATTTAAAATCTATTGTGTGTAATGTAAATAGAAAAATGTAATTTATTCCTTTGATTAAAATCTGAATTTTCAGCATCCTTACTTCAGTCTTCAGTGTCACAAGATCCTTCAGAAATCATTCTAATATGATTTGATGCTCAATAAACATTTCTAATTATTATCAATGTTGAAAACCAGTGATACCCCAAAGTTTTGAATGGTAGTAGATAATAATAATAATAATAATAATAATAATAATATTGTAATTCAGAAAGGATGCATTAAATTGATGGAAAGGGACAGTAAAGATATTTGTTACAAAAAATTTCTATGTCAAATAAATGCTGTTCTTTTGAAATTTCCATTCATTAAAGTATCCTGAAAATATGTCGCGCAGAAAAATAAACACTGATAATAAGAACCATTATCAAAAATTGACCACTAAATAATAATAATTAATAATAACTGAGCAGCAAAAGAGCATAATAGAATAATCCTGAAGGATCATATGACACTGAAGACTGGAGTAATGATGCTGAACACTCAGCTTTGAACACACAAGCAAAAGAGACTTTCAAAAACAAACAAATCTTGCCAAGCCAAACTTTTAATCGGAAACATACACACAGTACATTCGATTTTTCGACATAATACAGAAACAAACAATACTAAGAGATCTGAATTACATATAATACACAATATGTGGAAAATCAGCTGGCTCTCTAGCGCTCTTGTCCATATCAAAGAGCAGTGTTTACAGATTCCACCACACCCGGTTCTTCTGGAGCGAGAACATCCGGCCCGAGGCGTACTGTTTGAGGAATTTCTGATCCTCAACTGTTTGTTCAGGCCTCTGTGTACAACACTCCCTTTTCCTCCCTCTCATTCCCTCCATCTGTGTGAGGCTACTCATGTCAGGGTCATCTCAGATCCATCAGCCCAGCTTTCAATTCCAACATTTGTGCAGTCCCAGGAGACTCCAGACTCTTCTTGATGAAATTGAACACTGCACAGTAGCTCAAGGGCGTGTGTCTGTAGGAATATTCCTCAGCCATCTCCAAACTCAATATCTTGACAAATCTATTGTGCAATAATGTTTAGTAATCTAACTTTACAATATAACCATGCACATCATCTCTACCACAACTTAATTTATTTTCTGAGTATATCTACTCAAACTCTATACCTTGCAAAAGCAAGAATTGCATACGGACAAACAGCACTGACATTTCTGAACAAAATTTGAACAGAATGAGTGATATTTACTTTGACTGAACCAGTCAAATGACAAGGAATGGTCGACCCAAAAACAAAAACTCATTATTTCCTCTCGTTCCAAACTTATATGACTTTCTGGTTAAACTTTATTTTGATGGTCCCTTTACACAGTCTGTTGTAAGTAACGTTACACCTACATATCTACTAACTCTCATTAGAGTGTTAGTAGACTGGTAGGGTTAGAATAAGTTGATATGTAGTTGCAAAGAAACTTATAGTCAGTAGAGTGTCTGTTGGAGGACAATCAAAATAAACAGTTAGCAGATATTTATCTATCTATATAAAATATCTATCTATATAAAAGTAAAACTCGGTGTTGAAAAAACACGTGTCCTTAATGTTAATCAAGCCAAAAAAGACAAAGAAAAATCACTCACTGATCTTGACTGAAAACAAAACTGACTAAAAACTGAATAAACAAAATTAATCTATATTTTGTTTATAAAAAGAAAACTATGCAGTGTTATTTTACATTTGATTTCAATTTCTTAACTTTATTCAGTTGTATGAATTTGTGCTACTGCTAATTTGTTCTTATTGTATTATTGATTGTTTACTTGTCTTTAATAATGTTTGACATTTATATTAGTTAGTCTAGTTTATTAGTTGGTTGTTTGATATTTATTCTGACTTCCTTTTTTTACCACCATATTGTAATCAATAAGAATCTGAGAATCAGAATTGAAATCAGAATCACTAAAATTGAAGCGATAACTAACCTTAATGATGTGGCATGGAAATAATAGCGGGACTACAAATTAGGTGTTTCAGCCAAGAGTAATTCACTCCAACAGAAAAAATGAACAAAAAGCTTTAATACACATTAAAGCAGGGCTCGCAAAATTTGAAAATCGCTGGTAGCCCTTCGGGCAGGCACTCTTCAGATTTTGTGAGCCCGGAATGGATTTTACTAGCCCAAATAAAAAGACAATTTTTAATGTAGAAAATTGGTTAGGAGTCAAACATCAATCAAAAACTTTTTCAAAACACAAATATCAACAATTGGATATAAAATAATCAAATTAGAATCAACAATACAAATATGCATCTGGTTCTAACTGAACTGAAATTTGTGTGACCAGTGTGGAACATGAATCAGTCTGTGGCTCAGCCCCCAATGAGTTTATGACTAAAAAAGTTAACACTTTAGTTTTGTGTCTAATTGCTCACTATTAACTAGTTTCATTAACATGCAGATGGCAGGGTTTTATAATTACTGAGATCCCGGATGTGAGGTAGGCTAGTTAGGGGGGTTCGAGAAAATTTTTATTTCTCTCATCTACATATCCCCAAAAATTGGATAACAATAACTTTAAAAACATGTCATGCAGCTGATTATTTTCCTTATTTCAGTGAAGAAAGTAAACATAGGGTCAACTGATAGGTTGATTTATGAATAATTTTCTCAGAAGTGTTCATTTACTGAAAGCTACTAGGAAAGCTAGGTAGCCTAACTAAGTTTATTAAATTCATTCACAATATACACATTCATTATTGATCTTATTCCTAACACAGGGCCGTAGACAGGGCTTTATTATCAAAGAGGTCCTAAATTAAAGGTTGTCAGGGGGTTCATATTTTTTATATCTCTGATGTGTGCATTTCAAGACATTTGAAGGCCAAAAAAGGATAAGAAATAGCTTTAAAACCATGTCAGTGGCAGTAGATTGTCAATACCTGCTCTCTCATCTCCATCACTCTTTCTTTTTCTCTCAATCTCTTCATTTTGCCCTGTCTCTTCCCCTCCGAAAAATGAACTTTTTTAATTTACTGAAGGCTACAAATTGTATTATATTAATTCTCAACATGTACACATTCATTATTAATCTTGTGCCCAACGATGCAAAGGGCTTTGTTAATGTTTCTTGTCAACTCACAATGACAGTAAACTAATTATTACATTACATGAATCACGTTACATAAGCCTATTAGTTTGCCTGATTACTTTTGTCATTCGTTTAACATTTATGACCTAAAAAAACGGTCAAATATGAAATGTTTAGTTTAGCTACTTACATCTTATCTCGCATTTGACCATAAACTGAAGCGTCAGTCACTCTGCTAAAATTCGCGCTCAGCAGCTTCTGTGACATAAAGCCCGCCTATTTGATTGGTCATCTCAAATATTCTGACATTGACGAGCAGTGACACACACACACACACACACACTCCCTGTCCTCTTTTTCTGACGTGCACTCTGCTCGTGCGCCGCTGCGGATTGAAGATGAACGCGCTGAATCTGATTATAACAAGACTGAAGCGAACACGAATTTGTGTAGCTTACACTTAATCACACATTTTTAGGGGGGCGAGGCAGAAGTTTAGGGGAATTTGATTACACTATTTCAGATAGCCCGTCGGGCAGACCGGTTATGCATTTTGGTAGCCCGACTTGAAAACACAATAGCCCCGAGACGTCGGGCTAGCGATTTTGCGAGCCCTGTAAAGGAAAGGTAAAATAAAATAAAAACATGACAGGAGCCATTGAAAGTAAGTGAAATTTGTAATTTCCAATTGTTTTAGTATCTCTTGGTAAATAGATCTTTCATTTGTAATTCATTCCATTCTTAGTGTCAACAGGCCTTTAAAAGGCAAAACATTCTACTGGAGCTCAGCAGTAGATGATTTCCAGAAGGCTACTATTAAATACTTTCAGTGCGGTCTCCCCTCAACAACCCCAAAATGTTTTTCAAAATCTTCAGGACTCCTTTGATACCTAGAGCCATGTGACCGTCCATGCTGAGCACTGTATAATGAAACAGACTGACTCCTGGAACACAGTGTTGCTGTGGGTCTGTGGGCTGGAATGCAGAACCGTGACGTTCTGGGTGTGTTTTAGACTTTCTCTGAATGAAAGCACAAAGGCCAAGCTGGAGATCCTGGTGATGGGTCTTATTTTCTGCTCTGGGCGCTAGATTTATTATGACTGGCTAACCACATTTATGCTTAACACACCACATAAACCTTGCTCAGTTTAACAGAATATTTGCACAGTATCTGGAGATTAAATGGTCATTATCCTCAAAGAAAAAGTTTAAAATCGTGCACATTATAAATCATATTAGGGGCGGGGGTAAAGTGAATGTGCCTTTGGGGTGACGATGTAATAAATTAAAATAAACAGATCTAATCCACAAAAAAAAATAAACTGGCGAAATTGAATTTAAACCAAGTAAACACAACAGAAAGCTGAATACACACTGTGGGAGTTTTTCCAGTTTTGGGTCACTTAGTGTGACTAGGGTGCTCATTGCTATTGCAACAAAAAGGAGGAGCCTTTGCAGGATTCAGTGAAGCAAAGATAAAAACTGTAAAACAATCCCAAACAAACAGTGACAGAAATTAACTCAATCAAGCCCCGCCTATATTTTCTCTTCTTCCAGAAGCCTATTCACTCAGATATATACGCCTCAACAGGGAAGAAAAGACTATTGCAATTTCCGTTTAAATGAGACACACCTATTTAAGCTAGTGGAATTGAAGCAAGTTGAATTGAAGCAGAGGGCTAAAATCGGGGTAGAAAATGGCTTATTATTTCTTAATTAAGACAGTTTAGATATAAAATATCCTACTAACATTACGAGTGCACCTCAAGAAACATTATAACATTTAAAAAATGTTGTTTATGACCCATTTAAGTGAGCATGCTTGTCACACTGCACCAGTGAGGATGTTCAGAGATGTTTTCATGGCTCTTCAGAAAGTGCCAAGATGCTGGATATATGTACAGAGCAGAGCTCAGCAAGAGTTCAGGACTCAGTCTGATGAATAGGAACTTCTAATAGTCACTCCGCAGACTCCAGATGATCACAGACCAGCCTAATAGATCAGCACAAATGAGTCTGTGGAACCACTCCAACCAAACTATTAACCCAGCAAGACTTAGGCTGAGACTAATAAACAACTTCCTGGAGTACAAACATATTATTTATGGGCATTTAAACACAGCAACTATTTTACTGTGACTGAAAACTATAAAAGAACATTTTAAAGTAGATCCTAAGTTACAACTCTCTTTGTCTCAAAAGTTCAGGCTTAAAGAAAAACTAGAAAAATAAGTTAAATACAACTCAAGTGTGTTTGCATCACAAGTGTGTTTGTATCAAGTGAACAGGCCTAGTTCTAAGGGGTAACTAATGACCCTCAAACACAAGCAAGAACACCCTCAGTTGATAATCAAGCGTAGCGTCAGTTCTGGCAGGTCACGTTAGTCAAGCTCGCATCAGCTGACTCTCAGATGATCCATGTCTACCAATAGGAATACGACGCCTATCACTGTATACATATATAAGCTCCTTCAGTATTATCAGCAGCTATTGCGTTTCTTAGGAGCTAATTAAATGGCGAAATTAGGCAGGCAAACTGCATCATCTCACAAGGAATCGTGCAGTCGGGAATTTAGCAAGAGGAATTTGTTCCCCACAAGGATTTCACCTCAGATTAATTCAAGTTCATGAACTTGAACATGAGATTCGCCGCATCGATCATAAGCTGCGTGATTTGTAAGGGATCTCAGTCTGCATTGCTGCTTGCATCGCGACATTATTGACACAAGACTCGATGTTATTCACTCTCCATTTATCTCTGAAAGTCTTCACGAAGCTAATTTCCTTTTTAATGCTCATTGCTAAAAGCTATCAGGGTATTGACAACATGCTTGTAGCTAATGCTATCCGTGTTACTTGGGCTTATCTAGTCGTTTTCATTAAAATGCTCTTGCTAGGCTTATGTGATCATATTGGCTATGTGCGTACTTATCTTTTGTCATTGGCAACAGCTCACGTTGCACATGCTGTGCTTTTAGCACTATGCAGCACAGATTCAACCGATTCTTGCGCTGATAGTTAGGAAATAACATTTCATTGTGCAAACTGAATAATTTCTGCTGTGGTGCTGCTCTAAAAATATATAGTAAGCAGTCACTATTCAGTTGAGTCAGTTCAGCGTTTATTCTGCAGGGTATCAGACTTGCTTGGTCTATCTAGTTCTTGGAAACACAGCGTTCTTAAAGCTATAGTGTATTGGAAATATGCTTGCTCTAAAAACACTGCTTGTTCGAAATTCTATCTAGTTTCTATTGAAAACTGCTTCCTCTAAAAGTGGTTTGTTGCTACTGTCAACATGGCTGTTTTAAGGTTATTTAGCCCAGTCGTTGTTTGGAACATGCCTGTGTTTTAGGCCTCTATCTGGTGTCATTGTCACATGCTGTGCTAAGCTTATTAGGTATCAGCAATATGCTGTTGTTTTAGCAACTTGCTCTCAGTACTGTACTGGTGGTTGCTAGTGGAAATGTTATCGTATATATGCTTGCTACTTAGGCTTCTAGTATTATTGCGCATACTGTCCTACGCAACAAGCTCTAGTAATAAAGCGTTGTTTTAGGATTATCTGGTTGCATTGGGAAAATGCTTGTTCTTTATTCTATCCGATTATTGCAACATGCTGTGTTTAAGTTAGCATATGCTTGTGGCTAAAGCTTATCTAGATTATCGGTAACATACTTGTACAAATTCACAGTAGGTACGTTCACCACAGAGGTTCACTGCTGTAGGGTGTATGCTTCCCCTGCCAAATTACACTAGTTTAAGCAATAGTTCCTTGATTATACAACATGCTTGTTGTATCAGATTTTGCTGCCGCTAGGGGTGTAAGCTTCCCCCAATAGATCCTATACAATTGGTAAATTGGCTACCACAACAGGCTTGTTGCAATGTGTCCTTGCTTGATCCAGCTGGGCTGATGCTTCCCCCATTATATTAATCTGTAGTGCTCAACATATGCCGCTAACATCAGGATGTATTAACCATTCAATCAGCCTCAGTCGTGTTGGGGGTAGTGTATAAAAAATAATAATTGTATTTTCTTGGTTTCTACAGAAGTAAACTATAACCAAGTATAACAAGGTTATGACATCATTGACAGGTGTCGGTGTACGCAGTTTTTGCAAACCTACATATTTGTGCCTAAATATATCTAAGTATCAGATTCACACTTGCTGCATTTAACCATCCAGCTGTATTAATGACATGTGTTGCTTAATTCTGCGTGAACTGGAAGTTTCCACCAACTTTACTCAGTATTGTGACATATTTCCAATAAGGATAATTGAAAGGGAAATCTCCATATCTCATCTCTAGCTTACAGTCGTCACTCAAAAGAAACTGGAACTGGACTCAGGATATACAACCACAAGCAAGCAGCTGATTCATTTTGATATCTCAATTTTCACTTCTTCATTTCAGACGGCATGTCATTTATGGCAATATGCATGTTTACTGCTTAAGCATTTCGGGTATTGACAACATGCTTGATGCTATGGCTGATGCAGGTATTGGCAACATACTTGTTTAGGTCATCCAGGTAAGGGCAGCATACTTGTTGCTTAAGGCTTTCCATATTGTTGGTAACATGCTGTTGCTCAAGCTTTTTAGGTATTGGCAACATGCTTTTTGCCTTGGCTCACTCAGGTAACTGCAAAAGCATCCAGAATTACACTGTCAGTTGGGTTTGGGGGATATTGGCATTTGGTTTTGTTTTGGGGGGTTATTGCTGCTCTCCCTGCTCTTATCCATGCTAGGCAGCATGGATGCGCTGGGAGTTCTCGCCCAGAACGGAACCATACTGCCAATCCACACTGTATGCTAATTGTCAATTGTATTTGACGATAGTGGTCCTGACAGAACTGTAGTAATATATTGGCGAAACAGACACTTTGCACATGCTCCAGTGCATGTCTGTGTTTTCGCTCTGGAGAACTTCAAAATGTATCCATTTACAACATGTTTTTGAAGCAGAGAGCAAGGTAGCACATTGTATCACAGACATAGTTGTTGATCTCTTGAACGCAATGGCCAATCGTGTTTAATGGGGTCATGAACTGGATTTTAAAATTATTTTATAAATGTTTCCTGAGGTGCACTTATAATGTTAATGATTTTTACATAAAATTCACAATTAAGAAGTAAATGGTTTTATTATAGAATAATTTTCTACCCTGATTTTAGCCCTCTAATTTAAATAGTTTGAAGAGCGAACATCTTTGTATATGAAATAAATATTGCATATGGAACCCTCTTGAATACTTTTACTACGTTTTGACTATTATAGTAGTCATGATTAACGAATTGTGAAAAGTGTTGATTATAGCACTATATTTAGAATCAGAATCAGAAAGAGCTTTATTGCCAAGTGTGCTTGCACACACAAGGAATTTGTTTTGGTACTTAGGCTTCCAGTGGACATATACAAATACAACAAGAAACATAATACTACAAATTATAAGAATAAAAAATAAAAATATATGAGAATAAAAGTATCACAGTTGAGTCTAGTCAGAATTGACCTTTTCAGATTCACAGATTATGAACATATTTACAGTGTTTTGAATATTATAAATAAATAAATCTACATATAAGTATCATCTGAGTTGTAGGATATTGCACTAAACAGTGGGAGTATTGCACTTAAAGACATATGCCTTGGGAGGAGTGTTAACTGTTCAGAAGGGAAATGGCCTGTGGGAAGAAACTGTTCCTGTGCCGAGATGTTCTTATGGCCAGTGATCTGATTCGCCGTCTTGACGGTAACAGTTCAAATAGGTGGTGTCCAGGGTGAGTAGAGTCTGTGATGACTTTACCTCCTCTCTTCCTCACTCTGGAAGAGTACAGGTCCTGGAGGTATGGCATGGGGGCACCAATAATCCTCTCCGCAGTCCGGACTGTCCGTTGTAGTCTCCTGATGTCTGATTTGGTAGCTGAACCAAACCAGACAGTGATGGATGTGCATAAGACAGACTCAATGACAGCTGAGTAGAACTGAATCAGCAGCTCCTGTGGCAAGTTGAACTTCCTCAGCTGGCGAAGGAAGTACAGTCTCTGCTGGGCTTTTTTCACAATGGAGTCAATGTGATTATCCCACTTCAGGTCCTGAGAGATGGAAGTGCCCAGGAACCTGAATGACTCCACTGCTTCCACAGTGCTGTTCATGATGGTGAGTGGGGGGAGTGCTGGGCTGTTCCTCCTGAAGTCCACGATCATCTCCACTGTTTTGAGCGTGTTCTGCTCAAGGTTGTTATAACTGCACCAGACAGCCAGCTGTTCAACCTCCAGTCTGTAAGCAGATTCGTCACCGTTTTGGATGTGACCGATGACAGTGGTGTCTTCGGCAAATTTCAGGAGCTTGACAGTGGGGTCTTTAAAAGTGCAGTCATTAGTGTACAGGGAGAAGAGCAGTGGGGAGAGAACGCACCCTTGGGGGGCACCAGTGCTGGTGGTGAGAGTCCTGGATGTGAGTTTCCCCAGTCTCACTCGCTGCTGCCGGTCCGTCAGGAAGCTGGTGATCCACTGACAGATCGAAGAATGGTATGTAGAGCTGGGTCAGTTTGGCTGTGAGAAGACCAGGCATGATGGTATTGAAGGCCGAACTGAAGTCCTAATTTAGATCTAATTTAATCACATGAAAGGTTGCAGTGATGAGTATTGAGCAGATGACAGACAGACTGTTAATCACGTGAATGCAGTGATCTCATCATTGCAACACAATTTCTGCACTCACAAATTTCACCATAAATAATGCAAACATGATGTCAATACAGAAAGAGAGTCATTGATTACATAACGGGAGTTTTGGCAAGTGTCCAGATAAACTCGCACTGTGTAATTGACAGCTTCGGCTATTGTAAAGGGATCATTCTTTGATCGCTTTCTGTAAAAATCAAGCCATAGAAAATCTGTCTGAACTTGAATGGTTACACATCAGAAATCACTGATCACAGATCAGGCATTAGAATGAACACTGTTACATGTTTGTGGTGTTGCTGATGGATCCATATCGTAAAAGTCTGTTTGCAAAGCCTGCGCCAAGATTGCGACTGAATTGCCAAATGATTACACAGTGAAATGTACCAAATACAAACAAATAATACACTGCTGAGAGTTTCCCATAGTTGAAAAAAACAAACACTTGCCTAGCATTAGGATTCTTTGGAGGGTAATGTTATTAATCCTGTGTCAATCTTTACCCGTTCTCATGTCACGTGTTACCAGTTCTCATGCCAAAGTTCACTTTCTACATGAACTAGTTTAAAGTTCAGTTCAGTTCAGACTTTAAATTTTTTAACTAGTTCATTTATAGTTATTTTTTTCCATAATGTTGCTACTAGCTATTATTTTTCAAAATGATTGCCACAGCCCATATAGAACTACAGACAGCAGTTATTTTATCGGCGGGTCAAGTTTGAACAGAAATGTAAGATTTTTCCTATCCTCACCGGCCTTGTCATAAAACTCGCTTAAATGATCATACGACGCTTCCTTGCTTTATTTTGTTTTGATCACGCATGCGGCGGTGGCTGCTGGCTGGTGTTGCCAGATTGGGTGTTTTTTCTGCTACATATTAAGGCCATTTTGTGTTTTAGCCGGGTTTTCGCCTGGAAGGCTCTATAGAAATCTGGCGCCCTATTGAACGAAGTTAAACTGAGAGCGCGCAGCGCGCTGTTCACAGACACCAGAATGAACGAGTTCACAGTAACGTTCACCAGGCAATAATACAGTACGTTCAGTTCACGTTCGCCCAACATATGAACGAGTTCATGAACTATCATTCAATGAACGCGTTCAGGCACAACACTGCATGTCACTATTCACTAACGCACCAGTGGGCGGAGCCAAAGACATGTAGACATAGGCGTTGATCTTCTGAAAAGGCAGTCTTTCGTCGCAATATTACATCATAATTCCACACTTTTTAGGTCCCTTTTCTGGCCGTGGTTTCCATAAAGCTGTTTATGGAATAACAAGGAAGTTTTGAGTTTTGAAACTTACAGGATATTTTTATAGTATAACTACCTCTTAACTGTCAAAAGTAGAATTTTAATTCTCAGTTCATGGCCCTTTAAATCAGTCAGAATCCACTCACCGAGCTTTTATTCAGTGCCGAGTTATACAGGCTCACAAAGCCTCATTAACAAACAAGTGTAGACATGATGTAAGATATTTATTGTGCATTGTTGGCAGCTTCATTGATCACAATGTAACTTTGTGAGATTGCGATGAACTGACAAAGCGACTGTTTTAGTGATTAAATGTATTTCATAGGGCCCTAAACTTGTTTTTATTAAACTTTAAATAAATTGTTGTTAAATTGTATAAGTTTCATGAGTTCAATTAATTAGAGGAAATAAACAACAAATAAATGTAAAGCGGTATCAGGAACGGCCCATTTGCTCCTCAGCTGGCAGACAGTTTCTCTCAAAGCATCACTACGCTTTCTAAAAAGTTTCATTAGGCCACAGCCACACTGAAAATTATTTGGTATAGGTCATCTATGATTTACTGAAAGGCCTTTGAACATGTTTTTTATTTATGTTTCAAGTTTTAAAAAGAACGTAACAGACTTTATCCTTTAATCACAACATGAAGGGTCATTGGCACACAGAACAGAGCCAGTATGCGGTTCACTCATACAAGAAGGTTTAGTTCCTCTGCTCGTCTCTGAGACGAGCTTAATTCAAGTCAGAAACACAAGAGTCTGTTCAGGTAAGCAGCACAAAACAGCTTGACGCGAAGCTTTTGCAAAAATGACATCACTGTTCCTGTGTCCTCCTTCCTGTCCAGGGAAACAAAAGCCTTTCATCGCCTAACACAACACTGTTGAGCTGATGCTCATTTATCACACGCCGTACAAGAGCCCATCAACAAGTATTACAAATATAAGGATACTGTCAATTTCATTAATTAAATCTTGCAAAATTATCAAAGGGAAAAGCGTAAGCATAAGTTAAGCGCCAAGGTACAAAGTCATGTTTCTGTAGCATTTTTTTTATAGTTTCATCTTCTCATAATCGAATGTTGGATGGATTTCATATCTTATGATGGTATGTTGAGTTCTTTGTTTAGAAGATGGCACACTTCTTCTAATAAACAATTCTAAGAAAATATTGCTGGAAGGTTCATGGCATCACACCTTAACAAAACTTACACTACTGCTGAAAAGTTGTTTTTCCCCAAAAATATATTTATTGACATTTTGTGCAGATTTAACAACTTGTATAAAAATGAGGTGAAACACAGTTCTGCCAATTTCTTCAGTGTTTAAACTTTAAACTGTCAATTTAAACTTTTTAGAAAATGAGTCTGGCTTAATGCCAACAGTCAAAATTCTAGATAATGAGAATGAAATATAGACAGAGTCTGTGAAATTATTTTATTAATGGTAAATAAATCTAGTCTTGCCTTGATCAGTCTGGCCTTGCTTTGGCACAAGTATCTAAAAAAATGCTGGAGTTCTGAATCTCTAAATACATGACATTCACAAAAACTTAACAGAAGAATAGGGTTGGGCGGTATTACGGTAATATCGTATACCGCGGGGTCTTAAAATAGCAATGGTATCAGTTTCAATACCTTCATCACCGGCACTTATATATAATATATAAATATCATTTATTCAATGCCTAAAAATGCTTATGTAGTTGTCATCAAGTGACAGTGTGGAGGAGAAAGAGAGAGAGAGAGAAGGGAGAGGCGGTAAATACTGACGAGGCAATTGTAAATGTTGCAATAAAAAAGTTGACCGCGAGAGATGGAAACACCTCTAACCTAATGTCGCATCTCCGAAACAACCACCCACTCACTGCTGCGAGGATGCATTTTGCCCCGAGTCGATTAAATAAGCGCATTAGTTTATATTTGTTAAAATATGATAATGTTATTTTTTTTTACGTTGATAATGAAAACTGAACAGCACGGGTAAGATGGGATGCATCGGGACTCAGACATTGACCACTTAATTAAGTTTCATTTTGTAAAAGGCCTTTCTTTAAAGTGAATTTCGTTTTGTATAAATTGTATCTTAATTTTTATAATTTTTTTTATCAACCAATTTAATAAATGGATCAATGGATTTAATAAATAAGAATCAAATATAGGAGACAACATAATCATGACATGATCGTTCGCTGGCGCGCCGCGGTCACTTGCATTGAAATCTCATCATAAATTAACCGAAACTCAGTGTATGTCTCACAGACATGACAGATAGGCCTAAATCTAAATAAAGCTTGAAATTTCATTAAACGAAATAATTCAAAACGAAAAGAAATAGGCCACTCGCTGATTATTTAATCCATGATGTGCATTTCTCTCTATGCGAGTTCATACGGAAATGGCGATCATCAAATTCATTAAACGAAACTATTCAAAACGAAAGAAATAGGCTAGCCTACTCTCTGATTATGTAATCCATGATGTGCATTTCTCTCTATCGTTCACTATGGAGATGGCGATTCGTCAATTTCTCTAAACGAAACAATTCAAAAGGAAAAGAAATATAGGCAGCATACTCTCAGATTAATCCATGATGTGCATTTCTCTCTATAGGCGCGTTCCCTACGGAGATATCAATCATCAATTTCTTTAAACGAAACAATTCAAAAGGAAAAGAAATATAGGCAGCATATTCTCTGATTAATCCATGATTTCTCTCTATAGGAGCGTTCACTACGGAGATATCAATCGTCAATTTCTTTAAACGAAACAATTCAAAACGAAAAGAAAAAGGCTAGCCTATACCTTCTGATTATGTAATCCATGATTTGCATTTTCTCTATATATGCGCGTTCACTAGGAGATGGCGATCGTCAACTTAATCTTTGCAGCACTGACAGAAAAGTTGTATTAATAAAAATCAATGGACGCGTGTCACCGGATTTACAAATGCACTTCTTGCTTGTTGCTTGTTAATTTAATTTAAATTAATTAATAAAATGAATACTTTAATTGTCATAATTAAAATAATTAAATATTATTAAGTGTCCCATGTTTGCTCATTTATAAATAGTATTAATATCTACCACCCCCTCAGCACCTGGGTTAAAAAATTATTTGGCGCCACTATATTATAACGGCCCACATATTAAAAATAGTCGATTCTAAATAGGGCTCCGGCTCATAATTAAATTTAATGCAGTCAGCCGGGATCAGACACAACGTGCACGGGTTGGCCTTGATTTTTTTTTGTGTTTTTTTTTTTGCCCGATCTGGTATACAGTTTCTGAACGGTGTAGCACAGAAATGTAGTCACGGTAATACCGTATACCCCAGTAAAATAGGGAGGAGGTTTGACGGTATAAAAATTTGGATACCACCTAAGCCTACAGAAGAACATTTTTAAGTATTAGTTCTGTTATTTCTAATAATTTGACTAGTGATCTTGTAGCAAATCAACTTTGCCTAAAAGTAATGTTATTAAAAAATGTATTCTAAGTTAAAATTAAATGCACATGTAAAATATGTAGTTACACCTTATTATTAGGTGATGGTTACACGTTGCATGTACTTACTTTCTAAGTACATGAAGTTAATATTACATAAATCAGTACTTTTTTCTGTATTTACAATGTGGTACCTTAAAATAATGTGTAACCAATTAGGTTATTATCATATAACACGTTTATAACATAATATCTGTTATTTTGCCTTTCATGTCTGAGCGTGTACAGAAATTTAATAATAATAATAATAATAATAATAACAACAACATCATGCCCTTCAATCTAATCATTCCTTAAAGCAGTGATTCTCAAATGGGGGTACGCATACCCCTAGGTGTACTTTGCGGTACTGTTAGGGGGTACGTGAGATTTATATAAAACATTTTTTTTAATTAATTAATTTAAATTATTAATTAACTTAAATTAATTTAAAATATATACAAAATCATCCATGATCCATGAAGATATCATACGAAAATAAGTTTAATAAAATGTTTATGTAAACCACTTTTTTTTTTTATATAAAATGTTTCTATTTTAAATGTGATTAGTAAACTACCTAAATCACAGAAGAAGAATTTGAATCACGCTTAGCAGGAATCCAGTTGCTTTACTGGAAACAAACAGACATTTAAATGAAATCCTGAAGAAATAAAGAAAGCCAAAGTGGAGAAATAAAGAAAGTCAAAGTGGAGCCAACCAAATTCCGTCAATATCAGGAGGGGTTTGTTTTGATGGGATTCACAGCAACAAAGTTACTCATGGTGCGGTGTTTTACATTGCGTCCCCACTGCGCATAGCTACGCAATACGAAGTGACCGGTCTTCAAAAGGGAACATACTCGGTTACTATCATAACCTCGGTTCCCTGAGAATAGGGAACGAGTATTGCGTAGCCTGCCGCACTGTAGTAACATGGCCAGTTGTTCCCTTTATAGGCGCTATGTGTGTCTACGCTATGTCTGTGCTGACAGCTGATTAGCGCACACGTCAGAGGTGCCTTCGCCATTGGATGTGCAGTTGCTGCAGCACAGCCAATCAGTGAATCAGTCTCTCACTGTGCAGTTGCAATGCATTTTACATAAAAGCTTCAATAAATCTGAGGAAAGGAGTTTCCCCCAATGTATTATTGTAAATGTTTATTATTGCAAATGTTTTTCATTTACAATGTATAATAAATCCCATAGTGATGGCACATCACTATATCGTAGTCATAGCTTTTATTTCTATCTCAAATGATTGGGGCCGGTCAGGGGGTACTTGGCTGAGAGAAAAATTGACAGGGGGTACGTTATTGAAAAAAGATTAACCGGGAGCAACAGCTCCACTCAGACCTCTGCATTAACACTCAGTTTATAGCCAATGATCACTACTTTTCTTTTTATATAGTTTTCTAACCCTTCCTGAGAATCCTCAAAGAATGTTTTGAATAGGTAAATATAATAAATATATTTTGAATAGGTTTTATTTTTATATTTTTAATTTTCATCCTAGTAAAAGTTTCAATAATTTTATTGTGCATTGATGTCATTTTTAGTTTGTGTTTTTTTAAGTACATCAATGAAAAGGCTAAATGTTGCCTTGACAACAAACTAAAATAAAATGAGTTTAAGTTTTTGGTACCACTTAACTTGAAGGCTTTATTTATAATGAATGGCTTTATTTGTAATTCATTTTAATGCATTCATTATTCCTTGTAATGCACATTATAATGCAAACATGATCTCATGAATAATTGTAACAACAGTTATATTACACTTAGTACTTGTCTACATTGTTATACCTTTAGAAAGTATAATGCATTAAAATATGACAAACAACCAATTTCAGATTTAATAAAGATTATGCAACTATTACAATGCATTTTAACTATGGTTACAATTATTTTTTGCAAATATACTGTATAATGCTTTACAAAGTACATCTTGAATACCGATATAATGCAGAATAACAGTTTATGAACACTGTTAAATGTGACTTTTCTGCTGTGTCAAACCTGTGTCATGTCTAAATAGTTTCACAATGACCAAGTAATGATGTGAAATTATTTAAATTTCTACTGAAATATTTGCATCTAAAGCCACTTAACTGTGCGTGAATGAATGCAACACAGAACAGGAGAGATATAGTTGTGCTCTAACAATGCCAGTTTTGACTCAACTATTCATAAAGGACAGATGCATGCTGGAGTCCTATTATTTCACCAAAAGAGATCAATTCAAATCTTTTTTTTGACAAATCGACATGACACTGACTTCACCCAAACAGCTCAAGTCACTGCTTAAGCGCAGAAGCTCTCAGAGAGAAACGTCTGTCTAAATCTCATCTAACCTTTAGACATGTTCGGAGTGAACAGCAGGCCGCCAACACAACACAAACCGTCCTGCTGCTCCGGACACTGACACGCATAACAGCATTTCAGCAACTGATAAGACTTAAATGCCTTGTATTTAATCTGCATTGGGTCAGTCTGACCATATAAACACAGTGTCTTTCCATCTACATACATGACAACACTGTTTAGTGTAGATTAATGCAAAACCTGAGGTCATAATGTGGATTTGAGTTAATTTTCAATAATTCACTTCATGGCCGGGAATCAATTATTCCGTTTATATAATCTTTTCCCCCCAATAAATGACAATCCTAAAGCAGTCACACAAGCATCTGTCTGAGTGAAGTAAATTTATATAAGTAGGCTTGAGCCATTGATACGCAGACTAATGCAGTTATTGAAGAGAGATTGATAGATTGCTTAAGTGTGTGTGAATTAACAGTCTGTGAGTCTCTCAAAAGTGTTTGACAGCGAAGTCTATAGCAAAGCTGTAAGTTTAACTGCCTCAAAAAACACGACATTACTACCTCGATACTGAGAAATGTCATGTAGTTTTGCAGATTCAAAACTATTTCATTGATAAGGTCGCTGGGCAGCGTTGACCAGTTTCTGTGTGTGTGTGTGTGTGTTTGTATGGGAGAGAGAACGGGAGAAAGTGTGTGTGCTGTCCATAGATAATGAAATGTAATGTTGTGGGAAAACATGGAAATAGTTTGTCATTTTTATCCCATTGTTTGATATAATTATTTGGTTAATTTGCGGTTGTAGGCTGTAAGGCCCTTTGAAATAAATCATTTAGCAAAATTATTATGTAACTAATGCGGTCAAGACCTGCCTAAAACATACGTACATTGCACTCATAGTCGTGCAATATGTCTCTATTTTAGCATGGCTGTGATATAGAGCCATATCACACGACTACAAGTGCGATATTGCTTTTATGGGTACATAAGTGGGTACATAAGAAACAACAACGGAGGGAGTGTCTCTTTTGTGCAGAACTATTTCCTTCAACTACTTCAAACGTCACTTTAGAACTAGTAATGAAGGAACGCAGAGTCGCTTAATTGAAGCTTATTGTATTATGTAGAGAATTATAAGAGAGATCGATTGTATTACCTGCATCTGTTAAAGCATTCATTCTTCGGGTTAATCTTATATTCATAATAAAAAATATGTTTAGATGTCCACTGAGGTAAGCGATATCTTTAATGTGAATTCCCATGACAGCGCTAGTCAATGCATGTGTCTGTTGCGTCTCATAAGGTGTTGTTTAAGGTAAAAAATTATGTCCTTGTTTACAACCTTGTTTCAGTCCCTTTCAATATAAAAGTCTCTGCTACTGCTACTGTCAAAAGTACAAAAGCAGTGTTCTAGTTAGTAGTTAAATGAAAAACATATATGACCTGATGCACAAACATATTAGCTACAGAAAAATATGGATTGCTATTAAAAATTGTTATTGATTGACTCAATTTAGTGAAACTTACTGTAAAACAAGAGTAAAAGAGCTGGTCTTTGCCCATTAGCAGTGAAGTGTGAAGTGAGATTAGAGCATATGTCAGTGTCATGGTCCTGGTGGGCAGAGGTCTAAACTACAGGCCTCTGTGGTGTCAGTGTGTGTGTATGTGTGTGTGTGTTAGTCCAGCAGCTTCTTGTGCACACTTTCATTAAAACAATTAACACAGACGTCAGTCATAAAGCAGACTCTGCTATGTGAAGTATGCAGCTCATTCTTGTTGCCTCACAGTTGTGTAGTACAATAGCATTACGTTTCTAAAAAGAATTACCTTTTAATTTCTGCTGATTAAGAGACAGATGGCAGCCATATCTACTGAGATGAACCGTCTGACTTAACTGACCGTTACAGAATTTGAACAACCTGTTATTTATGTATTTAAGCATGCATGCATTTGTGCAAATCTACACAAATGTTTGCTTATGATACATATTTACATGCTCAGCTGGATATTTATTGCTCTTTCAGAACATTTACCTGTCCGACACCTTTTTTCTGCTAATCCTTTTCATGGATTAACTTTTCGTGGATATTTGATTGATTGAAAAACTTTCAAAATGTGATTTATCAAGTTAAGACAAGATATTTGTATTTCTATAGAGATTTAAAATAAAATAAATTCAGTTAAAAAATTCAAAGCAGCTTCACGTTAATGAACAAGAAAATAAGTGCAAAACTTATCAATTACTTCAATTTCACTAATATAGCAGCTCTACAGAAGACATCTTTATTCAGCTCAATTTAGTTGATTCAATGTTGATTCAACTAAGTTCAATAACTAAGTTCTGCAAAGTTCATCGGTTTATGAAACTATTCCTCTGTCTCTCTGGCCCTTGGATCTAAACAGGCCATTTTTAGCTAATGTGCATTTAAGACATCCATGTAAAAATATTTTGCGTTGTTTGCACAAGCTTTAGGTTTTCTTTTGGATCTAATACAGTTTTAATCTGCACCATTGTAACAAAAAAAATGTGTATGTACAATAAGCAGAATAATTGCAATATAAAGGGAAAAGTCAGAAAGCATGAAGCTGCGGTCAAATTGCGGGCAAGACACACACACAACCCACGGCAACGCCACTCAGATAGTCTGATGGCAGATACAAATAAATAGTCAATAAATGACTTGACTCGAGTGATTCCATACAAAAGTGTGCATCAAATATGCTAAACACGGATGCTTGAACGTTTGTGTGTGTGATGTGCTAGAACAGACCTAATTGGTTCTCACGCGTCACACAGACATCTGAGCTTCTTCTTTTCATTTTAAATGGCGAACCCACTATAAGATGCATACCGCCACCTACTGCACAACACCCGCATGACAGCTGATGGAAAATAAAGGATCGGGTAAAGGATTGAGATCGGCTCAGGACATCCCTAGAATGATCGGTTTCAATAGTGTTGTTCCCTGGAGCTTTGAGTGCTGAAAGTCACAGTGCATATTCAAAGTACAGTATAGTCTTACATGGTTTAAATTGCAGTTGCTTAGGAATTATTAGAAAGGCACAGTCGGATAACAAAAACACTCTACTGCGGCAGATCTTGAGTTTCAGGTGTTAAATAAGGAACGGTGAAGGTTTAGGAGAGTGCACTTCATCTAAGCGCTTTCTCTTAAACAGTTATTTCGACTTAATAGCACCAGGTGCAGGAGTTAATATCACTATGGTGTCATGAATGGTGCAGTGCCTATATATAAACTGCCATTAAACTCTCACATCAGCAAATAAATACCAAAAGTAATTTCATCTTTTCATCTGTTATGTAGGTTGGACTCTAAGAAATGTTTCTGTTTAGCATCAAGCTCTTGTAAATCCAACCACACTGACAAAGTGCACATAGAGAAATGTTTCAGATGCAGAAAGAAAACAAGGACAAAGCAGGGAAGAACAATACTAGGAAACATCAGAACAAAGACTGAAAAAATTGCAAAAGCAAGGCAATAAGGCTCAAGTAAAAAGCTTGCAAAGCTTTATTCCCAAGTGTCATTTTGGCAGTCTTGGCTGATATACGTGATTAGTGAGGGTTTTATAAAATGCCAACGGGACAATTTTTGAAAGACTACCACAATTCACATAATGTAGAATGAACAACAATAAGAATTGAATTTTCAGTTTCATGACACTGAAACATTTTAGGTCACAACATTTTTATGAATATCCTTCTAAAGACAGTTAGCTTAGGAATATATGTCCTCTTTTCATTAGGCTTGTAGTCCAAAAAGGTGGTTTGTGAAGTATGTGAAACACAGATCAGAGACACTTTCAAAGCAAAACAAAAAGTACATTCATACCAGACATTCCAGAATGGACAAAGACACGTTTGTATTTGTTATCTACCCTCCATCCCAAGTAAATATTTGGTAAGGACAATTCTTAAAATGAATACTAGCAATTATAAGAAAAGGATCCATAATTCTGAGCTTTTCAAGTAATTGTAAGACAGAAAAATTATGTTGTAACTTGCAAATAATGAAATCACGTTAATTTACAAGAAATTATTCTAAATTCAAGAATTACGAGGCATAACACTAAATACTAATTATATAGTAAATAAAATAGTATTACTACTTTTCAGGATGTCATTTAGGATGTAACACCATAAAACCATAATATATTTAAAAAAAACAAATGGAATGAAAAACCAGTCAGTGGTAGATGACAACAACTTTAAATGAAAAGCTTGGTTTCGATTTATTTTATTTTTTTAATCAAAGAAATATGACTTAAAAAGGCACAGAAACTATGACCGTGCAGTACATAGACTGTAAAAAAAGATGGACGACGCCCCTTCACTCTCTTCCATTGGCGAGAAGTGAAGCCGCCATTGTCCCGATATATGGCCCTGACATCTTGGGACTTGAGTATGCGCAGTTGCGATTTCGGGACCAGATATGCGCAGTAGTGAGCAGGAAGTAAAGCCACGAAATCAACGTCCTGCTCTGGTCCCGCCTTCACTCTCGCTGAATCAACCGCAAGCACGCACCTCTGCTGCAGAACAAACCGTTATGTCGGTGTGAAATAATTAATTATAGAAATTTAGATATTAAATTTAAAGCTCCAATCTCCTCAGTCCTCCAAAGATCCCGATAAAAAGTCCGTTGTTGCTTCAGGGACTACTTTGCTCAGAGAACCTGTCAATCACAGCTGTCAATCATGTACGACACAGTGCCGTTTTTATAGCATCAAATAACTAACTAAAACAAACTTATTTTAAAAACAAACACTTGAATACATCAGCGTGATGAAAACTACAGTAAATGACAGAAACTATCTTTGGAAAAAAGATATGTGAAGTGTAATTTAAATGTTTAGTTGGTCTCACGTCCCATTGAATAACATAGGGAGGCGGGGTTTATGAGCTATACTAGGACCGGTCACCGGGGGGCGATCGAGACGTTTTGGCTTCACTTTTCAGGGCTTTTCTTGGTGCAGTAAATGTGGTGAAGAATCACAGACACTCAGCACTTACTCTTTGGAGGCAGGACGATTGGATGATAAAAGCCAAAACTCGTGTGATGGTGGAGGCTGATTTTGCACATTCGGTTTTTATAAAGTTTTGTTTATCACTTTAGTGAGATCCAGGCAAACCTGGGAAATCCCTGGTAGCTCTCAAACCATCTTTAAGAATGATCACTCAGACGCGCTGATCCCAACTACACATGGGCCTAATTTGTAACTTTAATTCTGGAAATTTAAACCACATGTTTGGTGTCAGAAGTGGGATGGCTACTCGCAAGACAGCGCCAAAAGGCAGAAAACCCAGGACTGGGTTGCGATCACAGATGAAGATAGCGACGATGGAGGATGAGGCTTGGAATTCGGATGGGACTTCAGAGGAGGAGGAAGTGATGGCAGAGCTTCCTGATACCTCGAAAAAGTCCAGGTCACCACGGACTGAGCCAATCACTCCAGTCACTACAGCTGGTGAGGGGATGGTTTCCCTAATGCGTCAGTTCCTAGATGCACAGCAGCAGAGAGAAGAGATGATGAGACGTTGAAACCTTTGTTTGAGAAAACTGCTTCTGACAAACTATCCAATCTGTGTAATGAGAGGTATGAGCTATTGAATGGTGTGTTGTATTTGCAAGTCAATGATGTGACCCGCCTTGTTGTACCAACTTGTTGTCGTCCACTTGTCTTGCACTTAGCACACACAGTTCCGTGGGCTGGTCATCTAGGCCAACAAAAGACATATGCACGTATCAGCTCACGTTTTCACTGGCCAACATTATATGCTGAAGTACTGACACATTGCAAAACATGCACCATATGTCAGAAAACCAGTGCTGTGACCCGGCGGAGCAAAGCACCCCTGCAACCTCTCCCTGTGATTTCTGAACCTTTCAGGCGGATAGCTATGGACATTGTGGGGCCATTGGAGAAAAGCAGTTCAGGTAACCAGTACATCCTGGTAATCAGTGACTATGCAACAAGATATCCAGAGGCTTTCCCACTCCGTACCATCACCACACCAAAAATCATCCATTGCCTTGTACAACTCTTCTCCAGGGTAGGAATACCAGAAGAGATCTTGACGGACCAAGGCACCAACTTCACGTCAAAGCTCATGGGGCAACTGAACCGACAGTTGGGCATTACCGCCATCAGAACAAGCCCATACCATCCACAGACTGACGGCCTGGTGGAAAGGTTTAACCAGACCCTCAAAAATATGCTGCGGAAGTTCGTCGCAGACACGGGACGAGATTGGGACAGGTGGCTACCTTTTGTTCTCTTTACTTACAGAGAAGTTTCTCAAGCGTCGACAGGTTTCTCACCATTTGAGCTTCTCTATGGATGGCAAGTGCAAGGACCACTGGACCTCCTGCGAAAGAGCTGGGAGGAGAGTTGGCAGGCAAAACCGAGGAGACAGGCATTGTTCGGTATGTGTTGGAGATGAGAGACCGTCTAGAGCGGTACCGGGAACAAGCAAAAGAAAACTTACAGGCGAAACAACAAGCACAAAAGCGGTGGTATGATCAATACGCAAGATTACGACAGTTCCAACCAGGTCAGAAGGTATTATTCTTACTGCCAAACTCAACACACAAGCTACTAGCGAAATGGCAAGGGCCATACACTGTGGTCCGGAAGATGGGGCCAGTGACATTCGAGATCCACCATCCCGACAAGGGGAAGTCCAAGCAAACGTACCACCTTAACCTATTAAAAGAATCACCAGGGGAAAAACCTGAGTCAGCATTGATGGTACGGAAGGTGAAGGATGTGGAGGAGGAAGATGGGTCTGAGGCCGCAGAGAGGCAACCGTCTGTGGTGAGTCCAACTCACCTAGAGGACGTCAAGCGCCAAGAATTGCAGAACCTGCTAGACCCCTTTCCCACTCTGTTTCGTCAGAGGCCTGGAAGGACAGAGATAATTCACCACACCATACACCTTACCGACTCCACCCCATCCCGACAGAGACCTTATCGGGTACCTGAGCGACTGGTGGAACCCTTGAGGAAGGAAATTGTGATGATGAGAGAGCTGGGAGTAATTGAGCCATCGTTGAGTGACTGGTGCAGTCCCGTGGTCATAGTCCCAAAGAAGGATGAATCTTTACGTGTCTGCATCGACTTCTGTAAGCTCAATGCCCAATCCAAATTCGACGCATACCCGATGCCACGGGTAGATGATCTGCTGGAGAGAATAGGAAAAGCCAAGTACATCACCACTCTAGATCTCTGCAAAGGATATTGGCAAGTACCCCTAGAGCCAACTTCCAGACCGTACACTGCTTTCAGGACTCCGTTGGGGCTCTTCCAGTTTACCGTCCTTCCTTTCGGACTGCATGGAGCTCCAGCAACGTTTCAGAGATTAATGGACAGAGTGTTACAAGGATGTGAGGAGTGGTCTGCAGCGTATCTGGATGACGTGGTCATACACAGCAACTCCTGGGAAGAACACCTCCAGCACATGAGACAGACCTTGAAAAGGATAACAGAGGCAGGATTAACATTAAATGTGGCAAACTGTGAGTGGGCAAAACAAGAGGCAAACTATCTGGGTTATCATCTGGGCAATGGGCAATTACGTCCGCAAGTTGACAAGATGGAGGCCATCCGTCAAAGTCCCAGACCAAATACCAAGAAGGAAGTGAGGTCATTTCTAGGACTAGTGGGTTGGTACCGACGGTTTGTCCCAAACTTTGCCTCTGTAGCCGCACCCCTGACCAACCTACTGATCAAAGGCATGGCAAACCCTGTCCCGTGGACTGAAGACTGTGAGATGGCATTTCGTGCTCTGAAAGAGAAAATGTGTTCCAGTCCAGTCCTGCAAAGTCCTGACTTTGCCCAAAGGTTCCTGGTCCAGTTAGATGCCTCCGCTACAGGACTTGGGGCGGTTCTGGTCCAGGGAACCCAGGAGGATGAGAGGCCAGTTGTATACCTCAGCTGTAAGCTTTTGCCAAGGGAGACTCGCTACTCGGCAGTTGAGAAGGAGTGTCTCGCCATTAAGTGGGCCCTGGAAAGCTTACGGTATTACCTCCTCGGAAGAGAGTTCGACCTGGAGACAGACCACCGAGCCTTGACTTGGATACACTCTATGAAAGATCACAATGCCAGAGTAATGAGATGGTACCTTTCACTGCAGCCCTTTAACTTTAAGATCCGGCACAGACCTGGAAGGCTAAACGTGGTGGCCGACTATCTGTCCAGGTTTCCGGCCAGTACTCGGCTTGAAGAGGGGGAAAGTAATGTGACAAATCTGTCTGATCGTCACCGCTGAGGGAGCAGCACTGGCTTGCACACACAAACACATTAGCATACATACAGCATTCACTCTCAATTCCCGTCCTCACCTGTTGACTTTGCCGTCTGCAATGCGGGTGCACACGCCGGTCCGATGGCTCGCGGACATTTCTCCACACCACATTTCCCTTCAGTCAGTCGCATACCAGATTATTTCACACACACACACACACACACACACACACACACACACACACACACACACACACACACACACACACACACACACACACACATCGTCTGTGTCTTGTTCGCGTGTCTTCATTCGTTTGTTTGTTGTATGGGAGTAGTCTGGCTTTGGTGGGTAAACGCCGTGTCGACCAAACAGAGCAGACGAAGGGCGGATATTTATGACGTATAATTTAGGTCGCGCCGGCGCACTGCCACCAAAGACGGTGAAACCATTGTCGTGTGATTAAGGGGGGATTATGTGTGAATTAAGTGTTTGCTATTTAT
This sequence comes from Siphateles boraxobius, assembly GCF_051911475.1. Lineage (NCBI taxonomy): Eukaryota > Metazoa > Chordata > Actinopteri > Cypriniformes > Leuciscidae > Siphateles > Siphateles boraxobius. Next base: position 8,033,309 of record NW_027508833.1, on the reverse strand, counting down.
GTGTTTCTGTGTTGTTGATAATGATAGATGTATTTATTTGATAATTACCAAGGACAAATATGGTTTAATGTTGATTGATTAACATTGTTGTATGTATTATGTCACTGGCTAGAGTTTATATATCTGTACCTCTCAATGGGGGATTGCCAAAGAAGGCGGAGTCTGGCCTATAAAAAGGGAGGCCAGACTCACAATCAGGACTTGTTAACCAAGTCAGTGCAGAGAGTGCAACTGCGGTGCCTCAAGCAAACCTTTTGTGTAGCCTACGTTGGATACATTGTGGAGATTTTTCATCTTAATTCTTTTATTTGATTTATTTTTGGTACTTTAAGTTTTTGTGCGCACCTGTGAATATATATTTCACTGTGGACTGACTTCCTGTTTGGCACTGTAAATAAAATTGCACCTTGTACGAGAGTGCTCTGCGAGTAAGTCATCTTCTTTTTTTTTTTCTCCCCCATCCTCACGGACCCCAGTTCTTTCTATTTTTCCCTTCCCCGAAGCTAGTAGCAGCACTCGTTTCACCACATTTCTTTAAAATTACATATTTGGAGTTGCCCTAAAGGGACTAGATGACAATGTAGAAAATGTGACTGGTTCAACAACTCTGCTATCTCTAAAAAAAATCTCCACTAGATTACTCAAACTGCTTAAACAAGGAAGTCAAGGAAGCACTTCATCTGTAATCTGACAGAGAGAAAACCACATGCCCCACTTGTGATAATGTTTATTTCATTGTGTGTGACTTGAATTTCTCAGACTGTCTGTGAGAATGTGGACTGGTTTACATGTTCATATTAATCTGCAATATAACAGAAGCATTATTTTTATAGGATTGGCCAGGAATGAGGGTTTGCATAATTCTGGATCAGTCAATTTGCAACAGTAACACAGCCAAACTGTTGATGATGTTGTTATTATTTGTAATAATAATTATAGTATAATAATATGGTTATTTATTACTAATTTATTAGTTACTTAAAGTGCCCCATTATGCTTTTTCAGATATTACCTTCATGTAGTGTGTAATAGTGCTGTTTGTTAATGTAAAAGCTCTGCCTGAAGGCTTTTTCTGCCTGAAATGAGTCGTCAGTAAATCCAGTCTCACTTCCTGTTACGTACCTATGTAGGTTTGTAACTAATTTGCATAAAGCCAGTCTATGGTCTTGATTGGGTGAACAACATCAACTTTGCCCCGCCCTCAAACACTGTAGTTGTAGCTGAGACTAGAAGAGTTTGGAAAAGCTGTGTGCAACGGGGAAAAACGTTTTTGGAAAAATGATGTGCAACGGGGTTTGAGATGTTTTCTCGTTTGGTGGGGGTGTCAAAAATGTCAGCTCAATCAGCAGCAACATGTATATAAACCACGCGGTATTAAAGAGACAGTTCGCACAATGGGTCAGAGTAAAGTCGTTTACAAATGTGTCTGCTGCAGCTCGGTATACGCAACAATTGAAGATATTAGACTACATGTTTGTCGTAAGAGTTTAATAGTAAAAATATAGCATATCAACAGTGATCAGAAATAATAATAAACCTAATACTCACAATAAAAAACAATACGGTCATACAAATCATAACACAGTCTCTGAGGTAAGAAGTGGATTATCCTTCACCTGAAATGTTTGTTTTTTTCATCCTGAAATGCAAGGCAAATGTTAGATCACAATAATTAGGAACCAGTTTCCACAAATTCCTTCCCTCGATTGGGTTGTTCTCATTTATTCTGGGCGGCAAGGGCAGTAACTGACCAATCGAGCGTATTTTGCAGTATTAAACACGTATTTAATACCGATTTCATCAGGCTCAGAAAATTCTTCAAAAATAAGATATTTTTACGTTTACGTAAATTTAAAAAAAAAAATACATTTAGCAACTTTTTGTCAGCCATCTGACCAATCAGAGCAGAGCAGACTCTAGGAAAAGAGGGGTTTAGAGATAGACTGAATTTATTGAACCGTTTCAGACACCGCGAGAAAAGAGCTGATACTGCAGTGTATATTATGAGAAAATTCAAGCATTTTTTTGACCTTGCATGCATGTAAACCAACTGCACAAGACACCAAACCAAAATTAGCAACCTTTAAAATAGCATAATACGGGCACTTTATGATAAAAGGCACTAATCCTCAAAAAATGGTTGGATTAATTAATTTATCAGAATAAACAATAATATAGTTTAAGTGTAAAGTGTTTTACCACCTCAAACATCCATTTCGTAACAAACATTTATGTTTATTTGACCACTTGCGTCAATGAATCATCACACTAAAGCCTGTAAAGCATTGAAATAAATATCAGTAAATAATATTAACTTAAATAATATAATAAAGTTAAATATTTAAAAAAACATTGTTTAATATTTCCACACAAAGATCTGTGATATAGCCTATAGCTCTGCGCTTTGAGAGGGATCAGGGATGTGAGACAAGAACAGAAAAAGATCATCTCCCTCTTTTTTTTTATATCTTCATGTTTTCTACTTGTTGTAAAAGGTCTGAAGAGCGAATTTTATCTTCCAGAAGGACAAGGCATTTAGGCTATGTTTGATTTTACACTACCAGAGAAAGCGAAACTAAAATCACCCACGCGTGTGTGTAGAGCAGACTACAAATAATCTTGACGCGCCTTAACAAGTCTAATAACAAGCACAAACTGTGTTAAAAAGAATTTGACGTGCAAATAAAAAGGTAGGCGAGCTTTCCTACTGCGTTTTTCTACTTTACCACAGTAAAGAATGCTAATATAATAGGCCTACTTTAAAACGAACCAAAGGAAGAAACATTTATAATCCCCTGCGGATATGGCTGAGACGTGAGTGAAGATTAGGGAAAAGAAACAAGAGATTCCATTTCCAGGGGAATAACTAATGAAATAGTATTAAATTGACTTCCGGTTTGGGCGACAGCAATATGGCAGCGTGAGAACGAGTTGCTCCCAACTAAGTGGCGAAAAGGGCCTAAGCAAATAAAAATACTCAATTTTTTTTTCCTCTAATTGATTTGGAAAAGTCTAGGGCCATGACAAAAGACAGACAAAATAAAGTTAAAGGTAAGAAAAAGGTACAGAATATTGAAGGAGCCCTCGAGGCTAATGACGCTGAATCACTAGCTAATCATAGCGAGGAAGATGGGGACATGGACGTGGATTTGAAGACGATATTCAGAGAAATAAAAAAGTTCCGTCAAGACAACAAGAAAGAGTTCCAAGAGCTCAAAGAGGACATCAACAGAGCAAACCAAAGACTTGACAAAACAGAAGAACGCATAACAACAATGGAGGATCGAATGCAGGTTACAGAAGAGGTGATGACGGAGATACTTAAACTCCACGGCCAACTCGAAGCAAAGATAATTGACCAGGAAGGACATGACAGGCGCAACAACATAAGAATCTACTCTGTACCCGAAGGATCTGAGAAAAATCACTCATCAATGAAGGCCTTTATCGAGCAGTTGCTAACAGAAAATTTGAAACTGCCTACTGACATGAATTTGCAGATCGAGAGAGCCCACAGAGCTCTTAATCCTCTTCCACCTCCTGGATCAGCACCGCGGTCTGTCATTGTGAGATTTCTGGACTATAGAACAAAAGAAGAAATCATCAAAACTGCGTGGCAAAACAAAGGGTTTATTTGGAGGGGCAAGCAAATAAACTTTGATCATAATTATGCGTCAGGAGTGGTGAAAAAACAAAGGGAATACGCAGAGGTAAAGAAAATCTTAAAAGAAAAGGGCCTACGCTTCCAAACCCCCTTCCCTGCCAGAATGAGGGTCTTCTATGAAGACGGAGTATGTATGTACAATTCTGCTACAGAAGCGACGAGAGACATGGCTGAGAGGGGATTACCTGTTACCGTAGTTAAGCAGCCGGAGACGCTGATGGAGAAAATCCAGAAGATGACGTGGACTACGAGCGATCAAAGAGGAAGAAGCAGTAATAGAAGAGAACGTAGGAGACGAGCAGCAATTCAGACATGATCGAGAACCCGCGGAAGATAGTTAATTTGATGGCACGAATGCACTCGGCGAATATAAGTGCCGTTTTCTTTTCTTTTTTTTTTCTTTGCCAGATAAGCACGAGTTCATAGCATGGACTGAATTTCTCCTAATGTTACGTAAACGGATACACTGACTGATTCGCAGGTGCATTTTTTTCTTTTTTCGTTATGAGAACCAAGACTCGCGCATCTTTGATTTGAAAGACTAGGATACAGAACGCGGATTTGTTTTTTGTTTTTTTCGTTTGTTTCTTTCCGTGTCTGTTGTGTCATTAGTATGTCTGTTAAATCGAGATATTAGGATCGGGAGCATCGTGAAAATTACTAGCCAGAAGAGATGAGTGATTATCACGTTGAGGTGATCATGGAGGGCCATCCTGTGGTGAAAAGAGAGACACCCTCCTTAAAACTGATCTTCCCAAACACAGTATGGGTGATTTTTAGAACCTCACTTCTGGAAGTCCTAAAAGTTTGGAATCATATTCTTACAATGTTCATGATACAGTATGTTCCTTGTTCTACTTTGCTTTGTTTTGTGGGTGAAGTTCATTGCAGCCAAGAGGATGTTGGACAGAAAATGGATATTGTAAAAGAAGTACAGGTATTAAGCATAATTTTGAGTTGGAGACCAATATGCAGAGACTGAAAGTTATGTCTTTCAATGTTAATGGTATATTAAACCCTCAAAAGCGGACAAAAATACTCTCTAAACTAAGAAAAGAAAAGACTCAAATAGCCCTTATACAAGAGACACATTTAAATGAAGCTGAGCATCAGAAACTTAAAAAGGGGGATTTAAATATCTATTTTCAGCTTCTTATAAATCTGGACACAGACGGGGGGTTGCGATTCTTATATCAAATCAAGTAACTTACGAGCATTTGTCAGAAAGGAAAGATAAAGAAGTTAGATTTATCCTTATTAAAGGGAGAATAAATGGGTTTTTAGTAACTATACTCAACATCTATGCCCCTCCGTGTAGTCAATGGTCTTTTTTCAGACAAATATTTAATATGATATCTACAGAATCTGAGGGCATACTTATATGTGGAGGAGATATGAATATTCGCTTATCAAAACTGGAATATTCAGGGAAAAATCCCTGAAGCTTGTTGTTTTCTTAGTATAGTATATATGCTAAGAGTCTCATTGACTTGTTTCCTGATTCATAATAGTTCTGTCTTAGGAATATTAGCTTACGTTGAATTTCCTCTGTTAATATGGCATCTAACTCTTTCTGTAATCTTTGAATTCTCTGTTTTTCACCAGGATCATTTGTTCTTTTATGAACCCGTTGAGCCTCTTTCAGTTGTGATTGTAAATTTTCAATTTTCCCTCGTCTCATTTTCTTTAGTGAAGCAGTATGCGCAATGATTTTTCCTCTTAAGACTGCTTTAAAGGCATCCCAAATAATTGTTGGTGATACTTCTCCATTATCATTTCCTTAAAAGTAAGATTCAATTTCAGATTTCAGATTTTTCAGATTATTTAGTATACTTGAATTCAGCTTCCAAAGGGTTTATCTTAAACTGTCGTTAATATTTATTGTCATTACTATAGGTGCATGATCTGATATATCAATTGTTCCAATGTCACATGAATGGATTCTGTGTCTGTGTTTAAGAAACGTAAAGAAGTAATCAATTCGACTGTACGTTGAGTGGGGAGCTGAGAAGTGTGTGTAGTCTCATCCAGATGGGTAGAAATTTCTCCGAATATCAATGATACCCCCTTCTCTTAACATGATATTGACTTTCTTGCTCACCCGGTTTTGAAGTATAGGATTTTTCCTTGAATATTCCAGTTTTGATAAGCGAATATTCATATCTCCTCCACATATAAGTATGCCCTCAGATTCTGTAGATATCATATTAAATATTTGTCTGAAAAAAGACCATTGACTACCCGGAGGGGCATAGATGTTGAGTATAGTTACTAAAAACCCATTTATTCTCCCTTTAATAAGGATAAATCTAACTTCTTTATCTTTCCTTTCTGACAAATGCTCGTAAGTTACTTGATTTGATATAAGAATCGCAACCCCCCGTCTGTGTCCAGATTTATAAGAAGCTGAAAATAGATATTTAAATCCCCCTTTATTAAGTTTCTGATGCTCAGTTTCATTTAAATGTGTCTCTTGTATAAGGGCTATTTGAGTCTTTTCTTTTATTAGTTTAGAGAGTATTTTTGTCCGTAGAGAGTATTTTTAAACCTACCAGAAGTCACTGAAGAGCAGAATGCTAGATTTAACAAAAGAAATTACAGAAATGTAAATAAATAAATCAATAGCAAGACTAAAAGCTAACAAAAGCCCGGGTACGGATGGATACACATCAGAATGGTACAAAAGCTTTCGAGAACAGATAGTCCCAAGACTTCAAACTGCGTGCAACTGGGCTCTACAAAAGGGGGAGATTCCCCCTTCCTGGAGGGAAGCGACAATAACAATTATCCCTAAAGACACAAAAGATAAATTAGAGTGAAAAAATTATCGTCCAATTTCGGTTTTAAACATAGATTATAAAATATACACATCGATTTTGGCTAAAAGACTGGAGACTATATTGCCTGACCTTATTCAGTTTGACCAAACAGGGTTTATTCGTCAAAGACAGACACAAGATAGCATTAGACGTACATTACACATCCTATGAAATATACAGCATGACAAGATCAATTCTGTGTTTCTGGGACTAGATGCAGAAAAAGCATTTGATACAGTTAGATGGTTGTATCTCTATAAGGTATTAGAAAAGTTTGGATTCCATACCACTATTAAAGCCTTCCAAGCACTATACAATAAACCAACAGGAAGAGTTAAAGTTAATGGAAATCTTTCACAAGCGTTTATCTTAGAAAGATCATGTAGGCAGGGATGTCCATGTTCCCCTCTTTTGTTTGCTTTATTTTTAGAGCCGTTAAGCCAATATATAAAACAAAATACAAACATTAAGGGAATAGACATAAATAGAGAAGAACACAAACTATCACACTTTGCAGATGATATATTAGTTTATTTAGGACAACCCAACAAATCATTAAATGTTTTGGTGGAAACATTGGTTTTGTTTGGAGATTTATCAGGCTATAAATTAAATGTACAAAAAACCCAGGTCTTAACTTTTAATTGCCAACCATCTAGTTATTTGAAGGGAAAATTTAAGTTTAAATGGGGAGAGGACTATTTGAAATACTTTGGGGTTCAAATACCCAAAGATTTCACACGCCTATTTGAAGTAAATTACAAGCCATTATATTCTACAATGAAATCAGATTTGGCTAGATGGAATCTTCTGCCATATCTAGGATTATGTGGTAGAATTGAATCAATAAAGATGAATATACTTCCGCGATTCTTGTATCTTTTCCAAACACTTCCAATAGAGATAAGTAAACAAAACTTTATTGAATTGGACAGAGTGATATCACGATTTATATGGCAAGGGAAAAAAACAAGAATAACATTTAAGACACTACAATTAAAGAAAGAAAAAGGTGGCTTTGCCTTGCCATGTTTAGAGGAATATTATCGTGCAGCCCAATTACGACCTTTATTATGTCTATGTAATCCAGATTTTAAAGCCAGATGGAAAGAAATAGAAAATGCTGACCTTAAAAGACCCCCAATACAAGCTATAATGGCAGATGAACACTTGATTAAAATGTATATACAAGAATTCAATCCGTGGACAAATACTTTATTAAAGATTTGGCAAGATATAATAAAAAAAAAAAATTTGATAGACCTGGTGTCAATATTGAGTTGGCCCGCTTATGATTCAACATTTATTCCAAATACTATAGACCATAGCTTTAAAGTTTGGACTAAACAAGGCCTCACAGCACACTGTACGTTTTTACATAAAGGACAAATTTTGGATTTTGAGACACTCAAATGTGAACATTTGTTATGTAATAAGGATTTTCATAGGTACTTACAAATAAGACATAAAATTGAAAATATTATAAGGGAATATAAAGACAAGGAAAACAATATTCTCACAATGTTTATTTCAATTTATAAAACGGGGGACATGACTAAAATAGTTGCAAAATTGTATAAAAGTCTACAAGACAGAAAATACCCAATACATTAAAAATAAATGGGAAATGGAAGGAAATTTGTAAATCCTAGAGGAAGATTGAGCAAATATACTTAAATCACAGTGGAGGACATCACATTCCTCAACCTGGAGAGAATTCGGCTGGAAAAATGTCACTAGATTTTTCCTCACTCCTAAGCAGAAGAGATATCAAAGCAAAAATGCAATCTGCTGGAGAATGTGTGGCTCGAATGAAGCAAATCATAGCCATATATTCTGGGAATGCTCTAAAGTTCAAAAATATTGGCAAGAAATCCATAAGAGTTTAGAGAGTATATATTAATGGAACCCATCCAATTTAGTTTATTAACTCTATACTTGGGTCTTACAAATGTTAAATCAGAAGATAAATCTGATAAATATTTAATGAGAATTCTGTTGATAGCTTGCAAAAAAGCTATAACTAGAAAGTGGTTGCAACCTGAATCACCGGGAATCAACGATTGGCTGGGAATTGTGTATGAAATTTACACAATGGAGAGGTTAACAATGAATCTTCGGCTACAGTCCGAGAAATTTATCAAGCTATGGAGAAAATGGATAGACTACATTCTCCCACTTAGACCAGACCTAGTGTAGAAATTTTGAAAAATTTTACGAAAAGAAGGGAAATCTTAAGAATTATTGAATAAGAGTTACGAAGGATATGGAATGAAAGAAGTAATGATAGGAATAAAAATAAATACCCATATTGGGAATGAGAGTACTTCTGGATTAAAATGCATCATCCTCAAATGTTTTCTTTTGTATATAGTTCATAAAAAAAATTTGAAAACGGATCGGATCTGGTACCCAAACTACAGGCAGAGTAATAAATATATAACTATAGCTATACGAATTTACAAAACAGCTGTAATATTTGGTTGGCTGACATTGCCTTGCAACATATTGTATTGTTACTACAATTGATGACTTTTATGTCCCTTTTTTTCTTTCTCTTATAATTTTGGATGTAATATCTGTTTCACAAAATATGTTTTGCTGTTGTTTTTTTTTTTAATTTATTTTATTTATTTTTAGCCAATATACCCAACTGTTGAATGCCTTGACTAAGATTCCAGGTACCATCCAATTGTAAGGAAATGTTATAATTACTGTAATAAAAATAAAAAAATAATAAAAAAAATAGTATTAAATTCGCTGATAATCGGGTGACCGGATCGCAAATCAGAATACAAAGCCGACAAAGCTTAAATTTATGGGCTCACGCACAACTCTCTCATTCGTCACAAATCCCAACGTTTCCATGGCTGTGATGTAACATTTAATTTGCTAACCTATTATTGCTTTTATTATAGCATTTACATACAAAAAAAATGTGTTTTGGAGGATCACCGCCAGTGCTGCTCAGCCACCGCTGTGGTGCGGTTGTCAAGTTTACCGGCACAGCCCTACATACTGATAACCAACATTTTATAAAATCAATATACCACTCCATTTAACCACAGTAAAATCATTCTATTATGAATAGTGATATGTTCCATATTTCCAAGAAGTCTCGTTTCCTTGCCTTTGACTAATAACAGTGCTACATTTCAATAGTAGTAAAGCTAGGACTGTCCTCTGTTGTTCATTTTCTCCAGTGTTTTTAATTTTCTTTGAATCAGAGTTCACAGAAACACACACACATTCTGCAGTAGAGTTTGGGATTCATTAGTCTGCAGTGACGGAGCAGTCGAGCCCTGAGGCGTCCAGCAGCTCCACAACATTTATTTCTTCCACCGTGATTCAGTTGGACCGATACTCTGTGTTGGCACCGAGACGGAGGAAACGCCTCCACTTGACTCACACTCATTGTAGTAATATTTTTTGGAAAGCAGTTGTCTTCTTATATTGATCATAGACAGTTCAGGGACACAGGTGTTATCAATCACAAGCGGATAGACTGCACATGGTATAAATCCTTCTGTAGTCTTGAAAAACAAACTCCTGACTAGAAGTGAAGTCTGGTTCACTAAGCAGCTTATTCTAGACAAGAACCACTCACATAGAAAGATGTCTGACATTTAAAGAGGACATATCACGCTTTCTTTAGAGTGTGCAATGTTGCTGTTTGAGCATGAAAAAGATCTGCAAAGTCCCTCCAGCGGGAGTTATTCTCTATATCAGTGTCAGTGTTTCTGAACTCCCTGAAACGCCTCCATTGTAGTCTTGAGTTTCTTCCGGAAACAGACACGTCACAATATTCCTCATTTAATTAATGAATACGCAGAATAAAGGGGCGTGGCCTGGTTGAGTTATTTAGTAGTGTGTTGAAACTGGCGGTTATGGTAAGGGGTGGGACATTTCCCAAACACATTTGAAGCGCTCAGCCAATCATAACACACTAATCCAGCCGACCAATCAGAGCACAGTGTGCTTTTCAGAAGGAGGGGCTTCATAGAGACAGGAACTAAAAAGAGCGTTCCTGACAGACTGGGAAGAGCTGCAACATTCAAACATGAAAACCTATTCTAGTTAACCCCAAAAACTAAATCAAGACTTAGTAAGGGCATGATATGGTCTGTTTAAGTAAGGGATATGACAGGGTGTTTATGTCCCCAACGAGAAGAGGTAACAACAACCTGAATGTACATTACAAAATCAAACCAAAATCGTGATATGGCTTTGTGCAATTATCAAATCACTAAGGCTACGATTTAATTACATAAATATATGCACTATGTGTTTCAGAATGAAGCACAGCACCATGTTTATTTACACATGAGTAGCTCGTAATTGAGCCTTCCCAGGGAGTTTGATTGACAGGCAATCTGACCAATCATAATCCGCCATCCGCCGAATCCGCCATTTTTGTCCGACAAAGCAGTCAGGAGAGTTAGTAGATTAACGTTGGAGGATTTGAACGGTGTGAACTGACGTCTTTCCGCGGTTAAAACAACATTCCTTCTTATGTTCATTCATGTTTATTTGATGCTATAAATTAACTATAAGGAATTGATTATTGGTTCACGAGCAGCTTTATCTGAGGCGCTACAGCGATTAAGAGACATGAGTTTGTCAGACGCATTAGAGAGCCACAAAACGTTATTTGTTGTTTATGTAAATGACCAAACTTGAAAGGTAAGACTTTGTTTCATATCAAAAGTAACATGCTCTGTCCTGTCTGTCAGTGTCCTCTCTGCTCCGCGATGTATTATTCACTGCGTGAGAGCATGGTGTGGCGTGATAGCGGGTTGCCTTGTCGGACATAGCAACAGTAACTAAAGGGGGCGGGTCTTTGCGAATGGCCAAGTAAATGCTCGATTCAAAGTAAATCCTGTAATTTTTTTCCGTCACAATTGTGAACAGGGTTATTATAGTTAATGACAACCGAAACCATAAAAAAAAAACTTTCATAACTTGAAATAAAATATATATACAAAAACCCTCAAACTAAATTTATTTCAACTAATTGCCAAAGCTATTGCTTTTTCTAAGAGTGAAATAAAAAAATTAATATATACAAAAATGGCAAAAACACAATACATTAATTTAAACTTTAACAAATTAAAACAAAATATCTTTATTAAAAAAATTCAAAATATTAATAAAAACTATAAAAGTATCTCAACACTTCTTAGATACCACTGATAGTGCAGTTCTAAATTAAAGTAAATACCAATTATTAATAAACCTGATTTGAGCAATTGTTCATGTCTGTAGCTCAAAGATGTGGGTGAAGTTACGAGCCAGTTTAATAATTAGGGATCAAATCACTAAGCTCAAACTTGAGCAGCAGTAATAATGAGGTTATGAGGTTAGACTTTACCTGATAAGCAAATGAATGTGGTGTAGTCACCCTGGCCTCCTGTAGCCAAGAATGGGATCTTCTTCTTCGTCCTCCTCTTCACCTGCACGGCTGCCAACATCCGCTCATCATTCGGAAGAAAGACCGCCTTGTTGAGGGCCGATTTGCCACTCATTGTAGCCGATAGCACAGGCTGGGTGACAGCAGGGCTCTCTTAACTCTGACGACAGAAAAAATGAGACACAGAGGCGGTTTCTCAATATGAGTTTTTAAGCGATCTTCAGTCCTTGTGTTCTTGTAGCTACTACATCATCATAAACCGTTACAATCTGGTTCCAATACTCAAGAATGCAAGTAGGCCTACAGAGAAAGTACCTGGATGTGTTCTTGATATCAAGGATGCATCGTGTGCAGACTTGAGAGAATGAAACCTTTAAAAAACCCAGTCATCATCGCAGGCGGGCGGCGTACAGAAGCCTGTAATCTAGTTCTCACTCAAGAGATTACCGCTGAAAGTTCGCAAATACGCGACGGCTAGTGAAAGTAAACATATGTTGTAAAAACATAATTTTGATAAAATTATAAATACCTGGAGAAAGCCAATATTAGATTTTAATTGGCATATTTAAAATAATCTTAATGTTAACAAAGCGCCTTAAATACATTCTAATTTACACAAATACAAAAAATAAAAAGATAACAATAATGCAAGCAAATATTTTAATGTTACGACACCTGTGATGTTATATTTATTGCGCTTGCATAAGTGCATAAATATAGCCATTATGTTAATACTGTGGCTGCATCCGAAATCACATGCTCTCTTGTCTTGAGTAGGTACATATTTTGAATAACTACTTTGCAACCGCTAAAAATTATGTTCTATATATCATGGGTGTAACGATACACTCATGTTACGATTCGATAGATATCATAATACTGAACTCACAATATTATTCCGATACTCCAAGACATATGGTAAAAGGTTAACAAAAATTAACTGTTGATTAAAATGCTAAATTTGGAATTACACTGTGGGTGTAAATGAATAAGTTTGGATTTGGTGCTGGAAACCCAAAGCACAGGACAATAGAGACACCAGAATAACAATATTGATGATTCTGAAGCTGAAAATACAGAATTATTGTAGATGAATATGCATGCACTCTTTCACTGACTAGATACATTTAAAATAATGTATAGGCCACATTTTACTGGTAACATCAGACATTCTGCATTATCAGGACCCACAAATATTTCCCCATTGCATTATTATACAAATATACATATATATATATATATTAGTTTAATGTCGTGCTGACACTAGAACTCTGTAAACGAGAATCATACACAAATATTGTCACTCTCCAAGATACATCCAGTAGATCCAAGATGGCGCCGCGGATGGCTGCCTCGGTGTGGAGCTCTCCAGCTATTGTGTTGTTTTTGTTCGTTTGTTCTGCGTTTAGTCATTCTTTTCCTATCAGTTTCACCAAAGACGAACTACTGGACATTAGGAAACACACACCAGAAACCTTTTCTACAGTTTTTGATTATTCTGACGTTTTGCTGGACATTCTCGTCGGAGGGGCAGCGTTGTTGTTCAAACGCGCGTTCAGACGCAAACGCGGGAAGCGAGCCGGCGCGCTGGTTAAACTCCGCGAGCGCGGCCTGCGCACTGCACTCCCCAGCATTCATCTCGCGAATCTCCGATCCCTTCCTAACAAAACGGATGAACTTCTTCTCCTCACCCACACTAACAAGGATTTTTTAAACTCTGCTGCTTTGTGCTTCACTGAAACCTGGCTGAGTGAAGCCATACCGGACAACGCAATACATCTGCCGGGCTTCCAGCTGTTCCGAGCGGATCGCATCGCGGAGCTAACGGGGAAAACGAGAGGTGGTGGATTGTGTTTCTACATTAACGAAAGTTGGTGTTCAGATGTAACAACACTGAAGAAGATGTGCTCTCCTAATTTAGAGGCACATTTCATAAACTGTAAACCCTTCTACTCGCCTCGGGAATTTTCCTCTTTCATTCTCGTGAATGTTTACATCCCTCCAGACGCGTGCGCGAGCGCGGCGCTACAACAGCTGGCTGAACAAATATCTGAAACGGAACAAAGGTACCCAGACTCTCTTTTAATCATTCTTGGGGATTTTAACAAAGCAAATCTTTCCCGTGAACTACCAAAATACAGACAGCACGTTACATGTCCCACCAGAGACAGTAATATACTGCCACTGTTACACCACAATAAGAAATGCATATCACTCCGTCCCACGGGCAGCTTTGGGGCTCTCTGATCACTGTTTGGTTCATCTCATACCGACCTACAGGCAGAAACTGAAATCAGCTAAACCTGGAATAAGGACTGTGAAAAGATGGACTAATGAAGCAGAGCAGAATCTACAGGCCTGCTTTGATTGCACTGATTGGACTGTTTTTGAAGCTGCTACCAATGATCTGGATGAGCTCACAGATACTGTAACATCATATATAAGTTTCTGTGAGGATACATGCATTCCTACCAGCACATTCTTATCATTCACTAATGATAAACCATGGTTTACTGGGAAACTCAAACACCTTCGTCATGCCAAAGAGGATGCTTACAGAAGTGGGGATAAAATCTTGTATAACCAGGCCAGAAACAGATTGACAAAGGAGATCAGAGTTGCTAAAAGGAACTACTCTGATAAACTGAAAAACCAGTTTTCATCCAACGACCCATCATCAGTCTGGAATGGCCTGAGGAACATTACCAACTACAAGTCACCATCCCCTCGATCTGTGGACAATCAACACCTGGCTGACGATTTAAATTCATTTTACTGCCGGTTTGAAAAGCCCTCATTCACACCACACACCCGGTCTGATCTGCACTTCACACATTCAGCATCACCTCCTGTTCTCCAATTATCACTCCCCCCTCCTGCCATCCAACCTGAGCTTAAGGTCTGTGTGGAGGACGTGAGCCGAGTCTTCAAAAAACAGAAGACTAGGAAAGCCTCAGGCCCAGACGGCATCTCATCTGCTTGTTTAAAAGCCTGCGCTGACCAACTGGCCCCGGTCTTCACGCAGATCTTCAACAGATCATTGGAGCAGTGTGAAGTTCCCTGCTGCTTCAAACGCTCCACTATCATTCCTGTCCCCAAAAAACCCAAAATCACTGGAC
Source organism: Siphateles boraxobius (assembly GCF_051911475.1). Classification (NCBI taxonomy): domain Eukaryota; kingdom Metazoa; phylum Chordata; class Actinopteri; order Cypriniformes; family Leuciscidae; genus Siphateles; species Siphateles boraxobius. The sequence continues at coordinate 8,018,297 of NW_027508833.1, read as the reverse complement.
TTAATGACTACAGACCTGTCGCTCTCACGTCTGTGGTCATGAAGTCGTTTGAAAGACTGGTGCTGGCCCACCTGAAGGACATCACTGGACCCCTGCTGGATCCCTTTCAGTTTGCTTACAGAGCAAACAGGTCTGTGGATGATGCAGTCAACATGGGACTGCATTATATCCTGCAACATCTCGACAGACCAGGGACTTATGCAAGGATCCTCTTTGTGGACTTCAGTTCGGCCTTCAATACCATCATGCCTGGTCTTCTCACAGCCAAACTGACCCAGCTCTCCATACCATCCTCGATCTGTCAGTGGATCACCAGCTTCCTGACGGACCGGCAGCAGCGAGTGAGACTGGGGAAACACACATCCAAGACACTCACAATCAGCACTGGTGCTCCCCCAGGGTGCGTTCTCTCCCCACTGCTCTTCTCCCTGTACACTAATGACTGCACTTCTAAAGACCCCACTGTCAAGCTCCTGAAATTTGCAGACGACACCACTGTCATCGGTCTCATCCGAAACGGTGACGAGTCTGCTTACAGACTGGAGGTTGAACAGCTGGCTGCCTGGTGCAGTTATAACAACCTTGAGCTGAACACGCTCAAAACAGTGGAGATGATCGTGGACTTCAGGAGGAACAGCTCAGCACTCCTCCCACTCACCATCATGAACAGCACTGTGGAAGCAGTGGAGTCATTCAGGTTCCTGGGCACTATCATCTCTCAGGACCTGAAGTGGGACAATCACATTGACTCCACTGTGAAAAAGGCCCAGCAGAGACTGTACTTCCTTCGCCAGCTGAGGAAGTTCAACCTGCCACAGGATCTGCTGATTCAGTTCTACTCAGCCGTCATTGAGTCTGTCTTCTGCGCTTCCATCACTGTCTGGTTTGGTTCAGCTACCAAATCAGACATCAGGAGACTACAACGGACAGTCCGGACTGCGGAGAGGATTATTGTTGCCCCCCTGCCAAACCTCCAGGACCTGTACTCTTCCAGAGTGAGGAAGAGAGCAGGTAAAATCATCACAGACTCCACTCACCCTGGACACCACCTGTTTGAACTGTTACCGTCAAGACGGAGACTCAGATCACTGGCCACAAGAACATCTCGGCACAGGAACAGTTTCTTCCCACAGGCCATTTCCCTCCTGAACAGTTAACACTCCTCCCAAGGCATATGCCTGTAAGTGCAATACTCCCACTGACATACTGTTGCATTTTTGTATTGCGATATACTGTGACACGATATATTGTTACACCCCTACTATATAGTATTAATGGCCCTCATTTATCATTCTTGCGTAGAAACGGGCGTATAATTTGGCGTAAGATTATGCTTACACTCCTCTCACCGCCTGATTTATGAAGCTGTGCGTACCTTTGAAATCCAGGTGTACGCAATACCTGCCCTTGATAAATCCCGCGGCTGAAAACGATCGTCATTAGAATAACACGCCCCATATTCAAGTATCCGCTTCCCCCACGCCCTCCTTTTACGCCATGGACACACGGAAGACGGCAAAGAGGAGACACTTCTCTGGAGATCGAGACCATCACCATCATGAAAAATTATTATTAAATCAAACAACAATATTGTTGTTGATAAATTCAATTGTATTTTTTTTTTCAAAACGCTATAAATCCATCCATTTTTTGTCTAAAAAAACAACAACAAAAACAACAAGAAGAGAACATGCAACATATAATCAGGGACTCATACTATAAATTAATATAAATTAAATAAGTGCAACTGCATGAAATAAATAAAAGCCAAACAAAATAAATAGTAAAATAAATTAAATAGTAAAAATAAAATAAATATTTCCAATGTCACGTTCCAATATTGTCCACCACATAAAACAAATAATTTAAAAATAACACACAAATACAGTCCTTAAATACAACAATGTTAAAAATACATTCAAATCATTTAGTAACACATTTAGGCTAATAGTAATTCGTGCCGAACTTGAAAAAAGTAATGATAACAATATTCAGGCCTACTATTAGGCTACGTGTTGTAGCCATTAACTAAGTGCATTTAGTTTCATATTTGTTAAAAAAAATAATAATGTTATTTTTTCCCCATCTATGTTGATTATGAAAAGTGAACAGGCTAAGATAGGATTCGCAATATAGGGAGACATGCACAGACATGATTTTGGCCACTTAATTAAGTTTTGTTTTGCTGGAAATTTGGTGTATGCACTTTTGATAAATGAGAGCCAATGTGTGTAGTATGAATATAGTCTGGACATACTACATTTATCATATTGTCATTAACAGTGAAGCCAGACAACTCTCATGATATTCTCAAATCCTCTCCTGTGGCCTCATGGGAAAGTAAAGTGTCCATCAAATGCAAACTACAGAATCTCGCTGGAAATAGTACATCACCTGGGTACTTTTTGCCTCCTCTTTTATGAGTACTGTAAATTCGGACATGCTTATTTTGTCACATACCGTTTTTCGCCAACTATATAGTAGGGAAGTATGTGATTTCGGATGCAGCCTGTGTCTTAAGTATGTAGCCTACTAGTATGACCAAATAGTAATTAGTCAAGGGACAATCAGTCTAACTTTTTGGTTTCAAATTAGACCAATATACATTTTTATCTAACTGACTTAAAAGGATAGTTCACCCAAAAATTCCCGAAAATTCTGTCAGTAATCACTCACCCTCATGTTGTTCCAACCCCGCAAGATATGTTTGACTAAATCTGAGAGCTGGATCACTCCTCCATAGGCTTCTAAGGGATTGAAATTTGCAGACCCAGAAAAGTTATTAAAGACATTGTTAAAATAGTCTAAGTGACTACAGTGGCTCAACCTTAAGTTTATCAAGCGACGAGAATACTTTTTTTTGCGCCAAAAAAAAGAAAAAAAAGAACTTTACTTCAACTATTCATTTCCTTCTCTGTGGGCCTCGAGTGAGTTCACGCAGTGTAACAGTGCAGCGCATCTGTGTTGCACACACTAACTAACCTTTTCCACTGGTGGCACTTGCACTACTAACTTTTTCAGTTACTAGCGCAAAATATGATTTGGTCGCACAAATTATTTATAGTAAGCCGCTCTGGATAATAATGAACAATAATGAAACTGTATTACATACAGATGTGCTTTTTATTTTACTTGCCATGTTTTAAACCACATGCCGCCTTGTTTTTGTTTTCTTTAACATTGGTTGGGATAGATTTACTGCAATAGAAAATACTGTACACAATAAAGAGCAAAATGGATTTCAACATGCTATGGTTTGCACAGATGGGCAGACTCGTGAACTCGTAAGTAGTGATGCACCGATGTGAAAATTGTGGCCGATACCGATAACCGATATTAATATTGCTGTTATGGTCGATATCTCTGTATAGAAAACAAATTTACTGATAATCAAATAAAGAGATATATTTAAAAACACTTTTATTTTCTTTTTTTTACTTTAGAAATGACTGATATTGGGCACCTTTACCTGTGTGCAAAATATGTCACACATAGGACACGCATGCATTATATTGCATTGCATATAATGTGTGCTGGTCAACTTGTCTAAAATTAAGAACCCCCTAGAAAAGAGTAAAAAAAAAAAATGCTGAAAAAAAAGTGTTGTATTTATTATTCCAATATCCAGGGAAAACGGCTTCTATTTGTGACGTGCTGTCTTTGCGTTTGAACATTAAACAGGACACGCATTAGCTGAATAAATGTTAGCCAATACAAACATATTTATAGAAAACAGTTGACAATGAATAGAATGAAGTCCAATAATAGCATAACAAATCACTTATTATAAAAATAATATCAAGTATAAGTTAAATGAAACCGACATAGGCCTATAATGAGGGCTGTGTTAGCAGTAAAACGGACGTCATTTAACGAATTTTAAAAACACGGATGGATAATACAAAATGCTTTCTGACATTTTGACAGAAAAAAAACAAGCAAGAACAAAATTTAAACTATAGCCAATTTTCATTTTACAATTATCTTCTCTCTCTCTGTGTGCGCGCGTCCGTGTTTCTGAGAGAGAGAGAGAGCGCAGCACTGATACAATGGTACGTTTTAATCTAAGTAACGGTCGCGGGGCTGAAGCCAACTTGATGTGTTGAATGCTCAGAGCACGTTATAAAACGTATTCTTCAAATACACATTTCTGTTTTAATAAATGCTCATAGTAAAGCATAGCATATTGCCTAAAAACATAGGTACAAAAATAATCAGTGATACATTTGCGACCCATTAAAAATTAGGGTCGCAATGGCATTTCAAAAGGTCGCATATGCGACCATTTTGGTCGCAGTGTAGTTCCCTGACACATGCGTGTGACGTACAACACAGAAGCGCTGCGCTGTTACACAAACTTAAGATTGAGCCACAGTAGTCACTTGGACTATTATAACGATGTATTTAATAACTTTTCTGGGCAGGCAAGTTTCAATCCCTTAGAAGCCTATGGAGGAGTGATCCAGCTCTCAGATTTAATCAAAAATATCTTAATTTGTGTTCTGAAGATAAACTAAAGTCTTAAGGGGTTGGAACAACATGAGAGTGAGTAATTACTGACAGAATTTTCATTTTTGGGTAAACTAACCCTTTAAAACAGTTATGAACAGTCTTAAAGGGAAAAAAATTTGATGACTAACCTTTAAGACAAGTCTTAGCAGTTTGTGCAACCGGCTCTAGGGGTGCGTTTCCCAAAAGCATCATTAGCCAACTATGGTCGCATGTTCCACTGAATTGTGTTGGTAACGATGGAACTTCCAACTATATTTCGCATCGGAAAACGAACCCCAGCAGCATTACTAACACACCGAGAAGAGAGGAGATGCGACAATGGAGAATATGGGACAAATAAGGTGCATTTTTGATAATTCAAGCATGAAAACATATTCTATAAGAGCACCAAAAGCACCCAATCAAGACTTTAAAAGGGGACATAATATGGTCTTTTTAAGTAAGGGATAATTTACATTCCAGCTGGTTTTTTTTCGAAATAAAGCCTGACAGGGTGATCAGGACCCCGAAGAGAAGAGGTAACAACCGACTGAATGTATTATTGGAGAATTAAGCAGTCAAACAAAATCTGCATATTGCAACTGTTGTTGTTGTTGTTGCATTCATAATGTATGAACATAAAATACATTATACATGGCACCTGTTAATATCAACTTCATTTGAAACATAACTTGATAGCAGAAACATCATGAGATTATAAAAAATTGGACCACACTTAAATTCTGAATACTGACCTAATATTACAAAAAGTTAAGACAGATGAATAAAACCTTCAAGAACCAAACCCAGACCAACTGGCACACTCGTGCAAAAGCAAGAAACACAAACACATTCAGTCTGTCAGCAGTCATTGTGGACTGGCATATGGGAGGCAGCGCCAAACTCATGATCCCTTGTATAACACAGAACAAAGACTCATAGTTACAGTCACAATGCCTAAAGAAAGGGCACAAAGCTCCTGTTAGCAAACAGCAGGCCTGGAGGCAATGGTTTTGTCATGAAAAGGTCAGTGCTGATGTTGTCTTGTTTGCACACTGTTGTCTCACCTAAATGAGAAACAAATGGCTTTTAGATATCCAATTTGTCGTTTTTCCACTTCATGTCAAACTGGCTTGGCTCTTTGCACACCCTAAAAACACATGCCCATCATACTCTCCGTCAGGTCATATAGAGTCGAAGCATCCTGACTCCTGGTTTTAAGAAAATATTTTATTGTTCTTCTGCACTCTTTTTAGGGGGCTCCAGCCACATTTTTCAAATCCAATTTACTATGGTGTCAGCAACCTTAAAAAACGGTAACCTCCCTTTACATTTGCTGAAACAGTAGATGTAAGATATCTGAAATGATTTCAATATCCCCTTACTAGTCACTGAAAGCCTTCTTTAGAAAGTTGCAAACCCAGGGAACATAAAGCAGCAACATACGGCACAGAGTCCTGTCTATTTCAGTCTCTTAAATAATTAAATAAACTATAAAATTAACCAGTTGCAGACAAACTGATGCCATTTTATTTTGTTTCTTTAAATCATAGTAATTCAGCATCTTTATGCAATCACACACTGGGTTCTGATGTAACAGTCAGAAGTTCAGATATATAAGGTCAGATATAGACTGATGACCCAAAACATTATGACCCATCACAGGTGAAGCGAATATCATTGATCATCTCCTAACAAGGCCATATATTAAGGTCTGGTTAGATTAGATGGTCAGCAAACAATCAGTTCTCGTCATCAACGTGTTGGATAGAGGATAAATGGGCAGGAATAAAGATCGGAGCGACTTCAACAAGGACCAAATTGTTATGGCAAGACGACTGTGTCAGAGTATCTCTGAAATGGTGAGGCTTGTGTGTTGATTCCAGTCAGCAGTGGTGGGAATTTACCAACAGTGTCCGAGAAGGGACAAACACAAAACAACAATAGGGTGTTGAGTGTCCAAGGCTCAACGAAGGGCAATGAAGGCTATCCCCGTTTTCTTCTATATCATGAGGACATGTGACCCGTTTACCTGGGGAAATGATAAAACCAGAATCACGGTGGGATAATGACGAGCCGCTCGAGGGAGTGTGATGCTCTTAACAATGTTCTGCTGGGAAACTCTGGGTCCGGACATTTATGTGGACGTAGATTTCCACCTATTTAAAGATTGTTGTAGAGCAGGTCCAGCCCTTCATGACACTGGTGTTCCTGGTGGAAGTGGGAATAATCTTTCAGCAGGATAATGCACCATCACACACACACACACACACACACACACACACACACACACACACACACACACACACACACACACACACACACACACACACACACACACACACACACACACACAGATCAGGAATGGATTGAGGAACATGATGAAGAGTTCAAGGTGTTTTCCTGGCCTTCAAACCCCCAGATCTCAATCCAGCTGAGCATCAGTGGGTTGTGCTGGACCTACAAGTTCAATCCATGGCGAACGGGATCGGCAAAAAATCTCGAGCCAGGAATCGAACTCCGGGCGCCAGAGGTTCAGTTGCGCCATATGCCATTTATCATTTCATGTTCTGCCCATGAGGCTTATGCCTCAAGGTCCTTTCACACTGGGCGCGATTTTGACGCACAAATAATTTGTGCGAAGGTTTTATTTTTTGATCAGCTGTTTGTGTAATGAGAGCTTCCACACCGAACGCCAATGTGCTGTGGTGAAAAAACTACTTTTTTCGCTTTGATGTCTTTTGTTTTTACTTTTGTGGCGACAGAAAAGGCTTCAGCCAATCACATACAAGGAAACAAAGGTGACGTCACAGCAACAATGATGGATCTTCTTCTTACTAATGGATTGTTTATTTGATTGCATGTAAACCTAGCCCCTGATGATTTTAAGAGGACAGCTCACCTTCGGATCGATTGGTGCCCTGAAGATTGTGGTTTGTTTCATCAGAGGCGGTGCCACTGTCTGAAGGAGCTCCTCAAATTGTCCCAGAGACATCCGAAATTAAGTGCAGAACCGGCCATGATAAAGTTTTAGCTCCTGTACAAGATTAGCATACTCCCCTTCATACTCTGTTCTTTAAGATTGGGTGCACCCAAAACCTTCTTTTCTGTCTTTTAAAAATGAAAAGCTCGTCTTTACTGGATGATGATGTCATGATTCATAAATCTGTATGTTCATTTCTTGAGTTATAACGGGTGTGTATTGGGATGTGGGTGTGTCAGTGCGTGTGCGTTGCCTAGATACTCAGCTGATCACTCTAATTAGAGGCTCAGCTGTGGCTAGTTAAGTTGCCTTTATCTAGCTGGCGTGTGCACTGTGTTGTCGGTTCGTCACTCTTGCTTGTTTTCTCACCTAGTTCCTGTTGGAGTCTCCTTGCGGGATTTGCCTCTTCGTCTTGCTTCCGGACATTACGGATTCCAGGTCGCCCGCCTGCAAACTGTGGCGTTTTGAGTATTACATTTCCCGTCCGGACATTACGGATTCCAGGTCGCCCGCCTGCCACCTGTGGCGTTTTGAGTGTGTTCCCCGCTTTCCTATTTAATAAACTGTCTTAACTTGCACTTGGATCTTGGGACTCGTTATTGTGACAGATGATGATGTTGAAGTGTCCATGTTTTGTCGGCGCGAAAATTTTGGAATGTTGGAGCTCTGAACGTCACAGACGTTGCAAATTTGCGTCGCGGCTGATGTGAACGGTTTTGACGCGAACTATTCGCACACGAACTATTGGCTTTTTCGTTACGGTTTTTCGTTACGCGTCCGGTGTGAAAGGGCCTTCAGACACAATGTAAATACTGTAAAATGTAATTTATTCCTGTGATCAAAGCTGAATTTTCAGCATCATTACTCCAGTCTCAGTCACATGATCTCTCAGAAATCATTCTAATATGATGATTTGCTGCTCAAGAAACATTTATGATTATTAACAATGCTGAAAACAGCTTTTGCTCATTAAAAAAAAAAAGTTTATTTTAAAGTTTATTAAAGTTATTGTTTTTTATTATTTGATCAAATAAATACAGCCTTTGTGAGCATAAGAGACTTCTTTCAAAAAAAAAAAAAAAAAATCTTAATTATTCCAAACATTTGACTAGTAGTATCACTGTACATCATAAACCAAGAGAATACTGAAGGAATTCTCCTGGAAATATGAGTCAACTACAAAACACTGAGCATAATAAAAATACAAGCATTTACAGAAAACTCAGTTACATAAAAATACAGAAAGAACAGGACTAGCAAGTTAGTTTGACCTCTTATACAACAAGCACAAGAGGCAGAAGTACTGGATAGTGAAGTCAAAGCAACGTGTGTTTCCCATCAGCCAGTGAAGGGGCTGCAAGGATTTCACACCACAGAGCGGAAAACATGATGATCAGCTCAGAATTCAGAGTAAGGAAAGAAAACACATGAAGCTTAAGGCCTGCGACTGACTAAATGAAATCCTTAATCGAAAGCAAAAAACTGGTCCAAAACAGCCAATTATTGGCACAGAGTGCATGACTAATCATTATCTCACTCGTGAATGGGGTATTTGAAAAAACAGAAAAAAAAAACAGTCGTTAATCGTCTTGTCTTATGGCAGCCCATGGAACCGTGAGGTAAAAAGTTGTGCAATTTGGCACATTAACCACAGCAATTTAAGAGTCTCTAACTCAATGTCTTTAGCGCCACCAACTGTCCAAAGTTGCATGTTTATGCTAATAACTTTTGAACCATAAGGGCTAGAAACAAAATTCCTTGGCTCTAGATGATTGAATTGCACACTATGATGTCATTTCCTGTAATGAACATTTACAGAAAATGGAATTCCGTAATTTAGAATTTTCTGAAAAGGCTACTTTCTCATCCTAGACGGTTCATCAGATTTTAACCTTAAAGCTAATTTGACGCGCAAACTAATTTGACGAAGAACACATAACATGGATATGAGGCTGTATCTCCGCAGTGCTTTAGCGTATTGAGATGAATTTTGGTGCATGTCATCACAAGCATGACCTGAGGCTACATGCAGCGTTTCGGCACAGCACCACCTACTGGTCAGGAGATATGAAAAATGGCTTTGCTTATAACTTCTGAACAGTTTGCCAAGCAAAACAAAAAAAAGAAAAGTGCAGCAGTCGAATGATACCCAATTTTCCCATATTGACCAATTTGGGCGTCACCCATTTTGAATTTTGTCATGAAATGCAGTATTTTACGTACACATTAGCATATCATTACGAAACTCGATATGCATCATTGGCACCATGCCCCTGGAGGAACTTACAATGAAATTTCAAAAAATGCTATTGATTAATTGATGCTATAGCTTTTGATTAATCTGAATGAAACTTGAGTCATACCAAGAACATTGATACCAATTACACCATGGTCAGTCGAAACTGTTGTCTGCTACATTAAATTTCATTGAAACCCTATTTTTTTTTAACTAATCCTAAACCGCTGGTCCGATTTTCACCAACAGTGGCTCAGATCATCTTCAGATCATGCCGGTAAAAATGTATTAAAAGATGTTTGATTGTCCAAACGGTTCTCAAATAACGCACCCACTATATTAATGGCCAAGCTGATAAATTAATAAATTAATAAATGCCAAGCTGATTCTGAGGCTGTAACAATGCAACGCTTAGCCATATTAACTAGGGATGGGCATGTTTAATCGACGATCGATTATTGATCATTAAGAATTTCGTCGATCACGTTAATTTGTTATCGATTATCATTAAACTAATGCTGCTGCGGAAAGTGAACGTGTTCCCCGGGCTGGTCAAGTTAGCGCGGAGGTACCTGTGCATCCCGGCAACGTCAGTCTCCTCAGAGCAGGTGTTTTCAGCGGCTGGACTGAAGCCTTGTTTACACTCGAGGCGTCCGCACGAGCGCGAAGGTTAGCGCGGCAAAAATGACGTCATTGCGGTATTCGGTGTTTCACAGGCGAGCGCGTCGAGTATAAACGCCTCGTCTGTTTGGGGAGGTGTGCGCGCAGTCTGCGGAGACTCGCGCTGCAGAGCCAGGCGAAAGTGTAAACGAGGCTTGACGGTCAGGTTGCGGTCGCGTCTGACCTCAGATCATGTCATCAACATGCTTATCTTTCTCAAAAAAAATCAGTAGACTGGTGTAGAAGTTGTATGTGAGTTACTAGTTATTTTTTATGAGGCTTTGTTAAGTAGCCTAGCCTAATTGATTGTTACAGTAATCTCTCTCACCCTCTTTCTCGACTTCGTTCTTGGATAGTTTTGAGTTACATTTCGACAAAACCTGTCAGATCTAAGTATTATTATGTTTTTGGTTAAGTTATTGTTTAACATGATTTTTTATTATTATTTATTATTTTGGAACAAACAAGGGTCTCTGTTTAAGAACGCCAACTCGCAGCTGCAGGTTCCGTTGCTTCGAGCACCGCAGCGCATATATATCTTCAAGTTTAGCCTAACCGAACGTCCAGTTTTACTGCCACAAGTTGATCATCTTGTAATAAAGATCTAATCGAGGAAAAACACGCTGTATTTTTGTATTTTCATTGCCTTTTTAATTTATAAAAAGTTAAATAAATAATGAATTTGAATAAAAAAATATTAATGATTAATCGATAGTCGATCGTTAATTCTCCCGACGATCGACTAAGAAAATTTAATCGAATGCCCATCCCTAATATTAACACCAAACTTGTATGCATCACCAGACCTGCCAACCTTGGAAAACTTTTTTGAGTACCATCACTGGGACGGGATGGGACACAGGGTTGGAGGAGGGGCTCATATATTCTCAAATTTTTCAACATATACATTGGTTGTGAAGAAAACTATGCAGTCAGGAAACATCAGCATGGTCAGCAGCAGCTCATGACACGTTGTGTTCTATAATGAATGTAGTGGAAAGGCTTTCTGCACAAATTGGTCTCAAATCTTGTGATTTTAGGAATAATAGGCTAAGTTAATTCTAGGGGTTGAATCTGTAACACACACACATAAATTCACACGCTTCATAAATTTCACTTACACTGCACTGGGCTACATTATAATATACAATGATTATTACTGAAAAAACTGTACTTTTTAATCCATAAGTAACTAATGCACAAGTTTTCATTCAAAATAAATTTATAACATAGGCCTAATTAGGTAATTTAGTTATTATTAACAGTCACACACACCTTTGTGCTATTCCTCTGAAGGCAGTATTTTAGAGAAAACACTTGTCTTAATGATTTCCATTACACGAGAGTACATGTTAAAACTTCATGCTGATTTGTACTCGGCTTTCGCCAAGATAAGCACCAACTAAGACATAGCTTTACAGTAACCTATGCTTCTCCATCCATTTACGCTTCTTTCCATATGGTGATGTAAATCTCCTTCTGTCTAGTGTTAACACGCGTCAGCACACACAACGGCTGCAACCACAGTGCGGTCCCCCCATGACAACCGTCTGGATTGAGCTGAGTAGGGGACATCTCTAGGGTCTTCAAGTGGGCACCTTCCATCCTCAGTGTTTCGTCGACTAGCCCACGACACCTCAAGAGGGCTCGACAGTGACTCTGGCGTCCCAGAATCACCCCCCTCCGTCCCCCACTCAACTCAGCCCAGCTTACTGACCTCTACATCCCTCCTGCTGCTGAGACCTAACCACAACCTCACAATCTCCTCCCCCTCATTCCCCCTGGGCGGAGGAATATTGTCTTCTGCGTGTAATGTTTTGCTAGAACAGGCGGCAACTTATTGGTCATACTACGCTTGCCTTCCAATGCTAAAGCCAAATATCGCAATACTCGGTCACGGCGCAAAGTAAACCGACCTTGGCTAAGAGCCAACTTACATCCTGTCAAAATGTGCCTTAATGTGGCAGGTGATGAACACAAAGGACAAGAGGGATCCTCTCCTACCCAGGGGTTTAGGTTCTGCGGTGATGGGAGAACATCATATGTTGACCTGATAAGGAAACTGACCCTACTCTCTTCCATTGACCAAAGGTCTTGCCAGCCCATTTTGCGTTGTTCCACACTCTCCCATCTCATCCACTCTCCCTGCTTGGCCTGGGAAATGGCCTTGGTCATAATCTAACCAAAACTAGGACAACAATACTCATATTTACTGTATATCTGTCTTTTATTTCTTCATTCTGCCAAAAAACAAAAACACACTTACTACAGTACAGTACATGGTAAAACATTCACCCCAGTCTGATTAACTTAAAGTCCTTCTGTAGTCAATCATTTTCTCCCTTAAAAATCAACTTTGATCACCAAAATGACATTTTTAAATGGACTTTAAGAATATAGAAGTACCGTGACTATACTGTCATCGCTTCAGAAATTACTCAGACGGCGGGGGTTGAATGGAGTTCGAGCGGAATTTGTTGCTGTCACTATTTGGGGAATATGATTGGTCGATCTCTCCTTTTTCTGTTGATTGAGTGTACTGCACGTGCACAGAGCCGTCACCAGGATTTTGCGTAGTTTATTGTCAAATCGTACCAGTACTTTGAGGTCAAAATGCGTACAGATTGGCAGGTCTGTGTCATTAGCTATGTTTCCATCCAAAGTTTGCAAGTTTAACTTTAGCACAAAATTGGAATAATGCATTTAACATTTGTAAATAAAGCAAGTTTCCATCAAGTGAGCCAAAGAGAACTAAATCGTAACTTCCTGATAAATTGGCGCTAAATATCCCCAATAAAAATGGAAGTTGCTGCAGTACGAGAAGCCACTGTATGTAATAATGTCGTATATATGAAATTAATTAAAATAATAAATTACTTGCACCTCAGATCGCGCAAACAAAACGCAATGAATGCACTTCTGAGGTTTGCCTGCCGTTTGGGAACAGTCGTGTTAGACAGTTCTAGGAGGTCATTATACCGAACCATTTAGACAACACACTTTGCTGAGGCATTTCAGAACAACAACAAAAAACTAATTTCAGACGCTGTGCAATGACATCAGTCCGCTGGTTGGTCCAGTTATGCCGTCCAGAATTTATTCGGTAAATGTGTTTCCACATTATGCACATGTTTTCTTATTGGATAAAAAGTTTATCGCATATGTTTTTATGCACATTTTTAGAATTTATGCGCATTTTGGCGTTTTTTTATGCGAACGATGAAAATGCTCATAAAAATAAGTGGATGGAAACATAGCTATTGTCACCTCACACTGATCACACAACATCAATTTGTTAAGCAATTTAATCAAATTACTAGTAATAGTATTAATGATTTTTAAAGCCATTTTTTGGTAACACTTTACAATAAGGTTAATTAGTTAACATGAACTAAGAATGAACAATACTTCTTCAGCATTAATTAATCTTAGTTAATTTTAATTTCAACATTTACTAATACGTCATTAAAACCAAAGGTTTTTTTTGTTAAAATTAGATAATGCACTGTGAACTAACATGAACAAACAATGAACAGCTGGATTTTATTAACTAACATTATCAAAGAATAAATAAATACTGTAGGCCTAACAAATGTATTGATCAGTGGCAGTTCATGTTAGTACATTAACTAATGAACCTTATTGTAAACTGTTACCCCATTTTTACTGAATCATTTAACATATCTTTAATACTGCTGCGGTCTAATATCTCTCCATTTTGCCTCTTTTCTAATTTTCTATTTTTATGATTCAATTAGTTATTAGCTTTTCATCAATCCCCAGGCGTTTGTAAAACCCAGTTTGCGAAACCCTGAATCAGCCGAAATCTAATAGACTTCCACCGCTGTATGGTACATCATCTTTTCACTCATTCAGAAATGACTTTGGCCTTTTCTCTGATCAATCCTCAACATTTACCATATCAATTTTGTCAAGACAACATACTAAATTTATGCTCAAATAATGTTTTGCGGTGACACATTATACTTATAAACTGAGAGGAATAAAAAACCTTCTACACTGGCGAGAGGTTGCGGTTCACTTTCGACAAGGGCTGTCCATCTCGTGTGGTGATTCAGCAGTAAGTGAGAATTATTACCAAGAACCCAATAAACCCAAGAAACCTGATGTGGACTTCATTATATTTAGACCAGCGCTCCTGAAACCTTTTGTGTTCCCGGTCAAAAATGGCAGACCCTTTAAAAATTTCTTGTTATGCCTTATTATTACCAATTCTTGGATTCAATCTTTTCTCAACTTTTTTTCTGTCAATTAGCACAGGTTTTGTAGGCTATTTCTTTATTTAAACTGATTGATCGTCCTTGTTGATCTGAGTTTATGCACCTCAGTTGTTGAATGAAAAAAGCATTATTTGTGGGTAAATGTCAACATTCAACAAATATGGGTACGAAATTGCACTGTTTATCACACTAGAGTGCTTTAATGTTTAACCAGGAAGTTTGTTTTGAAATGCATTTATTTTGTACAAACAAGAAAGTCACACTTGTGGCGTTTCTGGACAAAAAAAAAAAGCTTATAAATCCCATTATGCTATATATATTGTTTTTACTATATTACACAGCTCCGAGGCCTTTATCTTTGCAAGCACATGTTGTACACATTAATACATTCATTTTTGTTAAATAATTTTACCAAGGATTTTATTTTATATAAATTTAACCAAACTTTATTTACAACTTAATTTAATTGATAGATGAATGTGATTTTCACTGTAAAAATATATAATTATTGTCACACCAAGTGATTTTGCATCACAACAAAGGATTATAAATAAATAAAATATATTTTTGCAACTTGAGGGATTATAATCTAGACAACTCTCTCTAGTCATTTTTTGTAATGTAGCCTATGTTGTCTGTAAAGATGGAAATTGTTAGTTTTTGTTTTTTGTAAACCTACCAGGTAGGTATTTTCAAAACATGTCATCAGATTTTCATTTTGGTTGCACATTTAGAGTCTGTAATATTTGATTTATGTTATGCTGGTTATTTGGGACATGGCAGTCATCTTATAGTAGTGTGAATTTAGACGTATAAAAGTTTTCCATTACTGTAGAGCGAACACAAAGTTTCTCATGGGAACACAAATCATTTGCGAGAGAGCACAAAATCATTTTCCTCCCATCTCATATTTTTTTCCACCATCATGACCCTTTAGCAGTGCTGTCCCTATTCAAAGTCAGCAATGATTAATTCCTTCCACAAGCAAATGTGTCCAATATCAGGGTTTAGTGGGAAACATTTGGCTAGTCATGTGAGGCCACTGTAAAGCTGCTTTGAAACAATCTGTATTGTAAAAAGTGCTATACAAATAAATGTGACTGACATGACCAGAGGCTTCAATGACTTGAAACATATTATTATACAATAAACATATTATTATATTATTAATAATTTTTCAAAAGCACTATTCAAAACATGAGTACGTTTAAATTAATAGTAAATAGATATTACAATACAAGTTGTTTGGTCTAATGTTTTTGGTCATTCAAACAATGTTTGTTTTTATCCTGGGAAGAAACAAAACTGTTGACGTGAAAACAAGAAGCTTTCATCATAAAACACATGCTGTCTAGAAAGGCGGCTGAAAAGATTTTGAAACACAGCCGGTCACGAGTTACAGTGTTTAAATGATTTCTCTGCAAATATCAATTCCTTCTGTGCCGTTTACCTCAAAATAAAAGCAGCAGCGATGTGCGTTGCAGATCAATACAACTTTCTGTCGTAGTAAAGTGTGGATTATTCTCGTAAAAACTGAAATACGTGCTCCAGTTAAGTGGGTTTGTCGCCAGACACACAATTGACATATTGTGTTAGTTTCATAAAGATGTTATTGAGAGGAATTAAGCGTTTTTTCTGTCAACCAAGATCCGTGACTCGCGTTCCGTCACAATAAACAGGCACAACTTATTTCGACTATAAAATAAGACTACTAGAGCTTTACAGCATCTCCACACTTATAAGTATTCCTCTTCTCTCACTACTAATCATCATCTGGTGTTTTTCTTACCTTTCACTGTGAGTTCAGCTTTATTCTCTCGCGCTCCCTCTATGCTGTATTTTCCATCTAGAAACGTGCAAAGTTTGAGAGCGCGCTTCTCCTGTCACACACTGTATCTGGAGCGATTAATGTTTACTCTGTAGTGTGTGTGTGTGTCTCGACAGCACAAACCGCAGCTGCTTCACTGTTTGACCGCGTGGAAATGTGCGTGACGTGGATCAGACGCAGTGAGCGAGCGCGCGCGCGCGCGACACTGTACCTGTTATAGTTCACTTCCTTAATTCCTTAATTTCCTCATTCTGGCTTTATACAACTATACTGCAGCGTTTCACGAATAGGCTTCAAACAGTTTTAAACAATAAAGTAAGTCCTGGCGTTTAGAGAGAGAACTATTAGACAGCGATCAGTGTTCATTTCTATAAAATACTACAAATCGGAGTTCATAATTTTGTCCATAATTTTGATAAATTTGGGGGTTTTTTCACTATGTATGTGACTGACACTTATTTGAAGAAGAAAAAAACAATTAATTACCTTTACCAAATAACTATGCTTCAGTTGTAATGTTTTTATTTAAATTAAATTCATAAGATGTGTTATTTGGATGATATAGTGTATCAATAAACATGTTGACATTGACATGCACACTATTAGGTATATTATAAATAAATATAAATGACAAAAGACACTTGTTTATTAACACAGCTTATTTTAAATTGGTACTTAACAAACACAAATATAAATGCTGAGTTTAATTCATAGCCTATATTTGGCTGCTGTGACACAACTGAGTGTAAGTGAACAGGATATTGATAAAAAAATTAACTCACAATATAATAAAAATGTGACACATATCCAACAACAAATAGGCAAAAAAAAAAATGAATACATTTAACTGAACTTTAAAGTGTCCGTATCATGCTATTTTAAAAGATCCTATTTTGTTTTGAATTCTCTCTATTGCTGCTGCTGGACTCTGATTGGTCAGATGACCCAGTCTGTTGTGATTGGTCTACTCTTCTCTGATTGGTCAGATGACCCAGTCTGTTGTGATTGGTCAGATTGCCCAGTCTGTTGTTGGTCGACAGTTTGCAGCATGTGTCAGAATAGTAATGTTTATGTCTGAATTTCAGCTCTTCCTCAGCACTAAGTGATACAAACAGCAATGATGGCACACATTTTAAAGCTTTGTATTCTATCTATATTTTCTTAAAACACACTGTTTGCGGTCCAAAGAGTCATCATCTCTGAACTCATTGTGGTTTTCATTTAAAAAAAAGTAATTTTCATCCATTATCCATCCGTCCATTAAGTAAGGACAGACGACCAGTCCATCACAGTCAACTGTGAATATCAGTGAATTTCATATAGTTGCTTTGAAGGCTTAATAAGCATATTTCAGCCAAACTGGGCCAGCAGTGTCCATGAAACCTGCAGTGGCTAATAAGACCAAGACCTGTCACAATAATGTGTATTTACATTTAATGAACAACCTTATAATGCAGAAATGAAAATCTTCAGGTCAAAGGTCATACTACCTTTCATGATTTCACACCCACCGGTGTCATATTGCATCAGTCAAACTAACTCTATCATTTAAAGAAACAGTGTTCCTTTAATTCAAGATTATTCATCTGACTGTGCATTGCATTTGTTTTTTTTTACTACTACTTTACAACCTGTTTGCACATTCTTCTCTTGTACATTTCTGCTCACCTAAATATTTATTAGTGCATAGATATCTATATTTACCCGTACTCTTCATGCGCAGAGGTGGACAGTAACAAAGTACATTTACTTGAGTACTTTACTTGAGTATTATTTTTTTCTGGAAACGTTTTACTTTAACTTCACTACATTTGAAAGACGAATATCGTACTTTTTACTCCACTACATTTCTGTCAGTGTCCTTGAGTAGAAAGTAGTAACGTCAGTCAGGGGAAGATTTAGGTTGGAAATGAAAGTCGGGTCGACTCAAAGCCAAAACACTATTTGAGGGAACAGCCATTTGGGTGTCTGAAACCATTGTGGATGTTATTGAGTGCATTTATCCAATCTCACATTCAATCCCACTACTGTGTTCTAGAAATACATGTGATATTGATATGAGGTAGGCATAGATTCAGAGGCATAAGGTACTGTATTTATTACATACAACAATAATAAAACAATGCATTGACATTACTTCTTACTTTTGATACTCAAGTACTTTTAAAAACGAGTACTTCTGTACTTTTACTTCAATAAAAGTCGGTCTTTACAACTTTTTCTTGTAACGGAGTAATATTTGAACAGTAGTATATATACCTTCACTCAGGTAAGGAAGTTGTGTACTTTGTCCACCTTGTGTTTGTATTCTGATAATATTTGCACTGTCCATGGAGCGGACCTGTTTTTACATCTCACTGCTGGTTATATAATCTCTAGTATGTAACTGTGCATGTGACAAATAAAAATCTTGAGCTCAAGAGTTTCAAGCCTGTTTTGTACAACATTCATGGATTTGCTTGTCTGTTTCAACATCTTCTCAGGAGCTTATGTGCAATTTCAAGCATTTGTGAATTGGTCATTTATTAGTTTTGCATTATTCTAGTAAAGCTCTTGCTGTTTCATTGCAGTTCACTCTCCACCACTATGGCTGGGCTGTTGTGAGCATCTAAATCTTGCAAGTTGTGTGTGTTTCTAAAGAAAGGTAAGTTTATTTGTTCAATATGCAAGTTAATGTATGCCTATGTGTTAAGAAAATTGCTGTTTTTCCCCATAATAGCTAATATTTGTTAACCTGTTATACATGTAAGGTTCCCAGAAGCACCTCATGAAATTGCTTACAATAAGCAATAGTCTTCTTATTAAAAATGCATTTAAAAATGAATATGTGAAGAACTGTTTAGCAGTCAGTTTGGCATAACCAGCCGGCAAGATGATATGTCAAAGTGGACGTTTTTTTTATATCAAAAGGCAGGCTTCAAAAAAAAAAAAAAGGAAAAAGAAGTTGTTTTTCTTGTATATTTATTTGACTGCTCTTACAGTACATAAATATCTCAAATCAGAGGAGGTCTTTGGTTAAAGCTCTGTCACAGAAGACCAAGAACATCAACTAGTTTGTTGTGCCATATTTATGGTCATTCAAAAACAGAATAAAATATTCATACATCAAAATTAAAAAGACAATGTGATACTTCATAATCATGAGTTAAAATAAAGATTACGCAAGAAAATTAGTTTCAAACTTCGTCTCTGCAGCTTATTACTGATGTTTTAAATAACCTTTGAACAGAGCAAATGTAAACCATCAGCACCAAAACATGACAGTGTTTAAATGTGTTAGAGAAACAGGAAAACGAGTTTTCTAAAACACCCAGCGACTCAATGCAGTTTCACACTAACTCTGTACAAAATAGAGGTTGAAAAACTCAAATACTTTGAAGTTATTTTTAAACAATTAGCAAATTTTTCTACAGAATGTTGTTTAGCATGTTGCTTGTTTACCTCAGTAAATCAAATGAGTGGCTATATTTTCAATTCATTATTATGCCGATACCTAAATGTCTAAATAATCATGTTTAAAGGGATACTCCACTCAAAAAAAAAGGAAAGTTCTCTCATCATTCACTCATCCTCATAACGTCCCCGATGTATATTACTTTCTTTTTGTCAGATAAACACAAATGACGATGTTTTGGAAAATAATTCATCTCTGAAAGTACATATTATGCAAGTGAGTAACAGTAGACCGAAAGCTTTGATTTATAGTTAAAATGTCAGTATTTTTCTTACGTACACTTATCGTTTGGCTTCAGAAGACATTCTTACATTATACAATCGCTTACATTATACAAACTCAAAGAGATGGAATATATTTCTAAAAATCTTCATTTGTGTTTATCTGAAGAAAGAAAGTCAAATAGAGATGTCATGAGGGGGAGTAAATGAAGAGAGAACTTTTATTTTTGGGTGGCGTATCCCTTTAAAGCCTTCATTTGTGCTATACGTTTTACTTAGAATGAATGGACTCATTGTAGGATTGTAAAATGGTTGCATCTTTCAGCTAAAGTAAACCTGCTCTAAATTGCACAAGCCATAGAAGTTCTCCAGGACTGCTCTCTTGTGGTGAAGACGGACCACTGCAGGGCTGATGGGAAAAAACAGCTGGAATAAAGGCCTGCTGAATCATCCTCATAAGATTTTAAATAAAAATGATTTTATTGATTTATTTGTCAGGTAAATGGCATTTTTACAGTCTTAAAACAGCAGGCCATGCAACGCACTGCTGGCATCTGAGAAAACAAAACCAAATAAACAAACAAAATAATAATAATAACCTTCATTTCTGGCTCTGACACCACCTTCATATGGGGAAACATTAGGAGAAAATACTGACAAGAAGTGATAGCAGAGAAGGAGTGATTCTGCTGGCCTTCATTAGTGTGTAGTGTTGATAAAGGCTATATGTTCAGCAGAATCAAACGAGTGTGGATATTTATCAGTTAAGGCAGGAGAAACTCAATAAAACCCATCAAACGCTCCTTCTCACCAGAGACATAAAGAATGGCTTAATCTACATGATTTTATTCCAGCCAGGAGCTTGAGACTTTTTCCACTTCTTCATATGCACTTATATATATTTTTCTGAGAGTCCTTAAGATCGACAGGCACCGATCCTCAAATGTCAAAAAATGGCTTTTTTCCCCCTCTCTTCTGGAAAAACACACTTCCAAAAATGACAGAAAAAAGCAGCAAAAAAATAACTGTACAATTTCTTTTTTAAAACCTGTTTTTTTATACATTAGATACAAAACAAACCTAATACTTCATTTAACAATCCTTCATTTTGGAAAAAAAAAAAAGAAGATAAAAAAAAAAGAAAATTGCATGGTTTGTGACCTATCGCTGGTGGGTATTAAAGAAATACTTTTGAATAATACTATACTGGTTCACAATAAAGAGTGATGAATAAAATAACAGGAAACTAATAATAAAAAGAAACATCCAACAGTGGGAAATCAATGAGCTTCAAAAGCAGATTCATAATTCTCCTATGTTGCTTCACTGCAAGCGGTTTGCTACAAAAAAGTGTGCGACTCTCCTTCTTCATAGTGTAAAAAAATATCTGTGTCATTAAATGTAGTGTTCAAACTTCAGCTTATCGATGCAGAGACTCTCACCTCACGATAGAAGTGCTTAGAAATGACCAACTCGAATGGATTATTGACTAAAGTGTAGCGTCATCTACTCAACGCTCAGAAAATAAGCAAATCCTTCTCTAGTGTCTCTACAACATCACATTGATGTGACACAATTATCATCAAAGAAGAGCACGGCAACAACATTCAACAATTACCCGGAGAGAAGCAACGTAAATTAGTGACAAATAAATAATCGGCATATTTCTATTCAGGGGTGAAAGGTCATGGCTATGTGACTGTCAATGCCTCATCTCAACAACCCAATCATTTCTGGAGGGAAGCAGCACGTTCTCCACGGACTCGGCACTTCTGCTAGAGTTACGAACGGAAATGATAAAAAAACAAAAGTTTCAGTTTTCAAAGTATTACGATGGAGCTGTTAAGAGACAGAGGAAGAGTGAAAGTAAGAGTAAAGCGGTGTGAGCGACTCTCAGACCCAGCCGCTGGTCAGCTTGTAGAACATCTCCTCGTCCAGAGACTCGTTCTGGTCTTTGGCACGCGTGGAGAGGAAGATGTATCCGCCGATGAACTCGTGCACCACTTTACAGTCCACCTCAGCACAGATGAAGGCCAGACTGGGCTCGTCCGCAAACTCCACCGTCACCTGACGTGAGAACAGAGCAAATGTGCACAGAAAAGTTTCAATTCACATGTATTTGTAGAGCGCTTTTCACAATACACATCGTTTCAAAGCAGCTTTACAGAAAATGGATGAGTCCACATTACAATTTAGAGTGATCTGTTATCATCTATACGAGTACTGGTCATGTTTTGTGGAGAGGTTACTTGCGATGAACGTGGCTTCCTATAAAGCCCACTGTGTCATATTTGATAAACACATCTCTAAGGCCTCGAAATGAACAACAAGATCAAACTTTTGCAGATAGACCTGTTGCACACAATCTACTACACACCTTCTGTTGTCTGATTGACAGCGAATGAATTATAAATTTATGGTGAAAAACAATAAAAGAACATTCTCATCTCATATGATGGTAACACTTTACAATAAGGCTCATTAGTTAATGCATATAACTAACATTAACTAACAATGAGGAATGCATTTGTTACTAGAGCCCGACCGATATGGATTTTTGGGGGCCGATGCCGATACCGATATTAGGGAGTAAAAAAAGCCCGATACCGATATATCGGCCGATATTATTTATGTGTATATTATAATGCAGTATCAATATTATTTATGTGTATTATAGTACAGTATACCAGTCAAAAGTTTGGACACTTTCCTATTGGTGTGTACAAACTTTTGATGGGTACTTTACACAGTAGCTATAAACAGAATAAATATATTTTATAAACACGTTTTGCAATGATCACTCAAATGTGGTAATCAAACACTTGTGTGACACAGATATGTAATGGAGGAAGGGGGAATGATAGAATGAGAATTATACAGCTGAGCTGTAACCAAACTAGTTTGCATTGCATGTTATATTATATTATATTATATTCTAAATACTGTTGCATAATCTTCACTAACGACGACTTTGTCTTTTAATTTAGTCATAACTGTATCAATAAATATATAAAAAGTGTCACTGACAAAACCTTATTATCTTCTATTTTTACTCTTAATTCCTCTAATCTCTACCAGTGGAGGAAGAACTCAGATCTTTTTACTAAAGTAAAATGAATAATATCATAATGAAAACGTTTTTATTACATATGTACAGTACTTTTATACTATTTTAAATAATTAGTAAGCAAAAGGTACTAAACGTGAAACTAGCCTACTCTTAATGCAAAATGGCCCTATATAAAGTGTTATAATTATATACATTTTTGGAATATTGCTTGATGTTGTAACGTAGCGTTATCAGGCAGAATGAGCTTTAACACTGTGTCTACACCGGACGCGGCCGTTACTGCTCGCGTCGCAACAGCTGTTTACCCTAGACAAAGCAGAATCAGTTTACTGTCGGAGATCGCTCGCGCCACGCATTTTAATCAATGTTTCATCAACCAATTGCCTTAATAAATAAGAAGAAGGCCTAAATATAGCAGACAATATAATCAGGACTTCTCAGCTGCGCGCTTGCAATAGTCACAAGCTCACACAATACGTGACAGAGGCTTGTAGCAGAGAAATCAATTCTGTGAATTACACTGCGCAAATCACAAGTAGGCTACTACCCACCGGATGAAGAAGGGTTGGCTCTCAGTCTCCACAGGCTACATAAAATATTTATTTTATTTTATTTTTCATGTTTGCATTTATGAGGAAAAAACAATGTTACAGACGCGACAGTTCAGCACTACGGACGTGAGCGCTCTGAAAGCGGCACTAATGCTTTGAAACTTTCACATAGACATCAAACAGAAAGCACAAAACCTTTCGTTTCAAAGTGAATTTCGTTTTGTATTAATTGTATCTTAATTTTAATCAATGTTTCATCAGCCATTTGCCTGGATTTAATTTATAAGAAGTAAATTTAGCAGACGATAGATAATCTCGACACGGAGGCGCCTGCGGGTGAACTGGAGCTCGTCTCATGAACCGAAACTCAGGGTATAGACCTGAGAATTGAAATATATCTATATTGGAATGTCTACTTTTAAACAGAACAATTCAAAACGAAAGACAGACAGACTCATGTAATCGTATGAAATGTGCATTTCTCTCTGGCGCGCGCTCACTGAAGATCGCGAGTCAGCATCGTCAACTTCATCTTTGGCTGACACTGACTGAAAACACTTGTTTATTAATAAACAATTAAAATGTCGCCTTGCTATATTTGTTGTATTCATAATCATTATTTTTGCCAGTTCTTGTGACAGCTTTTAGGTGCTTTATTGGCAGCGCCACCCTTACATGAATCACCGTACCCGCATTTTTAAAAATATTCATTTATCGGCCATTATAAATGCCGATACCGATAGTTAGAAAAATGCCTAAAATCGGCCGATAATATCGGCCCGCCGATATATCGGTCGGGCTCTATTTGCTACAGTATTTATTAATCTTTGTTAAGGTTAGTTAATAAAAATACAGCTGTTCATAGTTTGTTCATGTTAGTTCACAGTGAATTAACTAATGTTAACAAACCCAACCTTTGATTTTAATGACATATTAGTAAATGTTGAAATTAATATTAACTAAGATTAATTAATGCTGTAGAAGTATTGTTCATTATTTGTTCATGTTAACTAAGGTATAATGAACCTTATTGTAAAGTGTTACCCATATGATTATATTTTAAATAGTTTTAAATGTTTCTTCTAATATTTTTTATCATTAGTATTATATTTTCTGTTATTTAATTCAGGTTTATTGCCTTATTTTAGTGTTGTGTGTGTTATCCTGATGGTGTTTATGACCCTGTGCACCATCTACATACGAGTACTGGTCATGTTTTATGGACAGGCCACTTGCCATGAACATCTGGCTTTCTATTACTAAAAATCTCTTAGATTTCTATTTTCATAAAATTTCATAAAAACGATTCATTCATTTGTGTTCCGAAGATGAAGGAAAGTCTTATGGGTTTGGAATGACACAAGGGTGAGTAATTAATAATTAATGGGTGAGTAATTAATTGGGTAGTAATGTTTGGGTGAACTAACCCTAATTTTATAATACAGTCATGTAAACGCAATTACTTGCATTGCCGAAACCGGTAAATTGGGTTATTTCAATAAACTGATTTTTGGTAGTTATCAGCGTATTGGTGTTCATGCTCAATGACATCATGGGATGAAGGTGTAACATGAAGAGCATCTTACCATCTTAATCTCCCAGTTGACGTTCCACTGTTTCATGTTACTGAAACGCCATGTCTTGATGGCGTCTCCTGTGCTGGCGTCCATACGGATCAGTCTGTTGTAGGTGATGCCAATCAGCTCATCTTTCTTGCCCCCCTGAAACCTAATTTGATGATATTTAACAATTAACAACAGAAATATAGAGAAAGTAAAAGTAAGTAAAAGATAAAAGAACCCACATTTTTTAAGCTTCTTCTGAGACCAAATTTCTAACAGTAACATGTCCTAGAACTTTCTATCTCTTCAACAAGGAATTCTGTTGTTATTGGCCGACAATCATTTAATCAAGATATCTGACAGAAACATCAGGTTTTCTAGAAGAAACTTACTTGGCAAGAAAATGGGTCATTCCAAACTCTGGCAAGGACTGCCATGCCTGTATGAAGCGCATCTTGGCCTCAATGAGGCTCATCTGGGCCACATTCTGATGAGCTTCCAGAATACGGGCGGAAATCTGAGGATAATGCATATGTGAACATTAATAAACAAGTGCTACAAGCAATCATAACTTAAGCAGAAGTACAGAGTGAGCACACAGACACGCTGTCATTAGGAAACAACCCCAGAGAAGAATGCAACACCACAGACTTTATGAAACTGCTGTATCCCATCACCACTAATATCATTGTGTACATACGAGACCCCTCTTCTTGTTCAAGCAACTGTTATGATCTGTTATACATGCGGCTTAACATGCATACACAGAAGCCATTGCAATCCCAGCTACCACTGGGATGAAACATTTTCATAAAGAAATGAGTGATGTCACTGGAGCCTCCCACTGATCGATGACTTGCTTCATAAAAGCTGCAGATCAGCTGACATACTAAAAAACTGCCTAAAAGGGTCTTTCAATTACACAGAGTTTGAAAAAAATATATTTCTGTAAGATTTTAAACATACCATTAGACAAATAATGTGTTGATTACAGAGAAAATCATAGAGCCCCAATGTGAACATAAGAAATGGGAATAAAAAAAATATAAGATGGTAAGAAAACTTCATTCTCACTCAAAACTATTGCGTTCCCCCAAGAAACTTTACATTGTCATGCAAAACTATTGCATATTCTCAAGAAACTTTATTTATTATTTTATTCATTTTGAGCAATATAATAGCACATAACAAGGCAATTTGATTAAACAGTATGACAATTTGAATTCACCATACTTTAACAACTTAAATCCATCTATTGCTCGAAAAGGAGTGGGCAGAAGTCAGACTTAACATTCGCTCGTGAAACTATTGAGTTTTCCCAAGAAACTTTACATTGTCACGCAAAGCTATTGCGTTTGCCCAAGAAACTTTGCATTCTATCACGAAAGATATGCATATCATTTTCATCCCATCTCTTTTTTTTACTGTCACCAAGTCCCTTTAGGAGCTGCAGGACAAGGCATAGTGTCATCTAAATAAATATCACAAAACAATAATTGTAATAATAATGATAATAGTAAAAACAATATGATTATATTTAGGGATATAATCATGCTTGAAATGATAAAAACAGTCTACAGTCTAATCTGACATCATAAGCCTCAAAGTCATGAGACTACAAGTTGCTTCTATATTCATTAGGATATTTCTAAAATATCCATGAAATGAGAGCTTATACATTATTTGAGTGTTTACAGCATACATGCACTCAACATCATTCAGGCAAACAGCTGTTCATGGGGAGACACCAGTGACTCAAAACATAATCTTTAAATAATAATAAAAAAAGGTGAAATGCAAGCTTTTGAGTTGAGCTACAGCAATAAATAGAAAAGTGGGTTAATAGAAGGATTACTGAAATAAAACACAGCACCAGTGTTAGTGAGTCACAGACATTTACCAGCTGTCAAACGAGTGACTTACCAAGTCCCTGACAAAGCCAGGCTGAGGAGGGTGGAAACAGGAGGAGGGACACAGAGAGGAAACAAGGGAAAAGCAAATAAATGAACAATGCAGCAAACAAGCAGAACAACAGAATCAAAACAACCGTTAATGTACAGAGAGAGAAGAGGGCAGGGTGCACATATCAGTATACAGCAGGAGAGGTTCACTTTAGACAGGAGAGAGCGAAGGAGCACATTAAGTCCAAGAGGATCGACTATACATACTACGCAGAAATATGACAACTAACCTGAGAGATCCTGCTATAGCACTGACCCAAGCAGAAGACTAGTGTACTCTACAAACTCTGTGGTGGTTGGGCGATCTTAGTGTAGATCCATCTTTACTGATTACAATGGGATAACTCCGTCTAAGCTGTTTTTGCACTAATGTAAGACTGATTCATCTTATGGTTTATTATGTTGGCTTGACAATACATCTTTTCTAACAGATCTGACCTTCGAAATTCCAGTGGACTTCCAAACAGGCCCACACTTCCATGAACATTCATTAGTCAAAGAGAGGGGCACTTTTTAGAGGTCTAATGTTTTTTTTTTTCAAAGAGGTTTCTAAAGTAGTCTAATATGGAATTATTTTAGTGAGTAGTTTGTATTGTCTTTTCTCTGAGTAAAACCTTAAAGCCTTGTTTTAAAAGCTTGGTCAAGCCAACATCAAAGTTTGTCAACAAGCTTCACTCTTCTAGTTTTTTTATATCTCTTTGTTTGTTCTTTAAGCTCTAAATTAAAATATATAAACTAAAGATTTAAACAAATAATGAAATATAAATAAATAAATGCTTTAATTACATCTTTTGTGCTGAGAACAAATCGGTTCACTTTTAAAAGTCTCGAAACAGGACTTTAAAGATATAAAAAGGGGTGCAAAGTTCATGGCTGAGCTGTAGTTTATGATTAACCTGAACAATTCTTCAAACACATCAAACCACACACCCTTGACTCCACAAGGCGGCGCCACACACACTTAAAACCCAATACTACTGGAGAGACCTCTGACATTCACCACCATTTGGATGACTACATCCGCTTTGTTGGTCTTGTTAAGTTAAACAAGTCGGGAAGTGAGAAAGTCATCTATCCTTGTTTCCAAAAGCAAGTGCTTTCTATCCCACGTGATCTGGGAGTAAAATCCCAGGGGAAGCCTTTGAAGAAAAGAGTTGAAGCTTGTAATGCAGTGTTCAGGAAACATCTGAACGCGTGATCACATTGCACTCTGCTGTCTTCTTCCCAGACTCTCTCTCCACATTCCCAGGCATGGCTCGTTTCCTGTATGTTTTTCCCGCCTGTTTCTGAACACCCCACCCCAACTCCTCAAACTTTCTCGCAGCTTTACGCTAGTGGGGGAGCGAGTGAGGAGAGGCCGGGAAGCCCACCATCCCCCAGCATCACAGGGGCTGGATTGAGTCCAGGGCCACTGTAAGACGACACCAGCGCCACACAGGAGCACACAGACTGAGGACTCCCACACACACTCCCTTCCTACATACTTACACTTTTCTCTCGTTTTTCAATCAAGTATAACCAAAAACATTCTCTTGAAAAATTTCACCAATGCAAAATTGTCGTGTTTAGCGCATTTGTGAAAAAAAGGTTACACTTTATTTTAAGGTGTCATTGTTACAGTGTAATTAAATATTTAAGTACAGTGTAATATTAATTAACTACATGTACTTACAATAGGGTTAGGGTACGATAAGGATTTCGTTGAGGGTTAATTGCACGTAATTATGCATAATTTACTGTTATAACTATGGTAATTACATGTAACATATGTAACAAGGACACTGTAAAATAAAGTGTTACCAAAAAAATTTACCATTACCATTTAGGGCTCAGTGATATATTTAATATACTGCTGTTTATTACTATGTATTAGGGATGTAACGGTACACAGACGTCATGATTCATGTGTAGCCCTCCTGTAGCTCAAACAGTAGAGATTGATGCTTTCAACGTCAAGGTCGTGGGTTTGATTCCCAGGAAAAGCAAGAACTGATAAGAATGTAAATGTGTACCTTGAAATGCAATGTAAGTCGCTTTGGATAAAAGCAAAAGTAAATGTAAAATGATTTGGTATGCATCACAATTTTGGGTATGAGTTTGGTACATTTACATGTTCAGATTCCTGATTCCTGCTAAAGTAATTTGTGTGTCCACACCAGAAACGACGTGACTATGGGACGCGATAAAAAATCACAGCCAATCAGAAGAGCTGGTGGGCGGGCTCTTTCGGCAAGCTCCCAGCACTCGCAACGAAATTGATAAGTATTATAGCCTAGCCTATATAATCAAATTTATGAATATTACACCATTTTAACATTATTAAAAATACATAATTAGTTACTGAAACAATCGTTGTCATAGAATACACTTGTCTGTTAACAATGGGTTGACATATTTATTTTGAAGATCTGAGGTGAGTTGCTTTCAGTACGGCTATAAAAAACACAAAATGATATTCAAACTCACAAAGACGCTTTTAACATTACATAAAGCACATAAACAGTACCTGAGATTATCATACTTTGTTGTTGTTCATTCGATGTTGATTCATCGCGTGTCACCCTAGCGGCTTGTTGTTTACATTAGCATTTAGGGCTCCGTGATATATTTCATATTTAATATGCTGCTGTTTATTACTATGTATTATGGGTGTAACGGTACACAGAAGTGACAGTGCCTCGGTTTAGGGGTCACGGTTTGATACGAGTTCGGTAAATTTACATGTCCAGCCTCCCCCAGACTCCTGATTGCTTAAAATAAAAATTAAGGAATTGTTGACTTGTTAATCTAATTTAGATTGACCAATGTTGCGCGGTAAAATGATTTGTCATTAACTAATTGTCATTTTCTTTGCACGTGAGTTCATTAAGATGCAGTGACAATATTACGCTTTTTCAAATCATGGAAAGATGAGCGAGAAGGAGAAAAAGTGGCATCTACATCTGAGCTTACTTCACTTTTCCACTAGGAGAGAGTGAGTGAAGCGGCACCTGAGGCTTCCTGTTCCAGGACAAGCGGATTTCATCACTGGACTGTAGTGAGACTTACGACACAAATCACCACAATGCCAGTGATCTTGTCTCATTATAACAGCGGAAACAACTAAAAATACTCTGTCACTTATGGCAGTGGTGGTAAGTAACGAAGTAAAAATACTTCGTTACTTTACTTACGTATTTTTTTCGGGGATCTGTACTTTACTTGAGTATGTTTTATTTGCATCTACTTTTACTCTTACTCCACAACAATATTAAAGACAAAGTTTACTTTTTCCTCCGTTACATTTCCCCCATGCCCGCTCCAAGTATTTAATACACCGGCTTTCCAAACCAATGAAAAACTTGGTTTTATTTTGAAAAAAAGAATGTGCAAGCTCTTTGCCAGCAAACGCTCACATAGCAGTCAGTTCGCCATTGTGGAAGATGACCGCAGAAAGAGGTGAAGGTGCAGCTCTGGCCAGCAATGACCCAGACATTCCCGCATACACTGTATCTTGCACATCTTCTGTTTGATGCAGCTAATTTTATGGAACATGTCTATTGCAGAGCTGCCAACTCTCACTCAATCAGACTCACGCAATCGACACTTTCCACACGCTCTCACGACACATCCATTTTCTCACGCAGAGAAAAATCGCGAAGCAAAGAGGACATTGACACCGACAGACAGGACAGAGTGGGTTACTTTTGATATGAAATACATTCTCAGCTCTCAGATTCTGTCAATTTTATTACGAAATTCAAACAATAAATACCGTTTTGGAGCTTTTAAATGTGACGTGACAGATAGCTAGCGCGTTCTATGGGGTGCCGTTAATCTCTTTACTACTAGTTAATTGTAAATAAACACAAATGAACAATAATAGGTATAGCCTATGTTGAAAGATACAGTACAACTTACCGAAATGTATATACCTTATACATAATATCAATAAATCAGTGTTTTTCAACCGCAGAAAGAGGTCAGTAAAACAGCTGGAGAACAATATGTCACATAACGTTACTTAGGCTACCTCAGAAAAAATAAATAAAAAAAATTTAATGACCATAGCACGTTAGTTTGCTAGAAAAATTAGTATTTTATAATATATTTAATATTAATATAAATTAGTATTTTGCTAAATATGTGCACTATATCTTTATTATATTTTTTACTTATATCATTAAAATATTATAAAGTTGTTATTATAATAAAAATCACATGTATTTTTGACATTTAATAATACCAGCTGACAGGGCTCTCTGTAGCCTATGTTTACAGAATTAGGTGAGATTTTCTTAATTTAAAAATTATTTTAAATTAAAATATTTATCAAAATGAATCTATATTGAATCAAGATCGGAATCAAACCACAATAATTGAATTGAAATTGTAAAATTTTTATCAAAGAATGACCTACCAGTCATTGCACCATAATATGCTGTCACTAAACTTAATGAAATTATTTAGAATTGATGCAAGGTGCTTCATTGTCTCTTGACTGATTGCAAATCTAACAAATTCTTAATTGCAGTATCTAATAATTTGTTCAATTAAAACATTGCATATCACTCCCAAAACAATTGATCTGTTTAATTATTAATATTTACAGTTTGAATATTTACTTTTTACTTTCGGTACTTAAGTATGTTTTAAATCGGATACTTTTGTACTTTTACTCAAGTGATGTTTGAATGGAGGACTTTCCACTTTTACTGGAGTCATTTTTTATTTAGGTATACATACTTTTACTCGAGTTTAATTTTTGAGTACTTTTACCACCCTGACTTATGGTCATAAGAGCAAGATAACGATAAGAGCAACATATCATTCAGACTGTAAAAGGTCTGTTTTCAGTTGTGTACACTCACAATAAAAACAAAACACTGTGCTTTTGCAAAATAAAGAAAACAACGGGATGTCGCTTTCCGTGAAGCTTGTAGAGAGCGTCACAAAAAAAAAAAAAAAAAAAACTCCGCGTATAGGCTAATAGCAGGCTCTTGTTTTGGGTTCGTGAATGGATTATTTGTTTTTCTTCTGCTCTTTTTCCTGTTGTTGCATTAGCGTGTGCCCCCTTCTGGACTGGAGTATGGATCACCTGTGACTGTATTCGTCGTCTGACTGTATGCACCGATGGTTCGGGACGAATACATGTAATGTTACACCACTACTATGTATGGTTATGTACTATCTGCCTTTAGTTTCCTGTCTGTGTTCTGCACTGCATTGGCAGATCGATCTCTTGAAGCCTCAGCCTCTTTTATTTACCTGCTTGTTCTTGTATTTCTTCAGGTATCGTGGAGACACCAGACACTCAGGGTTGATGTCGGTGGTGATGGGCTCTATGATCTGAGGATCAGGATTCATGTGCTGCATCTTCAGGAAGGACAGAATGTTCTGGACCTCCAGATTGTAGGAACTATCAGCCATCGTCTTCCCCTTAGAGGCCAAACGGCACGCTGCCATCCACTGAGCGTACTGCTTCTCCTGAGAGACAGGGGAAAGAGACCGCAGAGGTATTTTACTATCATTGAGATACTACTAGTTCTTTTAAAGCCCCCCTGTGAAAAAAAAAAAAAAAAAAATGTTGTTTATATGTCTATGTGGTGTTTTTAATATGCTTTAAGACAAACCATGTGTAAATTCATAAGTCAACACCATTGCTGAGTATTTTCTCCTTAAAACTGCAGTTTAACAAAGACAGTCTCAAAAACACGGTTTGAAATCGCTGGTGTTTCTGACGTCACAAACTACCTTGTAACCAATCAGATCAACGTGTGATCGTCAACGAGTGGATCTCTGAGCTGTGTGAGTGAGTGGAGGCGGGGCTAATTTGCATATTCATAGAACAGCGTATACTAAATGAGGCAAGGTTGTCGAGTTAAATTCAAGATATTTAAGGCATGAAGAAATTTTTTCCCAGGATTTTTTTTTTTTTAATATGTCATTTTGGTGATCAAAGATGAGCTTTAAGGGATACAATTATTGACTACAGGGGGACGTAATATTAATATTTTAAATTAGGCTAGTTTTTATTTTTGAATTCTCTCTTTTTATTTTAATTTTAGTTAAAGTTTTAGTAATATTGGTGTGTTTTAGTCATTTTTAGTAGTTACCCGTTTTTTTTTTTAAATGTCTATATAGTTATTATTTTTTATTTCAGTTTTAGTTTGAGTTGTTTTAGTACAACCCCAAATCAGAAAAAGTTGGGACATTTTAAAAGTTGGGACGCATAAAGAAATGTTTTCCAATGTTTTCACTGACCGACATAATTGTATATTGTAAATATGAACAAATTTTGATTTTGATGGCTGCAACACCCCCCAAAAAAGTTGGGACAGAGACCAAATAAAAGTGAAAAGATTATCCAAATTAAATTATCCAACTATTTAGAAACAGTCCACAATGAGCAGGTGAATTGATAATAGTTGAGGGTATCATTTTTGGGTGTAAAAGTGCTTCTCAGTCTTTTTAAGCAAAGATGGGTCATGGCTCATCACTTTGTGCCAAATATCATGAGAGAATTGTCAAACAATTAAAAAAATCCCATTTCTCAAAGCAAGATTGCAAAAAAAATGTATGCCTTTCATCATCTTCCATGCATAATATTGTCACAAGATTTAGGGAATGCAGAGAAATCTCAGTCTGTGTAGGGCAAGGCAGTAGACCTCTGTTGAATGTGCGTGACCTTTGAGCCCTCAGATGGCATTGCACAAGATACCATCATCCTAATCCGTTAAATACAGACACGTGCTCAGGAGTAAATAGGAAAACCGTTTTCACTGAACACAGTCTGACGCTGCATCAAGGAGAAACCGTTACGCAAGGAGAATGCTTTACATCAGTTCTATGTGGAGATGCCGGCGAGTTCTCTGGGCCTGAGCTCATCTCAGATGGTCTAGAAGACAGTGGAAATGTGTGCTGTGGTCAGATGAGTCCATGTTTCAGCTTGTTTTTGGGAGAAAATGATCATCGAGTTCTCAGTCCCAAAGACGAAAGGGACCAACCAGACTTTCACCAGTGACAGGTGAAAAAGCAAACATCTGTGCTGGTATTGAGGTGCATCATTGCAAACAGTATGGGTAACTTGCATTATTGTGAAGGTACCATTGACATGGAGGCATTTATTTGGATTGTACAGAGACATAAACTGCCATCAAGATGACATCTTTCCTGTTTTACACTCCTGTTTTACATTTACATTTTACATTTAAAACAATTTAAATGTAAAACATAGATGAAAAAATATCTTGGTTGTATGATATTCCTTCGAAATAATAACATTATTACTTCGAGAAGTACATTTTAGTATACAATAGTGATATATTTCAGTGATTATATACCGAACTTTTATTTTGACAAGTTGTCGTGAAGATCTTTCAGTTTTAGCTCCAGTTTCAATGCATGTTTGATGGTAGTTTTTCTCAAAGGAAACGGTCAAAAGCTTGTGAAGCGACTCTCAGAGCAGCTCTGGAGATGAAGTTCATGTCCTCATATATTGAGACGCAGACGCTGAAAGCACAGTGAGCATCACACGCGTGTGTGAGTTTGAGTATCAGACGAAATCGTGTCGTTCATCCACAGAGACACGCACAAATCACTTATTAGCGTCATGCACTGACCGGATGTTGTGTTTATTTCTGCTGTGTGATAGGCTGTTAAATTAATCCATATAGAGTAAAAAATGTCCGCAGCTTATCATCGTTATCGACCTAAATTTTAATCTTGATCTCGACATGATATAGTTTATCGCCCAGCCTTATGTCGTACACTATGATATCCGCTCTAAATTCGGCTCAATATATCAAGCATGTTTTGATATCATCCAACTGGTTTGAGTCTGTGCCCATTATACACCATGCGATTTTCTGTGAAATCTGTCAACTTCGACTGACCAAAAATCTGCGGACTGACAGATTTTCGACTCGTCCAGACTGAAAATCAGGGCAAAAATCTGTAGTGTATTGCAGCCTTTAGGCGACCAGCTGAAATAAAATACGTTTAAGTTTTAAATTCTTGCAGTAAAAGTTTTTCATATTTCAACTAACACAAATGTTTGTTAATGGCTTTAGATTTATTGAAACCCTGCTTAGTGGTGCCTTAGTGCTTAGTGAAGTCGGGTCACATTTTGCATAAATAGTAGCAAGTAAAAGCAATGTATTACTTTTAATAGACAACTGAATATGTGAGTTGATTAACTATACAATAATGTATGGCATTCAATAGAAAAGCATCTCACTCACAATATCACACCGCAGCCAGATCTCATTCATACCATCTGCTACAGGAATTAGCAACTTGATGTTGAATTTCTGAGCAGAGATGTTCACATCTGGTGTGACTTCACAGCCTATAGAGAAACAGCGGATGAGAAACAGTGCATAAGTGGCAAACATGCTTTCTAACGGCGAATCATGTGTGCGTGTGTGTGTGTGTGGTTCACCTCTCAGGTTCATCTGGAGCGCTGGCGTGCCATGCGCCTCCTCGCGGCTCTTATAGCAGGAGATTGTGATGTCCTTGAACGTGCACCAGTACTGCTTGTATCCTTTCAGAGTGAGTTTCTTTGGTCTGAGGTATAAGCAAAAGTTAGTCAAAATTGGCAGGTGACATTCCGGTCCCACCAAGCAGTGTTTATTGTGTTCATTGTATGATATCACCTGTTGTATAAAGTACAAAATGAAAGTAAATGTGGAAAAAAAGTTAGTCAAAATCAAAGAGGAATGACTTCGATGAGAGGTTATGATCTTCTGTTGAAAGAAAAGATCAGCTCTTCGACAATTGCTCTTTAAATTAAAGGCCATTAGGGTAAAAAACAACAAAATACCTTCAACAAAATACAAGAACATTATAAAAATGCCACTAGAGTTTCAAACATTTCTCTTTGCCTAACATAGTTGATCAAACAGGTCTGGTCACATCACAAGTCACAACATTGTTTGAGCCAATATTATGTCACATCAGACACATTTGGACCACTCTAACAATCACGCTGGAATTCATTTTGTTGCCAATTGTGTTGTGGAAATGACACCATTTACACTTTAAACAGACTAATGTTTATAGACAGTCTATATGCTCAATCTGGCAACAGACCTTGTTTTATTTTTTTTGCTTGACACTAATAAAGGCATACGAAAACCCCCCAAAAAAACAACTCCACATTTTTCCAATTTCAACTCACTTGAAGACTTTGACATGGTCGGCCAGTTCAGGAATGGATGTGATGTCACCCTGAGAACACAAAGTGCATTAATAAAGTTATAAATAAAGTTGTCAGAACCTTATAGATATCTTATAGTTACGAGCCCACAGAACAGCTGCAAGTTGCGAAAGTTAACGGCAGAAAAATAATCACAATACACCGTTTTAATATAATACATTTTTTGTTGTTGCTTAACGTCTTATGATTAAACTCCAATTTCATCTGCAATATAATGCCATCCAATCAATACATTCAAACACGGAGGACAGGAGTCTATTTTATATTCTTTTATTAGAATTTGGTCAAATACTTAGAGACTATATTGGAAAGTAAAGCAAGTGCATGAACGTACATTATTATTGTTTCATTTATGCAGCCTTCACTCGTAATTAATGTTTAATGTGATGTATAACCTTGTCTAATTCTAATGCTCTTTAATGTGATATGTTGTTTGTGTTTACATTTCTTTCACAAAAAAAGTGGTCAGACTGAAGTATTGCACATACACATACAGATGGCTTGTGTGCTCCACTTTGTGACAATGAAATATGCGTCAGAATGACATAATGACACCATTTTTCTGCTTCATCATTCCTGATTAATGAGGTTGGTGTGTTGACAATCTATAAATCAATCATAACAACCACATGCTATGTCCACTGCATTGATTCAAGTTGCAACAGAAGTTATTTTACGCTATTATCTGAAGTGTGATAAAAGCCTATAGTTGTGTGAGTTTGTGGCTGCCATATATCAGACACACTGCTGTGACAAAAAGTTCCAAGAATTTCTGCATGTGTCTGATCAAAGTGTAGTTTGGTGGAGTGTTTGGTCGGTGACATTGTAACAGGGTGTCTACAGATATAAACAAGTTAAATTTAAGACTTAAGACCTTTTAATGCCACTTTGAATGAAATTTAAGACCAAACCTGTGATGGAAATACACATTATATTACATACGTATATGTAACATTTAATGTTTAACCTAAGTAATTTAAGTAATTTACTATTAACTACTTGTTTATTGAACTAAAATCAATGTAACATTTGCAATCGTGAGAATATTCAGCAAAATAGCTCCCGTCATGTTATGTTACTTACTATATCATATGTTATAAATAAAAAACTCAACATTTTGGATTTTTACCTCAGTATGTTTCTTCTGTGAGTTTTTTTATGTGTGCTGTTATTCTCATTTGTTTTGATTTCTCACTATAAAATCTCTCACAGAGACAGGCAGCGCGAGTCTCAACAGCGCAGAAATACATTATCATCATCAATCGCTGTTTATGTAATAAAATCAGAATCATTCTCACGATTCGATGCCTCACTGGTTATTAGATGGACATTTGGTCCGTCAGACTGGAGAAATTTTAGCGGTAATGTGACCAGATATATTTAAGACCCATCGAATCTGATTTTAAGACATTTTAATACTTAAGGCCTTTAATTAGGAAAACTTTAAGACATTTAAGGGACCCGCGGCCACCCTGGCCAGCACATTGGTCAACTTGTGTTGTTTTAATTGTGCTATCTAAATAAAGTTGCTATTGCTATGCTTCAGTACCAGCGTGTTGGATGTCTTTCCTCCCTCTAAGGTGATCTCCAGGTCTGAGAGAGCGGCATCAACCTCGTCTACCTCCTTCTCACTGTTGTTCATGTGATTGTCTGAAGACATGATGGACAGCTTGTTGATGTGGTACTGCAAATAAAAACACAAATTTAAATAAACACAGTCTTGCACTTTATTAATTCATCAAATTGTAAATTATTTATTGCAATATTTAAAGGTACACTATGTAACTTTTGCCGCTCTAGTGGTAAATAAACAAAACTGCATGAGTCTTGCGAAAGAACAAGAACTCTCTGAGACAAAAACACAGTTTGGAAGATGAGTTAAGAATACGGTACTCATTCATTATATCAATTTTGGACAAAAACTTGTTACAGTGTACCTTTAACCCTCTCCCACATCTAGCATTTTCTCACTTAAAACTGAATTGGAAAATGGAAATTGTTAAATAAATTATTTAGAAAAGTAAAACATTTATAACTTTCATGTGTTTGTGAATTTGTGAACATTTTATTTAGCATTTTCATGAATTGGGTTTAAACTTTATTCACATTGTCCAGAATTTCAGAGTTCACTGCAGAACTCGATTAAAATAAATCGACAAATAAACGGCTAATTCAATATTTGCTTTGACCTCGCAAGATGGGCGTATATTTAGCCCCTTCCCATTTTGCATGCAACACTGTTATTGGATTATTTTTTCCAATTAAATAGAAGATAAATTGTCACTAAAATATTCATGTTAAACGTCCAAATATTATTTAGATTTAAAACAATTTATGCATTTGTGAAATGTAACATTTATTTTTTACCCCAAATGTTCATGATTTGGTTTTAAATAGTTTTCACACATGCTATATTATATTATATTATTATAGTTTATAAATTATTAATTAATTTTTTTTTTGTTATATATTATAATTTTAGTGTTTCAACTAATTTGTTTAATACCACTAGTTAATAAACTAGTTTAATACCAAGGCAACATTTCTAATTTTCATTTAAGTTTATAACTATTATATGAAGTGAACTAATATATTACAACTAATATTTATATTTTATTTTAGTTTTATTTAAATTAACAGAAATGTTTTAAATAGTTTGGGTTTACAATAATAACCCTGCTTTGACCTCATGAGATGAACAGACAACATGTTTTGAAGGTGAAACAACTTTATTTTCTGTATGAGCTTGAAGCCTGTGACTTCAAGTCAAACGATCCCCATGGTACTACAGTGAACAGCTGGACTACAGAAGCACATTTCACTGATACTTGCAAACGTTTGCTGATGACAGCTCCACTTTCAAAATGGAGGCCGGAAGGCATTTTCATGTCACCATTTCTCTGCTCGGATAAGAGTGGTTAGTAAGTGAATGACATGCCTATTTCTCTCAACAGTTAACAGACTTGCTATAACGCTGGCTAAACTTAGACCTGCTGATGTTTGATGTTGACGATCTCTTCTACCCAGAGACACGGACCATGAGCCAACCTCATACAGGGTATACAGGAATCATGGAGTTAAATGTAATACCTTTTAAGAACTTTAAGATTCTTTCAAGTTTCCATTCATTTTAAGACCTCATAGCCACTTCAAGTTTTAACTGGTTAAATCGGCGACACTTTAACTTACATTTATTATATATTGATTGTAAGATAGCACAACTAAACATTCTTATTTTGTGATAATTGCTTATCAATGCAACATAATTCAGAAGGGTGGAAACAAAGCAAAAGATAATTAATTTACAAATTAATACAATTCTTTGGACAAATATACATAATGAAAAGATACAAAATTTAAAGGTGCACTGTGTAATTTTTAGCGGCATCTAGTGGTGAGGTTGCAAATTGCAACCAACTGAAGTTACGGTGGCCGACAGGAAAATATGAGGTTTCTTTACAAAGATAAATTAAGAAATTAGATTTACTTAATTATTCAGTAAAAGACTATTGTTACTTGTTCACCATTGTGTCAGTGTTTTATTCGCTGACTTAAGCTAGCTTCTTTTGCATGAAGAACAACATCGTGACGAAACGCATTTTGTCCATTCAAGGCCACTGTAGAAACATGTTGGCGCATTTCAATGTAAGGGGACCCGCGGTGTGTGTAGATAGAAATAGCTCATTCTAAGCTAATAAAAACATAACAGTTCATTAAGTAAGCTCTTTATACACCACTCAAAACATAGTTATGTATATGATATTGCATTTCTGTCAACGGATCCTCCTAAATTTTACACAATGGATCTTTAATACCTCGGAAAATGGCATTTAATAAATTTTTAAGGGCCTTCATTTTCTGTAAATTGATTTATCAACTTTTAATACTTTTTAAGACCCCGCAGACACCCACTGACACAACGTGGACTGATGGGGAGGGACAGATCTGACTAATTTAAACTCGCAGTACGTAAACAGAGAAAGTCGACACCACTGATACATCTCCAGAAATCCCTGCTGGAGAAACCCACACCTCCTTAGTACATCAGACTCTGGGTGGTCTTCCATGTCCCACCTCTCTGACACAGACACCCTCTCTATATTTACATGATGTGAAGACAGTGAGGCGTCCTGAGGTGTTGTCACTCAACATTTACGAGGGTCTGAAATAGCCGGGTCATCGTTGGCCAAAGCCAAACGTTTGCACACTGCAGATGCTGTGCAGGCACTGAGCCCATCCAGTCCATTACCAGGGCGAGAGGACCAGAGTGAAGACTGCAGACTGTAAAATGCCGGGCTTACACAGCAATCCTAACAGACGGCGCGCGTTCACATTAATTCTGACATGCACATACCTGGAGCGCGGCGAACATCATCATCTCTTCCTCGGTGCATTCGATTTCCTCCAGTAAGATGGCCCACTTGGCCTGTTCGTACAGCTGATTCACCCTGATGGCATCATACTGCAGGAGAGCGTTAAAAACACGACACCTTATCACATGCTCTATTCAGGAAACACAGCACATATATGTTACAATGTAATATAATTGTAATATAAGCAAAATAGTGCTTTTCCACTGCATGGTACGGCTAGCTTTGGTTTGCTTTAAATGGTACCACCTCTGTTGAGGTTCCAAGCATACCGTACCGATACTAAAATGTGATGTGAGAACACTGAAGATCACTGATTGGTCAGAGAGAATCGTCACTATACCAGTGTCGTTGGATTTGCAACACAAAACACCAAAAGCTCTAGCTTTAAAGGACAAGTTCGGTATTTTACACTTAAAGCCCTGTTTTAAGATCGTTTCTGATGAAATGGAACAGTTAAGATTGAAATTTGGACAAATGCTGCTGTCCCGAGAATTTTCGGTTTCTGTGTTAGCACAAGAATCATTCATAAAACGCATTCAACTTTAGTTTACAAAGACTGGTCTGGGGTGTTCACTGATATGCTCACACAAAAAAGATGCTTTCCAACAGGTGTTTTACCATTTGTTGTAAAACTGTGGACCTATTTTTCCAAACGCCTCACAACCGGACATTCTTCCGTTGACAGCTTGAATAATAGATACTCCAGCCCAGTTGGTGGCGATAATGCAACTTTGCCAATGTTCGGATAGCGTAGCCTACGATACCGCGACTGCATAAGACTTCAGAAAGAATACAAACAACCCCATTTCCGGCGGCAGAGTAATAACGTACCTCACAGAACATCCAATACAAGTATATGGAGTTGAACAAAAACTACGATAAAACATGTTGGAAAGCATCTTTTGCAGCGATATTTGTGTGAGCATATCAGTGAACAACCCAGACCACTCGGTGAGTTTCACGTCTTTGTAAACTAAAGTTTAATGCGTTTTATGAATGATTGTTCCAGTGCCCATATGAAACCATTGTGGAGGTGGGGGGGGGGGGGTTGTGACACATAAACACATAAACCGAAAATTCTCGGAACAGCAGCATTTGTCCAAAGTTTGAATCTTAACCGTTCTATTTGATCAGAAACGATCTTTAAGTGTAAAATACCGAACTTGTCCTTTAAAAAGGCAGCAAAAGCCACCGCAGTATTTATTGATCGCACTATTTTTATTAGAAGACTTAAAAAATAAAATTAGACTTATTTTTAAAAAATAAAATAAAAAAAACTTGGAAAAAAGTAATATCTGAATCGTGGTGACTGGTCAGTAGACGAGGTGGACATTATATATTGCGACCAGGAATGAACATTTTTCAGCAACTATAACGATCAGTGTAATCTCACCCACTTTGAAGCGGTACTAAACTGCAGTGGAAAAGCAAAGCGAGCCGAGCCGAGCCGTGCAGTGAAAAGCGCCATATGTGAACGGCCTAAAACTAACTTTTTGCTACACGTGCCAATGGCAATGAAAATGTTTCGGCAAAAACAGGCAGTTATGACACCAAAATTTTAGATACCAGTGACAATTCACAATTCTCTACTCCAATTGTGATATTACAGCTAAACCTACTAGCCTAACTAATATACATTTAAAACATTATTAAAGACAATTAAACAGTCAGTAATAAAATAAAAACAAATAATCAAATTACAAGCAAAAACACAAATAATTACAATATAACAAGTGCAGGTTTTCAGGTTGGTCTAACAGTAGTTTTCAGGAACTGGTTGCACCAGCTGTGCGTAAGTTACAACTTAGCCTAGTTTTGACGTAAATGGGCAGTAAGATACAACTCACACACTACACCTTATGACATGCAAAACAGGCAGCAGAAGGAATATTAGGCTGCTGTCACTTAAAGAGCGAATGCATGGATCTAATAGACTGATACAACACATGCATTTATTTTCTTAACTGTTTACGTTCATTTGAGACAACCGACTATGATACTTGCTATTTAATTACACAATTTTGTGGGAATTTGTCCGGTCAAGTGTAAGAAGGCTTGATTAAAAACCCAGTTTAATATTCGTGCAATGTCATTGTTAGAATTCATAAAAATTTTACCAGCCAACTGGCGAGTGACCGTTTCATATACTTGCCAACACTATACTTTTACTCGCAATTGGCTTGAATTTTAGGCCCCGGGTGTGAATAAAAGCCTAAATTTAAACCTGTTCATCATGTAAAGTGATCATGTCTCTTCTGAAGACTTGGAATAAAGCACTCAATTCATATGGGTTTATTTTAGAATCTCTTTATGAATGTTTTGGGTGAATGTACTTACATTGGAGGGACAGAAATCTCTCAGATTTCATTACAAATATGTTAATTCGTGTTACGAAGATGAACGGAAGTCTTATTAAAACTACATGAAGATGAGTAAATTATGACTTTAATGAATTTTCATTTTTGGGTGAACCAGCCATTTAAGTATAATCTCATGGTAAAGTAACAGCACACCTCATTCATGCCTGGAGCACAAATGGCTGTAAGAGGTGTGTTCAAATAACAAGCAATAGTAATAATGATGCGTGTATAAACACGACTAATTAAAAGCTTTTACTTGAATGGCTTTTCACAAACATCTACTATATGACTTCACTAATAAGCAATTAGACAGTCAGTGCCGTGTAACTGGTAATGAAATAAGCATGATAACAATGTTGAGTTTTCAAACACAGAACACACTGACCTTTGGGTTGAGGTCAAAGAAGCTGTGATACTTGAACCGGAGCAGAAGAACCTCGTTCTCCTTCACATCTTGTTCCATCAGTGATCTGGAGGAGTCCAGCCACCTTCACAAACACATTCAGAGGAACACAAATCAAAGGGATAGTTCACCCAAAAATGAAAATTAGCCCATGATTTACTCACCCTGAAGCCATCCTAGGTGTATATGACATTCTTCCTTCAGACGAATACAATCAGAGTTAAATTAAAAAATGTCCTTTCTCTTCCAAGCTAAATAATAGGAGTGAATGGACACTATTTTTTGAAGCCCATAAAAGTTCATCATATTGGCTCCAAGGGGTTAAAGGACAACTTCGGTATTTTACACTTAAAGTCCTGTTTTAAGATCGTTTCTGATGAAATAGAACGGTTAAGATTGAAATTTGGACAAATGCTGCTGTTCCGTGAATTTTAGGTTTCTGTGTTAGCACCCCCCACCTCCACAATGGTTTGATGGGGCACTGGAACAATCATTCATAAAAAGCATTAAACTTTAGTTTACAAAGACGTGAAACTCACCGAGTGGTCTGGGGTGTCCACTGATATGCTCACACAAAAATCGCTGGAAAAGATTCTTTCCAACAGGTGTTTTACAATTTTTTGTAAAACTGTGGACCTATTTTTCCAATCGCCTCACAACCGGACTTTGTTTTTCCGGAAATTTCCGTTTCCGTCGGCGGAGTAATACCGTACCTCACAGAACATCCAATACAAGTCGTGCTAACACAGAAACCGAAAATTCTCGGGACAGCAGCATTTGTCCAAATTTCAATCTTAACCGTTCTATTTCATCAGAGATGATCTTAAAACAGGGCTTTACGTGTAAAATACCGAACTTGTCCTTTAATAAATGCCTTCTGAAGCATAGCGATGATGTAAGAAAAATATCCATATTTAAGACTTTATTGACTAAAATAACTAGCTTCCGGCAG
This sequence comes from Siphateles boraxobius, assembly GCF_051911475.1. Classification (NCBI taxonomy): domain Eukaryota; kingdom Metazoa; phylum Chordata; class Actinopteri; order Cypriniformes; family Leuciscidae; genus Siphateles; species Siphateles boraxobius. The sequence continues at coordinate 7,973,752 of NW_027508833.1, read as the reverse complement.
ACGGCCGTAAGCAAGTCGTCTTACGCCACAAGAGTAACACTTGATGACTTGAAACTTGACTTGAAATAGATGTAGGAGTAGCGTAAGCTTTGACGCCACTTGCGGTTCAAACAAACAGGGCTGGGCAATGGTGTTCGGCATTACGTTGTGTGTCAAGTTCAAGTGTTACTCTTTCGGCGTAAATCGATGCGTACAGCCGTCTGATTTGAAGGTGAGTAAATCATGGGCTAATTTTCATTTTTGGGTGAACAATCCCTTTAAACCCTGAATCACAGATCAGATCTGCCCCAACTTACCCCTGGTTGATCTTGGCCTTGTCCAGGAGGGACTGGGGTTTGTACATCTTGAGCAGAATGTCTGGTGAGGTGATGGGCTGGCTGACAGCGAGGATGCTGGGATTGCCTTCAGACAGGGGACTGTCTCCAAACCAGGCCGTGGTGGGGGACAGAGGGCTGCCGTCCCGAGAGTCATAGGTAGGCGTCATGGTCTTGCTGTAAAGTCCGGGACTAGAATAGATGCTCCCTGAAATTAAACACTACCATTAGTAAACGCCTGAAACAGGCGGCACCCCATTCTCATGAAAAGCCAGACGGAGTGCAGGGCAGAATGACATATATTTTAGGGCTGTGAAAAGATTCATCACATCCAAAATAAAAGTTTGTGTTCACATACTGTAATATATGTGTGTGTACTGTGTATAATTATTTTGTATATATAAATACAAACACATGCATGAATATATTTATAAAAAATATTTGCATGCATATACTGTATGTATATATATATATATATATATATATATATATAAATAATTTAATACATTTTATATATAAATATATACATGCATGTGTGTATTTATATATACAAAATAATTATACACAGTACAGACTGTTTATTTTTGAATGCGGTTAATCGTTTCAAAGCCCTAATATATTACGCAACAAGAGAAATATGTAGAGTACGAAACCAATAGAGTACGATTTAGTTTTGTAAACGGTGTAAATGTAGGTTATTTGTGTTCTTCAAACAGTTGCAATTTGACCCTTTTCACATTTCCGGGGTTCTCAGAAGGGGAAGTCATCATAGTTGTGTGTAAACTTCTTTAGTACTGAAACTACCAAAAAATATTATTTCTGCCTTTGCGTTTGCTTCAATATTCTATACAATGTCAATGATTTTACAAAACAGGGAAAAATATTGAAAGAATTGATTACATTGGTCAAAAGAGAGAAAAAATTTAACCCTCTACAATGCAGCTAAATCTTCAATCTGGGCGACTAAATAATTTCTATCATTAGCCATTGGCTAATAAATTCTTTGTTTTTACTCGCCAGCGTGTGTGTGCGTGTGTGTGTGTGTGTGTGTGTGTGTGTTAGAGGTTAAGTATAATTTTAGCATAGATATTTTTTCACTCGCTGAACACTGAGCGCTCTTTTGCTCAGATTATAATAATAAACTAGATTAAATTGACATTTTTTTTATTGTCATAAAACAAACATTTGAATTGGGTTGAATATTTTTGGCAAACATAACTAAGACTAATTAAAATAAAATAATTAAGACTAATATTTTGTCATACCGCCCACTCTTAGCCAGATACGTGTAACCAAATCCAATGACTGAAAAATGCAATAAAACTGTTGTTCACACAATCATTCACATGACTGTACATTCCTGATAAAACACAGAATTCAACTTTGCGCGTGCACAACCAGCAGCATGAGGGGTTAAAGAGGGGACTGACATCTCTATGAACCCAGAGATTGAACATTCAGATGGGTCTCAGACAGTGAGTGAACCAATACAGTGGTTGTTATCATCACAGATCATTAACACATTCAGTACATTAGTGCTCATAATTCTTTAAACATTCCAGGCAATGCCTACAGGACGACTGGAGCAATTTCCCCTTATCCTCAACAGGTTCAGTTGGTTATTAAATAGACTTCTGGATGTTAAGTGGTCAATGCAGCATTTTAGCTGTGCGAAAATACGTGATATTGTATCAGCTGTTCACCAGCTTCTGTGTATAAGCACCCATTGAGACAAATTGCAACATAATTTAAAGACACTTAATGAACAAGATTGATAAAACAAAGCTTTAATGAGTTTAAGTGTCCTTAATATACTGTATGCAGCAACCGTATATAATAGCACAAAGGTATGAGAGGCTGTAGTATTTTGTGAATATAAATCACAGCTGAAGGAGTTGCACTTAATGAAACTGTGTAGATTATTGTTGAAATATTTGTGATTGGTCCGTTTATGTATAGTCATAGTTCCTGAGCATTAAAAATAGTCAAGAAAAGGTTTGTAAACACTACAAAAAACTAGGAATATCAAAGCTGAGAAAGGCCTTTACTGTATTAAAAAATTAACACATTTAATAATTTGAACTTTTTAAAAGAGGGCATTACCTTTAGTTACATCATGTTAAAAGAAATGTGATTTTGGCAAATAAAAAATTACACATACATCATTTTAAACTACAGGCAGCCCACACAAAACACCTGTCCTTAGACATTATCACTAAAATTGGATTGTGTGAGCAATAATGCAATGCAAAAATAAACTAGTTGTGCAAAGATATAATTTTTTTGGGAAGACACCATCATTCCTCAACTTTTTAAACTTGTTTATGGTCATAAATCAGAAAAAAACAGTTACACTACACATTTTTCTCTAACCACTTAAGCGAGCAATCACAGAGCGAGTAAAACAGAAGCGTTGAAGCAAAGCCAGTTATGCGGCAGTGGGAGGCCACAGTCGTGAAGAGGGAAAGGAAGAGCTTGAGGTCATGAGAAAAGGGAGAGACATGAGGAAGGCCTCACAGGCGTTCTCAGAAACTCAAGGTCACTAGAGGGTTTCACTCCCATCAGGGACTGAGGAAGCCTGACCGTCAGCAGCGTTAGGATGTTTACTCGACTCTACACACTGTTTAGGAATGCTCAAATAACTCCCAATCCACAAACACAAGGATCATGTCTGTAGGAACATTTAAAATAATTGAGTAAGTGAGGAGGAATGTTCACCCGCTCAGATGTCAAACTTTTTGCTAATCAATTAGATAATTACTGTTTGCAAGGCAGTCATCACAATCATCAAATAAGTGTTTGTGAATCAGACTACACTGCTAACTAGTTTTGTGTGCAGTCCACAGTACGACAATCTGTCATGGCATTTTCATGTCACAACTAAGAAAAAAATTATTTCTTTTTCTGTGGTTTTGGAGATTCAGCACCAATGAAACCAGTTGCTGGGGACTTTCATCTTAGCCTTGAGAGCCACAAACACTGCACATTTTATTCCACTTACTTCCATTCATACACATGCCAATGTGAGAGACCGGAAACACAAGCTCATGCAAATTTCCTTGATTTCCAAAGTTCAAGTTTGGTCAAGTTTGCAAGATCAGCATGACCTCTTAGCTGAATTAAAAGAATGAAAGCATCAAAGATCTGCAGAATTGCAGTATGGCAGTAAAGTAGATCACATATTTTGAAAATTTTGGATGAATTATATGTTAAATTATGTTGCTGTTTTTTTAAAGACACCACAGTGTGTAACATCTTTATGACCGTTGCAGTGTCCATAGATATTTTGTATGCCATAATGTGGCAGCTTTAAGTGTGCAATAGTATTTGCATACTGAGTGTTTTTTTTTTGCATTCTAAGTTTGTGATCGTTCCTTTATCTTACTATCAATTTCCCTGTGTACTTGGCTTTACAACTTTCCTATCATTTGACTTTTCCACAACCTTTTTCCACAACCTTTCTTCACTTTATATTAAGTGGCTTTAAGTGCTATGTTCTTACACTGAAATTAATCATTTAATACAATGAACGTATTGTGTACATACATGTTTTTACATTGTACTTATATTTTGAAAATACCTGCATGTAATTACATCTGTAATTACATTGTTGACCTTCCCTGATACCTTAACCCACCCATACCACCACACCTGTCCCTAACCTTACCAGTATCACACTTCAATAGCAGCACAAGTGTTTTACAATACAACATGAACACAATAAGTACATTGTACTTATTTTTCGATGGAAGTACATAGTACTTAAAGCCACTTAATATAAAGTGGGACCATTTTTTGTTGGCTTGCAAGCACTGGTATTTCCTTCCAAATGCTCCAATGAAATAAAAGAAAAGAATTCAAAGAAAAACCATTCAGTTTAAACACATGCTCTCCCATCCACTCTCTTCACAAGGGTGTTTTCCTCAATAAAGCTCTTTAGGGAATAGCTATGTTCCTATGCATCCGTATATGGTGGCATTTTGTGTAAGCCTGTTTGTTTTTATAACCAGTGATGGTGAGCTCCTGATAAAAGCTTGAATAATCAATATCACTGTTGGCTGGGGTTAAAAAATTACAAAATCCTGAGCATCACAACCGTTTAGTGTGGCTCCTTGACTTGACCTTTAATTCTTTTATCTCTAATTTTATAGAGATTTTAGGACAAAGTAAGATCAAACTGTGAACCTATAAGCAAATGCACTGTTTGGGCAAAAGCTCATCTCATGACCCTCGTCAGCTGAGGTGCAACTGAAGCAGAGAGTCATGTGACCAGAGCCAGGGATTTCTGCAGTGGTCATGTGACTTCTCCAGCTGAGGTGAAGGGAGGTGAAGGAAGCAATGTGGGAAACCAGGAAAACAGGAAACCTTACCTTTTACCGGTCCAATGTATAGTATCTCAGAGGCTTGAGGAATGAGAGGAAATGTAGAAAAGAAAACAACAAAGAGAGAAAGAGGGGGAATGAAAGGATATATTAAAGAGATTTACAGCTTGGAGGAAAGGAAAGTGTTAACATGCAAAGTGAGACAAGACATTAGAATAGATGTAACAACCGTTTCAAGAAGAAAATAACTAAAATCTCAAAAAAAGAAAGAAAAGGTCTCTTGTGGCTGCATTTATTTGATCAAAAATACAGTAAAACTGTAACATTATGAAATATTACAATTTAAAATAACTGACGTAATAAGTTTTCAGATGTAATTTATTCGTGATCAAAGCTGAATTTCCAGCATCATTACTCCAGTCTTCAGTGTCACATGATTCTTCAGAAATCATTGATATGTTGATTTGCTGCTCACTTATTATTTATGCTCTATTATTATTAATTGTTCTTATTGATTTAAAATAAAATAAAAAAATTATTTTGCTACTTTATATTTTTGTGTAAAACATAATACATTTTGAAAAATAATTACCATTTTAAATAACTGATTATATGTGTGAATATATTGTAAAATGTATTTTATTCCTGTGATCAAAGCTTAATTTTCAGCATCATTACTCCAGTCTTCAGTGTCACATAATCCTTCAGAAATCACTCTGATATTATGATCTGCTGCTTAATATTATTCCAAACTGACTGGTATATGGGAAACCAAATTTACCCCATTTTGTGTAAAAGTGACCAACAGTAGCATTGGAGAAAGTTCAGACACCGAACACAAATGAAGACAGAGCCTGTACTTCCAGAGCTGATGGTATCGACTGAAGATCCGTAGAGAAGAAGGGAAAGGAACACAAATACTTCTGGGTGGAGCTGGTGTTCTACTCATGCCGTTATCAAAGTGAATCTTATCACAGCGACTGAAATAAGTCCCTCTGAGAGCGGTTCAAGCGGAGGGTCTTCGGCTCATTACTTGTTGTGGCCCAGAATGGCTCCCGTTTCATTTCTCCATTCTAAAAGAGGCTTTGTGCAGTAAAAACTAGCGGTATAACGATACCCTCATGTCACGATTCGATATTATTGCGATACTCCAAGAAATATGGTAAAAGGTAAACAAAAATTTCCTGTTTATTAATATGCTAAATTTGGTATTTCATTGTGGGGGTAAATGAATAGGTTTGGATTTGGTGCTGGAAACCCAAAGCACAGGACAATAGAGACAACAGAATAACAATATGCATGATTCTGAAGCTGAAAATGCAGAATTATTTTAGATGAACATGCTTGCACTCTGTCACTGACTAGATATATTTGAAATAATAAAGTCCACTTTTTACTGGTAACATCAGACATTTGGCATTATCAGGATCCACAAATATTCCCCCATTGCATTATTATACATTATATTCATATAGTAGCATATAGTATTCAGAGTTTCCGCTAGAAAAAAATGGTGCCGATAAAAAAATGGTGCCGGTCAAAGTGACCGGCAGAGGTTTCGTTTTACGGACATTTTGATGATATGCCGGTCAAATATTGCCTCTTAATTAGTCAAGTTGAGGAAAACTGGAGGCAGGCTATGTAACTTATAATCAGGTCGTATAGAATGCAACATGTTTGCAGTGGTGGCTGGCGAAAGTAAATTTCAGATAGCTGTTTGAGGTCTCTTACCCCCGTTATTGTCCACATAACTTTAGTGCCGACACGTTTCTTATGACAAGCGCGGGTGAAGCTCCGGGTGAAGCTCGTCCTCTGTCACTGGCTGCTGCCGGATTTGTAAATCGGGTTAGTCCGGTCCGAGACCCTTTATCCTTTTTTTTTTTTCTTCCAGCGAACGCCTTGTGAAAGGGTTTTTTTGTAAATCAATGACGGGTTAAATTTGGTTTAACTGCTGCCATTATCTCTACGAAAGTGATCAGCCTAGCAAGGTTTTGTCGAAGTCGCCTGCACACTCTCAGTAGTGGCCCAAGAGCGTAAAGTTGAATGATAGGTGACAAGAACCAATCAGATTGGATAAAATAACATGTATCAAATTCTGATTTGCCAGGGACGCAGTGACCAGGGACGGCGGCGCCCCAGCGCCCTCTATTGACGAGCCGCCACTAGCCTAACTTTCAAATAAACGGAAAAAAACATGAACGTCCGGTGGCTGTGGAGCTGTCTGGCTCTGGACATCCGAGGCTTCACGCGTTCCTGATTCACCATCGTCCGTCGCGTCTGGCCTCTGAAAAAAGCTTTTAAGGCTAGTCTGCCTGGGCCTGGCCATATTTGAAACGTCTCACTCAATCGTTCGTTGTTTAGGTCTATATTACAGCCATTTTAGGCGTGCGCTTTATTTGAAATGCAGCATGCGATGTTTTTTAATAACTTTCAAACGGTAGAGCCTGTTCCTTTATAACATAGCAAAAGGTCAGTGTATTTTTCCTTTATACATTTTAGGCATATTCTCAAATTCAGATTGTGTTAGGGGGGCGGGATTATTAGGCAATTTTAATCAGACAATTTGACCGGAGAGATTTAATTTTGTCAGACATTTCATTTTTTTCCCGGCCAATGTCCGTAATTACCGGACAACGGAAACCCTGATAGTATTATATTAATGTAGTACTGACACTAAAACTCTGAAAACTGGGTGAACTATCCACGATACATATTGTTGCATTTTTGTATTGCGATATATTGTTACACCCATAGTAAAAACCAGTCTTTATAGCCCCAAAACATCAGCACTCATGCACTAATTTAACGAGGGTCATTGTAAGGTTACATGGTTGTATTGAAGAAACAAGTGGAGAACAGATCTTAGACACAGGCGTTTTGAGTTTGCATGGGGGATGCATTGCACCGGGACAATAGACCCTATTCATGTAGACCTGGAGACTGTCCTCTGTGCATCTTAAATGGATTTACGCACATCATGTGTGGGGATGCATCTGACTGCTTGGTTTCAAAATGGCAGAGTGACCAAATATGTGTGGAATCTAAACCATTCACGCTTCGAAGTTAGAGCGAGGGCTGCAGGCCTGCAAATGATATGCTACTCTCAACCCACACATTTCTCATTTCAGCACTATTTCAACACAACCACCCTTTTGTTTTCCTGCTCTTCAACCACACATTATGGAGCTTCATGGGTTTTAAACCATCAAACTCTGTCTACGCTGCAAACAAGCAACGCGATGTGGCGAGACAATCAGAGTCGCTTCTGTCAACCATCACTTTGCATTAAGCGTACTTTGGGTTTGCAATTCGAACTAAACCCAATTCAGTACTTTAGCATGCAACCCCACCTGTGCTACAGATATGAACTAGAGTTGTGTGGCTTGTTGAAGAGAGGAGTGCTGTTACTATTATTCTAATGTCAAACTCTATAAAATTAATTTAGGTTGAGTTGTTTGGCCACTTATGATTGTTGTTTTTAATGCTTTTTTTAGGAAACCCATAACACTGAACATTTCACATTTGTGCTCGGCCCTATGAAAATCCAATGAAGGAGTTCATTGCAGATTCAAATTTTTTCTGAAATTCTGTGTTACCTATTTAAATTTTTCTGGAAGAATGGATTAAATTCAAATTTATTTTATTTTTAAATAGTTGTAACCAAATGAAGGCATTTCATTGATGTAAAAGAATGTAACATTTAATTTATTAGACATGCTTTTCGATTATAAAATTTACAATTTATACTGAATCTAGAAAAATAAAGGAAAACACAGAAGTTTGGAAAAATAATATAGAATTTGGGTAAAAATTTTAGAAAAAATTTCATAGGTCCCTAAAAATAAATATTTGTTCAACTTTTAATAAATTGCTGTTAAACGGTTTCATGATTTCAATTGATTATACATGCTTTTTGATTAAAAAACAAACAAACAAAACTAACCATTATTTAGTTCACACAGAACGTGTTTTTCCATTCCACTACACAACTTCCATTGTTTTTCAATGTAAATGCACTAGACAGACGTCTTTAACCCTCTGAGGTCTAAGGGTTTTTTGGGGTCTTTGAGGTGTTCTGACATGCTCTGACATTTTTGCTTTTTTCAGTTATTTATAAACATGTTAATGGCAAAGGTGTAAATTCACTCTATATTGCACAAACGGGGCTACAGTAATATGTGAGCAACATGCATGTACATGTTTGTATTTTTTAGAGAATAATGTTTATGCGTGGTTATTGAAAAAACTAAAACTTAAAGTGTCTGAAATAAGGCCACAAAACACATACTAAATATGTGTCCACAAGACTTTTGACTAATGGGTGTTGTTGCCTAGAATTTTTGCTTCAAAATGATCTGAAAATCATCCTGCCTAATCATTTACACAAAACAATACATTGATTTAAATTTTATAAGACACCTTTTGTTTGGAAAGGCAATATGCGTTGAGGCGTGTTCACACCTGAGAAGACAAAGGCCGGATAATGTGCCACATACATAATGAGCTGCATATTAATTAGCCCTTTCACACAGGTGTGTCACAGGATCCCAAAGAATGCAAGGACAAAAGAAATTATCTATATATACATATTTTACAATTAGAAATTGTAACCAATTACAAATAGGTTACAATTACAACAACAATTAAAATTTTAACAATATTTCAAGTGTATTTCTTTGTAAAAAGTATACATTTTATCATACGTATTAAAAAAGGTAAGGATTCATTAGTTTTAATATTGGAACAAACACTATAATAACATCTTAGTTGATAATTCAATACCTACTTTATTTTTGACAAAACATCATACTATAGTATATTTAACTATGAGCAGAAATTGGTGAACAAAAGAGTACCTATTTAATGTGACAATAGTTATAATAGTAGTATATAACAATAGTAGTTTGAATGGCTTGCCTTAGATCATTTGCGTTTGAACACCGCGCGCTCTCCGTGGGCGTGGAACATTAACGCGTAATCAGGTATAATGAGCTGGAAAGAAAAAGACTGACATCTCTCTCTTTTCATACAGATTACATAAACTGAGAATATTTGTTTTTTATATAAATTAATTCATTTAAAAGAAGAGAGTTCAAGCTTCATTATGGAAAAACACTCGTGCCTGTATGACAAGTATTCGCGGAATTACAGTTAATTTTCGGACGCGTTTCAGAATGGATTTAACTGACAGAAGAGAAGGCAGAACGCGCATCAGGTTTGTTTTTCTTTATTTGGCGAAAAGCAAAACACTTTGTTTTTATTGTGAGTATCCACAAAAAAATAGACACTTATCAGGATCTAATGATGTACAACACTTAATATGTAAGATCAAAATCAACAGAGTATTTTGAGTTTCTTTTGCACTGATAAGAAAAAAAGCGAGACTATCGCGCGACCTCAGAGGGTTAACCGCGGAACTCATGTCTTTTTCAGTTCTGAAAACGAGCTGCACAAGTTAAAATAAGCTCAACTAGACCATTTTTTCGTTCCACTGACCTGCGTCTTGCATTTTTATCAGCAAAAACGCATTCTGTGTGAATGGCCCTTAAGCAGCATAATGGTCTAATGATGGACTTAGTGATTATTTAATTACTACAATACAAATTTCTTGCTAAAAATGACAATAAAACCATAAAAGTGGAAGAGCCACTAATTCGTAACATCTTTAGTTGATTGGAACTTCTTAATTATTCCCTGATGGTCAAAATGGGGATTTTCAATTCTTTAGCTATTTTCTTACAGCCACTTTCTATTTTGTGATGCTCAGCAATCTTTTGATGCACATCAGAACTATATTCTTTGGTTTTACTCATTGTGATGGGTAAATATTAATGGGAACATACTTCAGAGATATTTTACTCGTTAAAAATTCTAGGGGTGCCACTTATTTTGTAGAAAAACATTTATTTCATAATGTGATTTCAATTATTTTACTTCAATGAAAGGTTAGATTTCAATTATTTTACTTCAATGAAAGGTTAGATTTTTGCAATTTTTTTAATGAAAGATCAAAAGGATAAACAATGCAGATTTATTTTTTACAGGCATTTTTGATTATATTTACCAGGGGTGCCATTAATTCTGAGCACCACTGTATGTAGGCAACACGCTAGGATTTGGAACAAAACTATTTCCTAAAGTAAACAAGTAACACTTTACAATAAGGTTCATTAGTTAATGTATTAACTAACATGAACTAATAAATACTGTAACAAATGTATTGCTCATTGTTAATGTTAGTTAATAAAAATACAGGTGTTCATTGTTTGTTAATGTAAGTTCACAGTGCATTAACTAATGTCAACAAACCCAACCTTTGATTATAATAATATATAAGTAAAATTTATATTATTAATATTAATAAATATTACCTAAGATTAATTAATGCTGAAGAAGTATTGTTAGCTAAAGTACCTTATTGTAATGAGTTCCGAGTTTGAGTCATTATTTAGAGCTTCCTCGTGTCTCACTCGACAGAGAGGTTCCTGCATTAACATCCTCAGACGTATATTTAGTCCGAGGACACATGAAGATGATGATGGGGATGATGATGTACCTGATCCAGGAGTGAGCAGAGGTCCCTCCAGCTCCAGCGCCTCCTCCTCCGCCTCCTCCAGCTTCTTCTTCTTCTTCTTGGGGTCGCGGGGTTTGCGCAGTAAGGAGAGCTCCTCGGGGTGCCGGATGTCTGCAGAAGAGGCACTCGTTGTAATTAAAAGTGAACTCATTACAATACCCCACCTAACACACAAGAAGTCTCAGACTCTGAAGGCCATTTCAAACAGAATAAAGGCAAGAGACAAATGGAAGATTTAGAAACAAGGAATAATAGGCCTACATTTCAATAAGTCTAAATGCAAACCTTTTTAAAACAAGCCTGAATTACAGCATGTCTGAATTAATATAATAGTGAATGATTTAAATTGCCGATAATTCACTGTATACAATCAGATCAGAATCAGAATCAGAAAGAGCTTTATTGCCAAGTGTGCTTCCACACATAAGGAATTTGTTTTGGTGCTGAGGCTTCAAGTGGACTATACAAATACAACAAGAAACATAAAACATAATACTACAAATTATAAGAATAAAGAATAAAAATATAAATATATGAGAATAAAAGTATCACAGTTGGGTTTAGTCAGAATATACATTTCCAGATTTACAGATTATGAACATATTTACAGTGTTTTGAATATTATAATAAATAAATCTAAATATAAGTATCATCTGAGTTGTAGGATATTACCACTAAACAGTGGGAGTATTGCACTTAAAGACATATGCCTTGGGAGGAGTGTTAACTGTTCAGAAGGGAAATGGCCTGTGGGAAGAAACTGTTCCTGTGCCGAGATGTTCTTATGGCCAGTGATCTGAGTCTCCGTCTTGACGGTAACAGTTCAAATAGGTGGTGTCCAGGGTGAGTAGAGTCTGTGATGACTTTACCTCCTCTCTTCCTCACTCTGGAAGAGTACAAGATGTCATGCTTCATCTACGAAACCCATTTGACTGTTTACAAATTCTGTTTTATTATAAATTTTACTTTATTTATATACTGGTTTCATTTCTCTGGATTCCATTTTTTTTTTACGTTTTAATTGTCAAATGACTTAAGTCATGAAAAGGCATGTCTAATTAAATCATCATCATTAAACTTGAACAATTTAAATTAAATAATAATGAATATAATGAATTATTAATGAATAATGAATTATGAATTAAATAATGAATTAAAAGTTCAATTTTCCCACCCTGCAAAATCAGTTTTAATCCAAATGCAGTGTCTTCAGTTTTATTTTTTTCTGGATTCTGTTTTGTTGTTTATTTTTTTCTGGATTCTGTTTTGTTGTTTATTTTTTTTCTGGATTCTGTTTTGTTGTTTATTTTAAATTTAAATGTATTAATTAAAAAGGCATGTCTAATGAATTCATAATTTATTTCAATTTTTACAATAATAAGGCCCTATGAAATGTTGAATTATTTCAGAAATTCTGTATTGACTTTTATTATTTCTGGATTTAACTTTTAATGAAAATTGTATGAAAAGTAACTATTTATTTTTTAAATTAAATTAAATTTAAACAAAGTGCTACACAACATATTTACTGTTAAAATAAAAAAATGGAAGAAGAATTGTGTGATTGACTTAAAGAATTTTAATTGTATTTGTAGCAATTTTCAGGGAAGAAGGAGGCGGGAACCGGCGAACAATCAAATAAACTTTATTTAAAATAAAACAAACAAACCAAAATACCGCCAGCAGCCCCTCGCGGACGACTGCTGGCTACCGAAAATAAACAAAGGACTGCCAGCAGCCCCTCGCGGACGACTGCTGGCTAAAATAAAACACAAATTCAAAAACTAAAACACAGGCCTGTTCCTCTCTCGATCATCAACGTCGTCGCTCCTCCTTTATGCTTCCGCTCCTCCGTGAGAGATGCGAGACCGGTGTGCTTCACAGGTGTTGCTCATTAGCAATCGCACCACCGGCCTCGCGCCGTTCTCTCACGTCCCTCGGCCGTCCTGTTAGCCATAGTATTATTATTATTATTATTATTAGATACTGAACATGCAGATTTCATATTTATATAGCAGTCTTTTTTGTGCTTTAATATTCACAGACACTATAATATATTGTTATGTGATTATACAACTCCGGTTCTGTTGTCAATCCGCGTTCACAAGGCCAGTGACGCTGCTGACGTAAGACGCTGCTGACGTGTTATCTGGTGCGTCCGTGTATTCGGGTTCAAATAAATATGTCTGGTTAAAAAAATTGCAAGTCTTCCTCTGTGTCGAAATCCTTAGACATGTTTGCAAAGATTGTTTTCTTTACAGCGTGCGTCTCCATCAGACTGTAAACGAAGCTCAGGCGCACCAGACACACATCAGCAGCGTCTTACGTCAGCGGACTCATGAAATCGGATTGACAACAGAACCGGAAGAGAATACAATGCTGAATAAAGTCGTCGTTTTAGTTATTTTTGGAACAAAATGTATTTTCGATGCTTCAAAAAATTCTAACTAACCCACTGAGGTCACATGGACTACTTTGATGATGTCTTTATTGCCTTTCTGGACAAGGTCAGTATACCATACATAGATTTTCAATGGAGGGACAAAAAGCTCTCGGACTGAATCTAAAATATCTTAAACTGTGTTCCGAAGATGAACGGAGGTCTTACGGGCTTGGAACGACATGAGGGTGAGTCATTAATGGCATAATTTTACTTTTTTGGGTGAATTAACCCTTTAAGTGTGCAACTTTACTTTTTCTAAAATCTAAAATTCGCGTTCCACGACATTAAACAGCAAATTCCATTTTTTAGGATTCCCCTATTCTGTGTTTTTCGTATCAAATCAAAGGCACTTAAACAGTGACATTAGATATCTAAGCAGATCAGCGATCTAAAGAAACCTTGAAAAGTATACATTTTGCATACATAATAAAGCACATTTTATTAATCGCTGACAGTTTTGGCATCAACTGATTTTTTATTGAAATTCTTGCACTTTAATTCTCCACTACTTCAAGCATTATGGCAGGACGACCTGGATTTTCCACAGTCCTGGAGGAAACGCGTGTGACGGAGTGTGAGTGTGTTGGGGGCAGGAATGGCTTGTTTAGTTGTGTTACTAAAGCAAAAGCATTCCAGAGGTTTTAAGAACTACCAGATGGTAGTTCTCTCTCTCTCTCCGAGTCTGCCCTTTTACAGCCATGTGTGAGCAAACTGTAGCAGGACACAAGAGAGCTGGGAGTGAGTGAGCAACTCCTCTCAAATTCCAATCAACAAACAGAAGATCCTTCAGCAAACGCTCCCAAATAAACATCCATAACTCACATGAAGCTTGTAGACAACGCTCTGACTGAGAAACCACACATTATTCATTTTATTGCATCTCTGACATGCAGCTCTTGTGTTGCGCTTGGAAAAATCCAGTCCACTTGCTTTAGGAGGTAAATAACAAACACACTCCAATTCATTTAATGCATCACATTAGAAAGCAACAGTAATGTGAGGAGAACATGGTCTGAAGCCAATCAGACCCACAAAACAACTGATACCAGAGAGAGAGAGAGAGAGAGAGAGAGAGAGAGAGAGAGAGAGAGAGAGAGAGAGAGAGAGAGAGAGAGAGAGAGAGAGAGAGAGAGAGAGAGAGAGAGAGAGAGAGAGAGAGAGAGAGAGAGAGAGAGAGAGAGAGAGAGAGAGAGAGAGAGAGAGAGAGTGTTATGAAGTCAGTGTCGAACAATGTTACGGCCTCTGAATAACCACACACACTAATTCAAGAGGTACACGTCACATCACAGGTATTCACCATTTTCCAAGGCCTAAAGTAAAAGTAGACAAGTATCTGCAATAGCTCTTGCAATTATTTGTCAAAGCTATTCAAAAATATTGTCATGCAAAAAAATTGTTTCTGTGAATCTGTTAGTCTGCATTTAAATTAATGCACATCTATTTTGACAGGCTGTATTTTCATGCATGCTTCTGTTGTTTGATTAGTGTTATTATAAAGATGGCAGCAGGAATGTTAGACTAATATTATTGCACAGATCCAATATAGCTGGATGTAGAAAACAGTGTGAGTCGTCTCAAGCTTCAATGGTTTAAAGTCATATTGAAATGCCCACAAAGGAAACAAAATTTTTATTTTATAACAAGTATATAATCGATTTTCGATTCCCAGCCCTACTAAAGGTGCATCCCAATTTGCATATTAACCCTCTGAGGTCGATAGTCTCGCTTTTTTTCTTATCAGTGCAAAAGAAACTCAAAATACTCTGTTAATTTTGATCTTACATATTAAGTGTTGTACATCATTAGATCCTGATAAGTGTCTATTTTTTTGTGGATACTCACAATAAAAACAAAGTGTTGTGCTTTTCGCCAAATAAAGAAAAACAAACATGATGCGCGTTCTGCCTTCTCTTCTGTCAGTTAAGTCCATTCTGAACGCGTCCGAAAATTAACTGTAATTCCGCGAATACTTGTCATACAGGCACGAGTGTTTTTCCATAATGAAGCTTGAACTCTCTTCTTTTAAATGAATTAATTTATATAAAAAACAAATATTCTCAGTTTATGTAATCTGTATGAAAAGAGAGATGTCAGTCTTTTTCTTTCCAGCTCATTATACCTGATTACGCGTTAATGTTCCACGCCCACGGAGAGCGCGCGGTGTTCAAACGCAAATGATCTAAGGCAAGCCATTCAAACATGCCAACGCCCTCCAGCTGGATTATAAAACGCATCGTGTTTAGTAAGTATCTTACTAGAGCTGTGAACACAGTATTATTGCTCACAGTGTAGGGATACGCTATCTAATAACCCTGGAAAATGTACCAGAAGTGCTGGTAGTTTCATTTCGAGGAGCAAAGGATCCAGCTGATGTAGTAAGTCATTTATTCTTAAGTGCTTTGTTCTAATCACGATATTTTGAATAGTGTCTGACTGTAAACCGCAAAAAGACTGTTTAAATATGAATTGTGTGTCTGTGTGTAGGCTAAATGATGAATGAACGGCACAGGCGCGCGCACGCTTTGTTTACTACAGTTATACAGCGCGTGTCTGTGCCGTTCATTCACTCTCGCACCTACATTAGTAAACGTTATGTTTACATGAACACATCCAAACTATATTGATATAGCCTACTAAGATGAGTAAAAATAGACTAAAAATATTTTGAAATAAAATTTCTGTATAAGCAACAAACTGCAAATTCACATGTATATGCTAATATATCATACACAATATGTTACAAATATTGTAACAAAGACTAAATATGAATGTTTAGACAAGATTTTGTGATTAGTTTTGGATAGATTATAAAGTTTTGACTGTAAAAAAAGACTTCTGTCACATTAAATAGGTACGCTTTTGTTCACCAATTTCTGCTCATAGTTAAATATACTATATGATGTTTTGTCAAAAATAAAGTAGGTATATTGAATTATCAACTAAGATGTTATTATAGTGTTTGTTCCAATATTCAAACTAATGAATCCTTAACTTTTTTAATACGTATGATAAAATGTATACTTTTTTTTACAAAGAAATACACTTGAAATATTGTTAAAATTGTAATTGTTGCTGTAATTGTAACCTATTTGTAATTGGTTACAATTTCTAATTGTAAAATATGTATATATAGATAATTTCTTTTGTCCTTGCATTCTTTGGGATCCTGTGACACACATGTGTGAAAGGCTAATTAATATGCAGCTCATTATGTATGTGGCACATTATCCGGCCTTTGTCTTCTCAGGTGTGAACACGCCTCCACGCATATTGCCTTTCCAAACAAAAGGTGTCTTATAAAATTTAAATCAATGTATTGTTTTGTGTAAATGATTAGGCAGGATGATTTTCAGATCATTTTGAAGCAAAAATTCTAGGCAACAACACCCATTAGTCAAAAGTCTTGTGGACACATATTTAGTATGTGTTTTGTGGCCTTATTTCAGACATTTAAGTTTTAGTTTTTTCAATAACCACGCATAAACATTATTCTCTAAAAAATACAAACATGTTCATACATGTTGCTCACATATTACGGTAGCCCCGTTTGTGCTATATAGATTGAATTTACACTTTTGCCATTAACATGTTTATAAATAACTGAAAAAAGCACAAATGTCAGAGCATGTCAGAACACCTCAAGGACCCCAAAAAATGCTTAGACCTCAGAGGGTTAATCTAGAGAGATAAATTATTGATGTGTTGATTTCAATATAGACACTGAACATTCATTTCACTGTAAAACGCAATGATCATGCGTCACTCTTTTTAATTTCATTTTCAACATCAAAATATCTTCAGGGCAAACCAATAAAGGAAAACAAGCCTTGTGGTAGCGTTTTAATTAAATAGTTCACCAGGCCGAATAAAGTGTTGGGTATGTGATATGTAACAGGCTGTGAAGCGCTTTATATGACAAACTAATAAAGCCTTTGCTTGGGCTGAATGTATTTCATTTCTTGTGTTCGGGAAGTTGCAGAGACAGAAACAGTGACATTGTAATTTAAGTTTGAAGGGAGTAAAGCCTGTGTTAAGGCTATTAGGCAAAGAAGCAAAGAAGTTAATGTGTTCTATAGTTACTAAATTACAGGCTCAAGAAAAACAAAAAAGTATGATTATAGTCTCAATAGTTGCAAAATGCCATCATATATGATTTTTTCCCCTTAAAAAATATATTTTGGGGAGGGGATCGGGGGAAACTACATGTAAAACAAAGAATCATGATTAAAATAAATTTTCATACTGTTTCAATGTCTTCCCACAGAAATGCAATATATGTCAATATAAGTAAATTACATATATAATGTCAGTGCCCATGTATGTCTGCTGCCTATATGAGAATATATGCAAAATTCATATATATAAAACACATAGACATATGAAACATATATTTCAAAATATAGCAAAAATGGAGATGGTCCTCACTGCAGAACATGAAATGCACGGGAAGGAGTCGGATCCAGATCCAACTCCTCCCACCTTACATATACCTAAACCTACCCATCTCCACCCCCTGATCCCTAAACCCACCCCTAATCCTACCCATCTCCACCCCTTGGATCTTGATCCGACTCCTCCCAGTGGATCTCATGTACATAAACAGATATATGGTATCATATATGGATGAACTCAAATATTTTCTTCACATGTTTGGACACATAAATGTTAATATATGTAGCATGCATATATTGTGTTCTCAGATAAGTCAAATATATGAAGCCTATAGATATATGTCATGCTATTTAAAATATAAGTACATATATGGCCATATATTACATTTTTGTATGGGTTAAACAATGTCAAATTTAACGTTTTGGATAAAATCAAAATTACTTAGCCATTTTTGATTTTGTGGCTCACAGAAACTGCGGATCAGTAGCGCACTGCAAACGCAGCATATGTGAAAGCACTATAGCGCGTGCTGCTCCTGTACCGTATATGCACCGCACACGGAGTATGTGTGAAACGGGCGTAAGTAGCAGGTATGTAACAGTGTATTTTACGAATTGGCGACTGTGCTAGGCTAGTTTAGACTGTTTAGGTTAACAGCGTACCGGCAGTTCACTCTTTGGGCGAGGGGGCATTTGGGAAGGAGGAATAGGATTTCGAACCCTTCCTGTGCAGTGAACTACATCAGGGACTTAACCCTCACCAGTGAACCTGTTGTATCGAAAGTACAACTCTCCAAATAGTCTGTCGCTAAAAAATGCTCACCACAGACTCGAAATCCAGGGGCTGTCGGAGGGCTAGACAGTTTTAAGGCAGCTAGCCATGACTTGAGGGCTGGTTTCCTTGTCAAAGGTAGCCTGTGAAAATGTATCGTAACCTCAGCTGACTTAGCCCTATACAATTCATTACTACAGCCAGAGGCAATACAGTATGACCCCCCCACCCCCTTTTATCCCTTTTAACAAATTCTGCCATTTTAATAATTGTACCAATTAGAATAAATAAAATACATTTGTTATATCACCTTTACTCAAATTTCAGTTCAGTTCATCTTTAAATTCCTTCTAATTCCCATCCCTACTATTCTATATGAATTGTTTGTTGTTGCTTTGTTTGTATTGTCCCCCTTTTCAAACCCCAACACTTTTGTTTCAAGAAATGTAGTATTCAAGTAATAATAAACAAGCAAATACTAACATTTCATGCTATTTTGTTAAGTGAGTGAGAGAGTGAATGAATGAGTGAGAGAGTGTGTGTGTGTGTGTGTGTGTGTGTGTGTGTGTGTGTGTGTGTGTGTGTGTGTGTGTGTGTGTGTGTGTGTGTGTGTGTGTGTGTGTGTGTGTGTGTGTGTGTGTGTGTGAGAGAGAGAGAGAGAGAGAGAGTGTGTGTGTGTGCGTGAGAGAGAGAAAGAGAGAGAGTGAGTGAGAGAAAGAGAGAGAAAGAGAGAAAGAAAAAGAAAGAAAGAAAGAAAGAAAGAGAGAGAAAGAGAGTGTGAGAGAGATACGATCAATTGAAATCAATTTGAGAGAGGAGGTCATCAGACTTCTTTGCTGGTCATAAGGCTTTTTCTGCAGTATTGAACTTCTAAGTGCTCATAAGGCCTTGTTTTCCATAAACGGACACAACAAAAGTTACACTGCCAGTTACAGTGATAAGAATCGTTTATAAAAACAAGATTTGGAGCAGTTCAAGGACATGCTGGGTCTTAGTTATGCTAAGAAAGACCAATCATGGCAGCTAAGTCTGTTTAACAAATAATAAAGGCCAAGAAATGTGGTTAATTTATCAGATAGCAGTGCTAAGGCATTATCGCCTCAAAATGCAGTGCCGCAGTATTTTTCAAACACTAGGACCGTGATACACAGTAGTAAATACTATAACATGGCTTCCAAACATTATAAGTGATATTATCACCATACTACTTGCCAACAGAATACCAATATATTTTGTAGCCTATTATATGTTGTATTATGTAATACATTCTATTTGTGAAACTACTCAAATAGGATTATAGAGCAGAATCACTGACATTTTGTATCAAATTATAAAGATTTATCAATCAAATCAAGTTAAAACATTTTTTTACCAAATTGATCAATTCTCAATTTAATTTCAAATGACTCGATACATATTATGTATATGAATATTATGTATTTTTTTCCAGCAATGCTGTTCATGTTATACTGTCTTTAAATCGAGTAATGACATTGATATTGGTTTTATATCTATACTACTGCTTGAAATGTGTACTGTTGCATAATGCATTTTACAATATTGTAAATTGGAGTAAATTGTTTTTTTATGGGAGTTTTTAGACCTTTAGATCATTTGCTTTTTTTCCCCCGAAACAGGGATTAAAGGGTGGTATAATGCCCCTTTTTACAAGATGTAAAATACAGGGTGCCCCCAAGATACTCCAACTTAAATTCAAGGCTTTTTAAGACCTTTTTAATACCATTTCAAATGAAATTCAATGCTAACTTTGTACCCATTCCGACAGAAGTATGAGGGGAAAATGTCAAATCTGTTTTAAACCCTAGAATATAATCATGTACAAGTAGGCTACTTGAATTAAATAAAACATTTTATTTAAATTATCAGTCATATTTAATACATACGCAACAGCATTGTGCACGTGTGTGTAGGCCAGTGTTAATTTTGGCAGCCATTTTTGATTTAGTCTTAGTCTTCATCTATAGATGAAAATGCTTATTGGTCTTAATCACATTTTAGTCATTCTGTTTTTATAGTTTTAGTTGACAAAGTCTTTGCATTTTGTGTCAACTTTTAGTCAAACTGCAGTTACTTTACTTTTGGTAGTTATTTTATATGTAGTCTTTAGACTGAAAATGTCATCATAATTATTCTCTCTAGGCCAATTCAATTAACCTTATGAGACATTATTGACATTGCACTCTTCAGCAGTAGCACTTGTGCAGTTCTACATAATTATCCCTTTTCCTAAGTTCCGTGGTTCTCCAATGTTTTAGAGTACCGTACACCCTCGAACCCCCTCTCTTTCACTTAGACTGCATCTCACCTTTGCCATTAAGGGACAATATTTGCCCCCTTTAATCAATTTTTCCATTTAATTTTTTACCTTTATAATACCTTTAAAAAAAGAAATAATGCTTTAAAGGTGCATAGCGCAAGTGTCTGAGTTTTTGCAGAACTATGCCCCCTCTGGCAACAAGTGAAACTGCAACCAGCTAAAGCATTACACATTTTAAGCATAGTCATTTGTAGTCATAGATTTGCCGTATCATACATTAGAGACTGGGCTATATCTTACCGTTTTATCAAGTAAAAAGCCAACTGAGAATCCCGTTTGAGCCCTAGAGCAGACCGGAGATCTCTCCATTTGTTGAAAGCCTTCCTGATGTTGACTAGTCTTATTCCGACGCCTGTCTGACTCCAATTTGGCCCTTTTGGTGGCACTACACAAAAGTTTTCTTTTCTGTCTTACGTGGAGTTTGCGTTGGGGTTTGGAATGGACTACAAGCCGGTCTCTTTAAATCCATCTTCTGCTTTTGTCGCTCAAGTTGTCTTCGCTGATACGGAGAATGGCAGCGAATACACAAACCTGCCAGACATAGCCAGGTGAGAGTAAACGCGCATGACGTCACGCCCAGTCTCAAATTCCGTCCCGAATCCCTCTTATTTATTTTACTGTACAGGATTATAGAGGCAATCGCAGTGATCAGAGAAGGGCTCATTAAGCCCATCAGGCAATTGTTTAAGAATGGAAAAACGGGTATTTTTAACATGAAATGTTGCGCAATGCACCTTTAAATAAAACAATGTTCATTAAATATGCAATGTTAAAAACGAATTTTGTAACGAAATCCAAGACTTTGTATACCAAATTCAAGGCTTTTAAGGCCTTAATTTGAGATGATCAAATTTAAGACTTTTTCAATACTTTTAAGACCCCGCGGGTACCCTGAAAATAAGTCTCTGTTGTCCCCAGAGTGTGCATGTGAAGTTTTAGCTCAAAATACCCCACAGATATTTTTGTTAAAATTGTCACTTTTCAGGGTGAGCAAAAACATACCGTTTCGTGTGTCCCTTTAAATCACATGTGTCGACCTAAAGGCCCGCGGGCCGTGTTCGGCCCGCCCTGTCATTTTATGTGGCCCGCGCGAGCTCAAAAGGCATATGATTGTCTTAAAATAAAGTATGCTTACAGCGTACATTGACCAAAAACTACATCTCCCACAATGCATGTTGATTTTGTAACCCGCGAAAGGACGGCATTGTGCCGCTAGATAGCAGTGTTTCCATATCGGCCCTTACCTGTGGAGTTGAGAAAGAGCTATAGATAACCCAAATTAAAAATTTATAAACTAAAATGTCCAAAAAGAGAAAAATTGATGCAGAGGGGAGGCAATTTAAAGAACGATGGGAAAGTGAATACATGTTTGTACTTCAAGGAGAAAAACCGGTACGTCTTCTGTGTGGCGAGACAGTGTCGGTAATGAAGGAATACAATTTACGTCAGCATTTTGACACCAGACATGGAGCGAAGTATGCTAACTCTAGTCTCCAAGAAAAAAATCAAATTGTTCAAGAATTGAAAAGCAGACTGCAATGGCAGCAAAATATGTTCACAAAAGCCACAGCAAAAAATGATTCAGCTGTGAAAGCTAGCTTTATTGTGGCTGAAGAAATCGCCCGCGCTTCCAAGTGTTTTTCAGAGGGAGCATTTTTAAAGAGGAGTATGCTAAAGGTATGTGAGCAGGTGTGCCCCGACCAGATACAGAATTTTAAAGATGTCAGTTTGTCAAGAAACACCATCGCAGACCGAGTTAAGGAACTGGCAGGCAATCTGACAACACAGCTGGCCAAAGAGACACGCAGTTACCAGACTTTTTCATTAGCTGTTGATGAAAGTACAGACAATACGGATACAGCGCAACTATCCATTTTTATAAGAGGCGTGAAAGCAGACATCACTATCAGTGAGGAGCTCTTGGATGTAGTTGCAATGCATGGGACGACGAAGGGGAAGGACATTTTTGATGCGGTGTAGAGGTCCGTAAGTAAAACTAAATTACCTTGGGAAAAGTTTGTTGGGCTAACTACCGACGGCGCACCTGGGATGTGTGGAGAAAAAGCAG
Organism: Siphateles boraxobius; assembly: GCF_051911475.1. Classification (NCBI taxonomy): domain Eukaryota; kingdom Metazoa; phylum Chordata; class Actinopteri; order Cypriniformes; family Leuciscidae; genus Siphateles; species Siphateles boraxobius. The sequence continues at coordinate 7,950,530 of NW_027508833.1, read as the reverse complement.
GCTTGGTTGGACTAGTGAAGGAGAAAATGCAAAAAAGTAACTGCCACACACCTCTGATAACTTATCATTGCATTATCCACCAAGAAGGTCTGTGTGGAAAGGTTCTGGAACTGGATGATATAATGAGCACAGTCGTGAAAACAGTGAACTTCATTCGAGCGCGTGGCCTGAATCACCGCCAGTTCAAGCTGTTTTTAAAGGAGTTGGGCTCGGAGCTAGGGGTGGGGGAAAAAATCGATTCTTAGATGCATCGCGATGCGGACGTGGACGATTCTGAATCGATTCACAAATGTCAAAAATCGATTTTCAAAAAAAAAATTTTTTTTTTTTTTTGATATGTAGCCTATTTATATTGACGTAATATTGACGGAACGCAAAAGACGGAACTCTGAAGCGCGGAAGTGCAGTGCCCGGACCGTCTGTCTGTGGCGTGCGCACATAACAGAGACGCGATGGCTGAGCGCGAAATCCAAACACCCTCCTCGTTAAAAGCTGACGTGTGGAAATATTTTGGCTTCTATGAAGTTGAAGGGGGAAAGGAGCTGGACAAGAGCCACACTAGTTGTAAGCTTTGTAGAATAAAACTAAAATATTTCGGCAACACGACAAATATGAGAAGCCATATGACACGTTTCCACCCAGAGGAGGAAAAACACTCGGCTGTACCAGACCCGTGTCTCTCTATGGCTCTGGGCTGTACCGGTGTTCAGACGATTTCTGCTGCCTTGTCGAAAAATGCTACCCAAACGCGAATCGATCATAGATAATGTTGATTCATTCTCTATTGTTTCCATAATGGTGTAAATCTCACAATATTATAACATCGTTATTTCATTTTAATCAGGGTAAGTGTATGGGGAGCATATTTGGATATTTTAAATGAACTAGCAATTATCACATTTGATATAACAAGTAAAAATGATATTATTATATGAAATAAAATTATAATAAAATTCGAAGTTAAGAGTACAGTATAATATACTGTTTTTATTTTTAAAACGGTGTGAAAAGTAAAAATTATCATCAAATATTCATCTTTGACCTGTCAAAGTTTCCTACAAGTATCCACAGCAAGGATGCATAGATTTATGGGCGTGGTAAGCAGAAGAAAAATGAGTCTGCACATGCGCATAACCAGTAAGTAGCACATCTCAATGGGTAGCATGAATCGTCAGAACACCTGTTGTTGTTATATTATTAATTTACTACAAGTATGCTGCTAGTTCAGGCACACATTTATTTTCCTGTTGGTTCTTTGCAATGTTAATAAAATATATTGTACGATAATTCTTTATGGGTCATTACTTTGTACTTTTAAAGCAAAGTATTTATATTCACACACACACACACACACACACAAAAGATTCAGATAATCGATAATCGCTTTTGAATCGAATCGCAGGCCTCTGAATCGTAATCGAATCGAATCGTGAGGGGCCTAGAGATTCCCACCCCTACTCGGAGCATGGAGATGTGCCGTACCATACAGAAGTAAGGTGGCTGAGTAGGAGCGCGGTCCTCAAACGATTTTTTGAGCTGAGGGAAGAAATTGTGCTTTTCATGCAAAGTAAAGGAAAACCCTTGCATGAACTGTCTGATCCAAACTGGCTGTGTGACTTTGCTATGTTGTGTGACCTAGCGGAGCATCTCGCTCAACTGAATCAGAGGCTGCAGGGTCATCACGCAGATGTCCGACATGATCACAGCTTTCCAGCGTAAACTGCACATGTGGAAGTCCCAACACGATAATCTTGCCCACTTTCCTGTCTGTCAGAGCATCTCCGCCTCAGTCTCTGGTGCTTTTTCATGCGCTCGGTTGGCTACCAAAGTGAACCGGTTAATAATTGAATTTGATCGGCGCTTCTCTGACTTTAAAACACAGCACCCAGGCTTTGCCATCTTTGCCAATCCTTTCGCCGCTGACGTCGACAGTGCGCCCCATCTCCTTCAGATGGAGTTAATAGAACTTCAAAGCAATAGTGGCCTGAGAGCAAAGTTCCAGGATGCTGCAATCGAGGACTTTTACAACCTACTGCCCCATGCTTTGATGCCGCAGCTCCGGCTTAATGCTGCCCGCGTTCTGTCCATGTTTGGGAGCACCTACCTGTGCGAACAGATGTTTTCAATAATGAATCTAAACAAGACCAAACACAGATCACGCATCAACGATGACAACCTCCACGCTGTTTTACGGATTGCTACAGCACAAGATTTAAAGCCAGACATTGACGGACTGACCAGAGGAAAACGGTGTCAGACATCCAGCCAGAAAACAAATAGGTAAGCATTTTTATAAACCTGAATTGCAAATATATTAAAAAAAATATTTCAACCGAATAAGTATAGTGTAATATGTGTGAAATGTAATGGTTGAACTTGCATTTTGTTTTGTGTTTGTTATTTTCAGAACATGAAATGGATGAGGATGGTGTGGAATATGGTGTAGGTAAGCTGAGAAAGGATCTTTGGTGTGTTGAGGTCAAGCAGCATCACCTCATCAACTTCACTCAGAACTTGACCAATACAGTTGTGAACTGAGACAAACCTTATTGCCATTTTGAGTTAATTACACATACTACTTTGTGTACTATGAAGCAATGTATTCAGTGTGTTTACAGGTGTATGCGTCCATGCAGCAAAATGTTTACTGTAATCAAAACCATATCTCATTAGTTGGATTGGATATGCCCTCTGTAGCCTTTTGTTTTTGTAAAATGCCACATCTGTCACACATGTTCTTAGCCTCTCACACTTACTGTATGTGTTGGACCATAGTTTTGCCCCTCTCAACTGTGACAAAGTTTTAAACAAATTTGATTTAATAACTTGTGTTTAATGATATTTGTCTTTGTTATTCACTTGAAAAGTTTGATCTTTTCTTAACCTGATAAATTAAAGGGATTTATGTTATAATAACACAGAGCAATGTGCTTACATATATTTTACATTAATGTGAATGCACTTGCTGTATTTGTACACTTGAATAAATTATTATCAAATCAAATAATTTTGTAATAATAATTTGTTACATTTATATAGCGCTTTTCTAGGTACTAAAGCGCTATACATTGAAGGGGGAATCACCTCAACCACCAGTAATGTGCAGCATTCACTTGGATGACAAATGCAGAGAGAGTTATTTAACAATATTTTAAGAAGTAGCTACATTAACACAGTTTTATAGTTACAACTGGCCCTTTGAGGCCATCCATAATGCTGATGTGGCCCGGGGTAAAAATGAGTTTGACACCCCTGCTTTAAATGCAAATGAGCTGCTACTCCCGGCACAGAGGATGGAGATTCAACAGCTTGTATCCTTTTACCTCACAGACGTGCACTGAATATTTCAAAAACTTTAAGACTTTTATGTTCAAACCGGAGTCAGACAATGATGGAGAGACTCAAGAAGTAGTGACAACATTTCTGAATGGTTAGTTGATGAATTTATGTAGCTTATGTATAGTTATCCTATAGTCATTGATTAGCATATTCTGTCATGATAATCTATAAATCATGTTCCCGGGGGCGGGGTTTATGTAAATTTTAAGGTTAGTGATGTCACTAACTCGTGAAGAAGCTCGTTGTAGTCCCTACCAGCCATTTGTTGTAGTCCTTAAAAAGCAATGTCTGTAAAAGAAAATATCATCCTTTGCTTTGAACTTTGAGCGTTGTAACTTTGCAGATGTTGTTTATGCGCAAACAGAAACATTAAAACTCGAGTTAGAAAAGTTAAATCATAATCAACCAATTGTTACAATGTTGCAAATTCTTATTGTTTCAGTTTGCTTTCACAAGGCCACTGACCTAAATGGATCAAAACTTGTTTTAGTGGCTTTCTTTGTAGTTTCGCTATATTACGTTATAATTCTGAGCAAACATCAAGGCTTCATCTGTATTTTAATGCGTTTTGGACAGTTCTGAAATATGCATTACACCTAGTTTTTGATCCAGGTTAACCCGCGAAAATTAGCAAAACAAACACTGCTGCTTTTCATGCAATACATGTAATAATTACCAATCATACTTATGTCCGTTGGGTCAGATTGCTTTCTCCCCACAAGGGAACGGCTCCAGAGTTCGTCTTCAAGCGGGCTAAGACCAACTCGTTCAGTTAGTTCATCACTGACGTATTTCTGGAGCGGATCCGAGTGTGATCGCCATTTTCATATATGCCAAACAAACTAAACCAAGGGAGAACACGTGCTAGGTTCTGAAACAAATGCTTTAAACAACCCAGATATGAAAACGGCCTTAACAGCTTATATATTTAAAGTTCTCCCTGTGGTGAAAATTAAGGTTTTAATGTTGTTCATATGTCTATGTCGTGTTTTTAAGACAAACCATGTGTAAATTCATAAGTCAACACCATTGCTGAGTATTTTCTCCTTAAAACTGCAGTGAACCAAAGACAGTCTCAAAAACACGGGTTGAAATCGCTGGTGTTTCTGACGTCACAAACTACCTTGTAACCAATCAGATCAATGTGTGATTGCCAACGAGTGGATCTCTGAGCTGTGTGAGTGAGTGGAGGTGGGGGTCATTTGCATTTTCATAGAACCGCGTATACTAAATGAGGCAAGGTGTAGAGTTACATTCAAGCTAGGGGTGGGGGAAAAAATCGATACAGCATAGTATCGCGATATTTTCTGTGACAATACTGTATCGATACACGGGCGCCAAGTATCGATCTTTCATTATTTAAATCGCCCCCTAAACCCTCATTCACTAAGTTAGGCCTATTCCCTAGGTTAGTCCACTAATACTGTTCACTTGAAGGAGTGAATGAAAACGAATGAGTGAATTCGGACAGCCGTTGAGCGTAGGCTACATAAGCTGTACATTAATGCAGTGCAATGTGAGACAGAGACGCACTCTGACACGCGTCCCATTTTCTCACAAATCTGTACGTTAATTTAAGACTTTATTTAAATCATTTAAGACTGCTCTTATGAGGACACTCGACAAAACGGACATTTTGGCATAATTTGTGTGTGCTATGGTTTGTTCAAGCCCGAAAGAGAACTCGATACTGACGCAAGTCTTTTCTGTGGGTCGTGTGTGTGTGTGTGTGTGTGTGTGTGTGTGTGTGTGTGTGTGTGTGTGTGTGTGTGTGTGTGTGTGTGTGTGTGTGTGTGTGTGTGTGTGTGTGTGTGTGTGATACAGGCAGGATTTAACGGATACTGCCTAATTGCATTAAATATTTTTAAACTTTTGTGTTGTTGTTGGGTTGCCCCGGTGGGCAAGTATTGAAACCGTGGTTGCGACACCATGCAACACCGACCATCGTAGCAAGTCTAGAGCTAACCATTCATGTGAGAGGTCTCCTATTCAGATAATAATTACGTCCTGTCCTGCAATAAGGTCCTATGTCCTGAATGTTCCAGAACAAGTTTTCAAGTTTTTGCAATACCCTCCTAAGTCTTTGCACTTCAGTTAATGTGTAGAAGTTAATGTTTACAGAATTAAATGTGACATTTAAAGTGAGTTGAGCGGTCTTATTTTCCTCGATATTTGTAATGCCTTTGAATAATATGGGGGACATAAATCGCAATATTGCAGAAAATCGAATCGCAATACTTGCTGTATCGCAATATATTGAGAATCGCAATAATATTGAATTGTGGCCCAAATATCGCAATACTATCGAATCGTCACATTTTTGCCAATTCCCACCCCTAATTCAAGCTATTTTAAAGCATGAGGATGCAGTATGCTAACATATAATTCCAAGCAATGATTGTGCTGGATTGCAAAAAATAAAGACTACTGGTTATTTTAAAACACAAGCCCTTGGATAGGTAGAGAAAATACATCAACACATAAAAACAATTGTGTTTTCAATCCATTTCATGGGGCCTTCAAGATGGCACTGTATTCTGATTTAACACCATCTCTCTATCCAAACCCTACATCTATTCTCAGCATTAAAGGCTGAATTTGCTTTAATGTATATCAAAATAACACAATTATCATGACGTATTGTTCTTCACGACCAGTGGGAATATTGAGTTAGGCAAATGGAGTCTATTTTAGAGAAGGCACTCACTGAACGTTTTGCAGATGTCGGACACAGCCTTGAAGACACGGTCAGAGAAGTTGACTTTCACCCTCATGTGCTTCATGTTGGGAAGCTGAAGTCGCAGAAGTTTGTGTTGTGGAGTGAAGAGAAGCCTGGCGTCGGCCTGAATGCCATATTTATCAAGCGTCCAGTGGGTCTTTAACAGCCAGGTCTTCTTCTTTTCCCACCACAGTGCGTGATCTGACCAGTCCTTCTTCACATCTGCATAAAGATAGAGAGAGAGAAATATGACACGGTTAAGAATTACATTGATAAACACTCGGGATGAAAAGTAGCTAAGCTAATACTGGCCTCTAATTTGCCTCACATCCAGCAATGCAATAGAGTTGAAAGAGAGGTCGACTAAAGAGAAACATGGTTAAGTGTCAGATGTGTTTGTGTGAAACTGCACTTGCCAAAGCCTCTTGCGTTCTGGCCTGGATGAAAAAATTCGTCGGGAGGCTCATGCACACAGGCCGAAAACAGGAGCAGTTGGAGGTGAAACGCTGAGAAGTGTGTGTATGTGTGAGTAAGGAGATCAGGGTCAGTCCTTTCTCTTTGTTCCAGATTCACATTGTAATCTGATTCTGATACTCTAAACCAGCTTTTCCTCTAACAGATGCACACAAACAACTCAAGCTGTGGGCATTAGTGGAGCTACAGAAGAAGAATCCAATTCATACGTATCAGGTGACATGTTACATACGCCAATCAGGGCTTTGCAATTAAACGTTTGTTTTAAAAGTCCAGTTTTATAAAAACATGTTGCCATTGAACTGGACTTTCTAACTCCCATACAATACCGTGAAAAATATTGAAATTCGATACCACAGGGAAATATTGTCACAACATTAAGGGCATAAAAATGTAACAGTTTCTAAGTTAATTTCTTAACCGTTTCTACAAAGAATTTCTTCACTTGCAAGAGTAAAACAGTTAGGCCTATGCTTTTGTTTAAACCAGCCCTAAAACAGACGAATAAAAAAATGATGCCAACACTCCCATCTTGGAGAGAATCCTAGCAGACATAGTCATTTACGTCTTAAGGGAATGAACAGGGTTCCTGCACACTTTTTAAAGTCAAATTTAAGGCTTTTAAGACCTTTTTAAGACCTGAAGAAATCAAAATTTAATCCCGTGCATTAGGAGTGTGGAATACTGACAAAAATATATCTCGATATTTTCAACGTTTTGTTGATAATAATTAGGGCTGTAATCAACTAGAGAAAATCTTGGTCGACTAAACTCCTAAAAAACTTTAGATTAATATCTAACTAGCTGTGCAGTACTTGGTAGCCTTGTCCGCATAAATTAATCATAAATAAACATATTTATATATTTATTATAATAAATTATAATAATTCTAATAATTGCAGTATATTAAATCGTTTTTTGACCTAATTATTTTACACTGAAATGACACACTCGAGTCTGTCGGCTCTGACAGCGTTGCATCACGTGCACCTGTAGCCTATATAGCCTATGATTTCCGAAAATAGTACTATGTCAACTAGTGATATCAGCACAAGAACTGTTGAGGAATATGCAACATAATTTAGACAATGGTTTTTGTCCTAATGTTATGATAACTGACAGACACTATCATTTCAGCCGCTCTGTGCATGTCCTCGCACAGAGCGAGGCTGAACATAGGAGCTCAGCTTCGCTGCTGAGGCACGAATAGACTATTAATTTAAAGCTTTTACTCTTAAACACACAAGGCACGTCCACTTTAATGAAATAAGAATATTTATTAAACAAACCAGATCAAGACGAGAGCAGAAACGAAATAGGGCATAACTGAAAAATAAAGCATAGGCTCAAAACAAATACAAACGGTGGGCACAGCGCAATTGCGCATTACCATTAGGCAAAAAAAAAAAAAATTCCAATAAATAAGACTAGAAACAAATGGTTACAATAATAAAGGTGAACCATAAAATGTTCCCAGCGTGGTATGGGTGTGTCTGGGGGAGCTACCGTCATTGCGAGCGGGTGCGCCTGCAGTTAACTTATAAAACGATTATTTCTAATTGGCATATTTCAATGTTTTATGCCAATTCTGATATGTTCATTCATATAGCAACTCAACACAGACGGGGCAACTAAACGCAGACAAGTTAGCTTACCATTTTTAGGTGATATGCCATGTTTGATGTCGAGCTGTGATATGCAAACTTTGCCTTCGACTTTTTTTCTATTTTCTATTTTCATAAAATACTGCCACACTCCCGATGTCTTTGACATGGTAGATTACTCTGACAGTAAATTCAGCAAACCACCATGGATGATACAGACCAATGCCTTAGTTCTTTCTTCAATCTGTCTCCAGTGGGTTGGGCTAATCCAAAAAAGTGAAAACAAGGGGGGTGTTCTGAAGACAGACTGTTACCTGTGAAACAGGGGTGCTCTGAAAACACCCCCATTAGCAAATAGTGATGAAATGAATGTAATGAAATTAATGCGGCAAAAAGTCGACCAATCAGAATTTTAGTCGAGCCAGAACGTATCGACCAATTAATCGACTAGTCGACTGGGAGATTACAGCCCTAATAATAATTACATGATATTTTACTGATTGTGTTTTTGTGCTGGTGCCATGGCTGGTTTAGGCCTGTTGTTGACAGCTGATTCATGAAGATATTCATATTTTTCGTTTTCTATGCAGTGGTCAGTTCACAGCAGTGACAGAAATTAATAATTTTATTAAGGGACAATATTTGCCACCTTAAATTGACTTCCAGGGGCATTTTCACCTATATATGGACTTTTTTTCTAAACTTATGTAGAGTTAAGCTTCACCTTTTATGTCAAATACTAACATTCAAATTAAATTATACAGTAATTATACTTATTTATACAATAATACTTACACTGTACCACATACAGTATATTAAAATATTTACACTCCATTTACAATTGCATAAATAAAGCTATGAGAGTTTTTTTGTGATTGTGATAGTTCGATTTGGGAGTAAAGAGCGAGTTGTGAGATGCCAATCGCCTCCGTGAGTCTGTCTGGCCTCTGCAATAACTTCAGCTGTGAGCTATCCTGTCGCGTAATTGCGTCACTTCATAACGTTCCCATGGAAACAGGGGGAAATGGCTGCTCTTGTGTGAAGCAAACGCAAAATGTTTCAACTTTCTGCTTAAAAATATGTGACTTTTTTGCAACGAAAATGCGAGGATTAGGGCTGTGCAATTAATCGAATTTCTTTTTCAATTTCGATTTTGGCTCCCAACAATCTCCAAAATAGTACAATCGAGTAAAAACGATTATTTTGCCATGTTCTGTTTTGCAAGAACACTCTTATTTTGTCTTGTGTTCTGAATGACTCGCGCATGCGCACATCCGCCCCTACCGAAGCCATAAACTCTCTCAGCCTATACAGTCATAAACTGCAAGCACAATAAACTTCACAATAACAATTGGCTAATTTAATACAGACTGGAGTGAGACCAGACGTATCTCGAGCTGTCGCAGATCTCTGCTCGATCACTGTGTAGCGCCTCAGTTAAAGCGAACGGCAGCGCGAGCCAGCGCACACTACCTGATCATCTATTCCAGTTTACAGCACGAAACAAATCGAGAATGAACACAGGGAGCGACATTAACACTGGTCTGCTTGTCCGGGAAAAGGGGATTTTTAAGTTTCAAGTAAAAGAGTTTTACTTGCCCGACTGATCGAAACACGAGATGGTTTTGATCTTATACAGTCAGTGTAAACAGAGATCGGTAATGGATAGTTTCTGGAAGCTGCGATGCCTGTCTATTTGTGAGAGACATTAGTGGAGAAATCAAAACAAATGAGCCTAACAGCTCACACAAAAACTCACAGAAGAAACATACAAAACAGTTTTTTTTTTAACATATGATGTAGTTAAGTAACATAACACGACTAAGGGTTGTTCTATAACAAGATTGCAAATGTTACATTGAATTTAGGTTTCATAAACAAGTAGCCTAGTTTATATGTAGTAACTTACATTTTAGACGCAATATTGACTGGTTTTGTTCTATTTCACCGACGAAAATAGTTTCAAAAGAAAAGCATCACTAAGGGCTGTGTTTTGTTACTGAATGATTCATTATTTTGGACGAATCGTTTTAATGAATGACTCAATGATTCATTTATTAAGACGGTAGTTGTCGCCACCTATTGTTTTATTGTTTAAAGTTATCATTGATTTTATTTTTTATTTGTTTTAATCTCATAATATTTTTACAGTTGTAATTTTGCAGTGTAAATTAATTTAATGGATACCAGCCCTTTTTATTACAACTGAATTTGATCAAATGTAAGAAATTGACATAAAACATTTAGTAAGGTTTAATAAATTGTCCTTTATAAAGGCAAAAAACACCCTGGTGACCCCCTAAAACAAATTAATTTGTAAACATGTCACCTGTTTCACTACTTGTGAGTTTGCAGGTCTGTTTAATAGTTCAAAAAGTACAATAAATGTTCACATTTTAATTTTTTTTAAGAGTTGTTGAAAGGTGTCTTTTAATAAATGCAACACGTTCCTAAAGTCATGTGAAATAATCGTGTTACATAGTCGTGATTTCAATACTGACCAAAATAATAGTGATTATGATTTTTTCCATAATTGAGCAGTCCTAGCGAGGATTATGAAATCATGCAAGCTCTGCATATTTTGCACGGAAATCGGCAATTTATGCGGCGAAAGTGCACGTATATTGAATATGCATTGAATTCAGCGATCACAATCACGTTTTTCTGGAGGGACTGTAATTTTAAAGTTTTAATTAAAGGGTACTTTAAATCTGAAACTAAAACCACCAGTAGGTGGCGGCAAGTAACTGTCTTAATTGAGTTGAAGGAGTCTTTCTTTCAACCGATTCGTTCAAACGGCTGATTCATTCGGGAAAGAAGCAGTCAAGAAATCATCACTGTCTGTTGCATTGAGACTCTGCTACGGTTTTATTTTGAAATTCTAGTCGGCGAATATTGTGAATATGGACAATATTGTGTCTAAAAAGTCTAAAAAATGATAAATGATAAATGAAATGATAATATGATATAAATATAAGACAAAAACTAATTTGGGGACATACCTACAGCATAACTGCACACATCACACAGTAAAAGAACGAGAGACAAATGCAATGTCAGCTCGCAGTGCCTCGTACATCTTTAAAACAATGATTCATAGTACACAATCATAATACACATCGCACACCCCTATGCACAAAGAATGAACTTACAACTGAACTGACATTTACCAACTTTCTTCTCCTTCTCTCCTCTCACGTGCAGGAGACAGACGTTATTCTACCCGGGAGCGTGTGATGCGAATTGTCACGTGAACAAGCAAATCCACAAAGATAGAATAATAAAAAATAATACGTACGCTAATTAGATAGACATATCTAAATGCTTTCCAAATTAAAACTAAGTCAAAGTGTCATCTAAAATTTAAGACCTTTCATAAGTAAAAATAAGACTTTTTTGGCCTTAGGCTATATTTTAAAAATCTAATTTAAGACTTTTTAAGGATCCGCGGGAACCCTGATGAAACAGTCGAGTGATGTGCATCAGTATCAGTGTGTACTGGATCCATGCATTATGTCTTAAAGTGACAGCAGGTTAATATTCCTGCTGTCTTGTGTTTTTAATGTTAATCAAACAACAAAAGACAAGGAAATCACCCACTGCTCTAGATTGAATAGCTTTTGTAATTTAAATAAGGATTAATCTTTATTTAATTATACAGTGAAGATTATATGCAATGTTGTCTTACATTTGATTATTTCAATTTTTGTACCTGGAAACTACTGTTAGATACCTAAAAAACCTAAAAAACAGATGATGAACTATGCCTTTCTCCACTGACGTTCTGAGTTGTTCAATGCGTTTCTGATCATTGTTAGAAGGCAGACTGAGATGGCGAATGGGAACATGATTTGTGTAACATTAGCTGTTTCATTATGTAGTAAAACAAAAGGCTAATCATATTAATTACCGTTCTGTGTCCGACGTTGTAATAAGCGACACCATTGTGCAGCGTTCACTCCGTAAATTGAGCGAGTGAGCGAGTAAAAAAAAACTTTTGTAATGTAATGTAAAATGTAATTTTGGTGATCAAAGATGAGTTTTAAGGGATAAAATTATTGACTACAGGGGAACTTTAAATAAAATACAAACGCTGTTGGTCTGTTGTGTCAACTTGCTGTTGGAGAGAGAGCGAGAAAGTGCAGCTGGTACTGGCATACCGATACTGTGGAAAATGAGTACTGAAACAGTTTCAAATATTTTAGTATTGATATTTATGGATGAAAAAAATCTATAAAAATCTTGACAGCACCTAAAGACACTAATGCTAATGTGACAATAATAATTAGGGCTGGGTAGATATTGACACAAATTGCACGATTCGATTCGCAATTCATGCGGTTTAATTAAATTCCGATCTTTTAAATAATTACGCAATCAAATTGGCCCGGGCCTTGAGTGAATGTCGGGTGGACCGGTGGAGTCTCTCCGTCAGTGATGTCAGTAGACAGGTATGCATGCGAGCAGACAAAAGAAACCGTTTTCCACTCAGCAGCCCACTATCCAGTTTCTCCTTGTTTTTGTGTGACGACTATGAAAGTTCATACAGGGTTCCCACACCTTGGTTAACTTCAAATTCAAGGACCTTTTAAGGATTTTCCAGGTCCAACATCCTCACATTGAAGGACTTAATGTGGGGACACATTTCAAGTGAGAGCAAGGTTGCATCATGTTACCTTGTAAGTATGTACATAGGCCTATTTCACAAAAATGGCCGCCAAGACCGGAAGTAGGGTAAACTCTTTTCTGGTGAAAGCGCTAGCAGTTGCAGTCGGAGGACAAATGCGGAGACTAAAAGCGGTCCGTCCTGTTGCGTACCTTTTTATGTTTCAACCCAAAGAAGAAACAACCCTATTTATCACTTCACAGCTTTCCGTGTTTTCATGGAACAACTGGGGAGAAGTTAAATCACGCCAGACACATGTAAAGGAGGAAGCAGATGTTGAAATTGAGTGTTGATGCCGGGGTTCGGGAGTGATGCCCGGGTTCGGGAGTGATGCCCTGACAAAACATGTTTATATTGCACTTGATTGTTATCCGATTTGAACGTCATGCACTTTAATTTATTATTATTATAATAATAATGTTGGCAATTTAAAATTGTTTGTAGAAGTGGTTTTCTGTAACTTTCTTTCCCTTTTTTCCTGGGTGCGCTTTGCCAGGCCTGCTGTTTACTTGTGCAAGCAAGGGCAGCTGGAACATTTATTAAACGTGTAGAATACTTTCCAAACCGTTACATATAGTATTATAAATTCAGACGTTTGTGATATACAAAAAATAAACATATTAGAATAACTTTTAAAGTTGTGTAAACACGGAGCAGTTTTTACCGTGAGTGGGACTGGAAAACCCGGAGTGGATCAGGAGCGGAGTGATGACAGCACGCTTAGAGTGCAGAGAGGAGGGGGCTTTCGCTCCACTCCAGGCTTTATCACATCCCCCTCAGCAGAGTGAACACCTCGTCCTTCCCATTCAAACTAAAATTAAGACATTTATTACACTATTTGAGAAATGTAAGCATATTTACGGCCTTAAAATTATAAAAAGTGAATTTAAGACACAAGGACAGGTGGGAACCTTGATATTGACGGAAATCCGTCGTAGACTCTTGTAGCGACGGATAACTTTAATCCCTGTATGATGAAGTGTATTACTGAATATAAAATTTACATACATTATATATTTTTTAATATATGAAAATTCCCTATGTATTATTCAATATATTGTAATATATTAACACCATATATTATTCTGTATCCACCTTATTCCTGACGAGCTTACTGCGTTTTGAATTATGGGTGGCACTTCCGGTTTGGGGAACTCCCATTCAAAAAGACTGAAACGAATCATTTCAAATCATAAGGTTGCCCTACAAATAAAGCTGATCCGTCAGTTTGACTCAATGAGCTATCAGTTTTCTTTCATGTTTTATCTAAGAATAACATCAGAATAACGTAACACTTGGTATTTTAACGTGACATGTTATAACAAGAATATCTATAGTAAGAGCTCTGCATTCTTTTCCTCATGATTATTTTCTTTTTTACTTTTGAATTTCGCTGTAATAGTATGATAAAGGTCAACATATACTGCACATTTGTGGTCTGTTCTCCCGATTTAATTTACGATGTAGCCTATACCAATTCACTGGAATACTCCCCAAATCCTGCACGTCTCTTTCCAGGTTTGGTTTCACAGGTAAATTTACAATTTATTATCTGTCAAAATTACTGAAATCACTTTAAAATAGTATCACGCAATGCTGAAGTAAAACATTTTTTTATTATTAAGGCAACGTATGTTACATAATACAGATTACCGCCGATGTTGCTGTGGAAAGATACTTTTTCATAGATTATTCATGGTCTGTTGAAAGTACCTTGTTTACGCTTTTACACTTTGAAAATGTCCTTTTAATGTTCAATGGTTGAAGGGTAAGTAGAATAATGTAATGTCATCGTACACGGTTTAAAAATATATTATTGCGTCCAGAGCTAGTCTTTCACTGATTGTTTACAGCTTAACGGAAGTTACACCCATAATTCGCGCAAAGCGTCATGGGGCGCAGGAATACTGTGGATATTTTAAACCATTTATGCCTGTGAGCTGTTAAACCATTTCATATATTAATCATTCATATATAGGAAAATATATTTTCTTTTCATAAGGGGACCTCAGACATTAAAATGTTATTTTGTAACATCATGATTTTTTTTAAAACATGTAGGCCTAATATCACTCACTTCATTCATGTCTTTAGTCTAACCATTTTTTTATTATAGCAACGTTAGGTCAAATTCACTGTAAAGATGTACAATTCTTAGTTTCATTCATGGTGGTAACATGAAAAATGAGCCATAATCTAGTGGAAGATTGCTGCAATCTCCTGGACAAACTAACACTTAATAACATGAATTTGTAACAAAAGCCACTAAATTTCACTCATAGCAATCGGACATCATTTCAATTTATTTATTTATTGTGTTTAGATATAGTAACTTTAAATGTGAGCTTAGTCATCAAGTGTCATGCCATTTAAATGAATGGAATTTTTTGTTTTAATGTAAGCAAACGTCAAGAATTTGTAACCTTTGTCCAATTTCAGCGATCTTTTCACAGCTCCCTGAAAACTATCAACAACACGGACAACATCTGCTATTCTTACTTTTGTCAGATATATGAATGACTGAGAGAGGAAACAAGCTGTTCAGAGTCCATTTTGAGAATGAATCGTAGCAGGCGGCGGCGCGACCAGAAGTCGTTTTGTCATCTGTGTCACTCTAGCGTGATTTAACTTCTCCCCGGTTGTTCCATGGAAACCAGCAAAACACGGAAAGCTGTGAAGTGATAAATAGGGTTGTTCTTCTTTGGGTTGAAACATAAAAAGGTACGCAACAGGACTGACCGCTTTTAGTCTCCGCATTTGTTCTCCGACTGCAACTGCTAGCCCTTTCACCGGAAAAGAGTTTACCCTACTTCCGGTCTCGGTCGCCATTTTGTGAAATAGGCCTATTGTTGCAGTTAAATTTGAGTGCGTGAACGTCATGGCAACGTGCAACACAAAGTACCTCACGCGGGAAACACTTAAAGTAATACGTAAATACGCGTAACTAATGTAGCCTAAATCAAGCAAGCTAGTGTGCATAGGCCACGAAGTGTTGGTGAAATAACACATTAGCGGACTGGAGGGAATAATAAATTCAAGCACTTTCAAGGACTATATGTATGTGTATTTTCAAAAACTTTGAAGGGCCTTGAAAGGTTTTTTTTTTCTGATTCACAAACTTTCAAGGATTTCAAAGGCCCGTGGGAACCCTGTTAGTAGTTCGAAATTTTGAAGATTGTGTTTTCTTTTGCTTTCTGTATGTTCGGTTTTATGTATTGCTTTTTTGTTTCAAACACAAGAATTCACAAAAACACTTTTTTTTGCCCAAATAAGTATAAAAATTCATGTTTTTTATTTGTTAGATGACAAACATTTTTTGAAAGGATTATGAGCCAATATGTTTATTTCTAAAAAAAAGAACAAACTAAAGACATTGTGATAAAGTTTGTTTTTTTAAATTTAATAGAATTTTCCTATTTTATAAGGACAAAACGATGAATGTGACTATCGATTTCTCAAAATCTCTCGAATCATATGTCCACTTATGTCACAGCTGTGACCATTTTTCTACAGACAGAAATGCACTGACTCAGTTTTTCTCCTCCACACCCTACAAACCAAGTCTCTTCACACCGGCCCCGTTTCAATGACCACATCTCGTTCACTAGCCAACTGTGGCGTCCATCCCCATAACAACATAACAGAACAAAAGACAACAGAACATGTTAAATTCTCTAAGTCTATAATCACAGTCTATAATCATTCTGAAGAAGTTATATAGCGCTGCACGATTAATCGTTAAAAAATCGCAATCTTGATTCAAACACCCACGGGATCTCATTCCTACATGACAATGATTCGCATGTGTCTGTTAACCATTTGACAAAATCACAGCAGAACATTGAGATCTGCGTTCTGACACAGAGAGAGCAGTTGTTCAACCACAGTATCATTATTTCTGTTACAAATATTCAAATTATATTTATAAATTTCAAATTATAATTATAAGAAGTTGTGAGGGACCGAGTAGTCAAGGGCAAAGGACACAGGATTTCCAACCAAAAATTATTTATTTAAATACAAAAAAAAGAAAGTTACAAAATCAAAATAATTGAAAAACTGAATAAAAATAAAGTCAGGTCTGGGCCCATAAAGAAAAAGGGTCAACTGAACAGGATCAAACTTAACAGAAATCAAATCAAACTAACCAAACCAACATGACCTCCCTTATGACACACATGGGGAACTTATATATACAAATGACTAGTCCATTAAACACACACAAGGGACATCACACAATCATCACTTAACACAATTACACTAAATAAAGTCATAAACTTCAAATTTATCAATAAAGAGATCATAAAATAACTTACTCCAGTAATTATAATAACCAAAATGTAAATAGAATAATAAACAAAACTAACATATAATCAATCATCCCCCCCCCTGCTAATTGGCAACATGGATTAACCCAACAGCATAAAATGGCAGCCACTGACGCCAGCCCGTCCTTTAATGGAATGGACCTTCACCGGAGCTCTACGTCCCAGGCAGCGCCACAACTCCACTTTCCACATGCAGGTAACTTAAACTCAAAGAAAATAATATTAACACAATATACCACCAATAACTAGAAAGTGTGCACCCAACCTAGTCATGTATGATAACAGTGAAAATGATAAATAAAGTGAATGTAATGAACCAAATCTGTGTCTGTCGTTATTATGAAATGTATACAAGGGTGATCTGTAACAAAATATTGAATGACGTAATGTATAAAGGATAACCAAAATAACAAACAAAAGAAAAAGATGCATGATTTTGCATGGGTTAGTTACCGCCTTGCTGTGTGGCCACGTTGTCGGCCATCACATTCCCCCCCACTTCAGAAATCTCCCCAACACAGCGAGAGAGGAAGTCAGCTGTAACATTGTCCTTTCCGGGAACATACTGGACGATGAATCGGAAGGGCTGCATGGCCAAGTACCACCGAGTAATCCTGCTGTTAGTGTCCTTCATCCTTTTCAACCACTGTAGAGCCTTATGGTCAGTTTCCACAATAAACTCTCTCCCCAGCAGATAATATTTCAGGGAATCCAGAGCCCATTTCACAGCCAAGCACTCCTTTTCGATGGTAGAATACCGGACTTCTCGCGGGAAAAGTTTACGGCTAATACAAGCCACCAGTTGTCGTCCGTCACCTGTCCCTTGCAGTAGCACCGCCCCAATGCCTCGTTCGGAAGCATCTGTTTGCACAATAAAGGGTTCCTTAAAATCAGGATTATGCAACACAGGGTCCCCACCCAGGGCAGTCTGGATGTCTTGGAAAGCCAGCTTTGCTCCCTCTGACCACTGAAGTTGACTAGGGCATCTGGAACCCACCATATCCGTCAAGGCTGCTGCTCTGCCAGAAAAATTAGGAATGAATCGGTTATAAAAACCTGCCATACCAAGGAACGATCTCAGTTCTTTCCGTGTTTGGGGTAGAGGACACTGTTGAATCACTTGAATCTTTTTTACCTGGGGTCTGACCACCCCTTTACCAATGACATAGCCCAGATATTCAATTTCAGTCCGTGCTATAGCACATTTGAGTGGATTGATGGTAAGACCAGCTTGCTGTAGTCGCCGCAGAACTTCTTGTAGATGTTGTAGGTGCTGTTCCCAAGTGTCACTATAGATAACAATATCATCTAGATAAGCGGCCGTAAAAGACAAACCATGTAATATCTGGTCCATGAGCCTCTGAAAAGTGGCTGGAGCCCCATGCAGGCCAAAGGGAAGAACCTTAAAATGGAATAGTCCCCAGGGTGTTCTAAAGGCAGTCAACTCTCTGGATTGAGGAGTGAGAGGAATTTGCCAATATCCTTTGGCGAGGTCGATGGTGGTCAGATACTGGCTTCGACCTAAACGGTCAATAAGGTCGCTTATACGGGGTGTTGGATAGGAATCAAACTTGGAAACAGAGTTCAAGTATCGGAAATCAATGCAGAACCGTAAGGTTCCATCCTTTTTGGGGACTAAAACCACTGGGTGGCACCACTCACTCTTAGACGGTTCGATGATTCCCAACGTCAGCATCAAATCAATCTCTTCCTTCAAAGAGACTTGTAATCGCTCAGGTATTCGATAACTCATTCTTTTGACAACAGCATCATTTTTCAACACAATCTCATGTTCGATCAATGTTGTGGCTCCCGGATACTCAGAAAAAAGATCAGAGTGACAAATGGCTCTCACTTGGGATTGGCGATCCTTGTGCAAATGCTCCAGATCAACACATTCCGTGACCGGTTGAGGCAAATATTGCTCCTCTAGTTCCTCCTCCTCCCTCACCTGTTGAATCATCAAGACTTGTGACTCCTTTTCAGGACGAGGAATCCACTCTTTCAGCAAATTAACGTGCAAGATTTTACTCTGCTGTCCCAAGCCGGGTGTAGAAATTTCATAGGTGGTGCGTCCCAGCTTCCGTTGGATCTCAAATGGACCTTGCCATTTTGCCAATAATTTGCTTTCCTGACTTGGTAACATCACCAACACTTGCTGGCCAGGGTTAAAACTTCGTTCACATGCAGACCGATCATACCATGACTTCTGAGATCTCTGTGCCTCAGCCAGGTGACTTTGAGCCAGTTTTGCCATCGTTCCCAACCGTTCCCTCATCTGAATCACATAAGAGATCACGTTTACCGAATCCTCGTTACCTTGTGTGCCTTCCCACAGCTCCCGAAGCAGGGTCAAAGGGCCTCTCACCTCACGTCCATATAATAACTCAAAGGGAGAGAACCCCGTCGAGGCCTGAGGAACTTCTCTGTATGCGAACAAGAGATAGGGCAACCACTGGTCCCAATCCTTGCCTGACTCACTGACGAACTTGCGAAGCATTTGCTTGAGTGTTTGATTGAAACGCTCTGTGAGGCCATCGGTTTGCGGATGATAAGGAGTGGAACGTAAACTCTCAATACCCAAAAGCTGATATACCTGCTTCAAGAGAGTTGACATAAAGTTAGTGCCCTGATCAGTAAGGATCTGACAGGGGAATCCAACTCGGGAAAAAAGTTGTATTAAGCATGTTGCTACGTACTTGGCTTTAATGGACTTCATCGGGAACACCTCAGGATATCTAGTTGCATAATCAGTGATAACAAGCATAAATCTATTTCCAGCTCGACTCCTTTCTACAGGACCTACAATATCCATCCCCAGTCTCTCAAAGGGTGTACCCACAACAGGTAAAGGTTGTAATGGAGCTCTGGAAGGACTTCTCATTGAGACTTTCTGACACTCAGGACAACTTTTACAGTATCGAGTCACATCCCTCCTTAATCCTGGCCAATAGAAGTGTCTCTTGATACGGGCCAAGGTCTTGTGTTTCCCTAAGTGGCCAGCCCAGGGAATCGAATGACCCAACTGGAGGATTACCTCTCGGACACATTGTGGCACGACAAGCTGGTTTGTTGATTCGAACTGACGATAAAGAATACCTTTTTGAAACAAATACCTTTCGGCAGAGTCAGTGTCATCCGCATTGGCTGTAGCTTCCTGTTCCCCTTTCTTGAGGTACGGAGCTAGACTGACGTCCTCCTGCTGTAACTGGACCATGTTAGTAGGCACCTGGAAACTTTGAAACAAGTCACCCGAGGGGTTAGTCGGTGTCTTGGAAACATTATATGCAAGTTTGTCTCGTCGTTTTTCACTACGGGACTTCCGTGACTTTGAAGGTTCTACTTCAATATCCACATCAAAGAAAGGCAAAGTACTGAGTGTTTGTGTCAGTTCCTCTTTCGGTTTCTTTTTGGCCCTGGTTACCACAACATTACAAAGCTGTTCTGACTGCAGTAAATCCAAAAGTACTGGTAGATCATGCCCCAGAATCACAGGATACGGTAAATTTTCTGCAACTCCCACGTCCATGAGATAAGTCTGTCCCTGTACTTTGATGTAAAGACCCGCGGTAGGTAACAGTTTCTCATCGCCATGGACACAGCATATCAATCTCTGGTCAGTAGAATTAATCAAGGCAGGTGAAACAAACTGTCGGTGTACCAACGTCTGGTCGCTGCCAGTATCAACCAGAGCAGGAAGTTCTTTACCGTTCACTTCCACAGTGGTCATCTTTACGGACAATCCGGGCTTCACCGGAGCTGCATTACTTCTGGGCACATAACAGACTTGAGAGAGCTTAACGTTCTTCGGGCAAACAGGTTTGGTATGACCCTCTTGGCCACACAGGTAACAAATAGGCACTTTCTTAGGTGATTTGAGAAACACCGCTTCAGCTTTCCCTGCTACAGGAGGCTTACCAGAGTGGTAGTGAGGGGGTGGATGAAAGACATGGGGCTTTCGAGAATCTCTCCCACCCCGCCAACTCCATGGCTGGTTCCTTCCTCGAGCAGCAACGAACACATTCGCCAGTGATGCAGCCTCAGCAGCAGTATCAGGGCCCCGCTCCCGGATCCATACCTGAAGCTCAGGAGAGAGCATTCGCAGATACTGCTCAAGAATTATTATTTCTCCAATTTCCTCAGTAGTTTTACCTTTAGGTCGAATCCATTTCCCATACAGCTCCTTCAGCCTGGCATACAGTTCATTGGGACTCTCAGATGATTCAACCTCCAGAGAACGAAATCTTTGTCGATAAGTTTCTGAATTGATGTCGTACTTTCTCAGAATAGCCGACTTAACACTCATATAATCCAGCGAATCATCAATGTCCATAAGCACATATGCCGCTCGGGCCTTACCGGTCAGTAGGGGAATCAGTCGGAACGCCCAGTCAGCCTTAGGCCAACCACATGCTGCAGCAATCCTCTCAAAGGTTATCAGAAAATGTTCTATGTCATCAGAGTCACTTAACTTTTCTAATCTGGGTTCTTTGATCCAGGACTGACCTCTGTCTTGGTCCACGTGGTGAAGTACTCTTTCCCTCCTTGCCGGAAATGGTTGATCAAGATCAGGGTCACCATCCTGCCCTTCCTCTGGACTTGGATTCATAGAACGTGGATCAGGGGTGGGTGGAGTAGGAATACGAGCTTGTACCTCCATCTGAAGTAAACCAAACTGGTGCTGCAATGCCTTAAATCGTCGTTCTTGTTCCCTTTGTTCTTGGGCCCTCCCGGCCTCCCGAGCATCCATCTGCGCCATGTGGGCCCGGAACAAACTCGTCAAATCTGCCAGCGTTGGCTCCTGCCCTCCAGACTCCTCTGGCACAATCTCCTCACCATCCTCTATGGTCTCCACCTCTCCTTCCTGTACTTCCCTTGGCATCATCCTTTGAGCCCCTCTTCTTCCAGGTCGACTCATGGCTCCAAAAAAACAGGGAGGACAAAAAAAAGGAAAAAAACAAAAAATAGGAAACCTGCGTCCTCTGCAGATCCCACTTCTGACACCATATGTGAGGGACCGAGTAGTCAAGGGCAAAGGACACAGGATTTCCAACCAAAAATTATTTATTTAAATACAAAAAAAAGAAAGTTACAAAATCAAAATAATTGAAAAACTGAATAAAAATAAAGTCAGGTCTGGGCCCATAAAGAAAAAGGGTCAACTGAACAGGATCAAACTTAACAGAAATCAAATCAAACTAACCAAACCAACATGACCTCCCTTATGACACACATGGGGAACTTATATATACAAATGACTAGTCCATTAAACACACACAAGGGACATCACACAATCATCACTTAACACAATTACACTAAATAAAGTCATAAACTTCAAATTTATCAATAAAGAGATCATAAAATAACTTACTCCAGTAATTATAATAACCAAAATGTAAATAGAATAATAAACAAAACTAACATATAATCAATCATCCCCCCCCCTGCTAATTGGCAACATGGATTAACCCAACAGCATAAAATGGCAGCCACTGACGCCAGCCCGTCCTTTAATGGAATGGACCTTCACCGGAGCTCTACGTCCCAGGCAGCGCCACAACTCCACTTTCCACATGCAGGTAACTTAAACTCAAAGAAAATAATATTAACACAATATACCACCAATAACTAGAAAGTGTGCACCCAACCTAGTCATGTATGATAACAGTGAAAATGATAAATAAAGTGAATGTAATGAACCAAATCTGTGTCTGTCGTTATTATGAAATGTATACAAGGGTGATCTGTAACAAAATATTGAATGACGTAATGTATAAAGGATAACCAAAATAACAAACAAAAGAAAAAGATGCATGATTTTGCATGGGTTAGTTACCGCCTTGCTGTGTGGCCACGTTGTCGGCCATCACAGAAGTACTTATAAGGATAAAAGTTTGTAGTTTGAATATAAACAGTGATGTCTATGGTAGCGATCAAAATAGAGCAAATCACCTTTTGAAAGTAACGTGGCGCTTCAAATAACGATTGCATCGATTAGGATACACCAAGTGACTGTTAACAAAATGTACAGTCATTGAATCATTCATACAGGAGATTTATTCAAAAACGCTGATTCATCCAGTAATAAAACAAGGGAAGTAATTATAATTGAGTCATTGAATCATTAATTCAACAGATTTTTTTAAAGAATTAATTCAAATTAATTAAATACTTTTAAATAGACTGCAGCAATAAAAAATTTGTGTTAACATCTAGTAAATTACACGTTATTTGGACTAAGCTAGTTGTCTGATCAGAATCGTGGGAGAATCATGATCTCTATTTGAAACAAAAATATTGTGATTCTCAATTTATTCAGAATCGTGCAGCTCTAGTTATATAGAGCCCAAAGCTTTTAGCCAACATTGCCAATTAATAGGAATAATCAAAAGAGAAGCACCATCCTGTATGCTCCAATTCTGCTTTGTAATTTTGAGGATATTGTACAGGAAGATGCCCTGGTTGCTCTGTATGTTGATTGCAACCAGTGAAGTATGAGGAGCTTAACAGTGGTGCAGAAAACACCGGTGTTAAAGATTAACCCTCTGAGGTCGGCTAACGCGCGGGCGCGCGGTATTCAAACGCAAATGATCTAAGGCAAGCCATTCAAACATGCCAACGCCCACCAGCTGGATTATAAAACGCATCGTGTTCAGTAAGTATCTTACTACACCTGTGTACACAGTGTATCCCTACGCTGTGAGGAATAATACTATCTAATAACCCTGGAAAATGTACCAGAAGTGCTGGTAGTTTCATTTCGAGGAGCAACGGATCCAGCTGATGTAGTAAGTCATTTATTCTTAAGTGCTTTGTTCTAATCACGATATTGAATAGTGTCTGACTGTAAACCGCAAAAAGACTGTTTAAATATGAATTGTGTGTCTGTGTGTAGGCTAAATGATGAATGAACGGCACAGGCGCGCACACTTTGTTTACTACAGTTATACAGCGCGTGCCTGTGCCGTTCATTCACTCTCGCACCTACATTAGTAAACGTTATGTTTACATGAACACATCCAAACTATATTGATATAGCCTACTAAGATGAGTAAAAATAGACTAAAAAATATGTTGAAATAAAATTTCTGTATAAGCAACAAACTGCAAATTCACATGTATATGTTAATATATCATACACAATATTTTACAAATATTGTAACAAAGACTAAATATGAATGTTTAGACAAGATTTAGTGATTAGTTTTGGATAGATTATAAAGTTTTGACTGTAAAAAAAGACTTCTGTCACATTAAATAGGTACGCTTTTGTTCACCAATTTCTGCTCATAGTTAAATATACTATAGTATGATGTTTTGTCAAAAATAAAGTAGGTATATTCAATACATTGAAATCAACTAAGATGTTATTATAGTGTTTGTTCCAATATTCAAACTAATGAATCCTTCCCTTTTTTAATACGTATGATAAAATGCATACTTTTTACAAAGAAATACACTTGAAATATTGTTAAAATTGTAATTGTTGCTGTAATTGTAACCTATTTGTAATTGGTTACAATTTCTAATTGTAAAATATGTATATATAGATAATTTCTTTTGTCCTTGCATTCTTTGGGATCCTGTGACACACCTGTGTGAAAGGGCTAATTAATATGCAGCTCATTATGTATGTGGCACAATATCCGGCCTTTGTCTTCTCAGGTGTGAACACGCCTCCACGCATATTGCCTTTCCAAACAAAAGGTGTCTTATAAAATTTAAATCAATGTATTGTTTTGTGTAAATGATTAGGCAGGATGATTTTCAAATCATTTTGAAGCAAAAATTCTAGGCAACAACACCCATTAGTCAAAAGTCTTGTGGACACATATTTAGTATGTGTTTTGTGGCCTTATTTCAGACATTTAAGTTTTAGTTTTTTCAATAACCACGCATAAACATTATTCTCTCTAAAATACAAACATAAATATTCATACATGTTGCTCACATATTACTGTAGCCCCGTTTGTGCTATATAGAGTGAATTTACACCTTTGCCATTAAGATGTTTATAAATAACTGAAAAAAGCACAAATGTCAGAGCATGTCAGAACACCTCAAGGACCCCAAAAACCCCTTAGACCTCAGAGGGTTAAAATAAAATGTCACTTCCTCACAGGATGAATTGGACTTATCAAAGAAAAAAAGTCCTCTCCAAGATTTTTTTGGCCATATTGCCCAGCCCTAATAACAAGGTCGAGAGAGAGAGAGAGAGAGAGAGAGAGAGAGAGAGAGAGAGAGAGAGAGAGAGAGAGAGAGAGAGAGAGAGAGAGAGAGAGAGAGAGAGAGAGAGAGAGAGAGACAATAACAATAATAATGCAATAACGTTAAAGGCCCATTTCACTTAAAAATTAAAATAAAGCTAATTTATTCACCCTCAAGTTGTTTCAAACCTGTATGAATTTATTTATTATGCTGAACACAAAAGAAGATTTTGATTTAGAAGAATGTCAGTAAGCAAACAGTTGATGGACCCCATTGACTTCCATAGTATCTTTTCCTACTATAAAAGTCAGGTTACCATCATTCTTCAAAATACATTCCTTTATGTGCAGCGGAAGAAAGAAATTCATACAGGTTTGAAACAACTTGAGGGTGAATAAATGATGACAGAATTTAAATTTTAAGTGAACGATTCCTTACTAGCATTTTCGGGAAAACTAAAATCCTCTCGGGGTCAAAATGAGCGGAACAAAAACCGAGGTTTAAATTAATTACATTATTAAGTTTTAATTTACTGAGTGTAAACAAAATTATTATTGCGCTGATACTAGTCAATTCTATATATTAAATGTGTTAAATAATGTCCGTAGTCTTTCCTTCCTGTTATGGGAACGGGAATAAAGCCAGATGCAGGGGTGTGTGTGTGTGTGTGTGTGTGTGTGTGTGTGTGTGTGTGTGTGTGTGTGTGTGTGTGTGTGTGTGTGTGTGTGTGTGTGTGTGTGTGTGTGTGTGTGTGTGTGTGTGTGTGTGTGCGTGTGCGTGTGCGTGTGTCTCGACCCCTACAGTCTCCGGCCAAGCTTGTGCCAAACATCCCTGATGAGCTTCAATGAAATGATGCCAGTCCATTTTTGGGAGTAGTATGATTTCATCTTTGACCGACATCCACATGAGTCATTACGTTGTCATGAGCAAGTTATGGAATAAACACGCTCATAGATTCAAACACACACACATGCACTTTTTCCAGAGGATCCCCAGTGAGACTGGTTTCCCAGTCCTGCCATCAGATGGGAGTGCTGGGAGAACGGCCCTTCATTGACTATCCATTAAACAGCCGAAATAGGGGGCTGTAATTTAATTAGCCGTCGGCCAATAGTATTTCTTGGCTAAAAATACAGCCTGGCAGCAGATGACGTAATGCTGTAACAGAATGAATGCATGCTAAGTAATAGGACGCATGAAACGGTGCGAGAGACCAGTGCTGCAGAGAGAGGGGTGTGTTGCGACCCATGAACACACAGACAAGTAACACTGTTGTGTACGCAGCTTCCTTCTTTCATTAACGACAGTAAATTACATTTATGAACATTACTATTAAATAAACAATTAAATTGCTTTTCTGAGGTAAATTTGACATGACACGATTGTTCTCAAGTGGTTTCATATAGGTGGAAATACTGATTGAGCGATCTTGTCTGTCAGATCACATTAAACAACGCCAAAACTACATCCATTGCTTGTATTTCATGATAAAATTGACAGGATTTGAAAGCTGAAACTTTGTTAATTGTTTACTAAAATTAACAAACACATTAAAGGAGACAGCTAAGTGCAAATCTTACTGCGCGACAAATAATGTGAAGTTCAGGCAGTTACAGAAAACAGCAAAGATTAAAAGATATTGAGAATAAGAATCCATATCAGTATCAATTAAAAACTAAAATTGTTGACGATTAGTTTGTGTTCTCACACCTGACATGTTTATCTGTTTTGTACATGAAATAGACGCTACCTTCCTGCACTTTTACAGAACTTGCATGGCTCAATACCACAATTTTGGCTTCGGTGTGATACCAGAACCTAATACCTCGGTATCGATACTAAATCAATACCACAGGTAAAAAAAAGAAAAAAACAGTCTCAAAATTTAAGTGACACTTAAAAAGCACTGCTTGAAACTCGCCACTACCAAATGTGCTAAGAAAAGGTATCAAAATGTAAAATAAAATAATAATAATTCAGTCAGGGAACATACAGTAGGTTAAATTTTGATTTTGAAAAAAAACCCTGAAATTATACAATAAAATAGGTTAATATCTATAATAATAGATTAACATATAATAATAATAATAGGATAATGAAATGACATGTAAACCATTAGCTGTCATGCATCAACAGAGAATTATCAACATTTATTGCATTTATTCATCTTGGTTTGGTTACTGTTTGGGTTCATATTAGTTTAATGCATTGTTAAACATGTATTAGTATATTTAATTTTCTAGGTCATTTAATTACTGATTGATATAAATGCTATAATACTGTTAGGTCTGGTTACCTAATGAATGTTGACAAATGTAGCTTAATTGTAATATTAGTAATATTCATATTACTACTATCACTCTCTCTCTCTCTCGGCTTATTCCTCTAGGGGTCGCAACAGCGGCTCTAATATGCCATTCATTTTACTATCACTAATACTAAAATTAATATTATTCAAATTTGTATTCTTTATTCATTCAAATTCAATTAATATATGTTTGTTTGAAAATGCTAAAATGATGAGACCTAAACTTAATTGGTTCTAGCGTGCCATGCAAGCAGATTTGAGCTTTCGTGTTTACCGTATCATATATAATTGATAAGCTCTTACGTATGTGCGCTGTTCAGTGTTCAATAAAAGTCTAAATTAAATCAGTTGAATGATGGACTAACCTGTCGATCTCTGAACTCTTTGAACAAGTCAGGATGAGCAACTGACAAGTCAAGTGCTTAGGCAGATTTAATGTGTTGCCTCCCCGTTTGCAGAGTGGTGCATTGAGATCTGTTTCTTTACTTGTCTCATTACTTTTGTAGGCAAAGTAATGCCTTATTTCACTGCTCTCACTATTTATTAATTTCGGGCGTGTAGAAATTCGAATGAGCTTCGTTTGATCCATCGTGTTCCTCTGTTGTCACCGTTTGCCGGTTTCGCATGACCCGCGTCAGTTTAGGTAGCGCACTGCCGCCTAGCGGTGAACTTCGAAACAGCAGCGCATTAAATACCGAATTGAACAAAATTAGGATATTGTACCGTTTGAAATATAATATATACCGGTATTTTTGCAGTACCGGTATACCGCGCATCCCTACTTGCATGTTCATTCATTGACACGTCTCCGTCGTTTTCCCTCTCTTTCTGGCACAGCGTTCAGCGTTGTTGCTCGAAAGAGATGAGGGCTTTGAAAAGCCCGATATTTTCCGTTTGACATGCGTTTCTGACGCGGAAAGCTGATCCTCACTGACTCTGTGCGTATTTTTGCCAATGCGTCGTCTCATTTTATTATGTCAACGCAACAAAAGATGTGATGGGTTACTCATCACAGAACATGCAGGTAAAAAGGCACGCAATTTTAATCATTACATTTATATTGTCGCCAATTAAATTCTATATTTATATTTTATATATCATTTATATCACTCGCAAATTAATAGTTTTGGTCACAAATGCAACCGTTTTAGTCGCAGTCTGGATCAAGACTAAGTAAAATCAAGAAAATTGTCATATTATAACCTCAATATTCAATAGAAATAATCACATACATTCACATAAACAACACTGTAAATTATTATTAAATTTAAAATTAATATTAAAATGATTGCCAGCGATCTTATTCATTTCTGTTGCATTTTCAAGAAGCACAAATAATTAAGATATTCACAGGAACAGTTTAGACAAATATTATTTGTAGAATACTAAAAGCTCATAAATAATGTATATTTCCATAATGATGAAATAACTTAATTATCAAGCTTCTAAAGCCAGCCTTGAAAGCAGACATGAAGCTGTTTCTCTTCCCAGAGGGCTTCAGTGTAAGTAAGCAAGTCTACAACACTAAATCACAGCTAGATTTGATCAATGCCACAGGAAAGCTCTGTGCTGGGTAGGGCTTCTGCTGAGTGTAACTACTTCCTGTCTCGTAGATTAAACCCTAAAGACCAACAGAGCTGACAAACACACACTGCAGTCAGCGTTTAACTACAGAGAAACATTAATGTGCAAACAAACGAACCTTTACACAGGGCTCAAATTTCGGTGCGTGATTGCGGGTATTGCGCATCATTTTAATCATTCCCGCAGGTCTTGCGTTTATAACGCGGGAAATTCCCGCAAACATTCATTCAATCTAGCATGTAAGTCTATGAGTAAATTTAATCTAACAGATTATAAGATCAAATCAGTCATTTTAAAACATTCTGCGAGACGCAATTTCACAAACAGCGTGAGTGATTCTGCCAA
Source organism: Siphateles boraxobius (assembly GCF_051911475.1). NCBI lineage: Eukaryota > Metazoa > Chordata > Actinopteri > Cypriniformes > Leuciscidae > Siphateles > Siphateles boraxobius. Next base: position 7,920,955 of record NW_027508833.1, on the reverse strand, counting down.
TGCCGCATCTTCTCTGTCTTTCAAAATAGGTTACACAAGGCAAGCCAATCGCGCTGCAGCTGCAGGCGGTGATTCTAGACTCTCGCGTTTCAGGAGTCGGGACATATGATGGAAATGTCACTTGCACAATCGGGCCATTGCATCGTCACTAATGTTTATAATTTGTGCGTCTTTTTAAGTCTTACCTATTTAAACATTCAAGCGATTTTAACCCGCAGAACAAACAGCTCGTGAGAAACAAAACTGAGTTATTTTTCGCAAATTATAGCGCTTTAACGGTCAAAAGCACACAACATTGTCTAAATTCCGGTCTTGGGGAGTATCCTCTCAAACACAATCGGTTATGTCTTAAAAAAATAATACAAAAAGAAAATGCATGTGACACTATAATGAAAACAGTATGGGCCGTTCACGTTACGTCTTTTGCGCGTTCATCCTTTGCTGAAACGTCTTCGTCTTCATGGAGAACGTGGCTCATGATTGCTTAGCAACAGGGAGCCCTTTTTAAAAGAGGAGAAAGTGGTACGGACTGCGCTTTACACACAACATGTCCACGCTTCATGGATCCGTGAACTAGCGCTTAAAGTGAGAGTAGCCTAAAATGTGTCTGTCATTATTGTATATAAAACAACAAAAGATAGCATTAATTGTAAGGAATCAGGATTAATAGCCTATGTATTCAAATTATACAGGACTAAAAGACTATTCCGTGTTATTTTTCCGTTTCTAGCATTTCTGAATACTAGTGTTAGACCTAAACTTTTCTCTTTATTTCATGTATTTATTTGTGCTACTTTTTTCAATTTAATTTCAAAGATTTAATCAAGCTTCCTTTTGTTGTGTAAACTAAAACAAATGACCCCATTGTAAAAATACAAATACAATGAGTGAGCAAACAATGATTTAGCTAAACGTATTTTTTTTTAATTGTCTAAAAAAAACTCCCCCCTCAAATTAAAAAATCCCCCCCATAAGAATGACCTAAAGGGGGATTTCCCCCCTATTTTCCAAAACGAAACTCAGGCCCTGATTGCACATGAACTTTTGTGCCGTGCTGCTTATATTGAACAAGCAGTAAAAAAACGCACCTCCCTAAGGCCCAAAATAAGACGTCTGTGGATGAAACAAGGACTGGTGGGTGGACTTCACAGACGATGAGTGAAAGGAAAACTTTTAAATAATACGACAGTCATGTATGATACTTCATTCAACAATAAACAACAGCTTGTTCTTTGCATCACACATCATTAGGGCATTTCTACAAAATTGTAAAGGTAATAGAGACCTCAGTCAGAGTGTGTGAAGAATAGACGCTTCTGTCCAGTTCACAGCAAACTCATGCAAAAGCTCATATCACATATCAAGAATGCGTAACGGCCCTGTTTTTACTTTAACATTTGCGTAATGCCAAGCATTCTTGTTACACACACAGATAACAGCATATAGTTACAGGATGAGGAGATGACGAGCCAATACATTTGTGGAGACAGTCAAATGTCTTCAAATGAAATGAGGCCTTGTTGGTTTAATCAGACTGCATTATATTATATTGCATTATATTCAGGTGCAGACAGAGTGAATGTTAATTGGACCAAAATTAAAGTTAAAAAAAGCAGAAATATTTTAACATAATTTTAATTTCCACAGCATTAAAGAAAATCAAATGGGCCTATTTAATTATACAGCTACACATTAAATGTAAAAATATGTGTTAGACTTACACTGTAAGTTACATGAACAAAACAGACAATTAAATTGTCAATCACAAATAATCATCAGCACATAATCCATGATCTTGACTTCAAAATATTCCCCTGTCCAAGTTGGGCAGGCAATAACAACATCTCCAAATCTCTTGATACGAGGAAGGAAAGGGGAGGAAATGATGCATCCTCTGATAAATCCTGCATTTCCCTGCAGTCTCCACATTCCTCTGCCATGATTACAGTAGGATCGTATAGGACAGAAATATTCTTAGTTTAAAGTCCCACTGTGGTGAAAATCAAGCTTTTAATGTTGTTTATATGTCTATGTGGTGTTTCTAATATGCTTTAAGACAAACCATTGTGTAAATTCATAAGTCAACACCATTGCTGAGTATTTTCTTCTTAAAACTGCAGTGAACCAAAGACAGTCTCACAAACTACCTTGTAACCAATCAGATCAACGTGTGATTGTCAACGAGTGGATCTCTGACCTGCTGTGAGTGAGCGGAGACGGGGCTCATTTGCATATTTATAGACGAGTGTATACTAAATGAGGCAAGGGTGTCGAGTTACATTCAAGATATTTAAGGCATGAAGAAATTTTTTCCCAGGATTTTTTTTTTTAATTTTTCATTTTGGTGATCAAAGATGAGCTTTAAGGGAAAAAAAATATTGACTACAGGGGGACTTTAAGACGACAACCTTTTAGTTACTGGAAAATTAAAACTATGCCATTCCATACTAAGTTTTGGTCAATTAATGCTCTCTGAACAATAATCAACGTCTGAAAAAAGACTTAATGGCTTTGTCATAAATTACTGATGTTTTTTAAATCAAGTATGAAAACAATGAAATTATCTGTGAGCAGCAGCAGAAAATATCAGGATGACGGCAACATCCAGGGAACGAGCCAAACGCTCAAAGTCATATCCTGTTTGCTGAAAGTCCCTCGGCCACGTCACAAACTGGGCTCGACATGCTGCAACCCCACCTTAAACCAAAGTGAAGAATCACTATCATCGTTTTTCCTCCAACCTCCGTTACAACCCCTCATGACCAAACGTTTGGAACAACTGAGGGTTTGGTCAAGAGGACTCAGATAAAAGTCCTGTCTCAATGATGTCATTTTGAGCTTGCTTACTTTTTAGGGTTTCCGTTTCACATTCTAATAATATACGCGCTCCCTTCGCCAGTATTAGTGGAGGGGAGTGTGTGTGTGTGTGTGTGTTTGTGTCTCTTCACTGCCTTTAGAAGGCAGGGTTTTCTTTTGGCCAGCACTCACATTGACACACTGCAGATTCTTACTCGATTATAGACTCACAGCATTTGCCACATAGTCTGAACAAAATGTGCCCTGCTTCATTTAAGATGTCTCCACTTACTCTTAAGAAACATTATGATTTAAACAGCACTGCAAAGGGAAAACGAATGAAGGTCCTGTCTCTTGAGGAGGGGATGGTTCTATATTCAGTCTCTGAAACATGACTTGTGTCATTTTGCATGATGGAGAGACGGCAGAACCCCAAACTATTATTTTCAAAATCAATTGCAGATGGGTCGTCTAAACGCTTCACACAGCCTGTGAAAGCAGTGTGTGTGTGTGTGTGCTGTAGTAAACTACAAAATGCCAGTGATTAGGGCCCTATAATTTCCACGATCACAGAACCGCAGACGGACTGGCAGAATTGGCAAATTAACACGGAATCTAGTGTTAATGCAGAATTTCGCGGAATTTTACATATTTGGAATTAAATTCTGTTTTTGTGTGGGAAAAGAACGTATGTCTGGGAAAAATGCAGACCGGGGGAAGCAAATCTGGGCGACACAACCCCTCCCGTCATTTCAGCTGCCTCTCAATGAAAGCATGGCGAAGCGGCTCTCCACGGCTCTGCTTTCGTCGGCGAAAAAGTTAAGAAACTTGACGCTAAGCCCTCAGTACCGAGCCGAGCAGTTCCCACGTGACTTTTATGCAGTGTTTCACAAACATAGACTAATTCGTTACGGTGCGCCACAGAATCAACACCGGCTGCCACATATTGCGTTTCGTTTCGTTATTCATTTTTTTAACGCTATTTAAAACATGCAGCGTATTCTTTCAGTTGCATTTCCTTTCCCTGCTCTCCCTCCATCTGTGACACTCACGCGTCTTTCTCACACACACACACACACACACACACACACACACACACACACACACACACACCCTCCCCTCCATGCACACCACGTCTGTCTATGACAGACGGACTGGACAAAACCGCAGCGAACTCTGCGAGCGACACCGCGCGAGTGAGACCGAGTGTGTCCGAGAGCGCGCTCAACACTGCGCGAGAGAGACCGAGTGTGTCCGAGAACGTGCTGAACACAGCGCGAGTGAGAACGAGTGTGTCCGAGAGCGCACTCAACACTGAGCGAGAGAGACTGAGTGTGTCCTAGAGCGCGCTCAACTGACTGAGACTGAATGTGACTTTTATTTAAACTTATATAAACTATTATAATTTATTTTACTGGACAATTTAAAGCTCATAACCATTAATATTTTGTTGTTACCTAAAGTACTTCGAGTGCAGTGTTTGCATCATGCAGTATTTGGTAGGCTAATTGATATTGTTCACAAGCTGTTATTAATTTATATCACGTTTTTTTTCAAAATTATGCCGGTTTTCCGGTTTATGACGGGGGTTTTTTTCATGCATAATCAGGTGTTCAAAGCATTTTCTACTGGTTGAGAGACGAATTACTCTAGTAAATTGACTTAAGATGGTCTATTTTACTGTCATTAGTGAATATTGTAGAATAGAATAGCGCCCAGTATAACCTAAAATTGTTATTTCTTAACGTTCTAATAACGTTCTTATAACCAGGAAGTAACGCTAATACAGCGTCTATATAACGGGATGATGTTCTTATAACCAAGCAAGAACGTTAATACAACGTTTATATAACGAGAGAATTGAACGTTCTTATAATGTTTTGAATGGAGTTCTTATAACCAAGATATAACGTTAATACAACGTCTAAAAAACTGGACATTTTGAATGTTCCTAGAACATTCAGAAATAACGTTAACGTTTTTATTAGTGGTGGGGGAAAAAATCGATTCTTAGATGAATCGCGATGCGGACGTGGACGATTCTGAATCGATTCAGAAATGTCAAAAATCGATTTTCAAAAAAAAACAATTTTTTTTTTTAGATATGTAGGCTATTTATAATGACGTAATATTGACGGAACGCAAAAGACGGAACTCTGAAGCAAGGAAGTGCAGTCCCAAGACCGTCTGTCTGTGGCGTGTGGACATAACAGAGACGCGATGGCTGAGCGCGAAATCCAAACACCCTCCTCGTTAAAAGCTGACGTGTGGAAATATTTTGGCTTCTATGAAGTTGAAGGGGAAAAGGAGCTGGACAAGAGCCACACTAGTTGTAAGCTTTGTAGAATAAAACTAAAATATTTCGGTAACACGACAAATATGAGAAGCCATATGACACGTTTCCACCCAGAGGAGGAAAAACACTCGGCTGTACCAGAGCCGTTTCTCTCTATGGCTCTGGGCTGTACCGGTGTTCAGACGATTTCTGCTGCCTTGTCGAAAAATGCTACTCAAACGCGAATCGATCACAGATAATGTTGATTCTTTCTCTATTGTTTCCATAATGGTGTAAATCTCACAATATTATAACATCGTTATTTCATTTTAATCAGGGTAAGTGTATGGGGGGCATATTTTGATCTTTTAAATGAACTAGCAATTATCACATTTGATATAACAAGTAAAAATGATAATATTATATGAAATAAAATTATAATAAAATTTGAAGTTAAGAGTACAGTATAATGTACTGTTTTTATTTTTAAATCGGGTGTGAAAAGTAAAAATTATCATCAAATATTCATCTTTCAGGGAACTACACTAACATTTTCCACTGGTGGCACTTGCGCTACTAACTTTTTCAGTTACTAGCGCAAAACATGATTTGGTCGCACAAATTATTTATATAGTAAGCCGCTCTGGATAATAATGACCAATGGTGAAACTGTATTGCATACAGATGTGCTTTTTATTTTACTCTCCATCTTTTAAAACACATGCCTTCTTGTTTTCTTTAAAAATGGTTGGGATAGATTTACTGCAATAGAAAATACAGTAGCCTACACAATAAAGTGCTAAATTAATTTCTTTTGGATTTCACCATGCTATGGTTGGCACAGATGGGCAGACTTCTGAACTCTTAAGGAAAAGTAAAATAAATATAATATGTCATTGTGAAGCTTCAATGATTCGTGTTTGAATTGTTTTGACGCAGTTACAAATTTGGACAGTCCTGCAATTGAAGGCCCACAGAATTTACAGTAGGGCTGCACGATATTGGTAAAAAAAATGACATTGCGATATTTGATTTTTCTGCGATATATATTGCGATATAAAAACAATTTCTACAGATGACTTGAATAGCTCTACTTGGAAAGAATGAATCATTCTAGAATGACTCTTGAGTTCAGTGTTGGACAGATCAGTTGTTATTTTAACCATTCATTAAAGTGAATCGGTTCAAAGGAGTCAGTTCGCGAATCGGACGTGTCATTAACGGACCACGGCACACGTTGTGTGATTATCCAGGCAGTTTAGGACATCGCACAAGATTTGTCTCAACACAGAAAACATTTCATCACCAGATAGATTTTTTGTTTTGTTTATTGAAAGAGTGGTTTATGCCATCTGAATGTGTGGAAAGCTTTTCAGAGAAGATGAGGCAACGTTATTTTAGCACAATTCACAACCAGTGGTAGTTCAGAAAAAAAAAAACTTCGGTCTTCCGACCTTTTACCATCGTGTATTCTCAAAGATATTCAGTCAACTCAATTCATTATTATGAGCGAGGGAGGGAGAGAGAGCGCGCGCGCGACTGGGGCTTTCACTCTCTCTGCTCGTTCTCTCAGTTAAACAAGCGCGAATCCGCGAAGCCAACTTGATGTGTTGAATGCTCAGAGCGCGTTATAAAACGTATTCTTAAAATACACATTTCTGTTTTAATAAATGCTCATAGTAAATCATAGCATATTGCCTAGAACATTAGGTAGGTACAAAAATAATCAAACGGTGATACATTTGCGACCCATTAAAAATTAGGGTCGCAATGGCATTTCAAAAGGTCGCATATGCGACCATTTTGGTCGCAGTGTAGTTCCCTGTCTTTCACCTGTCAAAGTTTCCTACAAGTCTCCACAGCAAGGATGCATAGATTTATGGGCGTGGTAAGCAGAAGAAGTATGCTCATGCTGCTAGTTCAAGCACACATTTATTTTCCTGTTGGTTCTTTGCAATTTTAATAAAATATATTGTACGTTAATTCTTTATAGGTCATTACTTTGTACTTTTAAAGCAAAGTATTTATATTCACACACACACACACACACACACACACACACAAAAAGATTCAGATAATCGCTTTAGAATCGAATCGCAGGCCTCTGAATCGTAATCGAATCGAATCGTGAGGTGCCTCGAGATTCCCACCCCTAGTTTTTATAACTTAATGGGAACCTTATGAAAACATTCTTATAACCTAAAATTGTTAGCTGGGGAAGAGGAGAGATTCGCGATTGCACTGAACACGTTTTAAGTGCAGGATTCTCTGAGCGAGCCCAGAGAAAATTGACCTATTTTCACAAGAGCAGCGTGTATCTGAGAGCGCGGCACATTATATTCCCCACGCGAGCAGAGAGATTCGCGCTCGCGCATTATATTAATGTACTTTCGCGCTACAATAATGCGCTCCGAATCCATCGTCCATGTAACGTAACAGAGCACTGCTGTTTGTTTGCCCTCACTCGTCGCTGCTTAGAAGTGCAAAATTGTAAAGGGTCCGTCTGAAACAGTGTCGCGCAGCGTAACGTTCGTTCCAAACGTTGTGTAATTAAATACTCCGGTATGGCGGTTTATTCAAAATCAAAATCGTGACGAAAATATAAACCGGTTTTCGGGTTGAACCGGTTTACCGCCCAGCACTACAAGCTGTTTTATTGACGTCTATCCGCGGATAAAACACTGATTGAGTGATTAAATAAGTCCAATACGGATTTCGGTAAGTTGTCCTGAAACTTTCAACATACCGTCTGATATTCATGCATGTTTTTTGAGACATAATTTGTATTAAAGTGGAAAAAAAGACTTGCGTTACAGCGATCTGTTACGTCAAATTTAAGAGCGTCAAAACGCCGTTTATTGTTTGCTGAAATTAGGGATGCACCGATCCGCATTTTTTCACTTCCGATCCGATCCCGATACCTGAATTTGGATATCGGCCGATACCGATACTATTCCGATACCAGAGCTGTGTTTGCTTTAATATTATTATTATCATTATTGTTGATTTTATATGATGCTGCAATAAACTTCTGTCTACAGGCAAGTATGATATGTATGCATGTATGTCCCAAAAGGCAACTTGAAGTAAGTATAAGGTTAGAAACAAATAAGAGACAATAAGTGTAGGCACCAGCACCAAATCTGGTAAAACGTTACACATTGCTGTTTGTATTGTTGTAAAATACATTCATAAAAAACAAGATAACAAAAATCAAAAAGATAAATTATTTTATACATAGTCTAGCTACTATAAAATTAAGACATTTTTTATATGTATAGCACAGCTGTTTATTGAGGCAGCAACATATGATAGATGGGACATTTAATAATCTTTCATTGCGCAAAAGTATTATGATATGATTATGAAAGACTCCAATACAGTGCGGCACACAGCGCTTATGCGCATCCCGAGCGCAGAATGATGCGCTTGAAGCAACATGGAGTCACAGCGCCCAGCGCGTCGAGTCCGCATTGAAAAGTTCAACGCACAAAGGAAAGACATATTAATGCGTAGTGTATTGTACAGTATCTATCTATGCAATAGTTTATTCAGCCTTTTCTTTTAACAGTTTTAAATTTCAGTTACTGTGTGCTTGAAGAACAATTATAGTGCTCTCCAGTGTTGTGATCTAACAGACACACGTTAAAAAGTAACATGATTAAGGTACAGCAAGTCCAGCAAGATAGTCATTTTATCCGAAACCATAGAGCTTTATCTACAGATCAAGTATAATAATAGTAATTGAATCATCTTGGAGAGTTTCATCGAGTTGACTGTCATAACCGAACGCGACGCGCTGTTGAATGCTGAATGAAGAATGATTGACAGCCGCAGCGGAGGGAACAGTTTACGTGATCTTGAATTTAATGACTTAAATATTCATTTCTATCTCACATTATACTATAGAATGGCTTCAGAACACTTATAATATAGTGCACGAACACTTAATGGTGCTTTATAATACTTTTGTGGGGCTTAACAATAACACAATAGTAAACACACAATATCGGATTTAGATCGGCCTCGTCTGACCGATACCCGATCCGGCAAAAATGGCTGTATCGGAGCCGATACCGATACTGGATCGGATCGGCCCCATCCCTAGCTGAAATGTACATAATTTGAAAGCTGAAACTTTGTTTCTTATCAGAAGTAACAGAGCTATTTGTGATTATTGGATGGGAGGCGCTACAAATGATGATTGGTGTAGGCAAAAACCGCAGATCTGGCAACCCTGGCTTGAACTATGGGTGATTCATAGAGTCAAATAAGGCCTGCATTACAACGCTATTATTGAACTGTTAATGCATTATTGTTGCGTTAACTTGCCCTAAATTCAACACAAGAGAGATTTTCCTCACACACCGTATGAGTTGCAGTCTGACACATTTTTCCGCACCCTTTTGATTGACAGGATACAATCGGCCCTGATCATCGGCTGTTTTTAAACAATCTGCCGATGGACGATAGAGAAAATCAAAGCTTTTATACGACCGATTATTGGCCGATATATTGGTGCATCTCTAATAAATACTGTAATATTTTATTAGAACTATACCTGAAACCTCAGCATTAAACACACCATCTTATATATAAAAAGCTAGAATAAGAATTTAACTGTCACCAAGGTCTCAGTCTCCTACACTAGACTTCCTTGCGTTTCTTTTCTGAAGCGCATGTTGAGTCAAAATAAATAAATAAAGTAGTGCAGCAGGCAAAATTGACCCTTCGCATGGAGATTGATTGACAGGCGATCTAACCAATCATAATCTGCCGAATCCGCCATTTTTGTCCGACAAAGCAGTCAGGAGAGTTAGTAGATTAACGTTGGAGGATTTGAACGGTGTGAACTGACGTCTCTCCGTGGTTAAAATAACATTCCTTCTTATGTTCATTCATGTTTATTTGATGCTATAAATGATCTAGAAGGAAGAGATGATTAGTTCACGAGAAGCTTTAACTGAGGCTCTACAGCGATCTATCAGACACATTAAAGAGCCACAAAACGGTATTTGTTTAAATTTCGCAAAATTTGAAAGGCGAGACTTTGTTTCATATCACAAGTAACCTGCTCTGTCCTGTCCTCTCTGCTACACGATGCGTTTTTCACTGCGTGAGAACATGGTGTGGCGTGAGAGCGGCGTGGCTTGTCGGACATAGCAACAGTAACTAAAGGGGGCGGGTCTTTCCAAACGGTCAATTCCAGCCTAATCAATTACACTTCAAAGTGAGGTACATGCTGTTCCTCTGAACTGGCAAATAAAAGCCATCAAGGCCCCAGATCATTAATTATTAAATAGAATCTGCTGAAATGCTGTTTCAGGAAATGAGCACTGTAATCAATGAGAGAGTGCTTTCCTGGCATTCCCATTTATTCTATTACAAAATCAAAAACCTTTTGATATACAGGACAGAGAAGAGATGAACATGGGGAGAGTGTTGAAAGGTGGGGAACACACTTTATAACACAATTGCATGATTTGATGTGGCTGGATCAGGAGAGTAAATGTTAAAATTAAGTGTTATTGTATGTGTTTTTGAGTGAAGACCTGTTAATGTTTAATGTTCAGTAATGTTTGACATTTGAAAGAGTTTCTTTTGTGTTAAAGTTTTTTTATGGCTACCATTGAGCTTATGGTTAGGTTGTGGATGGCTGTGATATCCAATGAGCAATAGTTTGCCTATTTCAAAATTGTTGTTTCCCCCTGCCTGGAGAGTATGAGGTTCCTCTCCCATAGTTTCATAATATCCAGGGAAAAACATTTGTATTGCTAATGTTTTCCCTGAAAGCTGTGGTGCTAACTTAGTTTTCAGTCCTTTCTTTCCCTCGACTTATCTCTTGGCCACAACATAATGATGTCCTTACCTTGACAAAATGATCTTGTCTCTACGACAAAACTGTGAACCGAACATGTCCACTTCTCAGTAACCATAAAAAAAATAACAAGAAAACATGTTCTAATTTCTAAGGCTTATTTTGGCAAAAGTGTTCATCACTTCTCCCTGCAAGCATTTAATTTTTTTTTAAAAGTTCATTGATTTGATTGAAACTATCAGGTTACTTGGAATTGCACAAATGTCAAAGTAAAGTGAACCAGTTGCACTTTTCCTATTCTAAAAGGTGCAATGTATAATATTTCTGAGGATCTATTGACAGAAATGCAATATAAGATCCATAACTATGTTTTCAGTGGTGTATAAAGACCTTGCATAATGAACCGTTATGTTTTTATTACATTAGAATGAGAAACTTATATTTCCATAACCGCGGGCACCGCCTTCTATGGAGGTCGACATATTGTCTCGTCATGTTTCTACCGTAGCCGACAGCTAACAAACAGCGCGTTTCATCACTACCTTGAAAAATAAGTTTTCAGTGGTGTATAAAGAACTCACTTAATGAACCGTTATATTTGTATTACCTTAGAATGAGCAGTTTCTATCTACATACACCGCGGCTCCCCTTACATTGAAATGCGCCGACATGTTTCTACAGTAGCCCTAAACGCGTTTCATTACTATGTTGCTCTTCGTGCAAGCAAGCTTATTTCAGCGAATAAAACACTGACACAACGATGAACAAGTAACAATAATATTTGCAATAACATAGTTTTACTGAATAATTAAGTAAACTAGGGCTGCAACTAACGATTATTTTGATAATCGATTAGTCGGACGACTACTTTGATTAATCGGATAAAAAAGTTTTTAAATAAATTTGATTTTTTTGTTTATTATAACTAAATAAAACCCTAAATCAGGGTATTTATGTGTAAAAGTGTACTTTAAAAAGTGCAAAAACCACATATTGAGTTTTACTAATAGGCCTATAATCTTTATTTTTGACATTTTAAACCTTAATATATTGATAAATTAAATATAGAAAGACTTTAAACAAGCGTGTGAACGTAGTAGAGCCGCAGTGGATCGCGTTTGAAAAACAATTAAAACTTAATAGTAGACAAATGCTATAAAAAGAGAATGGAATGGAGGTACGCTAACAGGCTTGATTAAAAGGACAGGAATGATGCATTAGTCAGGGCTCGACATAAGCAATCGCCCGATGGTCCGGGGCCAGTAAAAGAGTATGTCGGGCTAGTTGATTGGCCAGTCACTGGTCCGACTGGCCATCAGCAAAACAAACAGCAAACGTCATACACAGTGGCGCGAAGAGTGTCAATATTACTTCAGGTTATTTATAATAATGTCAAAGAACTACGAGGCTGATACGTGAAAGAGGACATTCCTAGTAGGGCTGGGCGGTATATTTTGTACAATATATTGATTTCTTGTTAAACGATATGGAATGAGGCAATACCGTTTATATCGATACAGTAGTTTGATACGAACACATCTGATAAATAGCGGAGGACGCAGTGTGAGCTCCAGCAGTGAAAGAACATACCGGTAGTACAATTTGTCCTAAACATGACACAAGCTTATGTTAAGCGCTTCAAAATAACTGGTAAGATATAACGTTAGTTAACAAGTTTAAAGCAGCTTGCATTGTCAGATACTCTGATACTGTTGCTGACTGACAGATTTAATACTTGTGCTATTTAATGCGTTTGAGACGTGGTGCTTTCCTCAGTGTTTAACTTACATTTACCTAGTATATTCTACATCTGTAAACGTTACAAAGTCAAACAAATATGTCCATTTCACTGTCAGGAGAGGACGAGCCCTCTGCAAGTGAATCTCCGCTAATATTCAAGATTGAAGCTTTCGTGAACGAGCGCCGCTGCAAGCATGCGCGCCAAACAGACGAGGACAATAGAATAGTAGTGCAATAATTCTGACTAAAATAAACATATTGCTAAAATATTTGTTGTTGGAGACAATAAATGTGCCATATGTGGAATTTTAAATCTACAAGTATGTTTTTATGAAAGTGACCATTATAATGGGGTAATCAAATGCAAGGTAATATAATTAGTTTGTGCTTTTGTTTTTATTTTCATTTTTAGTTTAGCCTTTAGTCATTTTAAAAACAAAAGCATTATTTTTGTTTTTAGATTGTAATGTTACAATGTTAAAATATAATGTGATTTTAACCACCTTTTTGCACATAATATATTGCATAGCCTACATTACATTCCCTATATATGTTTCCATATCCTTCAATATCAACATTGTTTGGATATCATTGAGCAGGATGTGAAAATGACTTTTTTTATTTTATTTTTATAAATAGAGATTTTCTTTATCCAAATAGAAACGTAGAAAGTAGGCTACCGAGATTAGGGGTGGGAGATATTGACAAAAATGAATATCTCGATATTTTTTTTCAATATCTCGATATCGATATTCAGACGATATTTTTGCAATCCTTCAAAGAAATGGCAAAGAAGGTCCAATTAGTCTTTTGACTTGCTGCATTTGACCTATTATTGTATAGAATTACTAGTACATAAAGATATGAGACATTATTGATTTAAAGACTCCTAAACTTTTTAAAATAATAAAATATTATTCAATAAGTCTTTATTGTTCTTTTATATTTTTAATATGGGTGTAACGGTTCACAAAATTCACGGTTCAGTTTGATATGATACAGCGGTGTCACGGTTCGGTACGTTTTCGACACAGCAAAAATAAAGAAATGCCATAAAAATTTCCTATTTATTAAAAGAAAAAATATTTTTAAATAAGTGTGAGTTTTCCTACATCTTGAAACTTTTAGTTTTATAAATGGGGGTAATCTTTGAAGCATGAACAAATAATGTTTTGGTCATCACATTGAAAATAACATTTAAATAACATTTGAGTTTTGAAGTGCTGGCAAAAGATGTGTGACGTACTTGAAAGCATTTTAATATTCCTCCCAAACTTCCTAGGTTACAAGTTAGTGTTACTACATTAAATCCATGGTGAATGATCAGTGGACTTAAAACCTATAACTAGTTTATTCATGGAACGATGTTTCTCCTGGTTTCAACGTCAGTGCTGTTTGATCCGTTAATAATGGAGAAATTGTAACGCTTCTCACTAGATCTCTCAGCGATGTTATTACTTAAGTGGCGAATTCAAATGCTTTGTTTACTGGATCTCTTATGTAGTAACGGTGTCGCTTAATCAAGATCGACTCGCGCTGCACTGACATTCGTCCGAACTGATAAACGGTCCGTGAAGCACAAAATAATGAGTTTCGTTCCGCTTTCATTACATTTTGCCATGTGATGTATGTCCAACAAAAGCCGACCAAGCCGTTATGCAAAATGCATAATTCGTGTTCGCTTCAGTCTTGTTATAGAATCAGATTCAGCGCGTTCTCCGTTTTTCCTTCATTGACATTTTTTTTAGGTCATAAATGTTAAACGAATGACAAAAATAATCAGGCAAACTAATATACTTTTGTCTAATTTCGCCATTTTGAGGTGAAAATAGGCCTATGTAACGTTAATCATCACTCATGTAATAATTAGTTGACTGTCATTGTGAGGGGACAAGAAAAATTTCTGCGGTAGCGCTATTTTAATCCATGACTTATGTTGCGAGCGAACTGTTTGCGCAACCTGATTCTCGAGACAAAACAGATCTAGTGTGACTGTCCCGAAGTTAGTAAACAAAGCTGTTTACACAGTAGCATTGTTTTCTCAGATCGGATAGCTATCTGATCGTGAAAAGACCAGGTGTAAATGCCCTTCGAAAACGCATTCGAGACGGATTTGAATCCGATCGCTCAAACCACTTCAGGAGGAGATCTGGGACTCATTCCAGACCAAACTGGACAAGTGTAAATGCATCTGGTTGTTGAAACCACATATGTAAATTTTACTCCTCCCAAAAATGCTAAAAAATAAACATGTGAGAGCGTGTTATAGGCTATATGTAATGTTATAGCCAGATATGACGGCGCTACTGCAACACGCATTACCGCAGATGAGAAACTCTAGCCTATTCATCAAGCCAACGAATCAATGTTGTCTGTGAATGTGTAAATTGTGATATTTCTTTTCAATGATTCTTGTGTATGAATTTTTTTTTTTTTTGTGCCGCCGTCTTGACCAGGTCTCTCTGGAAGAAGAGATAGCAATATCTCAATGTGATTCTCCTGGTTAAAAAATAAAGGAATAATAAAACAAACAAACTATCGCAAAGTCAGTCGCAGACGCTTAAACATCATCATTAAAAGTCAAGAAACGAAATGATCTTACCAGTGCTGTTGCCGCGCTCTCTTATTGTGGTCTTTGATTTTGATTTTTGCTGATGATCAATGAAATGCAGCTCATATCTGTTGCTTTCGGTGATATGAACTCCATTAAATCTGCATATAGTGCGGGAATTGAAGAGCGAAAACACATTTATGTGACCAGATGTAAACGGAATCGTTTTGATAAATCAGATAGCTATCCGATCTGAGAAAACGCATGAAGTGGCCAGTTGTAAACAGCCCCAGCTTGGGGCGCACACTTTTTCTGCCGCCAATTGATCTGTAGGTACGGTACTCTCTGCCTTTTCGTGTGTGACTGTGTTGTCATGAAAGTGACGTCATCAGTAAATGCTCCCTGTGACGCAAGCAGATCAACTAATCGATAATGACATTCGTTGACAATGATTTTCATAATCGATTATTATCGATTAGTTGTTGCAGCCCTAAAGTAAACATATTTTACATAGAGGCTACTCTCTGCTGTCTCAGACGATGACATTTTCCTGTCAGCCACCGTAACTTTTGTTGGTTGCAATTCGTAACCTCACCACTAGATACCACACTGCACCTTTAATTCATGTTTTAAATTAACATGAAACTTGCAATGCATTCAAACTAGGGGTTTAACAATATATCGTGACTGTCACAATATAATCGCAATACAAAAATACGTTCACACCGCCGCCGACTTGAGCTTCCAAAGCTACCGGAAGTCATTAATTTTCAATGGAAGCTGGCTTCTCTCAGCTGCAAGGAGCGTCAAATCCATCGGCGTTGCGTTTTGGGCGTTTTGAACGTCAATCAGAAAGTTGAAAGTAGCTCCACTTTATGGTAATGAGCTATGACGCGGTTCAGCGGCAAGCAGCGGCAAAAGCCAGGAACCAATCGGAATATAGACGTCCTCCGCGCTGGCTGATTCCGGAGAAACACGCGATGTAAACTTTCGTTCCTACCAAAACATTAGTTCAGATAAAATGGAGGAGAAGCTAATAATCGCCGTTGCTGGGTTTCCTATCATTTATGATATGACGTTGTTTGCTTATAGGGACCAGTTACAAAAGAACGAGGCATGGGATAAAATAGCTGGGATAGTTTACATTTTTGTTCTTAAAGTTGAACTTATTTTAACTTGAATGACGCGTTTTTTAAAACGCTGTGACATGCGCAAGACGCGGCAAAAGACACAAAGCTCGAGCACACAGTCTAGCGCGTGTTTACATAGTTAAATAGAAAAGCAGTGAAGTGGAATGCAAAAACACCAATCTCATGTGACATTTCATGTTGTGACACTTCTCTTCTCCCTGCTACGTCAGAGCGACCAAAGCGTCAACAAGCTTCCCCGTACTTTTTGACAAGCGTCCTTGACAGGGCGTCCAGAGCTTCTTTGCCGCTCAAGTCGCCGGCGGTGTGAACGTACGGTAAAACTCTGTAAACTTAACTACTATATGAATATAATGTACAATAATGCAATGGGGGAATATTTGTGGGTCCTGATAATGGCAAATGTCTGATGTTACCAGTAAAAAGTGGCATAGATTATTTTAAGTGTATATAGTCATTGAAAGAGTGCAAGCATAGGCTATTTATCTCAAATAATTCTGTTTTCAGCTTCAGAATCATGAATATTTTTATTCTGGTGTCACTATTGTCCTGTGCATTGGATTACCAGCACCAAGTCATTTTGTTAACGTTTTCCCATATGTCTTGGAGTATCGCAATAATATCGTATTGTAAGTTCGTATCAAATCATGACATGAGGGTATCGTTACAGTAGGGCTGTCGCGATAACCGCAATAATCGCAGTACCGCGCTACTGACAGGCCAACTGCAGAGAAACGCAAGTAACCGCAGCAACCGCGTTTTCTTTTTTCATAAGGCAACCCTTCGTAGTTCGTACCATGTGTATTGAATGTTAAATAAGTTAATAATGATAACAAGACTGTTTATCATGGTGATTTGTACAGAGGATTCGTGGATTTGGACTTAAGCCTAAACAGACAGTGAATGTGTTTGACTGAGCGCGTGCGATTACCTGCGTCTGTCTTTGAAGTCAAGTCATGTATATTCGTGAAAAGGTTGCCGTTTCCAAGGAAAGCGAAATATTTGTCGTAGGCTATTATCCTTTTAACGTGTAAGGGTATTTACCATGAATGGCGTCAGCGCTGGTCAGCATTACACAGCGCGAGGAAGCCGTGGGGGGAAAGCAGCGAGTCACGCATTGAATCAATGCCATTGGTCTCTATTAAGTGAAGCATTGCTTCCGCTTTGCCCAAAAGTGAAGCATTGCTGGCCAGCTGAGCCTTGAAAAGTGGAGCTCAAAGTTAAAAAAATAATTAACACCTTGTTTCATTACATCTATCATTTAAGGAATCAGCTTTTTTGAACGTTTTTGTTGAATGAACGGTTCAATGACTCACTCAAAGACAGTCCGTTGGCATAACAACTGCGCGCTGAGTGACAGTCTTTTAATGCGCAGAGACGCGGTTTAGTTTCGGTTACATTGGTTACATTGTTTTTGTGTATGCTGACCACATCATAACACGTATTTATATAGCAAATAAATATAAATAAATAAATGGCGGTAAAACCGCATATCGCGCTATTGAGCCACTCAAAATTACCGCAAGGGAAATTCCTTCACTGCGACAGCCCTACGTTACACTCCTAATTCAATCACATCAGTTCTAAAGTGTAGTGAAGACCAAACAACATACTTCATTTCAGCACACTATAATGGTGCACTCTAAAAAAAACGCTGGGTTTTTTAACACATGTTTGGGTCAAATATAGACAAAACCCAACAATTGGTTTAAATAAATCATTAAATACAATTTTTAAACCCAACTTTTGGGTTTGTCATTATTTGACCCAAACTTGGGTTGAAACAACCCAGCATTTTTTAGAGTGTAAATGAAGGACGTGCAGGACAAGCATATCATGTCAAGGGTAGAATGGATTTCATGAAACAAACGCCAGAGGCGTAAGGCAACTTTGTCTTCTTAAAGCAGGGCAGACAGGTCAAGCTTACAGTGTCTTACAAGGACAAAATAAAAGTCACAAAGAAGAGTCATTCGACCCTTTTCCTCCGATCACAGAGATCATGAAAACATGTGACGACAGTCATTTGAGAACAATATTCCTAAAAGACAACGATTCGTCTCTGTCTATTTAACCTTTGACAAGTACGAACACAGAGACCTGCGTTCTGATCCAGAGAGAGCAGTTGTCATGCATAGGCTAGTTATGAAACAGATTATTTTAGTCTTTCAAATATTCATATTATCATTGAAAAACTGGGTTGAAAGTTTATAGTTCGGATATAAACAAGTGATGCCTTCGGAATCTATCAAAATAGAGTACCTCTTGAAAATAACTTGGCACTTCAAATACAGATCGTATCAGTTACATTGTTACACCAGTAGGTGGCGAAAAGGAACTGTTAAAAAATTTATTTGTCATTGAATCATTCATTCAAGAGATTCATTCAAATTAGGGTTGGGCCGATGGACGATATCATTGTGATGGCTGACAGACATCACGTAGTTTAGCTTGCATCGCGATCACACACACACACACGTTTCCATGGTGACGCTTCATGCTTGGTACACCACAGCCAAAATAGCGCAGTATGAACGATGAATCGCTTTTATTTATAAATATTAACAAACTTGCTTACCATGTCATCAACTATCTTCTATTCCGATTCTCAAATATGTGTGAGTTTGTTTTGTTGTTTAAAAAACCTTTTATAAATTATCTTGATCTGTAACGTGAGATGGGCGCCGTCATGTTTGTTTGGGCCGCAGTTCAGAGATTACTGTCTGTTGGATTTATTACACCGCGTGCATTCATCAGTTTCTCCTGAAATACATGAAAGTGGCCGGTGAACTGGTAGAAAAATAGAGTTGCCTTTATAGATATTTACACTGTGTCTGATATGAATAAAAACTGTCTGCAAATATATTTGAATGGTTTGTTATTGCTGCTTCCATAGACACCATTGTGTATTTTACAAACTATAAATGTATTGTTTTGCTATAAATTATATGTATTTAAATGTCTGAAACCTAAAATAAACAGTATGTGGTTAAACACACTGAACAATTGTGATATAGCCTAGGACAAGCACTGAGTGCGTCCGTCTTTGGCTCAGCGCCAGCCATAGCGCGGAAGCACAGTTTGAATCTGGTAGTGATGTCACGTCACTGTACATTCGCTCCTTAGTGCTCAGCTGCTGCAGAGTTTGCCGAAATCGAAATTACTGATGAGATATAGAGGAAAATATCTAGTGGAAAAAAAGAATGTTACCTCCTCCCCCTCCCGATATCATCATCCATCGCGATGTTTCACTGTAGACATCGTCTGATACCAAATTGGTAGACATCGCCCAACCCTAATTCAAATCATGCTGATTCATATAGTAATGATCAATGAAACAATTAAGTATTCGGAAGAACTGTGATCTCTGTTTGAAACAAAAAAAATTGTGGTTCTCAATTTATCCAGAATTGACAGATTCCACAATATGTCAATATATATATATATATATATATATATATATATATATATATATATATTATTTTTATTTTATTTTTTTATTTTTGGCATACCAAGAGCACAAAGCATCCAAGAACTGCACTGCTGATCTGTTTAACACTGTACAGCTTGACCTTAACCCCGGTTTCACAGACTTAAGCTAGTCCCAGACTAAAATGCATGTTTGAGTTGTTTAAACTGAAAATTGCATTTAAATATCAGTCATCACTCTATATCTGCCAATAATGTGTCTTATTAAGATTTAAGTGGTTAGTTTTATGATCAAAGATCTGTAGTTTTAAAACATATAGCCTAATACAATGCAATACAATGATGATGATAGAGAGATGAACAAATAAACCTTCCTCAAAAGCCTGATGATCACATTTGATATGCATGATTTTTCTATAAAAGTATGTCTGGACAATCAAGTAAACCTGCTTCAGTCCAGTAAACGTTCCAATTTAAATATTACTAACAAAGTAAAAGTTAATCAGCAAACCAGTGCAGATTTGACACAGAAAGACATGTGAAGCTCGAGCTGAAAAAGGACGTTTGTACAATATACTAAAAGACTTTTACTTAATAAAAGAGTCTAAACTATCAATCAGAGACAGAAGGACTGGATTAGATAGTGTGAAAACGCAAAGTTTGGATCATGTTGATCATTTAGAGGCCTCGAAAATGACAGCTGTAGTGTTAGTGAGCCAACAGACAACATTTCTCAACACCAAAACACAGTAACGAAGCACAAAGGAGAACAACAACATTTTTGTTAAGCATGTATCTTCAAGCAGCATGTTTGGGTCACGAGAAATGAAGTTTATCTGAGGGTTAATAGCTAACATGTGCTCTAAACTAGCACAACCACCACCACCACACATTCCTGGAGAGTTTACAGGGTTAATGCATGAGCATCATGGGTAACCAGTCCCTAATGACCACGGCTAGATGAGTTTTCTCACACATTTTCCCTCAAACAAAGCTGCTTTTTTAACATCTTTGGTCAAAGATGAAGGCAGAGCCACAGGAGGTCCTGGTGTGCCTCATTCTCCAGCATAGAAGAAAACAACAGATGCCACAGCTGATCGTTTACAGCAACACTTTTCAGACACTTTATAGCATTCAAGGAGTTCACAAACACACCAAACATCCCAGCAACACAGAAAATCCAGAAAAATGTAAGTGTGCTAATAATGCAATGGCTCCACAAGGGAGGATCAGTGGACATGTGTTCTTCATCTTCGTCTTCATAGAGTGGGAAGAGCACGGAAAACAAAGGCCGTTTTGTTCTATAGCTCCAAACAACAAGGATGAACTGCAAGGAAATTGCCAAGAAGCTAATTATGCCACATGTAGTATCATTCCATACTTTTGTTTTCCAACCAAAATAAATATCACACAAACACATCCATTTAATAATGCAAGAGAATAATCATCCATTAAGGGTTTTTCATTAAACAATGACACATCTATAGAACATGATGACTGATTTATGAATTATAGCGGTGAATTCTGATTGGCTTTCAATGTAAATTGCTCATAAGTTGGGAAGAAATCATTCTGAATCCTCTGTCATTATGGCTAGAGCTGAGGTGTGGACTTTGCTATTCTCATACATTTCTTAAAATTAAGCTTTCAAAAGTTTTTTTTCCCCAGCGATGCCATAGACAGGGTTCGTGCAGATACTGTATAATAAAATTCAAGGACTTTCCGAACCAAAAGAACAGGCCTATCTTTATTATCTTTCAAATTCTAAAAAATGTAAATATATAAATAAACTAATAAAACAAAATGGTACAAACAAAGTGCAGCAGATGCAATGACTGTGGACTTTAACCATTGAAAAGATATTATAACAAAGTATTTATTCAAACTGATTTTTTTCTCCCATTAATATATACATTTGATTGACCTGAAGAATAAAAACACTATAGCCTCATAGCCATGCAAAATGGCTGCAGCATTAATTTTCATAAAATTTCATAATCATAAAAATCTTGTTTTATCAATAAAATTAAGCAATAATGTATAATATCATATGTCTTTTAATAATTCAAGCACTTTTCCAAGTACCTTTTCATAAATATGGCTGTTTCCAAGGGTTTTCCAGGACTTCAATTTCAAAAAGTCAAATTCAAGCACTTTAAGCACTTTGTACAAATCCTGCTTATTAGAATCTTTTTTGATTCTTTAGGTAGCACTAAATAACCATATTAATAATCTAAAATAACCTTTTTCCACTATAAAGAACCTTATAAAAATTCCACGAATGTTGAATGTTCTTCTATGTCAAAAAGGCCTTTATTTGCAAGAGTGTAGAATTAGTATGATTATTAAAACAGCCCAATTATTCAACCGAACCACCACCGAAAACATACAAAATCCTACAAATCATGGACAAGGCTGTTGATGATAATGACCACTTTTGCAATTATGGCTCAGTTATCAGTCAATGCTGATAGTTTTAAAATGAACAAATATCAACTAATCAAACAATCTGGTTGGAATATGTCGGTCAATTATTACAAATAATGAGAGAATACCTGCACTGTGAATCACATTAAACATAACGCTTGGATGTCTGAATGCAGTGTATGATGAATTACAGATGAATCAGTGCATAATCATGTGTACGGCGACCATGAGTCAACGAAACCGCAGTTGGCATGAGCATCATTCGGCTCAGCAAACTCAAATGAAGAGAGGAAACCGCGTACGTACCAAGTTTCTCCACGAGTTTGAGCATCACCCCGCCGATGTGAATTTCCCCGGTGACTCTGAGAGACACGTCCCTGTTGAGGTCAGTCACATTCATTTTCAGTTCCCAGGTCCCGTCTGCGTAGCAGCCGTCTGGCATCCGGATCCCGTCCAACGCCATACTTTAAAAACAGTCAAAACATCACAAAAATGAGGATCTGAAGTCTGGGAACTTCAGCAACAAGTGTCCAACTGGTCAAAGTAAAGCAAAGCTCTTGAGAGTGAGACAC
This sequence comes from Siphateles boraxobius, assembly GCF_051911475.1. NCBI lineage: Eukaryota > Metazoa > Chordata > Actinopteri > Cypriniformes > Leuciscidae > Siphateles > Siphateles boraxobius. The sequence goes on along the minus strand of NW_027508833.1, from coordinate 7,898,202 downwards.
AGATCTCAATAGCTAGTGAGCTGCACACCTAGACAACGTTTTTGGACATTATAGAGAGCTAGTGATGTTCTGATCTTGAATGAATCGTTCTTTTAAGCCGGTTGAAGCCGGTTCATATGAAGTAACCGGTCGAGACATTTCATTAATCGAACTGAAGTTGTTAGAAAATAAATGTGTCGTGGCATCATTACTTGATGATGTAAGGAACTGATTAATCGGTTTATGAACATTGAAACGAACTGTCCGAAAGAACCGGTTTCGCAGAAAGGAATCGAATCACTAATGACAGCACATGACATTTTGAGTTAAATGGTTAGTTCACCCAAAAATTTAAATTCTGTCATTAATTCCTCACCCTCATGTTCCAAATCTGTAAGACTTGCGTTCATCTTCTAAACACAAATGATATTTTTAATGAAATATGAGAGGTTTTTGTCACTCCATTGACAGTCTACGCAACTACCACTTTCATAAACATAATTTACCACTTTATATTAATCTCCAACGCGCATTCATGAGAGCACCACGGCACATGCGTGTTGTGTTGATGCGAGAACAAACGTTGTTGGGTAAAGGTGCATTGGAGAATCATTTTTTAAAATAAATTGGTAAATTATGGGTTTTTTTGGGCAAACAATGCACTCCTGTCCATACATAAAATTGCGGTTAAACCATGGGAGTCACATGGATTACTTTAATGATGTCTTTACTACCTTTGTGGCTTGAAAGTGGTAGTTGCGTAGGCTGTCAATGGAGGGACAGTAATCTCTTACATTTAATTAAAAAAGATCTGCATTTGTGTTTAGAAGATGAAGAAAAGTCTTACAGGTTTGGAACAACATGAGGGTGAGGAATTAATGACTGAATTTACATTTTTGGGTGAACTATCCCTTTAATACCAATGTGCACAGATAAAATAATACTTCATCAATGATAAAATGTGTAAATAAACTAGAAATAAATTGAATTAAAAGCTCTTCAGGTATGTCAAGTGGATAAGGGCATTAGAATTACTATAAATTAAATTATTATTAAACATTAGATTTACTTTGGAAATGCTTTAGCAAAACATTGTAATGTTTGTCACGTTTTTATCTGAATGGAATTGGTATTATTTCTAGAAGTCTGTGTGAACTAAATGCAGTAGTTAAATTATACCAGCCGCCTAATTCAATAAACTACAACAAAATATCATATTGGACGTTTTGATGAGTTTTAAATTCAGATTTAAACCTAAATATGATATTAAACCTGTAGCTCGTGTGACTAACGGTCAATCTCTGAGCTAGGGCTCGGATGACGTCAGCAGCCCCGCTCCAAATGCCAACTAAATAAAGACAGCCAGGTCAATGAGAGAAAACACACAAAAACGACCACGAAAGTTAGTTTACTCGCTTTTTTGGTAGGATACGAGAGTACGTAACACAAAGCAAAGTAACACGTAGGGTTATTTGTATACAGAGTTGGGGAGTAACGTTAGCTACGCCAGACAAATCCTGAGAGGAGTGAAATCATAGCGTTCACTAACCTTCACAAATACGCCGAAACAAATCCACAAAACACCACTTCACTTCCCAGAACTTCAACAGTTTGCGCGTTTTCTTTCCTTAGACCGCGTATTTAATCCTATCATGAGGAGGGTTCCCGAAAAAGAAGAAAATCGCCAAAGTCCAGCGACGGAGCTCCTGGAGGGTTTGCGTTAATGGAGTCCAGCGGCCGTTCTCTCTCTCTCTCTCTCTCTCTCTCTCTCTCTCTCTCTCTCTCTCTCTCTCTCTCTCTCTCTCTCACAGACACACACACACACACACACACTCACTCACACTCACACACACACTCTCTCTCTCTCTCTCTCTCTCTCTCTCTCTCTCTCTCTCTCTCTCTCTCTCTCTCTCTCTCTCCTCCAGCCCGCCCTCGGATAACGTCACTCACTCGCTCGCCATTCACTTCTCATGATAAATGACGTTTCTTATGGATACTAGCGTAACGTCAGTTTTTTGTTTAATTGGTTAACTAAAAATTGACAAAACCATTATTTTTCTTAGTGACTGTTTTGCGCCATTATATCGTTGAGAACATTATCCCAACAAACGTTGCCTAATGTGACAAGGTTATTATGAACAAACGTTCTCGTTAATAGGAAGTCCAAAGTCAGCTATTATTTAATAATGTTCTCAAAATATGATCATAAAATTATGATATAGCCTATCGGCTTTATTCGTTCGTGAAACGTTTTCGTAACTTAATGTGAATGTTAGCAAAACGTTCTTAGTTTGCTGTTGAAAAACATCTTTAAGCACTAAAAAAAAATACAATGCAATTAAAAGTGGAAACCTACTGATAGATCTTGTTTCCCAGTCATCATTCACTTTCTCATCATAGGTCTATTTCTAATGAATATTGGCATCAGTTCACTTTTCTGTGAAAGCCCGACCAATTATCCGTTCTGAATGGGTTAATTGTGTTAAACGATTGCGATCACGCTGATAACAAACAGTTAACAGTAGCCTAATAAAATACACAATTGTCGAATTAGTGATTCTCAGCTTTTCTATGGGAGTGAATCCAGGAGTTAACAGGCCATCTGGAATATTATTACACTACTGGAGTAGGAACTGCCTATTATGGAAATAAAATGTGGTTATAAATAACTTTAAGTAAAATGTAGCCTACACTGAATCAATCAATCAATCAGATAAATAGATAAATATACAGACAGTATATATATGTCTGTCTGTCTATCTATCTCTCTATTTATCTGTCTGTCTATATATATATATATATATATATATATATATATATATATATGTCTATCTATCTATGTGTCTTTCTATCTATCTATTTGTCTTTCTATTTATTTATCTGTATGTCTGTCTGTCTGTCTATCTTGCTTTTCTGCTCATTCTGCTTGATTCGGGTTTGCTAGATCTAAAGATTTAGTTCTATTTTTTTTTCCTGCATGAACAAAACTGAAGAAAGTTTTTTTTAAGCTAATAGTTTTCATATGTAAAAATAAATGAATAAAAAATAAGAATATAACCCAATATTTCCAGTCCAGCTCAAATGCGAATGGTGCTGCATGAAGGAATGTGTGCCTGAGCCGTGGATCTGCATCAGAAGAATGTATAACCTCTTCTCTAACCTCCTCTGTTCTGCCATTGCCTTTTTAGGCTGTGTTTTAATTAGTGTGTAAACAGAGCAGGGAAATGAGAAGCTGTGTGTGTGTGTGTGTGTGTGTGTGTGTGTGTGTGTGTGTGTGTGTGTGTGTGTGTGTGTGTGTGTGTGTGTGTGTGTGTGTGTGTGTGTGTGTGTGTGTGTGTGTGTGTGTGTGTGCGTGTGCAGTGATGAGAGCTTACTTAATGTGACTCTGAAAGTGTAGAATTTCTGAAAAGGGCTCTTATATTGTTCAGAACGAGAAAGTTGTTTATCAGCTCTATGCAGGAGTACAATGCCAGCGAGCAAAATCACTGCAGTGCTGGTTCCTAAAGTTTTCTATTTGGTCAATAGGACGTAACAAAGATGTAAGACATAAAAAGAGACAAACATTGACCCATTTACTAAAACTTAAGCAAAGTGAATGCAAATCTACTGTAAAAGGAGTAGCATTGAAATAAGGATGGGTTGCTGGAGAATAGTAATAGCTGCCATCTAGTGGCCAACTCTCAATAAAAGCTGAAAAACTGCAGATATGATGATTACACACGAATTGGATCAATGTTTTCTGTGTAGTGACCGATTTTTTCAACAACTCTATTATATATACATATATATTTATTATTTGAGCACTGAAAAGAGCAGCAAAGTTCAAAGAAAGAGCAATTAAATGTTGCCCCGCTGCTATGAACTAATACTTAAATAAACTTTGTAGCCAAAAACAGGTAAACTTAAGTTATTTATTTCTTTGTCTTACATGAGAAACACTTAAGCAAATGATTGATGGTTCAGATAACCAAACATGGAGACACACACACTCACTCTCTCTCACACACAAAAGCACAACAGTGATTCCCAACCTGTAGGATGTTGATAAGACTTAGCTTTGTTTGTGTATAAACCTGTAAAACAAAAACTTGTGTAATACGTCCATATATGTGTTATCGTTATTGATTTATGTTGACTTTCTCCTCTTAACCTTATATGACAGGCCTCCAATATCCGATATTTGCATTGGATATTGTGAATATTGTTGGCTCTTTGAAGAATCGATTTGTTCCTCTTTTGTGTCACTTTGGATAAAAAAATTTTTTTTTGATACTTTGTGATTGTTAAATTGCACCACTTAAAACAGCAAATAATTTTACCACCGCTGAACATCCAAGATTTCACTTATAAATAAAAATATACAGTGCAGCTTACGAATATCCAGTGTAGCATGAGTTCACAAGAACATGTTTCTGTACTTGATGGGATAAAACAACAACAAGCTGGGAAAAACAAGTATAATGGGAACAAAAATAAACAAACACTGATCATGTCAGCCATGCAGGTCTCAATCTCAACAGACAAGCTCTCTATCATGTCACTTATTGTCCTTCACATCTTGGACATTTCTGCTGTTAAAGTGCAGATGAACATCAGAATCATAAACATGTGACCTTTATGGACATGTAAATAGTGACTGAAGATCAAACGCTTCAGAGGAACAGGAACATCAAACTACATGAGAGAACAGTCTTGAGCCCCTAATGCCTAAATATCATGTTTTCCATGAGCTAGCTTCTACATTTTAATAGTGTTGTTATTCGTGGCACATATTAACGCTAAAACGGCAGTACAAGTGAAGGGAGAATCTTCCGGAAACCCGTCAAGGTTAGATTGCAAGTTTTGTGAGATGTAAAGACTTTATAACTTGCTCACAAACACTTGGAATGATTTGGCTATAAAAACTGATGCCCGGCCATCCATAACCATTCATAATCACGTCAATAAAATAATTAAATAATATAGTTATGAGGGCACAATGAAGAAACTCAAGTGTCCTTCTGCATAAAAATACAATTGTGTTAACAATAAACATAAGTTATGCATGAAACAGATATTGATTTCTCAAGTCAAAACAAAAATATCTATAAAAAGTAGACATTTAAATAAGTGGTGTTCATTATTAGGGAGTTATTATGTACCGCTGACTAAGTAAAAGGAAATTGATTCGACCCATATACTGCACACACTCTCTGCATACCATTCTTTGGACTTGCATTATGTAAAAAAATATTACAGTTTCTTAACGCGATTCAGCGCTGCATGTTTGCATAGTCCAGCCTGTGTCCGTACGGGAAAGGCTTCGGGAAGAAACTCAGAGGCACCAAGTGTTGTTTAAAGTGTTCGGGATGGACCGGATGGGGTCAGTCTTTATTGTGTGTGTGTTCTGCCTGGTCTGAGCTCTGAGGCCTGTATATGAAGGTCAGGAGGAACAGGGCCACATCATGGGACGTCCAGTAGGCCGTGTGTGAGGTCACAGCTGACCAATAGCGGCTCTCCACCAAACCCTCACGAAGCTCATAGTCCATGCGGTGCTCCATCTCAACTGGGACACACACAACAACCAAAATCAATAGCAGAAAGAAAGTTATTTCTAGGTGAATGATCCTTTTCCGTCGCATTTGTAACAAATCCTTCCCTCACGGATCAAAATGACCCAAGCCCTAAAATTATACTTTTTTTTTGTCCAGAAAGGTTATTATATTTCATTTTGATAATGTTTTTTCTATTTTTTAATGCAATTTTTTTGGGAGATTTTTTTTTATTTTTTTTATTTAGTTTTCCTTTAAATTACTAGATTTAAATCAAATAAATACTAATTTAGGACATTCCTCACAATTCTTTCTACTTTCACACTTTCATGCCTAACCCTTTTAATTCGGCTCAAAATATCTTACATTGGGTGTGTTTGTGAACTCTTGTGGAAAAAAAATAATATATAAACTTGTATATAATAATAAACTTGATATTTCACGACTTTAGCCACTAGATGGCCTTATATCTCTATATGGAGCAAGGGTTAGGGTTAGGGTTGTTCCGCTGGGTCCTAAAGTCAGTTCTTCAGTAAGGCCGTGTGTCCACCAAAGCGGTTTTAGCCGGCTGAAAAAGCTAGACGCTCTGCTGAAAACGCCTAGCTGTGGGCGCTTGAGAGCGTTTTGGCAGTGCTGCGTTTTTTCAGTTGAGACGATTCGTTGCTATGATACAGAATATCCGCAGCACAGTTTACTTGTAACTGATTTCGCAGATAATTTGTTTCATACTAAAAAAATATTTTCATCCATTTTGTTCGGTTAGCTCTGCCGGTTGACGTCGTTGTTCAGAAAGAATGTTTTGACAGTTGGTCGGTGTGATATTTGTCCCACCCCTCCTCCACTGTGATTGGACGGCTGTGTAAAAAGTGACAGTGATGAGCGCAGCGTTTTACCCAAAGTTGAACATTTTTCAACTCTCGGCAAACAGTAAAAAATGCCGGGCGCTCAGCGCTTGAGCGTTAAATACACGCTCAGTGTCTCGTTACTACGCTCATGGCGTTTAAAAAAACGGGGCGCTCCCATTGAAAACAATTAGAATTTTACGCCAGGTGCGTGAAAAACCGCTTTGGTGGACACACGGCCTAAGCATTCAGATACACATGTAGAACTTATAAAAAAAAAATTTGGGGTAAAGTTTTAGCATTTTTAGTTAGAATTTTGAGCATTTTTAGGTTTTTCTATGTGTACTGAAAAACCTAAAAGGTTTTCTATGTGTATCATGGAAAATTGCAGTATTTATAATTGTTCAGTTCATTTATTTATAAAGCACATTTAAAACAGTCACAAGGCTAACCAAAGTGCTGTACAAGCATAAGATAAAGATTAGAGAGAAAAACAGCTAAGAAGCTACATGTACAAATTTAAAACAGAGAACAATGAAGACAAAATAGGCAAAATATAATCAAACATACAGAGTAAAGATATTAACAAGCTTTCCTACTGAAGCTTTCCTCGCATTCCATTCATTCCTATGGGGGTCAAATTGACCCACGAGGGAAGGATTTGTTACTTTTTAAAACTTCAACCACAAAACTCCTCGAATCCCTAAAAAAAAAAAAAAGTGTATTCATGGTTCATATATAATGTTTGTTTTTTTCTACTTTGTTGTAACTATTTTTATTATGGTGGCATTATTTTTGATTAAAAAAAATAGAGTAAGTACAGTAACATTGTGAAAAATAATTAAAATTTTAAAAAACTGAATATATGACATATATATATATATGTGAATATATTGTGTATTAAATTAATTGACCACGATTCAGTTTGTGATTTCAGAATGTTCAAGAACTGTGCTTAAATAAAAAAGTTAAGAGAGAAAAAAAAATGTTTTTGTGTGTTTTTACCATTTTAATTTTGACTATTAATTTAGAGTTTTGAATACACACACACACACACACACACACACACACACACACACACACACACACACACACACACACACACACACACACACACACAAAAGTTTGGAATAATTAAGATGTTTTATCTATTTTTGAAAGAATTCTCTTCTGCACACCAAGGTTGCATTTATTTGATAAAAATACAGTAAAAACAGTGAAATATTATTACCAATTTAAAAGTACCTGTTTTCTATGTGAATATATGTGAAAATGTAATTTATTCCCGTGATCAAAGCTGCATTTTCAGCATCATTACCAGTCTTCAATGTCACGTGATCCTTCAGAAATCATTCTGATGCTGATCTGATTCTCAAGGAACATTTATGATTATTATCATTGTACATTTTTGTGAAAACTGTGATATTTTATTTATTTATTAATATTAAGTTCAAAATAACTGCATTAGTTTGAAATATAAATTTTGTGTAACATTATAAATTCCATTACTGTCCCTTTTTTATCAATTTAATGCATCCTTGCTTAAGGAAAGTATTGGATTCTTTCACACTATAGTTTGATTCATCATCTCACCACATTAAAAAGACACAAACAGTTGGCTGTACACACCTGCTGCATCGAATAAAGAGGAGGAAGAGGATGGAGATATGGCGGAGTATGAGAAAGTGCTTTGGCTGTCCTCACTGTCACACACCCCAGAATCCCCGGCTGATGGCAGGCTGGGTGAGCGAGAGAAACGGGAGAATAAAATCCCGCCGATGCCCTTGCCGATACTCGCAGCACCTGCACAAACACAAGGTCACAGATTAGAAGACAACACCTGGTCATGCAGACTATTACTGTGTGGGATTTTCTGTGATCCAGTTACAATCCAGTTGTCAATGTTTTTCATTCTAAAATTGGTCATAATTCACAGTATCTCTCTCTTTTTTCTTCTTTTTTTTTCTGCTGCCTATAAAGTCCCCATGAAATCAAAGAATTATTTTTTATGGAAAATTGCAGTATTTATAATAGTTCAGTTCATTTATAAAGCACATTTAAAACAGTCACAAGGCTGACCAAAGTGCTGTACAAGCATAAGATAAAGATTAGAGAGAAAAACAGCTAAGAAGCTACATGTACAAATTTAAAACAGAGAACAATGAAGAAAAAATAGGCAAAATATAAGTCAAACATACAGAGTAAAGATATTAACAAGCATTAAAAGCTAAGGAAAGAAATGGGTTTTTAGCAGAGATTTAAAAACTGATAAAGAAGGAGCTACTCCAAGTTGTGCCGGCAAGCTGTTCCACAGTCTAGGCCCTACCACCGAAAAGGCTCGGTGTCTCCTCTACGTTTGAGCCTAGTACAAGGAACAGCATATTTAGATTACTAGATCTTAAGTCACGGGATGGACAATAGGAATGAAAAAGTTCAGACAGGTAACTTGGAGTAAGATGATGCAGACATTTATACACATAGAAGAATTTTATAGTCAATCCTAGATTGGACCGGTAACCAATGGAGAGCTCGCTGGATGGGAGTGACATGATCAAATTTATGTCTTTTCATAAGGAATTTGGCCGAAGCATTTTGGACCAATTGGAGACGAAAGAGCTGGGACTTAGAAATGCCGCAGTACAATGAATTACAGTAATCCAAGCGGGATGTTATAAAAGCATGAATAGCTGTCTCAAGGGATTTTTCTGGCACTAAGTGCTTAATTTTAGCAAGAAGGCGGAGTTGAAAAAAGTTAGATGCGACCACAGAGTACACCTGTTTCTCTAGAGTTAATCGACTGTCAAGGAACACTCCCAGATTCCGTACGCAGCTTGTATTAAAAACATATAAGTTACCCAAAGAGTTGTCAAATACAAATTTGTCTGATGGGCCAAAAACTATAACCTCAGTCTTTGAATTGTTTAATGTTAGAAAGTTGCTTGCCAGCCAGAGCTTTACCTCATCGAGGCAATCCATTAAAAATTTAAATGCAGAGGGGTCATTTTATTTGAATCGGCAAATAGATCTGTGTATCGTCCGCATAAAAATGGAAAGAGACACCATGCCTTCCTAGAATCGGGCCAAGAGGGAGCATGTACAGAGAGAAAAGCGAGGGAGACAAGATAGAGCTCTGGGGGAAGTCCGGTTTCAAGGAGAGAAGCAGAGGAGGTGACACTGCCAATCCTGACTGAAAAATATGTATCAGTTAAGTAGGATTTTGACCATTTTAAGACTGAACCTTTCAGCCCCACATCGTTTAATCTAGATAAGAGCAGTGAATGATTGACAGTATCAAAAGCTGCAGATAAGTCTAAGAGAACCAGAACCACAGGGTCTCCAGCATCAGTGGCAACAAAAATGTCATTTAACACTCTCAGCAGATTCTGTGCTGTGAAAATACTTAAAACCAGACTGAAACATTTCAGAAATATTTGACTTAATTAGGGATGAATGCAGCTGACACAATGCAGTTTTTTCCAAAACCTTTGTAATAAATGGAATCACAGAGATGGGTCGGTAAGCTTTTAAGGAGGGCTTCTTGAGTACTCGAGTGACAAAGATCATTGTATTTAAAGGGTTAGTTAGTTGTAGTAGTTGTATTAAAAGGGTTAGTTAGAGAACTGAACAAGAAGTATTAGAAGAAGAACATCCTCTTCTCAGTTCTCGCGCATGCGTCGTGGAAATCTCTTGAACTCTCGTCTCAGGCCCACAAGGAAGAAAAGGAATAGTCGAATAAAGTCGTTATTTATGTTGTTGTTTTTTTCGGAAAAAAAGTATTCTCGTCGCTTGATAAACTTATAGTTGAGCCACTGTAGGCACATGGAATATTTAAACATGTTCTTTAATGACTTTCTGGGCCGTCAAGTTTCATTCCCTTAGGCAGCCTATGTAGCAGTGATCCACCTCTCAGATTTAATCAAAAATATCTTCATTTGTGTTCCGAAGATGAACGAAGGTCTTACGGGGTTGGTACAGCATGGGGGTGAGTAATTAATGACTTAATTTTCATTTTTGGGTGAACTAACCCTTTAAATACAATAGGCTTATAGTCAGAGATCAGAGTATCCAATATTTCAATCTCAGAGATGGAAAAACCATTAGTAAGCACTACATCCAAAGTGTGGCCGTGGATATGAGTAGGATAATTTATCCACTGTACTAAATTATAAGACTCGATGACACTTAAAAATTCCTTTGAAAGAGTATTAGACGGGCAACAAACATGAATATTAAAATCACCAAGTAATACAAATCAATTAAATTAGTAAAATACAAAAATGAAGTCCTTTGCAAGATGTGGGGGGCAATACAACACTGCTAGCAGAACAGGGCCATTCCACTCAAGCCTTAATAACTGCACTTCAAAACTAGAAAAAATCCTTGCAGAGACCATTTTACAATGCGTGAGGAAAGACTGTTTTAAAATGGTCACCAAGCCACCCCCACGACCGTTATCCCGGGGAGAATTAAAAAACGAGCAGTCATTAGGAACCACTTCAGAAAAGGGACTTAAATCTCCCACCTGTGTCCAAGATTCCGTGATAAACAAGTCCAGCTTGTGCGAGAAGAAAAAAACGTTTAGCAAGAACGTCTTATTCACCAGGGAATGAGCGTTTAACAAAGACATTTTTGGTGGAGTAATGATGTTGCGGGTGAGCTGAGCTCTGCTCAGTGGACGAAGATTCGCATAATTCACCCCTACTTGACGCGTACAAACGCGGATGAGGGCAGAGTCCGGCCATTGGCTCGGAGACAAGTAGGCAAGGTGAATGGGGCGAAGCCAGCGCGAGGAGAGATCCAGTGAACAGTGTACAGCATAACCATCTCGGACCGACTTCCATATCGGAGACATGAGGCTAGCTTTAAAACTAGCTTGGAGCTGGACTTTCCGTCGGATGGAGATCCCAGCCCGTTTCCCACGTTTCCTCCTGCGCTTTCTCCGTGCTAGATCGAGAGGCCAACAACATATATAGGCCGGTATATACAAGGGCACAGGCCCGTAAGGTTCGTAAATGAAACGATCAGCATCGGCCGAATATTCAGCGACATTAGACGATAATAAATGATTTATCCGTTGACATCATTGTTTTAAAACAAATTATGCTCCTGGTAATCTTGAATCAGAGTAACTCTTGCAGCATCTCTTCTCTTCTCTGATGATGAGGGCAGGGCTATAACCTGTCACTCACATGAGATCAGCCAATAGCAAACCACAACCATCCAATCAATTCCCCACAGACACAATCAAGCCCCGCCCACATTTGTTCTAGTTCCAGAAGCGTTTCACTTGGTTATACGGCAGAATAGGGAAGAATAGAGTAACGCAACTTCTGTTTCATGGCAACTTTAAGACTTCTAAGTAAATGCAGAAAATGCAGGAAATGCAGGAAAGCTAAATGTATGTGGCAGAAAACAAAGCTAGAAATAAATTATAATATTTTAGGTATTTTCCCAAGGTCCTTAAAGTTCCCCTGTGGTGAACATCAAGCTTTTAAATGTTGTTTATATGTCTCTGTGGTGTTTTTAATATGCTTTAAGAGAAACCATGTGTAAATTGGTTGCGTGGCTTTCTGGTCATTTAACGCAAAACAATCGATTGCTCCTGTCTGCCTCGCTGCCTGCTGTGCTGTGAGTTTTGTTTGCTTCGAGGCTGTAAACTCCGTCTAAGCCTCGTATTAGCTTCGTATTTCTTTCTGTTTTGAACCATCATTTACTATCATTTCTAATTGTTTATACTACTAATTACAGCTTACTTATCATTCACTAGCTTCCGTTATTCTTAGCACGACACACTAGTAACTCGCTAGTCTGTTAACGCGCCACCCGCGCGCTCAGTTTATTTATTTATTTTTCTCGCGCTCGCCCGCGCCACTGAGTTCATAAAAGCCCAGGTGAGTAAGAATCAGTCAACAAACACGGTGAGTAATGTCTTGTCCTTTTATTGTCACCTGCACTTCATGCCACATGTTTAGTATAGCCTTCCCCGTCAGCAATATAGGATATATATGTGATAAATCCAAGGAAACAGTCAGGCTGACGGAGAAGATTTCAGAACTAGAGACACGCATCCAAACTTTAATTGAGGATAGTAAGTGTGCAAGAGCTTTAGATACTATTTTGGATGCGCCTAGCATAGTGAACCCTTTACATGATCCGGTTCCGGCTGAATTATTGCCTGTGCAGCCAGGCAGATGGGTGACAGTGAGGGATCGCTCTAGTCGCGGATCAAAAAAACCACTCTTCCGTTCCGATTACCACAACAAATCGATTTGCCCCACTCTGTGAAACACCGACTGAGAATTCTGTTGATTGTGCCCTGGTAATTGGCGATTCTGTTATACGGAACGTGAAAATAGAGACACCAGCCAGCATAGTCACATGTTTGCCGGGAGCCAGCGCGCCTGACATCAAAGCAAATTTAAAAGTGCTGGCTAATGTTAATCGTAAATTCTCTAAGATTATTATTCACGTCGGCACTAATGATGTTCGACTTTGCCAGTCGGGGATCACCAAAATTAACATTAAAGAGGTGTTTGAACTTGCAAGCACGATGTCAGGCACTGTAATTTGCTCTAGCCCCCTTCCTGTCCGAAGGAGTGATGAGATAGTTAGTAGATTGTGTTCACTCAATGGCTGGCTGTCAAAGTGGTGTCCGCAAAATAATATAGAATTCGTAGACAATTGGAAAAGTTTTTGGGGCAAACCTGGCCTGTTGAAAAGAGATGGTATTCATCCCTCCTGGGATGGTGCTGCTCTTCTCTCTAGTAATTTGGCTCATAGTCTGAGAAATAAAACATGACAATCTGGGGCTCAGGTCAGGAAGCAGACAGACTGGCTAAACCGACCGTCTGCAAGCGGCCTCGCGTCACCAAGGTCAGATAAATCCCATCACATAGAGGCTCTTTCACCTAGATATCATCATATAGAGACTGTGTCTGTTCCCCGAATTTGGAAATACAAAAAACTTCCAAACCTATCTAAGGTTAAAAATTTAATTGATGTTCAACATATAAAAAACATATTTTACAGATGAGCAAACGATAAAGCTTGGGTTGCTGAATATTCGATCCCTTACTTCAAATGCACTTAATGTTAATGATATGATTTCAGATTATAACCTAGATGTGCTGTGTTTGACAGAAACCTGGCTAAAACCAAACGATTACTTTACTTTAAATGAGTCCACCCCGCAAGATTACTGTTATAAACATGAACCTCGTCCGAAAGGCAAAGCAGGAGGTGTTGCTGTAATTTATAGTAATATTTTCAAAACCACTAAGAAATCTAGTTTTAAATATACTTCTTTTGAAGTGTTGGTGCTTAATGTAAAAATATATAGTGTAAACGATAAATCACGTTTGAAAATTCTGCTGGCTACTGTATACAGGCCACCAGGGGACCATAAAGACTTTATCAAAGAGTTTGCTGACTTTCTATCAGAATTAGTTTGGCTGCAGATAAAGTACTAATTGTTGGTGATTTTAATATAAATGTAGATAATGAAAAAGATGCATTGGGATTGGCATTTAAAGACATTGTAAACTCCATTGGAGTTAGACAACACGTGTCAGGACCTAATTATTGTCGTAATCATACTCTAGATCTAATATTATCACATGGAATCAATGTTGATGCTGTTGAAATACTGCAGCAGAGCGACGACATCTCAGATCATTATCTAGTCTCATGTAAATTACATTTAGCCGAGGCTGCAAAGCCGACTCCGTGTTATAAATATGTTAGACCTATCACTTCTGCCACGAAAGATTGCTTTATCAATAATCTTCCTGATCAGTTTCATTTCAGCATCCCAGATAGCTTAGAAGAACTCGCAACAGAAACTTTTAACTCTCTCTTTTCCAGCACTTTAGACGCAGTTGCGCTGCGCTTAAAGAAGATTAAAATAAATAGTCCAACGCCGTGGTACAACGAGCACACCCGGGCCCTTAAGAGAACAGCCAGAAAAATGGAGCGCAGCTGGAAGAAAACAAAACTAGAGTTATTTCGGATTGCATGGAAGGAGTGCTCGATTGCTTACAGAGAGGCTTTAAAAGCTGCTAGATCTGCTTATTTTTCAACCCTATTAGAAGAAAATAAACATAATCCTAGGTATTTATTTGAAAAAGTGGCTAAACTAACGAAAAAGAAAACGTCAAGCCCAGAAGTTTCCAAGAAACACAGCAGTAATGACTTTATGAACTTCTTCACTTATAAGATCAATAATATCAGGGACAAAATTATAACTATGCAACCGTTTACTACAGTATCGCATCAGGGAGTGCATTGTAGTCTCCCTGAGGAAAAATTTGATTCATTTGTTGCTATAGGAGAATAAGAATTTAGCAAAATCGTTAACTCATCTAAATCGACAACTTGTATGTTAGACCCTATACAGACTAAACGATTGAAAGAGATGCTTCCAGAGGTCACAATATACTCCTCAACAGACTGGGAAGGTCATTATTTAGCTCAATTTAGAAGGCAGAGGCTACTTTGTGAGCATAGGCAGTTATGAATCTGACTGGACTGCTTTGACACATTGAGTTAAACACTGTTCAATCCATGCGCCTCTACTCTTCAGTGTGTATATGCTCCCGTTAGGCCAAATAATTCAAAACAACAATATTGCTCATCTCAGCTATGCAGATGACACCCATATCTACCTAGCTTTGTCACCATGCTGCTATAGAGCAAGTACAGGACTTGCTAATGCAAATCCATCCACCACACACTGTTGTGAGCAGGTAAGATATGCTGCTACTGTACAATACTGCACATGAATTGCCTGTAGCATATCTATACAGGTGGAGGGTTTCTGAAAGCACGCAGCAACTGCTTCAGCAAATGCTACCAAATATTTGAAGGTTGAGCAGCGAGCTCATTGGCTACTGATACAGCAGGAACCAATCAGCTGTGTCCTATAGAGAATGATGTGATTGCGAGCGGATTCAGTTAAAGGACCTATCAGTCTGCGCCATCTAGAGTTTCGTGACAGAACTTTGTATTTAGCAACTGGATGTGCCAAAACTTTCTTCAGTTAAATAAAGATAAAACAGGTAGTCGTATTTGGCAAAAAGATGAAGTATCAAAGGTATATGCTTATCTTGACACCAGGGGTCTAAAAACTAAACATGAAGTCAGGAATCTTGGTGTCATCCTAAGCTTCAGAAGCCATTACTAAATCAGCCAACTACCATCCAAAAAGCATAGTGCGAATCAGATCCTTTGTGTCTGAGGAATACCTAGAGAAGCTTATTCATGCGTTTGTCAGATGTACCTAGTATGCTGGCCTTGCCCAGGTTGGTGATGGACTCTCCGTAGTGTCGACTGGCCAGGATAGGTGAGGTGCTGGGACTGTTGTCTGTGTCGTTACTGACGTTTATATATGTGGGTCTGATCTCATCATATGGACTGGAGTTGGTGGTGTTACACCTACAAAGCAACATCAAAATCAACATTCAAAATCATATCAGAAAATCCCAACATATAGAATTATTGCAAATGTAACCTTTAAACTCAGAGGAGAGTGATTCTCAACTAGGGGTCTGTGGCCCACAGCAAACTTACAAACATATTTAAATTTAAATTAATAATAATATTAATACACTACTGGTCAAAAGATTGGAATACATTTTTTTTTAATGATTTTGAAAGAAGTGTCTTCTGCTCACAATATTTTGATCAAAGATAGAGTAAATACAGTGACATTATGAAAAATAATTACCATTTTAAATAACTGAATATATGTGTGAATATATTGTTAAACTAATTTATTCCTGTGATCAAAGCTGAATTTTCATCATCCTTACTCCAGTCTTCAGTGTCACATGATCCTTCAGAAATCACTCTATGATGATGATTTTCAGCAATGATGTATTAAATTGATCAAAAAAGACAGTAAAGATTTCTATTTCAAATAAATGCTGTTCTTTTGTACTTTCTATTCAACAAAGAATTCAGAAGAAAATGTAAAAAAATAACAAAAAAACCCAGCAAAAACTGTTTTCAACATTAATATTGGAACCATTATTAATGATTGATCATCAGCAATAATAACAATAAAAACTGAAAAATAATAATAAAAACAGAGCATCAAATCATCATATTAGAATGATTTCTGAATGATCATGTGACACTGAAGACTGGAGTAATGATGAAGAAAATTCAGCTTTGATCAAAGGAATAAATTACATTACACAATATATTCACATAGAAAACTTATTTTAAACTGTAATATGTCAAAATATTTCTGTTTTTAATGTATCTTCGATCAAAAAAACTGATGAGCATAAGAGACTTCTTTTAAAAATATTTTTTAAAAATCTTCTGACCAGTAATGATTTCCATTACACGAGAGTAGATGTTAAAAATCAGTTGTACTCAGCTTTCGCCAAGATAAGCACCAACTAAGACATAGCATTACAGTAGCCTATGCTTCTCCCATCCATTTACGCTTCTTTCCATATGGTGATGTAAATCTCCTTCTGTCTAGTGTTAACACGCGTCAGCACACACAACGGCTGCAACCACAGTGCGGTCCCCCCATGACAACCGTCTGGATTGAGCTGAGTAGGGGACATCTCTAGGGTCTTCAAGTGGGCACCTTCAATCCTCAGTGTTTCGTCGACTAGCCCACGACACCTCAAGAGGGCTCGACAGTGACTCTGGCGTCCCAGAGTCACCCCCCTCCGTCCCCCACTCAACTCAGCCCAGCTTACTGACCTCTACATCCCTCCTGCTGCTGGCCACTGAATCCGACGTCTCTGAGGAACCGGGTTGTAGAGTGTGCCACAAAACCTCGACAACCCACTTCCACTGGATAAACCTGGACTCTCCATCCTCGATGTTCTGCTTCAGTGGCCAGATGAGCATACCGCAGTTTCTTCCTCTCATATGCCTCATCTACCGCATCCTCCCATGGCACTGTTAACTCTATCAGTTGAGCAAAGCGTGTTGATCCAGACCAAAAAACAATATCTGGTCGTAGGTTAGTGGTGGCAATCTCAGGTGGAAAAATAAGCCGTTGATCAAGATCAGCCAGCATCTTCCAGTCCCTAGCAGCTTCCAGTTGTCCTGGCCGAGAATCGGTGTTAGCACCTTTTCTTTGTGGTTGCTCGCCTGAGGAATATTGTCTTCTGCGTGTAATGTTTTGCTAGAACAGGCGGCAACTTATTGGTCATACTACGCTTGCCTTCCAATGCTAAAGCCAAAGATCGCAATACTTAGTCATGGCGCCAAGTAAACCGACCTTGGCCACCTTACATCCTGTCAAAATGTGCCTTAATGTGGCAGGTGATGAACACAAAGGACAAGAGGGATCCTCTCCTACCCAGAGGTTTAGGTTCTGCGGTGATGGGAGAACATCATATGTTGACCTGATAAGGAAACTGATCCTACTCTCTTCCATTGACCAAAGATCTTGCCAGCCCATTTTGCGTTGTTCCACACTCTCCCATCTCATCCACTTTCCCTGCTTGGCCTGGGAAATGGCCTTTATACATCTCATCCTCTCCTCCTGCTTTCGCACCTCGTTGACTACCAGCTTCCTCCTTTGAGCTGGGCCTGCCTTGTGCCATATAGGAGGAGCTAAACTGAGCCCAAAATCCCCTCTTCCATGCTGTACCTGTCCCACGATATCCCCAATTTGAAGGTCAGCCTTTGCCTCTACTACAGATTTCTTTGCTGACCACTTTCTACCAGTTTTTACCACAGGGGCTGCCTCCCTTACACATTTGTCGCGTGACTCAGCTAAAGTCATTTCGAGTCTGACCTTGACACCCTTAAAGTCCTCGGTTAAAGCAGAGACTGGCAGCTGCAATACTCCTTTACTATAAAGTCCCACTAGCTGAGGCAGCGTGGAACTCCCAACCATTTCCTGATGTATGAACTTAACGCTTTCCAGCTTATCCACTGTTGTCAAAAAAACCTCGTACACAGTCAGTGGCCACAGCAACCTTGTCAGTAGACCAAACTGAAAGCACCAGAGTTTTAGTTTGCCTGGTAGAGCACAGCTGTTTATGCTCTTCAACCCTTCCACTGCTTGTCGTCTAACTTCTCCCACTCGAACTGTGTCCTTTAGATCCCCATCGTACCATCTCCCAAGACTCTTCACTGGCTTCTCAGAAACTTTTGGTATTGCCTCACCATTAATGAAGAATGTTTTATCTACTACCTTTCCTTTAACTATCGAGATGCTCCTTGATTTAGAGGGCTTAAATTGCATTCGTGCTCATTCGATATTATCTGTTAACTTCCCCAATAACCGATTAGTGCAGGATACTGTTGTAGTCATGGTTTTCATGTCATCCATGTATGCTCTGATTGATGGTAGTTGCATCCCAGAAGCCAAGCGCTCTCCTCCTACTACCCATCTTGATGCCCTAATGATTACTTCCATTGCCATGGTAAAAGTCAGTGGAGAAATGGTGCATCCTGCCATTATTCCAACCTCCTATATACCAGTAATGTATATTCAAAACTCTAAATTAATAATCTAGGTAACACTTTACAATAAGGTTCATTAGTTAACATTAGTTAATGTATTAACTAAATTAACTAAAAATGAGCAATACATGTGTTACAGTATTTATTAACCTTTGTTAATTTTAGTTAATAAAAATACAGCAGTTCATTGTTTGTTCATGTTAGTTCACAGTACATTAACTAATGTTAACAAATACAACCTTTGATTTTAATAATGTATTAGTAAAAGTTGAAATTAACATTAACTAAGATTATTAAAGGCTGAAGAAGCATTGTTCATTCTTAGTTTATGTTAACTAAGGTAGTTAACTTATGTTAACTAATTAACCTTATTGTAAAGTGTTTCCATAATCTAAATTAAAATGGTAAAAACACAAAAAAAATAATCAACATCTTTTTTTCCTCTCTCAATAACTATTTTTTTTTTTTTTAAGCACAGTTCTTGAACATTCTGAAATCATAAACTGAATAGTGGTGGTTAGTTAATGTAAGACACCAACACTCCCAGTGTCTGTTAAAAAGAGTTATAACAAAGTTAAAAAATATATATGGGGCTCAAATTTGGTGTTGGACAACGAGAATAAAAGATTGAGAACCACTGCTTTAAGCAATTCTACAATAAGGACAAATAAAAAAAGAGGAAATAAAATGTAACATTTATGCATAAGCATACACATACATTTCCCTGACTAGTATAAACTATACTTAAACAATAACAAATCAAGACTCACCAGTGTATTTGGACAGGAGCGATGTTGCTATAGTGCTTTAAAACAAGAGGCTCCAGTCGATAGGCCTGCAATACAGTGAAACAATTATTACAAAAATGCCAAATCATTCCACTCTCCTCAAATGAATAGCAAAGTCACAGAGTGAAATGCAGTGTCGTCATCTCACCACAGGGTCTGTCGGGTGGAAGATGTTGAAGAGGCGCTGGCAGATGGACTTGGGCATGATGTGATCCTGATCACCGGTGTTTCCAGGCCTAATCCCTCTCAAAGCCAGGAACACAGCCAGAGGAGAACCCATGCAGAAGAAGTTCTCCACCTGCAAATTAATTATGGAGCTTCATTATACAGTCAAACCAAAAATTAATCAGACACCAGATATTTTTTACTAGGGGGTGCAGGACAATATAGCTCATTTATGTAAGTGAGGAGAGCAAAATAAACTGTGACATACCCAAAAATTATTCATACAGCGACTACCAGTAAAACTTATAAACATTTGGGACCAAAAATTATTCAGACACTTTGACCTGACCATGTTTTGCTGAAGTGTTTTTTTCTTTAATTGCTAATGTGATCTTTTTACACCACAGACTGAAAAATGTGAAGCATCGCTTGGTAATTTGTTGAGCTAAACTGGTATTATCTAATTGTGTAGTTTAATTTAACAGCTGACAGATATTCAACATAATTCATCTGTGAGACAGTTATCAGATCAGTTGATGTTTTACTGGTTTTGTCCATCCTTCTGTTAGTCTGAGTTGTTGTCATATTGTATTACCATTTTCTAAACTATAGTGAATAAACTGTGATAGTGTGAGAAATGTTGAAGGTGTCTGAATAAATTTTGGTTTGACTGTATTGAGGTACAGATGTGTTACTTTAGCTGATCACCATGTTAATGTCACTACATCACCTTAAACTTTAACGTAGGGAAGGGTGCAGGTTTCGATGCCTTGAGGCCCTGAAGCTGATCTTGCAGTTCTCGTAACCTGTCACAGACATTGATTAATTACAAGACTAGATTTTGACTTTTTCTAAAGTGTGAGTGGTGCTTGTCTACGCAAAACTCAGTTTCACAATGCTAGGGTGTCACCATGCAGTTGCTACACTTTCATTTGAACAGAATGTTTGTGTTTTCAGATCATCTACTGTATGCTTTTTCTGTAGTGTAGAGCGCAAGTGCATGGTTGCCAGATTGCAAACATAAGTAGTAAATCACTGGGAAGAAAATATATTCTTTTAAAGTCCCCCTGTGGTGAAAATCCACCTTTTAAATGTTTGTTTACAGGTGAAACTCGAAAAATTAGATTATCGTGCAAAAGTTATATTTATGATGATTATGGCTTACAGCTTATGAAAACCCCAAATTCAATTTAGATAATTTTTCGAGTTTCACCTGTATATGTCTATGTGGTGTTTTTAAAGGGCACCTATTATGCAAAATTCAAAGTTCAAAAAAGTTTGAACATAAATGTGTGTTGGCAGTGTGTGAGCAAAACCACCCTAGAATGATAAAAATCCACCCAGTGTTTTTTTTACAATCTCAATAAATCATAAGCACTTCTCAGAACGAGCTGTTCTAAGATTCGGCTCAGTGTGACGTAGAATTGAGCATGCCCCACCGACGTGGTTTGATTGACACTGTGGTTTTGGCATAGACCCATAAGAAACATAACTGTTCTGTTATGGGATGTAATAATGTTCATAGTAGTTTTCACTTTCTTCCGACATCAGAGCCACTGAAAACGCAGTGGATGGATTTTATTTTCTTGTTCTGTAGCCTTCTCACATTTGCCACATAAGCACCTGTACGACAAGTAATGTAAACATGACGCAACAGGTCCCTCGCATAAATGTAATTTCGTTTGTACGTAGCAAACGTTATCACAGTATTTGTGTTTGTAGTTTCAAAAGATTGCGCCAACGTCATCACAGCTTGTGTGTGTCTGTGTTGCACATCCAGGGGACGCGATTACAACTCTGCAAGTACATAAATGTATCAAATAACCATTCCGAGACATCCTGGTCCATTCTCATTTGTGTTTCTTCTGCCAGAGTCTCTTCATCATCTGGGTCTGATTCCGGTTCAAACATGCACGGCTGAATGCCATACAAAACAGCGGGTCTCTACTCTCAGTCATTCTGCTTCTACCGACTGTTTATTGCCATAGGTAGCCTATGCAAGTTACGCCCTCATCCACAGGCAGGGCGGGGATATGCAGCTCATTTACATTTAAGGTGGTACACACCAAAACAGCTCTTTTTAAAACAGGCCCCAAAAATGACATTTTCAATGGTTATAATAAAATAACTGTGGGGTATTTTGTGCTGAAACTTCACAAATACATTCTGGGAACACCCGAGACCAATATTACATCTTGTAAAAAGGGGCATAATAGGTGCCCTTTAATATGCTTTAAGTCAAAAATCCATAAGTCAACACCAATGCTGAGTATTTTCTCCAAGCGAAAATTTGTAATTTTTTTCACTGCTAGGGGTTGCTAACCTCTTACAATAACAAAGGCGTAGGTTGATGACGCAGTGATAAGCGGAATCATGGAACTTGTAGTCATGCCGATGGATCTAATAATGTTTATGGATGAGTGAATGCATTGATGTTTTTAACATGACTGTGGTATGAAGCAGGGCGTTGCTAATGAGAGACAGATATCAGTGCCACACACAAGTCCCGCGGATATAAAGGAATAAGGACATTTCATTCTACCGAACTACCCACAAGTGCAGACTTACTACTCACACAGATCAGTTTATCAGACGAATGAAACTTGTGAGGTAAATCTGAAGGAAATATATCACACTGTGCAAGTGATTTTTGGATATTTTATTACAAAAATCTTTATTGTAGCTTTAAAACTAGAGTGAACCAAAGACCGTCCCAAAAACACTGTAATCGCTGGTGTTTCTGAAGTCACAAAC
Source organism: Siphateles boraxobius (assembly GCF_051911475.1). Taxonomy (NCBI): domain Eukaryota; kingdom Metazoa; phylum Chordata; class Actinopteri; order Cypriniformes; family Leuciscidae; genus Siphateles; species Siphateles boraxobius. The sequence goes on along the minus strand of NW_027508833.1, from coordinate 7,875,699 downwards.
TACCTCGTACCAGATCAACGTGTAATCGTCAACAAGTGGATCTCTGAGCTGCTGTGAGTGAGTGGAGGCGTGGCTAATTTGCATATTCATAAACCACGTATACTAAATGAGGCAAGGGTGTCGAGTTACATTCAAGCTGTTTTAAGGCACGAAGACGTTTTTTTCCTTTCTCATTTAAAAATGTCATTTTGGTGATCAAAGATGAGTTTTAACCGATAAAATGATTGACTACAGGGGGACTTTAACTACATTTTAGTCTTATCAGTCTCATCACCAATAATGCATGATGATATAGTCACAGCTAGTGTTTAATGATGCCAATGTGATCTAGTCATAAAAAAAAAGTCAAATTTTTTTATCAGTTTCATTAATAAAATGTACACTATTGTAACGCTGCTATGAAACAATAGTGAACAGCACTATATATAGATTATGTTGCACTTAACATGAGGATGCTTTAAATGATCTTAGACGTATGAACCAGCAGCACCTTTGTCTGGTAAGCTGCACTTCCTCCAGCAGGAGGCGCTCTCCGTAACTCATCCAGTGTAAGTCTTCCCCCTGCAGCTGATCGTGATGTTCCTGTAGACAGAAGCGCACCGGATCCCAGCCCGTCATGATGTCAAAGGTGATCACGCAGCCCAGTGAATGGGAGATGATGGACACTTTGCCGCCTTTCCTCTCAAATTCAGGGTTTCGTGAGCAGAAGAGAGAATACAGGCGGTTGAGCTCCTGCGTCAAACCTTTAGTGATCTGCAAGGATGAATATTAGCTTACATATATATATATACAGTATAAACAAAATACTTCATTGGTCAGCTATACTGTATATATGCACTGACGTCACTTTCCCGCGGGAACACTCTCTCAGCCGCACTGAGTGGAAGAAGAGCTGCTGCAAGACTGGATTTAATATGGGGAAACTGTGAAAACGCAAGTAAAACAAATAATTATCAGTTTAAACTAAAGGTTGAACTCGATATAGTGTTCCTTACAACTTATCAAAGATCCAGTGATCCACAGATATATACATGCAGCCAGGAATCGTGTTTCCTGATATTTATATAAGCCTGATTTAGACGACGGGAAATAAACAAATTTGCCAGCAATTTATTTATGTACATTTTTATGTGTGAACGCTTTATATAAATACAATATAGGTAGGTCTAAATCCACGTGATCACGCATATCAATGTTATATATACAATCATATCGTCTTAAAAGTTTTTTGTCAGTGTTTATTTAAATTCATCTAATTATGCAGAATATAGACCTTATGTAGCCCTTTTTTCAGCGCTGCACTCGTTGTGTATCTTGTGTATTTATGAATGAGCGGCTCGTTTTAAAATCTTCCCAGTCAACTGACATTTGTTAAAAGGGGTGGTTGATTGCAATTTCACTTTTTTAATTTTAAATAGTGTGTAATGTTGCTGTTGGTGCATGAACAGTATCTGCAAAGTTGCTGAAAGTTCAACGTAAGCAGAGATATCGTCTTTTAAAAATCAGGAAGTTTAATGCCTACAAAAACGACTCGAATGGGACTACAACGAGATACTCCCGGGTTTTATACGTAACTAACCCATAATCAACCCTCCCTCCGGAATATGCAAAAAAGGGGGCATGGCCATATTTCTGCTGCTTTGTCGAAGAGGAAGAGTTGTAGTGGAGAGCAGTAGCCATGCCGTCGAAAGTGTGTTATTTTCACTCAGTCTTTCAGTCTTCTGTGTTCGGGCTTCCTACGGACGCTGTAGTTCATCAACAATGGCTACAGTTTATGTTTGATTATGTTCCTGAAAATTACAATCGTAATTTAGTTCTCTGTGCTGCGCATTTTACGGAAGACCGCTTCCAGAATCTACTGGATCATGTTTGGAATCTACTAAAACATGAAGCAGTTCCAACTTTAAAACCAGAGGCAGCAGTTGTTGGGCCACAACCTGTAAGTAAGACTTAATAATTTTAAATGTATTTGCATGTATAATTTCAGACGTAAAGGACATAAACTAATGCCAGCGCTGGCTTTAGTAGCCACTTAGTTATGCTATTTCGTGTGTCTATGGCAAATGCGTAGCCTACAAACATTTTGGACCTGAATTTGTAATTATTACTAATTTTGTAAATGTATTTTCCATGTATACTTTATGACGTAACTTTTCGATTTGATCAAGAACGTAAACCAATGCCAACACTGTTTGTTTATAGTAGCCAGTTAGTTCGATGCTATTTTGTGTGTGTAAGACAAACGTGTACCTAAAGAAAACGATACACTGAGTAAACTAAGTTTTGTGAATAGATAAACGGTTGTTCATGATATCGATAAAACAATAACATTAAAAAAACGGTATTACTCTGTCATTTATTCAGTTATATTAAATGTTTAATCAGGAGAAAACCGTATCTCAAAAGCTATAAACAGAAGTAGCATTTTCAAGTAACAGCGTATCGAAATTCTTATATAATAATAATAGAATAGAAAAGAATAGGATACAATAATAATAATATAATGTAACATTCAGAAACGTTTTGTTAGAGCCGTGGGGAGGTTCTGCTTGACTCTCTTCATTGCCGCTTTCTGGGTCTGATTCTGGCTCAAACTGATACGGCAGTAGGCTGTTGACATTATTTACATTAGACCGGAGCACATGCAGCTTTCGCCTGTAAAGGTAATTATGGGCGTGAAGTTTCCGGACTACGTGCACTACGCAGTTTAGCCAATTACAACACACCAGCCCAACTAACCAATCTGAGCCCATTGCCTGTTTCTGAGGGAGTGGTTTCATAGAATCAGGAAGTCAACCGGTCGTTCAAATGACAGAGGAGAAAGCGGCTTACAATAAAGGTGAAATTTATGAAAAATAAGGTTTATAAAAAAAAAAAAACACACTTAGACATGTTATATTGCACCCCATAAACACAATCATGCAAAGAAAAAAAGCAGTAAACCACCCCTTTAAGACATCTGCTCTAAACATTAAAAACCTCATGATAACTTTCGTTAAAGGGATAGTTCACACAAAAATGAAAATTCTATCAGTATTGACTTACCCTCATGTTGTTCCAACCTCGTAAGACCTTCGTTCATCTTCGGAACGCGAACTAAGATATTTTTGATGAAATCTGAGAGCTGGATCACTCCTCCATACTAGTCCATAGGCTTCTTCAGGGATTGAAACTTGCCAGCCTCGAAAAGTTATTAAAGACATCGTTAAAATAGTCCAAGTGACTACAGTGGCTCAATCTTAAGTTTATCAAACGACGAGAATACTTTTTGTGCGCAAAAAAAACAAAAATAACTTTTGTTACATTCCCTCTCCAGTCTAGGGGAAAAGAGGGACTATCAATAAATGAAAGATTTAAAAATAATAAATGTGAGAAATCTCCTTTTCCTCTATCCCAGCTCTATCTGTGTTCTAACACTTTGTTTCAACTATTTATTTCCTTCTCTCTGGGCCTCGAGTCAGTTCACTAGTATAATAGCGTAAGCTTCTGTTGTTGTACGTCACACGCATCACACACATGACCCGCGTCGGCCAATAGTGAGCCTACGTGTGACGTAGCTCTACGCAATCATACTAAGTTAACTGACTAGAGGCCAACAGAGAAGGAAATGAATAGTTGAAATAAAGTCGTTATTTTTGTTTGTTTTTGTGCACAAAAAGTATTCTCGTTGATTGATATAGTTAAGATTGAGCCACTGTAGTCACTTGGACTATTTTAACGATGTCTTTAATAACTTTTAGGAGCTGGCAATTTCAATCCCTTAAGAAGCCTATGGAGGAGTGATCCAGAACTCAGATTTCATCAAAAATATCTTAATTCGTGTTCCGAAGATGAACGAAGGTCTTATGGGGTTGGAACAACATGAGGGTGAGTAAATACTGACAGAATTTTCATTTTTGGGTGAACTATCCCTTTAATTTTACATTAACCCCCTGGAGTCGGCTATCGCGCGGGCGCGATAGTCTTGCTTTTTTTCTTATCAGTGCAAAAGAAACTCAAAATACTCTGTTAATTTTGATCTTACATATTAAGTGTGGTACATCATTAGATCCTGATAAGTGTCTATTTTTTTGTGGATACTCACAATAAAAACAAAGTGTTGTGCTTTTCGCCAAATAAAGAAAAACAAACATGATGGGCGTTTTGCTTTTACTCTGTCAGTTAAGTCCATTCTGAAACGTGTCCGAAAATTAACTGTAATTCCGCGAATACTTGTCATACAGGCACGAGTGTTTTCCATAATGAAGCTTGAACTCTCTTCTTTTAAATGAATTAAATTTATATAAAAAAACAAATATTCTCAGTTTATGTAATCTGTATGAAAAGAGAGATGTCAGTCTTTTTCTTTCCAGCTCATTATACCTCATTACGCGTTAATGTTCCACGCCCACGGAGAGTGCGCGGTATTCAAACGCAAATGATCTAAGGCAAGCCATTCAAACATGCCAACACCCTCCAGCTGGATTATAAAACACATCGTGTTTAGTAAGTTTCTTACTACCGCTGTGAACACAGCGTATCCCTACCCTGTGCGGAATAATACTATCTAATAACCCTGGGAAATGTACCAGAAGTGCTGGTAGTTTCATTTCGAGGAGCAACGGATCCAGCTGATGTAGTAAGTCATTTATTCTTAAGTGCTTTGTTCTAATCGCGATATTGAATAGTGTCTGACTGTAAACCGCAAAAAGACTGTTTAAATATGAATTGTGTGTCTGTGTGTAGGCTAAATGATGAATGAACGGCACAGGCGCGCGCACGCTTTGTTTACTAGAGTTATACAGCGCGTGTCTGTGCCGTTCATTCACTCTCGCACCTACATTAGTAAACGTTATGTTTACATGAACACATCCAAAATATATTGATATAGCCTACTAAGATGAGTAAAAATAGACTGAAATATGTTGAAATAAAATGTCTGTATAAGCAACAAACTGCTAATTCACATGTATATGCTAATATATCATACAAAATATGTTACAGACTAAATATAAATGTTTAGAAAAGATTTTGTGATTAGTTTTGGATGGATTATAAAGTTTTGACTGTAAAAAAAGACTACCGTCACATTAAATAGGTATGCTTTTGTTCACCAATTTCTGCTCATAGTTAAGTAAATCCACTTCAAAAGCTAATTACTCCTGGACAGCAATGGCATAGAAATATACAGAGCGACCGCAAAAACGGAAGTTCAAAGACGATTTTCTAAAGATGGCTGCGCCCTCGTTTCTCTGGCGCATAAGGTCTATACGATGGTAAATATTTAATTGATGAGGTGTCAATACAATATATAGGGAATGATTTTACCACTAAATTCAGCATATTGACACACGGTAACTGCAAATCCACCTTTCGCTGCCTGGAGTCCATTTGTTTCTATGAATTGGAGCGATAAATTTGTTTCTCTGTTCTGTAGCTTTCAACAGTCTTTTAGAAAATTTATTAAAAACAAATAGATGTATTGTCAAATCTATTTGTACAGTCAATCGCAAAGCTGTGTTTTGTTTTCACACTGAAAATTCACTCTTTTTGCCACTCAGTGGGTGAGAGAAAATGATGACAAAATGTAAGAACTAATGAAACGTAAGATGTGGTTCACCTCATCTCTGTAGAGAGGGCTGGTGTAGTACATGATGTCCATGGCACTGCTGTTGAGTAAATCTCTCAGGCCTCTCACTTTATCTGGTGTGATCGACTCCACTGTGTCTGCATGTAAAGAGGAAAACGCTCTTAAAATATGAACACAAACTATGATTGAACAGCTCAGTCAACATTTCGTTATTAATGTTAATGCATGTCATTGTTTGAGCTGCTTTGTTTGCACAGCTGAGAGAGGATGAACTATATTACATTCTCTTGTCATCATATAAAACAGTGTGTGTGCTTGTGAACAAATGGTAAAATGACAGCGTGTGTGATAAGAACAGCTGTTCAGAGAGTGAACGCAGACAGACACATGGTTTCACAGTCTTACCGCCGTCCAAAGCCAGTTTCGAGCGCCACTCGACCGGCAGGAACTCCACATGCTCCTCTGTTTGCTCAGCAAAGTGCTTCTCCTCCATCTTCCTCACCGCTTCCCGCAGCCTGAACACACACCAAAGAAATATTAAACGATGATAAAAGGGCATGACAAAATTACTAAAAAAACAAACAAATAAAATACAAATAAAAATCAATTCAAAATATTCTAAACACTTAGTTTTCCAATTTAATATTAACCAGAGATGATCACTAGAATGTTAACAAAAATGATCTTAATTTATAAAAAAAAAAAAAAGATGCATCATTACAGACTATCCAGCTGTTCTCATTTCACAACTCAATACTTCATTCATATTGATATATATTATATCTATATGACCAGAGGGGATATTTGTTTTGAAATGAACCTACAAGTTTGGTTAAACAATCAAAATATGAGGACAATATTTTACATAATTTAAATATTTGAAATATGAGGGAAGAACAAAACACTAAACATCGTTAAGGTATTTATCTGACAAAATAGATTTGGCAAAAAAAGCACCAAGTTTTTACTTTACTTAAGCTCACAGGAAAAAGTATGTATTAACTACAACATAATCAGTTATTCTCTCTTATTTTTGCATGTGTTCATCATTTCTTTGTATGACAGCCTGGCCAAAAATTATGTCGGCACAATTTTACATTTCATTGCATTATCACAAATAAAACAATTGGCTTTAAGCAAAACTATACAATGAGCTTACATGTATGTCAAATTTTTTATGACCAGACATCACTTTGACCACTACTGTGTATATGACAGACATAAACACAAATATTGTAAAAAGAAAAAAGAAGCTCTGAATATCTTTAATGAACCTAGAAACAGATTTATCTAAATACTTTCCCAATTAATACACTATAATTCATCACCAAGGCATCTCCCTGAAGACTTAAACAACAGTACTCCTGAGGACTCACATGCCAGTGTTTTTGATGATGCGATCCTTGTCCATCTTCTGTCCAATGCCATGAACCACGAACACAATATGTGTGGTCTGAGGGGGTTTATCGTCCAGTGAGGCCTCTTCCACATAACCGCGGTGCAGTCTGGTGCCACTACTGGAGGCTGAGCCAATCACAGGACACACGTTAAGAGAGAGTCACTGCTGTTTTACTAATACAGTCACAGCTGAAGGGCACGGCCACCCTTGTTGCAACTAGGGCTGGGAATCGAAAATCTATTCCAATTCTGGAATTGGATACTTAAGGTCAGGAATCGGATAATCGTTATAAAATTTAAATTGCAATTCCATGTGTGCATTTTAATAGGACTTTAAACCATTCAAGCGCAAGAAGACCTGCACTCTTTTCTGTGCTGCGCACACATCTAGCCTAAAACAAGCACATAAATAGTGATTTTAAACCACAGTGTTAAAAAACACTACTGAACTTTTACTGTCTTTTTGCAAAGGGTTGCAAAGAAAAACCGGACAAATACACAGAAAAATGTTAAAATATCCTCGTAAACACAGTCAGTTATGTTTTAAGTGAACATAAACAGTTGACAAAGAAAACGCATGTGTAACGGTAAATTGGATCAGTGCAGCTCTTAAAGTGACAGAAGGCTAATATTCCTGCTTCCGCCACTTTAATAACGTTAATCAAACAACAAAAAAAGAGAAAATCCACTCACTGTTCTTGACGGAATAACTTTTGTAACTATATTTGTAATGTACATTTTATTTATAAAGTGCATTGTTATTTTACATTTGATTACAGTTTCTGTACCTGAATACCTGAAAATCTTAAGACACTGTATTTCTATCATATCTTTGTTCAGTTGTATCTATTTGTGTGATTGCCAATTTATTTAATTATTATAATTTTTTTAATTACTGAGTGTTTACTTGTCTTTAATAATGCTTGTTCCCTTACGAAGGGAACTCAACGATGCGTCCATCGACGCCATGGGAACGCCCCCAGCGTCGATGGACGCATCGTCTTGTTCCCTGTTCTCAGGGAACTATGGTTACAATAGTAACCTGAGACGTTCCCTTACGAAGGGAACTCAACGATGCGTCCATCGACGCTGGGGGCGTTCCCATGGCGTCGATGGACGCATCGTCTCGTTCCCTGTTCTCAGGGAACTATGGTTACAATAGTAACCTGAGACGATTTTTATATTAGTTATTATAGGCTAGATGTTTTTGCTATGATATTTTTAAACCATAGGCAAAAGTTCTTTAGCCTTTTGATTTTTGTTCATGGTATTCAACTACAATGAAATGTTTTGTAAGTTTTTAGTCATTAAGAATGTTTTTTTTATTGGAAGCGAAATTAGGAATCGATAAGAATCAGAATTGGAACGATACCTAACCCAAGTTACATCCTCCTCATCTAGTCATGCACCGAAATGTCCTAGTTTGGGTCTCTGCACATCGGAGTAATGGGCGTGCCGAAAAGTCTTTACAATGGGTCGCGAAAGCTGCCTGATAAGATGTAGCAAGTTTAGGTTACACATTGTGTACCTTTCAGTCTCTTGTACAGTTATTATGGAAGCTTGTTTCCACCACAGAATAAAAAATAAAAAAAGGTAATTGCGACACTTTATCTCACGATTCTGACTTTTTTTCTCACAATAACGAGTTTACATCTCGCAATTCTGATATGTGATATAAGGTCGCAATTGCGATTTATAAAGTCAGAATTGCGTGATATAAAGTCGCAATTGTGTGTTATATTGCGTGATATAAACTCGCAATTAAGATTTTTTTTCTCAGAAATGCACATTTATTTCTCGCAATTCTGACTTTATAATGCAATAAATACAATTCTGACATGCAATTGGGAGATATAAAGTCAGAATTGCAAGATAAACTCGCAATTGTGAGATTAAAAAAAAAACGCAATTATCTTTTAAAATGGTTTATTCCGTGATGGAAGCAAGCTTCCATAATTTTTGCTTTTTTATGAAAAGATAACTAATAAAATGATAAAAGATAATAAAAATGTTATGGACACAAAAACATGCTTACTCCATATGAGAAAAGCTTTCGCTCTTTACAAATGCAAGTCTTTGGATAGTCTTAAACATAATGTTTCAGAAATTATCCTAAAATACAGTTGCAGAGAGACGTATAATAATGACACAAGGAACTCAGACAGGAAACACACACACACACACAGAGAGAGAATCTGGTGTACGGACAGAATGATACGGCTGGGATTGATGATTGTGTTCATGCAGCTCCAGTGGATCCACTCACCTTTAGAGAAACCCAGCTTCTGTGTGACGGTGCGAGCAATCTTAGACGTGGTGGCGTCACTGTACAGATACACCTCATCGTCGCTGTACCAGTCAACATGACTGCGGCTCAACTGCAGACTGTGAATGGCTGTACGTGATGAGAAGGATAACAAAACATTCATTACATTTACTGACATGGCTGTACAGTAACACATCACAGTTCACATTACACAGTAAATGACACAAAACTAAAGGGAAGCAGTGCTTTTCAGTGCACAGACATCATGTCCGGTTTTCTCTGAGGGTCTTATTTGAGGCGTTTAAAGAGTGCCACAGCACTGAGTGATTAGGCAGGAAAGTATCCCTTAAATAGCACACTGAAAAGCCGCCTGTCATTCTCCCTTACAAACAGAGAGAAATAAACAGAGAAATGAATCCGGCAAGTAAATCAGCAAAGGTTCACCTGATGATAAGAGCAGCCCTGCTTCGTACTTCACATACAGAATATAAATCTCATGTTTCAGTTTGCAGTGCAAAAAATGTTTTTAATATTATGACAAATGTTCCCGGTCCCGGTTCCGTGGCATATTGTTGATTACCACAAAAAATAATGTCATCCCTCAGTTTGTTTGATAGTTCACTTATATTGGTCTAATACTATTAACATATTTTTTGCCATACATACATACATACAAGAGTAATTAAGTAATATTAATAGAGTAATATTGATATTTTTATTGACAAAAATCGATAGTTATTTGGGTCTCTTTCGCACTGATAAGAAAAAAAGCAAGGCTGTCACGACGGCAGACTCCAGGGGGTTAATGTCCCTTTTATTTTATTTCAGTGTACAGCTTCATTTGGCACGAAGCATACAGTTAAAGTATACTTCATTCAACTGAACTATGCACAGATATTTTCATGTCTTGTTCCATCCATGCAATAAATGCATGTCCACGAATAAGCGTTTTTTTTTAAGCCTATACTGCTGGACTATGAGGTACGACCCATTTTAGGGGCAATGCAGCCAAAATTACAATTTAAAAATAAAGTAGAGCTATAGAAATGTATCTTCATATTACAAATAAAGCCTCATGTTATGAGAAGGCAACTTTCTACGACCTTTGTCCTGTAGTCATGACGAGATTAGGATAAAAAAAAAATCAACTCCCATTGATTCCAGAACCAGGAATTTGAAAAACAGCCCTACGTCACTGCATTATGGGTATTTTCTAGCCGTTGAGTGTACACGGTTGTACACTTGTTATTGTGGTGCATTGTGGGATTGAATGAGTGCGCTCGATAATGTCCACAATGGTTTCGGACACCACTACAAATGGCTTTTCCCTCAAATAGTGCTCTATTAAAGGGTAACTAAACCCTAAACCAACTTTTTTTAGTTAATGATCTGTAAGAATTGGGCTTTATTACTACTGTTCATTGATTCGAGTAACTGTTTTGACATTTGTTAATAAAGTGTTTTAATTCTACAATATATGGTGTAAAAACGTCTGAGTGCTGCCCTCTTCAGGTTGAACGGTGGCTACTGCAGTTGAATTTTCCTATTGGATGCTTGGGGTGGTTCGTGACGTAAGGGGTTGTTGGTGAGGTAGGCAAGTTCCATACAGACAGATGCGTCTCAGGTGCACGCCCCCCTCCGTTGGGCTCTGCCCACTTTTCCATTGGAAAATATTGCCAGTGGGTGGAGTCAGGCTCTGACCAGGGGTTTAGTTACCCTTTAAAGAGTATAGGGGGCAATTTCAGACACAGACATTATTTTCGCTATTGTTTGGTGTTCCATATTGCTGGTAAAAAGTATTTTAACACTATGTTTTACCCCATATACATCAGCCATAAGTGTATTACCATAATTTTTATTTTATTTTTTTACAAACTGAGGAATGACTAAAAACGATTATCTGTGGTAACTGACCACATGTGCTGTATTGGACCAAAGCATTCCTTCACTGTACAAAATTAAGTACTACTAATTTTGCACATTTCTAAATTCATCCAGTTTTGATCGGTGTTCTTTATCACAGGTGGGCTGCTCTTGTGCACAGGTGTCTAAAGCTGATTGCCATAGGAAAGCAAACAAAGGAGGACTAGAGGCCTAGAGCACCATGCCGAAATACAGAACTGTTCAGAAGTCCTTTACAGTGATGGCTTCTATAGACGCAGTTTCTTTAGATTGGTGTAAATTGAATGTCCCTCGATCAATCTCATTTGTGTAAGTGAGGGCATTCAGAGGACAGAGGGGCGATAAAGCCTGCATTGAGTTAAGTTACGCATGTACTGTATTTCCAAGGGCTTCAAATTTCAAAATGACAAAAGATTTTACATTTTTTAACCAAACATTAAAATATTAATAGACGCCCATATTAGCACCATCTTATTAAATAGTGCAAACACATTTTGACAGATATGCTGTTTTATGAATGCAGCAAATTGGGCAACAGTGGGTTTTTTTTAAAAATATAACTGAAAACAAAAATTTAAGTAGCTATTATAGCAAAAAATTATGACGAGTAATCGGCTACATTTTGGTCCAATGGCTGATGCAGATGGAAATATCTTGAGGAGAAAGGCTAATATAATGACAATGTATATGAAATGCATATATGGCAATACAATATGACAAAAATAATCACAACGGAAAACATAATATACACAAAAATAATTAAAACTATCCATTAATAAGGTATTTTGAAACTGACACAAAGGGCAACAAACTAATTGTGTTCCTGTGCCAAAGCAATGACAATCATTTTAAAAAAGGCCAAGAATCGGCTAAATAATGGTCTTACTCATAGGGTCTTGTATGGCACTATTGCAAGAGGATCAACATATGTGTGTTTGAAAACTCTTGAACAAACCGTTTTCCAGAGAAAACTCAATGAAAGCATGAAGTGCTACTCTATTGACCTACATACTCAACAGAAGCCCATTGTGGTGCAAGGAGCTGAACTAAAAGGTACTCAGGGGTCTGAATAAAGATCAAATTATATAAATATGGCTATCGAGGCCCTCATGAATCTATGGAATAGATGATATTGTAAGGAAAAACATCCCCAAAACATAACATGTGTCATTATATGTGCGGCGTAACAGGAGAAGCGTGTATTAGAGCAGGACCAACTTAACTCTGAGGGATTACGAAGCTAACTAAGGTTAAGAGGGCTTGTGTCAAAAGGCAGCCTATCAGGATTTGTAAGCGTTGATAGGCACTTGGTTTTCTACATGTATTTCGAAGGTTATGAATCGCTTTATCCAGGGTTCTAATAAAGCTGGAATTTCATTTCTGAATATAATAAATATATAGGATCCGTCAAGACGGGTGTGTCTACTATACACTGCCAACAAAGGTAATTGAGCTAACACAACATACTCCTGTACATATGTAATTATGCAAAACAATTTAAATATGAGAATATATGAGAGATTATTAGGAATATACAATTAAACATTTTATACAAGCCTGTAATATTATTTTGCATTAAATTTTCATGGTCGTATATCATCAATTTATGAAGCATGTTTTTATTTTTTCACGTTAATTATTAGTGGTGTTTGATAAAACTAAAGCTTCAAGGAATGATTCCCCAAATATTGTCTTGTCGATGCGGCATGAAAAAGGAGTTGAAATCGTCTTTTCTTTGTAATTATATGTGAAATTTACAAGAATTTTCTGAGTGAAACTAAATCCTATACTATTTTGCAATTTTTCACAATTTAAAGAACTTTTGACACTGTACCTTATCCAAAACATTGCTTTGAGTGTTTTGAAAACATCAGATTCTAATAATAGTAACACAATAAGGAAATACAGCTGGGAAAATAGGAAAAATGGGCATGAGAGCCAAAAATAACACTTTTATGAAACTACAACTAATGGGAGGGTTTCTAATGACCAAAAGGCGGAAAAGGAGAATCAGCATCAACAAGGAGTAAAAACGGAGGGCTGTAGTACCTTGACATCGCTTTCGCTTGTGACATTTAGCACTCGTCTGATATCCGCTCCATTTGAATAGAAAAGGGAGGTAGAATGGGGGGAAGTGGGAAAGAACTAACAAACCAAAAACAGTCAATGGTCACGTTATTGGCAATGATACCTCTCTATCACCCTACACAACATCAGCAGAACAGACAAACTATTAGTTTTAATAAAAACCAACTACCAGACAGTGTTGTACTGTATACTATTCAGCTCAAAATACAAGTAATACCATCATATTGTGTTGTTATTCCAACAGCACAAGCACTTAAGCAAAGTTTCACATGAAAATCCTGCTTCTCACTTGCACAGTCTTTTATATGGGGCTTTTTAAAGGATTTTAATGTGAAAGTATGTGATATAACCCAGGACACATTTCTCATATCATTTAAGTCTCAAACCAATAAATGTTGCATAAGTAAAGACATGGTGAAAACACAAATTCACTTTGTCTGCTGTCATGTAATTACAAAGTTTGCATAAACTCGTACATGAAATATATTAACATAATTGGTCTTATCATTTCAGTGTTTAAGGGAGCTGTTGTTTTTGATGCTTCAACTATTCACCGACTGCGTTTACAAGCTCAACATATGCTATAATAATCAAATATTGATATATTGCTATATTAATCTTATTTGGTCATATTCCAATTATGCATCCATTGTGTAAACGTTAACAACTACCTAAAGTAGATTAAGCCACTGTGTTGATTAAATGACAGTAGTGAATTGCTAAATATGCAGTGTAATAAATGGCAAGGAGAATATCTCCAGTATTTTCAAAAAGAATATATCAGAAAAATTGCTGATATCATACAGCTTCTTTACAGAGGAAAATTCCTACAGCTGTGGAGCATGTAAAACTTTTAATATAATAAAAGCTTAACTAGAACACAGAACTTATTTAGAAAATGATGTGCATGTAAACATGGTCCATTTCTAAATGATTCAGTAAATCGAATGCCATTTTATAGAGAGCAATCACTCCTCTGTGAGGCTGTATTATATTTTCCTTCGCTCCCTTTATTTCTTATAGACAAACTAATGTTGAGCTTTTCTCTACATTTTCAATAAACTCAATAAACACTCATTCTCTCATCAGATTTATCTCCTCCACCCAGTCCAAGCGTCATTTGAGTCATGAAGGTCAACAGTTTTCAGCAGTCGGCATTTAAAAAAAAGGAGATTTATTACACTATATGTCTCGAAACACAAGAAGTGTGGCATATAAGAGAAAGATATGTGGCATATAATGAAAAGTTTTGCATAATAGAGTTCTTCGAATGTTAAAACACTTTCTCGCATCTCATGCAGAACCAATTATAAGTAAGCTTCTGGCAGATTGAATTTTTGAAGATTGTAAACACTTTGATGGTTTTGAAAACTGAACCACGGGGAAATGTGTGTCATGTGTGATCCAAAGTGACACTCAGTATGGAACTGCTGTTTGGACTGAAAATAAAATAAGCTACAGCTGAAAGATGTGATTTAGACTGAGAACAACAGAGGTCCCAGTAAAGAACCCTGTGGGACTCCATGATGATTGGTGAAAAAATCTGATTTACAGCTTAGTGAATAAAATCTGCTATCCTGGTCGGACAAAACTGTAAAAGTGCAGCTGAGAGATTTGCACAGACTGAATGGAGCAGATTAGGCAAGTTTTTCTGGTTCTTTACTTGTAATTAAAAGCTAGATTCCAGTGGGCATTCTTGTGACTCAATGTTTAAATACACATTGTGTGTAATTGAGCACGACCAACATTCATCTCCTCATTAGTGCTCTTTAAGTTCCCTACAAGACAGAGAAAATAAAATGTAGAGTAGCTTAACATAAAGGAGGAGAAAGATAATGATGGCCAATCTACTTAAACCCTGTTGTAACATCTCAATGTGGAGAGTCACAATGACTCAGTGGCACTTTTACAGATTTTCTTCTTTTTGCAAAAGCCTAATTTGAAGACATCTCTGATACTCAGTATCAGTATCCTCTCTTCAGCGGTCACGGCCTTCTGTCTCTGTCAGTCTAGAGCATTTGTGCAAATTCTCTTTTATCCTCAAGTTGATTTATGTCTCATTGAAAATCTCTAAAGACCCAGTCGTGTTTGTACTCCATTCCTGCCTGCTTTCCTGTCTAAACTCCATTATCCAATTCAACTTATTTTGCAACGTGAAAGAAAGCCGTTTTCTGCGAATGCACAAGACTTCCGATTCATTAGCATCACCATGATGGGTACTCAATTTTGGGTTGCTTCTTTTTTTTCTAACTCCATTTAGTTTCTATCATTGCTCTCATTCACTTTTCAAAGCTAAATGACAATAAATGAAAATCAGAAAGATCTTAATTCGGAGCACTATGCCATCTTGTCAAAGTTCAACCCAGAAGTTTAACTACAGACATTATTATAGAACATTTTAACATTCGAAAAAATTGAATAAGCATTTCTTCAGTTTAATTGATGCTTAAGTGACTGAAGCTGCTGTGCAACGTAACATTATGTAGTTTCAACTATCGAGTTTAATGCATTCTAGTGTTTTGTGTGTGAGTTTTTTAACATCATTTCACTCCCCATATTTGCTGGATTAAGACAGCTTGCCAGTTTTATGGGGTTGGTTTGGAGCCGATTTTTTCAGCCCGGGCAAATTTTCTGAGATGTAAACACAGTGTATGGCACCAGTAAGTGAAAAAGGGGCTTGTGTTTTAATGGATCGAACTGAAAACAAAAACAAAAAAAAGTGTAAAATGCCTTTGATGTAATTGTTATCATGTTGTTTTAGAAATTGCATGAAGATCATTTCAAAGTCACGAACGCTATAACATACATACAAACATATACACCGTCACACACAAAGAGTCATTTTTCAACAGATACTGACAATAAGGGCAGGTGTGACGTCAGACAAACAAATGTGCGAGTTAACATTTCACTCCCCGTATTTACTGGATTGAGACAAGCCAGTTTTAGGGGTTGGTTTGGAGCAGATCCTTCATTTGTTTTTCAAATACTTCTAAGCTGACAAACAGCCTCACACACAAGAGGAATGCTCTCTCTTTACAATTAACCTCTATTGATCAATTTCCAACCAAATGATGTGCTAGTAGTGAATTCGCTCACCATCTTTTCTGTCCACAGTATGGGCCAGCGTGTCAGTCTCAAAAGCGTCCTGTACCTGTTGTCCTCGGAAACATGTCAGGTGTTCTTTCTCTATGAGTTCGCTCTCGTCCTCCTCTACAGGCGTCCATGTGCCGTCAATGAACCACTGGCCTCTCATGACAGGGATGCAATCCTGTTCTACAAAGTGGGAGACACAAAATAATGATAGAACAGTGAAGGACACAGAAAATAAGAAAAATAACAAATTAAAATAATTAAAATAACAAATTATTTTAATTATGCTTTTCCACTTTTTCAACTTAAGTTAGTGTGTAATGTTGCTGTTTGAGCATAAAAAATATCTGCAAGGTTACAAAGCTCAAAGTTCAATGCAAAGGGAGAAATTTTATTTAACACGATTCACAAGAACTACAAAGAATGGCTCGTTTGGACAACAACGTGATTTTTCCAGATCTTATGAAGTCATTAAATAATCCCCAAGCACGCATTACACAAAAGGTGGACAAGGCCTGGTTGAGCTGCATTACAGAAGACAATGTTGTCGCCGTCAAAGAGACGCAGTTTCTTCCGCAACGTTTCCAAAACTCATTGTTTGACCTTCTGAAGGCTGACGAACTTAATAGTGGTTAAAGCTTATTTTAAACACGGTTCCTGAACATTATAACCCCAACGTTTATCTGTGTGCTGCACTTTGTATGGAGAACAGCTTGTTTTCTGTTGCTTTTGTACGCTTTTGCTTTTGTAAGACGGTTCACTGCTCCTCAGGAAAATTAACCATGGTTTTGTGGACGATTACTGTTTGTATTACCTTAATTTCTACCTACTTATTACCTTAATCCGACAAATATCATGATTAAATGGTGGATAACATTGTATCTATAAGAATAATACAAAAACATCATTACACTCCGAAACATCCTGTGAAATCCGTGCTTGAAATCTGTTCAGCACGATCCTCTTGTTTGTTAACATTGTCAGGGTCTGAATCGGGCTCAAATCGTTTTGAAATGGACGCCATCCTTAATATTTACATCCGAATAGAGCTCGCGGATATGGAGGGGCGGGAAATTTCCCAAACACGCACTAAGCACTACCAATCATAACACACTGGGCCAGCTATCCAATTACAACACATTTCATATGTTTGGAAGGAGCGTTTTCATCGAAAACAACACGTTCAACCAGACTGGGGAGAGAGAGGCTGTAATAATGTAAAATATGTGAAAAATAATGTGTTTTTTTAACAAAATTGGGATGTGTGATTGATTACAAGCTGAATTTTAATGTCAATGTAGAGACGATTTGTAAAAAGGGCCAGCAACGTCTATACTGTCTACGGAGACTGTCCAAGGTTAACGTTGATCGGTCTTTGACTTTGTTTTACAAGTCTTATATTGAGTCCGTTTTAACATTCGCTATGTTATGCTGGTATGCCAGTCTTAGTGTGAAGGCAAAGACTGCTTTGGCAAAAATAGGTAATTCTAGTAGTTAGATTTTAGGAATTAAGCAGAGTCACCCTACCATCCTGTTTAATCACCAGGTAGTTAGAAAAGACAAATCCATCTTAATGGTTAGTTCCCATCCTCTCTATTCTGAGTTTCAATTTTTACCCTCAGGATCTCGGTTAAGATTTTCCTCTGTTAGGAGTAAAAGGTACAAACATTAATTTATTCCTACTTCAATTTCTCTGTTAAATTCGGGCGTGGGGGGAATAGGTGGAAGTAGGTAGTTGTTTGGGCCTGTTGTTGTATTGTGTAGATTATTATGCTTTTTTTAATGTATTGTAAATTTTCTTTTTTGTATGCTGGTCTTGCTGTAAAACCAACTGTCCTTCGGGAACATAAACAAATAAAGAAATAAACAATCAAGCATGAAAACATTCGAGTACACCCCCAAAACAAAATCAAGACTTCGTAAAAGGGCATACAGTAATAGTACCCATTTAACAATGATTTTTCAATGCTGTAAATAAAACATACATTATTAGAGCATGCTTATACTATACTATTTTAGTTTTTCTACTTCAAAATATTGATGTATTCAATGTGTTACTGGCCATTTCTTTGTCATTATTTGTCAAATTTACATGATTTAGTAAATCATACACCACTTTTTTTTCAGTGTACATGTTTGTAAAATATTTTTACAAACATGTAAAAAATATTTACAACATATACAGTGAGAGTGTGAGTCGCCGCTGCGCACTGTATATCTCTCTCTCTCTCTCTCCTAAAAGAGCTGCGTCTTTTTAAAGATGCAAAGATCCTGCGGCTCGTGCCAAGCCACACTCAGCAACAGAGACCGTCATCTGCGCTTCCTGCCTGGGTGAGGATAACGCGGCTCTCGTGCTCGCTGACGCGAATGCCCTCATTACGAGCTGATGCCCATGGTGACTCTGAGGACTCGCCTGGCATCCTTCTCAGAGCCTGCTCTTCCGCCCGCTGTAGTGCCGCGCCGTAAAAGCACCGTACTCAGTGGGTCCCCGAGTCTTCTCCAGCCCGTGAAAGCTCGCCGGTTCGCCCGCCAGCTTCACTCGAGTCACTCGCTGACGGAAAACGGCCGCCGCGCGCCGCCGCTTCCGCCGTTAATGACGACGAGATAGCTGCTTCTATAGAGAAGGCCAGCTGCTCTATCCTGGCGTCGGACAGTGAGGATAGGGCGAGCTCTGTGGACCTCCTCCCATCTGCCCGTGAGTTGTCAGGGAAACGGGCCAGCATCAAAACCGCGGCGCGGCTAGCTTTCTTTACGTTTTAAGGAAGCTACCCCGCCCCGCATAGACATGCATCACCGGCGAAATGAGGAAAGAGTGTGTTTTGGTCCCGCCGAGGCCGGACCAATCTCCATTTCTCAAACATTTCTCAGCTCCTCGTAGTCGGAGCGGCTGAAATGTCAATATTGCGGCAATGAGCCTGTTGAATAACACGCACGCCTGCAAACAAATGCCGAAACACACAAAACTGTGATGACGCTCTCAACCCGTGGGCACGCGTCACCGACGAAATGAGGAAAGAGTATGTTTTTGTTCCACCGAGGCCGGACCAATCTCCATTTCTCAAACATTTCTCAGCTCCTCGTAGTCTGAGCGGCTGAAAATGTCAATATTGCAGCAATGAGCCTGTTGTACAACAACAAACGGATACATTTTTTTTTTTTAAAGTCTCGCCGCGGCCGGAATTCCACCGAACTTTCGCTCATTCAGTTCCAGAAAATGTGACTATTCCAGTGTATTTCCCAGTAAACAAGCCGGTACCACAGCCCGCTTGCCTGCACACAAACGCCATTTTTACGGAGACCCAGATAAATCCCAAAAAATAGTGTATTTTCTGGTATTCCGCCTATGACCGATGGTGTTTTGAGTGTTATAAGAATGCCCACGTCTCAGTGCCCATTCCCACACACAGACACCGCCCGCCACAGTTCAGTGCTAGCACAAATAAAATCGACTCATGTCGATTGTGAAAAAATAAAATTAAAAATAAATTAAAAAAATGTAGTGAATGATCCAAACGACACAGTGCCCACAAACACTACACGATACGTGTGCCTCGGTTTCTGTAAAAACGAGACCGACACACATTCAGTCAGCACAAGCCGACGGTGTTTTCAGTGCAGTGAGTGTGCCCACTGTCTCGCGCCCACATTCCCTCACAGACACGCTCAACCCCATGGGGTTTGTCCCGCTCGCTCTCTCTCCACAATCTGTCATAGAGAATTCGAGCGCGACCAGGCTGCCCGCCGTGATCGGCGCACCTCCCGCATCTCACACTGTAAACACAGTGTTTATGTCACAGCACACCGAAGCTCTGCGGCCGCCGCTATGCCGCGGCCAGAGCCCGGATTTCATTCTACCTCTAGCTATTCACGCAGAGGCGAGGGCAAAGCTTCCCGAGGTATCAGAAGGGGTGTTGAACACTATAAAAAGAGGCTATTCGCTACAGTTCGCTCGACATCCCCACCGCTACACGGCGCAAGTCGAAACCACGGTAAACAATGAAGTATCTCATCTACTTCGATCCGAAAAAGCGAAACTGCTGAGCAAAGGGGCCATAGAACCTGTATCTCAGAGCGAAGGGGGGCTATACAGCAGATATTTTCTGGTACCGAAAAAAAGACGGGGGTCTCAGACCCATTCTAGATCTGCGACAGCTGAACAGAGTGCTATGAAGCGCCAGTTCAGAATGCTGACAACCAGGAAAATCCTTGCGCAAGTGCGCCAGGGAGACTGGTTTATGGCAATAGATCTGAAAGACGCCTTTTTCCAAAAACAAATAGCGTCACGTCACAGGCGATTCTTGAAATTCGCCTTCGACAGCCAGGCATATCAATACACAGTCCTACCGTTCGACCTATCCCTAGCACCCCGTACATTTACGAAGTGCATGGACGCGGCCCTCGCACCCCTGAGACTTCAGGGCATGCGAGTTTTGAACTACTTGGACGATTGGCTGATTCTTGCTCGATCACATTCAGAGCTCATAGAACACAGAACCACATTACTCGAGCATCTTGAGAATCTGGGTCTCACAGTCAATTGGGCTGTGAGACCCAGATTGGGGTCTCAATCCTGATTGGGGTCCTCAATCCTCAATCCCACAATCCTTTCGCCACGGCTCTATAGTCCCGCTCAAAAGGTTTCAGAAAATGCTGGGCCTCATGGCCTCGGCATCTTCGGTAATTCAGCTGGGCCTGCTTCGCTTACGCCCACTGCAATTATGGCTGAAAGCGCGAGTTCCACCCCGGGCATGGACCTCTGGTATGTTTCGCCTCAGGGTCGACATGAAATGCGTTTCGGCTCTGGAACCTTGGAAAATAGCCGACTGGTGTCAGTCAGGCATGAGTCTAGGGACTCCCTCGAGTGTGACGGTGGTGTCCACGGACGCCTCCACCTCGGGATGGGGAGCACTGCTCGAGGGCAGACCGTTCTTTGGCCAGTTGTCAGAAGGGGAAAAGCTCCTACACATAAATTGTCTGGAAATGCTGGCAGTCAACAACGCGCTACGGCGCGTTTGTCCCCAGATAAAAGGCCACAACGTCTTAGTCCGGTCGGACAACATATCAGTGGTGGCATACATAAATCGCCAGGGTTGCGTCAGCTCGCGAAACCTTTACAGGCTGACGGAACGCCTCCTGGTCTGGGCACAGAACAACCTGAAAGCAGCGCATGTGCCTGGTCGCCTGAATCTGGGACCAGACTGTCTGTCCAGAAACAATGTCCCAGCAGGGGAATGGTCGCTGCACCCGCAGACGATCCAACTGCTGTGGGAGACATTCGGCAGAGCGCAGATGGAATTGTTCGCATCCCAAGAAAACGCTCACTGACCGAACTTTTTCTCCAAGAGCAGGGATGCGCTGGCCCACGTATGGCCCCGCTGCCCCCTCTATGCTTTTCCCCCCGTCTCGCTCCTGCCTCAAGTGCTGGAACGAATCAGGCTCCGCTCTGGACGAACCAGAATTGGTTCCCAGTCCTGATGCGGCTGACCAGCACTGCCCCGTGGCCGATACAGGTGAGGAGAGACCTCCTCTCTCAGGCAAAGGGCT
Organism: Siphateles boraxobius; assembly: GCF_051911475.1. Lineage (NCBI taxonomy): Eukaryota > Metazoa > Chordata > Actinopteri > Cypriniformes > Leuciscidae > Siphateles > Siphateles boraxobius. Next base: position 7,853,839 of record NW_027508833.1, on the reverse strand, counting down.
CGATTTGGCATCCTCGCCCGGATTTATGGTCCCTACATGCATGGGCCATCAACGGGTACCCGCTAACCTCCCAGAGGGACAATCACGCAGGCTAGAGCCCCGTCTACTAGACGGCTCTATTCCTCAAAGTGGTCTGTGTTCTCTGCCTGGTGTCAATCTCAGGGCTTTTCAACCGCAGACTGCAGGGTTACGGAAGTGCTCTCCTTCCTTCAGGAGCTGCTGGATAAGGGCAGAACCCCATCCACACTCAAAGTATACGTGGTAGCCATAGCGGCGTTTGCAAAACCGACGTCTGGACAGTCACTGGGGAAAAACGACCTGGTCGTGCGATTCCTCAGGGGAGCTCGGAGGCTGAATCCTCCCAGACCCCCCTCAGTCCCTGTGTGGGACCTTTCTACGTTTTTTGAAGCCATGAAAGGTGCCCCATTCTAGCCAATCCATTTGTCAGACATGAAATATCTGTCTCTCAAAACGGTATTCCTTATGGCTCTTGCAAGCGTTTTCAGTAAGCGCGTCATGCAAGGAGTTTGGGGCTAATGACTCAAAAGTCATACTCAAACCAAGGCATGGGTACGTGCCCAAATCCCTCAACACACCGTTCAGGGCCCAGGTTATTTCCCTGTGCGCCCTCCCGGTTCATGATGAGGAGGAGGATGCGAGTCTCCTCTGCCCTGTCAGGGCACTGAGAGCTTATGTGTCCCACTCGTCTGTCTTCAGACAGACTGAGCAGCTTTTCGTTTTGTTTGGCGGACGCTCCAAGGGACTTGCCGCATCAAGACAGAGCCTATCCAGATGGATAGTCGATGCCATAGCGCTGGCTTACACTTCTAAGGGCCTGCAGTGTCCTTTGGGTGTCAGAGCGCACTCCACGAGGGGCGTGGCCTCGTCTTGGGCGTGGTCTAGCGGGATTTCCTTGCAAGATATCTGTATGGCGGCAGGCTGGGCTTCGCCGTCTACATTTATAAGGTTGTATAACCTAGAGGTTCCCGCCTTACAGGCCAAAGCTGCTGTCGGTCTAGAATTCAGTACTATCTGCCCCGCTGCGCCGGCGCAGAATGCTGAGTTTTGCTTGTGCATCGCTAACTGATCGATAGAACAGCTCCATGGGTGTTGAATAACCCATTCTTATACCCAGTTCAGGCTGAACACATTCACCCTGTCTGCGTGAAACACTGTTAACATAACTAGCTCCTGTGGGATGCTATTTCATTGGGAATGATGCTTGTAGCCTCTCTTCTCCGACTCTCTGAGTCTACGGTGATTATGCAGTATATGAGCCACAGGCTACTGCGCTTGGGACTTTGGTGTCGGATCCCAGTACGCACGGCGTGTTGCATTGTGTTCCACATAGAGTAAGATATTACGCAGTACGAGAGATACTATCGTAAGAGAACGTACTTGGTTACTAACGTAACCTCCGTTCTCTCTAGAGAGGGAACGAGTACTGCGTATCTTGCCGTGCATACAACAGCGCTGGTTCGCTTCAGTGATGAAAACCAGTTTGTATCAGCATGTCGAGCGTATTTAAAGGCCAAGGCCACGTCTATTCTGGCGGGACGTGACGAAATGGGCGCGAAGCGCCCCCATTGGGTATCACGCCACTCAGGGGCTCTGTCGATAGGCTGCTGCTGTTGCCGCAGGGCAGCCAATAGGCGCGCGAGCCGTCTTGCCAATGTCATTAATTCAAAATTAAGGATAATTTTTGGCTTCAATATCTCGTGGAAAAGGGGTTATCCCCCTTCGTAGCGTAAGATATTACGCAGTACTCTTTCCCTCTCTGGAGAGAACCGAGGTTACGTTAGTAACAGAGTACGTTAATCATTATGCAGAAAACTAAACATGAAGCCTTCAAAATTATGCACAGAGTAGAGGTCCTTATTTTCTGTAGGTTTATTTTAAAGTATTCCACAAAAAGTCAACTATATTACTTCACTCTTACGAACATGATATTTTTTTTACATTGTTCATTTGTTTTTTGTTAGTGGTTTAAAACTATTTCATCCAGATGGAAGAATTAGTATGGGTATATTATATTTATTTGCATACACTGTTTGCAATATTGAAAATTCTCAATAAAAAGTCGATTAGAAAAAATGAAAGAGATCTTACTTCACACCTGATGTGAACAAAACTCCAGGTGTCAAAGACACCAACGAATATTAATAATTCAGTGGACAGGGCAGCTAATGATGCAAATGTTTTTAAGCATTCAAGCTTAGAAGTGTTCACTAAAACTAGAAGGGCCAAAGGAATCTTAACAGCAAACTTTGTGTGTGTGTTTCTTTGTTTGTTTTTTATTCATTTAATTATACATTTGTTATGTGTCATTTAACCATTTATTATTTTTTATTATTTTACTTAGCCTATTTTCCTGTAGCCTGGTTCTACCAGACTCTCGTACATTTCATTTGTACAGAGAGTCTGGCACCGCTCCATTGACAAGCGTTAACTTCCTTGTAGGCGGGTATTCTATTGAAGTCTAAAACTATTGGATCTGCCCAGAGTCACTCTATCTGCCATAACCAATCGCTAACGTTTGGTCGTGACATATGTATTTTCCCGAACCCCGTGGGAGGATGGCCATAAACACAAAACTAAGCAAAGATTGTTCTTGCTCCGGCTTTAACTTCTTGATATTCGGCAGCGTTGCCACAACGGACCGAATGGCTTCGCTTGCATCTTTCTTATTTTGAACTACAACTCAAAATAACGCACGAGTTGACATCAACGTCATCGTTCTCAGCCACTCCCTCTGTTCGCTGATTGGCCCGGTAAAAAATTGATCGGAGAAAACCAAAGTCTACAGCGCAATCCCAGACTCAGTACTGAAGGAAAATGAAATTGAGCGGAAGTGCGTAGGAGGGCGGAGCCAGGCTAATTTTCCTGGCTCTTGTCGTGCATTTTAAGATTTTTAATGTCACAGGATGTTGTGAAACAGTGATGTTTCAGTGTTTCCCCTACAATGTATTCAGCAGCGGCGCAGCGCCGCCGCTGGATTTTCAGCGCCGCTGTAAAATCTTTCCATGATCAGTGATATCACGACATTCTCTTCATTCACGTACACACCTAAAAACACTGAGACATGGCGACCGGCGGCGCTGCATGCGGTGGCTCTGAATCCACTTGTAAACAAGGAGGAAAGAGCCACATATGGAAATATTTTCGATTAGGCTAATGTCACGTTTCCATAAGGGGCCGTTCACATAGCGCGTTTTTTGCGCGTTCAAATTCATTATTTCAAATGCGGCCGGCGCACTCTTTTTCCCAAGCACGCCTCTGTTCATGGTTGCATAGCAACGACAGACGCCAAGGAAGAGCAAGCGCTTGTGGAAAGGAGAAAGCGGTACGAACTGCGCTCTCCATGAGGACGAGGAAGTATCACCTACTGCTCATAATCCTGATAGTTAACGTTAAATCATATTTAATTTTTCAGATGAGTCTACTAAACTTGTTGGTGTCCTTCAGAAATCATTCTAATATGATATGTGATGCTCTTTTCTTTTTTTTTCAAAGATTCTTTGACTAATAAAAAGAACATCATGTAATAATATTTCACAATATTAGGCTACTGTTTTTTCTGTTTTTTTTTTTAAATTAAATAAATGCAGGCTAGATGAGCATAAGACTTCTTGCAAAAACAAAAAATACCCCCACAATATCATTCAATTACCAAAGAGCCTTAGAGATCTTCTTTAAAAAGCCCAGAAAAATTAAGTGCTCACAGATTGGGTGTGGCCTTTCCCATTAACATAAAATTTTCAATAAATTGTAAATAATCTTTTTCTGGGTTGTGCTGTTTCATTTTTCCCCTAAACAATTTCTACCAAGCTGAAAATGAACACAAAAGAAAAACATGAATAATCCTGTCTAAAATTATAAAATTAAGGTTTCTGTTTGTGACGGCAGTTCAAGGTACGTGCTGCAATAATCATGCCTTGAATCAGTTTTTCTTAAAATGTCCATTTCTATCCACAAAACTTGCCAGAAGTCATGGTTTAAGGGTTTTTTTTTTTTTACAAAACTCTTCCAGGGTGCATGCCCCTGGACCCCACCATGCGCGGCTTGGTAACAACCTCGGGCACGTAACAGCACCGCTGCTGGAAAAAATTCTAGGGGAAACACTGTGTTTTAATTGCTTTTGCTTTGATAATATCACTTGTTGGATTTGTGCTGGTCAGACAAAGTCTAAAAAATTGAAACATAGGCTTTGCAACCAAGATTAATCATTAAACCCTGCTTATTTTTATCATCACTTCTTCTGCTTTCTGCCATTTCATGGCTTCCTCTAACTTCTCAGGCTGAGAGAAGACTTTTAGTTGATACAGTTTTGTGAACTGATTTTGGGTATCAGACAAACTCGGATTCTAACCCAATTCATTACAGAAATTAAAAACAGTCAGGTCAGGTTTTTTACTCAGGAATTAGTCGAATGAGGACTAAAAATCAGGATTGGAGATTAAAAGACCATTATTATGCAATAATATTATTGATTTAACTAAAGCCAAAGGATTCTTAATAGCAAACTGTGTGTGTGTTTATTTTCTTTGTTTTGTTTATTAATTTACAGTCATTTAATTATTCAATTTAATCATGTAACTATTTATTATGCGTCATTAACACTTAATTAATTTTCATTATTTTACTGGCTCTTGTAGTTGAATGACGACTAAAAATCAGGACTAGGTATTAGAAGACCATTAATATTCAATAATATTATCGATTTAACTGCACTGACACTATTGGATGAATAATAACACTACTGTCTTCTGCAAGCTGCTTTAAGGCTGAAATTGATTGGTTTCATAATCTATGCATTTAACAAGACTGACAGTTATTTTCCTGTTTATTAATGCTGCTTTGAAACAATCTGCACAGGTTAAAGAGCTCTATAATGAGCACAGGAATAAATGTGACTTGCAACTTTTGACATTGTTAAATCCTTTGTTTCTTCTTTTTGATGTAAAATGTATTTGGTGTTTATGTCTATTTTCTATTTATTAGGATATTTTATTTTTTACCCTTTACACTCCATGTCTTGCAATTCCTTAGCATGGGGTGGGGGGGGGGGGGGGGTGCACTTTAGTATGTTGTATATTTTTTCTTATATTGAACTGACTGCTCAATAAAAACAATTGCTCCCAAAAAAAGAAATAAACGTGACTTGACTTGCATCCATCAACGAGCAATACTTACGATTCCAGTACACCGGATAACACTCTTTATTCCTCACATCCACTTCATAGAGTCCTCCTCTCACACACACTGCTTCTACACTGATATCCACACTGTCATGTCTCTCGTCTCCACATGTCTCCAGCGACGGTTCTCCTCCATCCAGACCATCATCTTCGAGAAGCACCTCTCCTCCACGGTTTAAACCCCTTTCCGGGTTGCGCTCGCAGAAGTAGCGATACATGATTTCTATCCTGAGAGAGTCGTGTCCCATGAAGGGCTTCCATGTTTTTTTGTCCTCTTTGTAAAACCACCTGACTTCCTCCGGTCCCAGTTCGGTGACCACCTCGAACCTGCGTCTGGAGGAGCTGGACCGTTTACGAATGTCAAGCAGACGGTTCTTTTCCTGATAGTCTGAGGCAGGGCTTGTGCAGTAACTTGTGTTAGTGGTGTGGAAGTAGCTGGCGACTGAAGTTGTGCTTAGGTCCAGATGGCCTGTGGGAAGGATGACCGAAGCAGGACTTTTGAGTCTCAGCGCCATTCCGTCCCGTGGTGAAGTGTGTGTGTCCTTGTCTGGCTGCAATGTGTGCATCCCTCTCCCAATGGATTCATCATAGAGCCTGATGAAGTCATCACTCCAGTCTCTATTGCCAAAAGACAGTTTATTGCCAGGATTGTTAAAAAACCGTGTCTTCTTAGTAAGGCTGCTCATAACTCCTTGCTTGTGGAGCGGCTATCCCAATCGGAGCTGACCTCATTGACGTCATTTAACAAGGGTCATGACCTCATATTAAAACCTGACACTATTATTTAACTACTAAATGAGATCTAATTAAGCTGGTTCTCTCAAAGTTATGAACAAACGTTCTTCCAGTTACGTTAATAGAACGTTTGTTGAAAGTTATCTGGGCTTCTCAAAATGCTAGCGTCATAATAGAACGTTCAGATAACATTCAAAAGTAGCATTCGCATAATGCTTACAAAATTATCAAATAGAACGTTCCTTTAACGTTCGCATAAACACGAGGAAACGTTTTAAAAACGTTTACAAATCTTGTCGTTTAGGAACGACGTTTTCAGATCGATAGCAAAACGATCTCAGAATATGTTTTTGTTAGCTGGTAAATAGGCTAACTTACCTGGCAATAAGACGTCATAGCACAATAAAAAGTAAACTTACCCCGTTTAAACGCACATTAAACGAGTCTATGTCATGCTTTTTAGCTGTTTTATAGCAACTAGGTAAAGAAGAAGAACCGGTCTGACAGACCGCTCTGATTCCTGCACTATACCGGATTTTGCTCGTGCAAACCTGCCGTCAACCGGAGCGCGTCATTTCACAGAATCACGCTCTTCCGCTCTGTTTATCCAGAAATCAGTCCGTGTCACAAATAGAAACATAAGCCTGTGCAGTATTCCAGTCATGCATGAGGGTGAAGGGAAATACACTGACCTGCTGGCACACTGACAAGTGCGGGATGTGCGATCTTACGTCACAGCCCACGCAGTGCGTAAACGGTAACGTATGAGCGCATCCTGCACTTGTTGTTACTGGGCAACCAACCAGGAGGAAGACTGTTCACCTGCTGGAGCGCGCACGTACTCGTGAACGCGCTCGAGGCTACACGTGTTCAGTGGATTGCTTTGAATTAAAATGAATTAGGTTAAAATATAATGTGTTATAAACATATATTTTTGCATTAAAAATTCAAGAACTGTCGTTTTTTTTTTAAATAGACCAAAGCTATGTTGGCTGTGATGTGCAGTAATTATTTCAAATTATGAAATATTACATCGTCATACTAAGAGATTAATGTTATTAAGGTTAATTGCTATTTATTCGATTTTTAAAAATTTATTAAATAGGCTATTGTTTGTACCTTAAACCTTTGGGTTGCCATCCAGTAGACTATCCTTAAATAGCCTACCATAGGCTTGGTGCAAAGCAAGAAAACACTTCTCCATTTTCCATGTCTACATGTGTTTTTTTGTTTTTTTATTAAAAGTAATTAAGTTAAAATGTATTGTATTAAAAACACATATTTTGTATTAAAAATTCAAGAACTGTAGTTTTTTTTTAAATAGACCTAGGCTGCATGTTGGCTGTGACCTTTGGGTTGCCATCCAGGATCCTTAAATACCAACATATACTTGGTAGGCTACACAATAAAACACTTCTCAATTTGTATATCTATGTCTACATGTGAATTTGATCAACAATACATCCACAAAAATGCGTTACACCTAATCCACAATCCTACAATTGACTACAGATGAAAATTAGGGGAAACCAGGAAACGCATTAATGATAGAATTTAGCAGAAATTGAGTGAATTTATTATTACAGCTCAAACTTTGGTTGAATTCGCCTTCTTTACTAAGGTAATAACAAAAGAAAAATGTCCATAAGATGCCGCTGTTGTCTTGCTACTGACATTCAACTGAACGTAGATGAATTCTGTTTTTTGTAGTGTTTCTTGGTTCCTCTGAACAGTGTGGGTTGAACCTGCTGTCCAAGAATTTGGCATCCTAAATTTAGATTGAAATCAAATTTGACAATACCTTTTAAATGGAATATATTACAGTATTTATAATAGATGATTGATCCGTGCACATACTTTTTTTTTCATGTTCCTGGTAATCTTGAATCAGAATAACTTCCCTCTTGCAGCATCTCTTCTCTTCTCTGATCATGAGGGCGGGCCAATAACCTGTCACTCACATGAGATCAGCCAATAGCAAACCACAACCATCCAATCAATTCCTACATTTGTTCTTGTTCCAGAAGCGTTTCACTCAGATATACGGCACAATAATGAAGAAAAGATTGCCGCAACTGCCATTTCATGCGGACTTTAAACCATTCATCAATTAAAGGTGCAGTAAGCAATTTCTGAAAAACTGTTGAATGTGGATAGCACTATAACAAACTTGAAGCCAATCAGAAGTAGGGGCGCTGGGGTCTTTGTGCCTGTGTAATGCATTGGTCATAAAAAGTCAGCGTAGGATTTCTTTTACTGACAGACCGACCCATGAAATACGTAGATCAGCGGCCCATTGGTTCTTTTCTTGATTGACATTGGGCTGGCCCTATCACATCTTTATACACGTCCCCCTCTGGGCTCTGAGCAAGTATGCAATGTCAGTGTGTATCTGTCAAAATAATCAGAGAGATGGAGTTGAAACGCAAGGAATGTGCAGAGAAATAGCATGAAAAAAAGAAATAGGCCCTTCAAGCAGTCGCTGTAAATGTGTCAAAATAACAGATATGTTTACTTCATCAGCAGGACCTTCATCAGCTCCAGTGTCGATAGTTGACTATCAATAAAAATTGTAAAGGGACGCGTTTATAAAGAAAGGTTACAAAAGAATAAACAGTGTTTTTTTAGTTTTGCAGATAGGTCAAATAGTTTTGAGATACATAAATTTGAATAAAGTAATCAAATGTGAAATAACACTGCATGTTCATTATTGTATAAATTAAATATAGATAACTTAATAAAGTTACAAAAGATATTTAGTCAAGAGCAGTGAGTAATTTCTTGATCCTTTGTTTGATTAACATTAAAACACAGCAGCAAGTTTATTAGACTGGACTCCATTTATGACCGAACGCACTGTCTCCATGCTATTGAGATATAACCGACTATGTTTACTAGGATACTCAACAAAACAGGCATTTTTACATAATTTTGTGTAAATTCATCCGTACAAGCGCAAGACATGAAAGAGAATGCAATTCAGTATTCGCTCGCTCTCTGAAACAAGGGTTTTCGGGGCGCACGCTTCGGATGTTTGCATTCATGAAATTTCTTGACTTTCAAACGTCCTGTAATAATGTAGGGAACCACTCGCTATACATAAATCAGGTAAATGTTCATGTTTTACTTGCATATACGATTTAGTTTGACACGTGTGCATTAATATTCCACTTATTAGATACATTTACTTCATAGACAGCCTTCTTTTTTATCCCCATTATACGCTCTGTTGTCAGTGTTTCTGACAACACACTGTACACACACTGTGCACACACTGTCCACACGCTGTATGGTATTGGTTGTTGGCATCTGAGCATTTTTATGAGTATGAGAGCATATTATCAGAGCATCCCTAGTTTTGTAAAGATCTAAGCTAATCATAAGACTGTTAGTTCTACTGTGTTAAAAACAGGTTTCAATCAAGCAAATAAGATTACTGGACAAAAACAACAGCCACTACAGAGCTTGTTCGATCATTTTATGGGAAAAATGGCAATTGCAATTTTTAAAGATAACACTCACCCTCTTCACTCTGCTTTTGAATTGCTCCCATCTGGACGTAGACTAAAAATTCCCTTGGCTAGAAAAAATCTCTATAAAAGATTGTTATGTGATGTGTCTTATGTTACAGTGTCAAAGAAAAATTTCCGCTCTGTGAAAACAGACTGGACAATAAAGTTCAATTCAATTCAATTCATTAAGCACTTTTTTTGGGTAAGTCTACATGGTCTTTGGCCTGAGCATCATTAGTCTGCATTTTTCTGTACATTTCATGTTGTAAATACCATTTTGACTACTTCTGAGGCCATTACATGAAACATTTTTATCACATTGATTGCCATCCAGGTATATCAGCAAAGTTTCCCACTGCATCCCTCACAAAACTATCTCCATGGCCCTCTGGAATGTGCTGGGTGTGTTACACAGACTCATATAGTGTACTCATAGTCCCTGGTCATCACAAAAGCAGTATTAAATCTGTTTTTTTAATGTATTTCAATCTGCCAATATCCTGACTTAAGTGTCAACATTGTCTTTGCACCACCCAACACATTCAGCCATTCCTAATCTACACACCAGTGGACCATCCTTTGCCAAATAGGGGATTCCCAGTTTGAGCTTGAGGGAACAACAATACCTGAATACCAGTAACAATACATAACAATACCAGATCACTTCCCAAGCACATCATCCATTGCTGCAAAAACTGATTGATGTTCACTCAGCAGATCTACTAACATCTCTTGATGCTGTTCAGTGAGCGTTTTGCTTGCAGAAGTGAACAACTGTCTTAGGTGCTCTGGAAGGTCAAGAGCATTTGATGACACCATTCTTATGTTGTGCTCATCTGAAGGCTCGCTGTCAGGGTCTTGTGGCACTGAGTCCCCAACTGAGTGTCAACTGGAACTGAGTAGGCTCTCTCTCCCTCCTTGAGAATGCAGGATATGCTTCAATGAGCACATCCAAACAGACTACTAAGCCGTAATAAGGGTCTACAACAGCTCACCCCAAATTAAATAATTATTTCTCTGTGGTACCATACCCAGATGCAGTAACAAAGTAATCAGCCAAACGCTCACCCTGAACGGCTCGCCGCAAAGATCCTTAACGCTGAGAAAGTTCAGACAGCCAGCATCCAAGTTTGCAGCGACAACCCCAACTCGAAACACTCCCCAACAACGCAGGAAACATTCCTTATACACACGCACCTATAGCACACCTGGACCTAATTAGGCGATTGTACCATGGGTTGTCGCCAATTTATAGGGAACTATTCCTGCTACACATGCATAGAACAAACAAAACATCCTTGAAAATTGATAAAAGATTTATGCTGACACTTAATACACTTAATAATTTTATGATTAGTTAATAGATTATATTTTTTATAAAACATTGTGCAATGGATTTGTATGCATGCTTGGCCTGAGTTTTGGTTGCACTTACACTGTTTTGACCAGCAAGCATCACCAGCCTGTGATTGTCACATGCCTGTCCTGTCTTGTGTTGCACATGGGTGTTTTGTTATTTTGGGCCATGTGCTCTGGTCGTTTTCTGATCCCTCCCCCTCGTTACCTGATTATTGTTTGATTTCTTCCACCTGTCCCCTCTTGATTTGTTCCCTTCTTAAGTCTCTTCTTGTTTGCAGTCTTTGTCGGATCGTTTGTCTAATGTCTGCCCAGTCTGAGACTGAGCACGTCCAGTCTGCCCAGTCTGAGACTGAGCACGTCCAGTCTGCCCAGTCTGAGACAGATCCGGAAATGCCCATTTGTGTGGCCTCCAAGGCACTTAAGGACTATCTGGAGCGTCTGGCTCGGATCCTGGACATGCCCGTGTCTCCTGTTCCAGAGCTGGAGGCAGAGCCATTGCCTGTTCCAGAGCCGGAGGCAGAGCCAATGCCTATTCCAGAGCCAGTGTTTGTGTTTGTTCTTGTGACTGTTACAGTTCTTGTGTCTGCGGTTCCTGAGCCGGTGTCTGCGGTTCCTGAGCCGGTATCTGCGGCTCCTGAGCCGGTGTCTGCGGTTCCTGAGTTCACGCTCCGTCTGCCCAGTCAGAGACTGTTCACGCTCTGTCTGCCCAGTCAGAGACTGTTCACGTTCCGTCTGCCCAGCGTGAGATTGTTCACGTCCCGTCTGCCCAGCGAGAAACTGTTCACGTCACGTCTGCCCAGCGAGAGACTGTTCACGTCACGTCTGCCCAGCGAGAGACTGTTCACGTCACGTCTGCCCAGCGAGAGACTGTTCACGTCACGTCTGCCCAGCGGGAGACTGTTCACCTCACGTCTGCCCAGCGAGAGACTGTTCACGTCACGTCTGCCCAGCGAGAGACTGTTCACGTCACGTCTGCCCAGCGAGAGACTGTTCACGTCACGTCTGCCCAGCGAGAGACTGTTCACGTCACGTCTGCCCAGCGAGAGACTATTCACGTCACGTCTGCCCAGCGAGAGACTGTTCACGTCACGACTGCCTGGGCCGGTGTCTGCAGTGCCTGAGCCGGTGTCTGCTGTGCCTGGGCCGGTGTCTGCTGTGCCTGGGCCGGTGTCTGCTGTGCCTGGGCCGGTGTCTGCGGTGCCTGAGCCGGTGTCTGCGGTGCCTGAGCCGGTTTCTGCGGTGCCTGAGCCGGTGTCTGCGGTTCCTGAGCCGGTGTCTGCGGTTCCTGAGCCTGTGTCTGCGGTTCCTGAGCCGGTGTCTGCGGTTCCTGAGCAGGTGTCTGCGGTTCCTGAGCTGCGGTGTCTCCGGTCTCCACCGCCCTGGCCGCCCGAGGGGTCTCCACCGCCCTGGCCGCCGAGAGCGAGAGACTGTTCACGTCACGTCTGCCCAGCGAGAGACTGTTCACGTCACGTCTGCCCAGCCAGAGACTGTGCACGTCACGTCTGCCCAGCCAGAGACTGTGCACGTCACGTCTGACCAGCCAGAGACTGAGCACGTCCAGTCTGCCCAGCCAGAGACTGAGCACGTCCAGTCTGCCCAGCCAGGGACTGAGCACGTCCAGTCTGCCCGGTCTGAGACTGAGCACGTCCAGTCTGCCCGGTCTGAGACTGAGCACGTCCAGTCTGCCCGGTCTGAGACTGAGCACTTCCAGTCTGCCCAGTCTGAGACTGAGCACGTCCAGTCTGCGCAGTCTGAGACTGAGCACGTCCAGTCTCCGCAGTCTGAGACAGATCCGGAAATGCCCATTTGTGTGGCCGCCAAGGCACTTACGGACTATCTGGAGGGTCTGGTTCGGATCCTGGACATGCCCATGTCTCCTGTTCCAGAGCCGGAGGCAGAGCCATTGCCTGTTCCCGAGCCGGAGGCAGAGCCATTGCCTGTTCCAGAGCCAGTGTTTGTGTTTGTTCTTGTGACTGTTACAGTTCTTGTGTCTGTTCCTGAGCCGGTGTCTGCTGTTCCTGAGCCGGTGTTTGCTGTGCCTGGGCCGGTGTCTGCTGTGCCTGGGCCGGTGTCTGCTTCGCCTGGGCCGGTGTCTGCTGTGCCTGGGCCGGTGTCTGCTGTGCCTGGGCCGGTGTCTGCTGTGCCTGAGCCGGCGTCTGCTGTTCCTGGGCCGGTGTCTGCTGTGCCTGGGCCGGTGTCTGCGGTGCCTGAGCCGGTGTCTGCGGTGCCTGAGCCGGTGTCTGCGGTTCCTGAGCCGGTGTCTGCGGTTCCTGAGCCTGTGTCTGCGGTTCCTGAGCCGGTGTCTGCGGTTCCTGAGCCGGTGTCTGCGGTTCCTGAGCTGCGTTGTCTCCGGTCTCCACCGCCCTGGCCGCCCGAGGGGTCTCCACCGCCCTGGCCGCCCGAGGGGTCTTCAGCTTCGCCCTGGCCGCCCGGTGGGTCGTCTGCTTCGCCCTGGCCGCCCGGTGGGTCGTCTGCTTCGCCCTGGCCGCCCGGTGGGTCGTCTGCTTCGCCCTGGCCGCCCGGTTGGTCGTCTGCTTCGCCCTGGCCGCCCGGTGGGTCGTCTGCTTCGCCCTGGCCGCCCGATGGGTCGTCTGCTTCGCCCTGGCCGCCCGATGGGTCTTCTGCTTCGCCCTGGCAGCCAGATGGACTGTCTGCTTCGCCCTGCCCTCCCAGGAGTAAGCGTTCTGTCCCTCCCGTCCCGCCCTGGTCTGTCCCTCCCGTCCCGCCCTGGTCTGTCCCTCCCGTCCCGCCCTGGTCTGTCCCTCCCGTCCCCCCCTGGTGTTATGGAGCGTCTGGTAGCCGCTCCGTAGGGAGGAGGTAGTGTCACATGCCTGTCCTGTCTTGTGTTGCACATGGGTGTTTTGTTATTTTGGGCCATGTGCTCTGGTCGTTGTCTGATCCCTCCCCCTCGTTACCTGATTATTGTTTGAGTTCTTCCACCTGTCCCCTCTTGATTTGTTCCCTTCTTAAGTCTCCTCTTGTTTGCAGTCTTTGTCGGATCGTTTGTCTAATGTCTCCTGTTCCCCGCGATTCCCCGTTCCCCGTGATCTGTTTCATGTTAAGGTTCAGTTGTTTCATTTTCATTCATTGTGTTTTTCCCCATTGTGGGTTTTTGCTTTGTGTTTGTTTATTTTTGTAATAAATTACCATTCTCTTGCATTTGAGTCCTCACACCTTTTTAGCCTTGCACGTTCCGTGGCAGTGATGTTTCAAAAGCTTCAAAACAGTGAATCCATTTGTGAAGCAATTGTTTCTATTGATTCGAAGCTTTGAAAAGCTTTATTTCTCCCATCACTAGATGCAGCAAAACAGGCCTAAGATACTACCACTAGCATGTTTCACTGATTGGATAAGGTTATTATGCTGGATGCAGTGTTTTTCTTTCTCCAAACACATGTTTCTCATTTAAACCAGAAAGTTCTAGTATTTTAGTCTCACCGTCCACAAAATATTAGTAGTCTAATAGTAATAATAGTCTATTTGTCTAATAGTCCTCTGGCTTGTCCACATGATCTTTAGTTGCTTAGAAGTTACACTAAGCAAATTGTGTCTTGTTTTTGGAGTGATCTTTGTCGGTCGGCCACTCCTGGGGAGGGTAGGAATTGTCTTGAATTTCCATTTCTACACAATCTGACTCTAGATTAGTTGACTCCAAACTCTTTACAGATGATTTTATAACCTTTTCCAGGCTGATGAGCAACAACAATTGCTAGATTAATTCTCTCAATCATCATTTTGAAAATGGTACACCAACCCCTGTGATGTGTGGCAGCAGCAGTGTGAGATATTTTGGGAGAATGATCAAGCAAACAAACAGAGACAGCAGAATACCACAGCATTCTCAATTTTAAGAAGGGAGATGGGTCATTTTATGACAATCCGACAATCCTAAATGAAGTCCTGATTATCTTGATGGTTCTATCAATTATCTTATCAGAATTTCCTGTGGTGTGAGGTGTGTTAAGAGTGACCAAAACTGCTCGGAAGAACGTCAGAGTCGCCCCGATCACGATCAGAAATCCTGATGTTTGAGGGGAACCCTGAGGACAAATGCGCACATACTCTGTTGATTGTCAGGTGGAACAAAACGATACCTAATCAGAAAGCGAGTTGACAGAAGAAGGATAACAAACACAGTCATTGCGCAGCACAGAGTGAAATGGATATGGACATCAGAGATGGTGTCACGGTTGACGGATTCACTGGTTCCTTCTTGTCTTGTGTTTATGTTGTTGTATGAGTGCACGTGTGCTAGAGGCGTGTGTAAGAGGCGTGTCTGTATGTCATTACCTGATCCGCTCCAGCTGCCCATCATCACTTCACCAGCTGCAGTCGATCTCACCATCGTTGTTTGATGTTTCCCTGTCTGGTCTTCTGGTTCGTGTCCTGCCTGGTGTTCCTGTTCGTCGTCTTCCTTGTGGATTTTGTCGTCTCACCGTCTGTCTGCACTTCACCGGATTTGACCATCGAAGTCCCTGCGTCACCATTCCACCAACCGACTTACTGTTCTGGACTTTGTTACTTTCCCAAATAAATTGTTTAACTCGCGTTTGCTTCCTGTCGTCAGTTACTATGACAGAACGATCTGACCCAGGAATGGAAGCAGCGAGCGTCTCTCACTCTTCATTAGAAGAATTCATTCACCACAGTATCCGAAGAATGGATTCACAGGAAAGGGATATCGGAGATACGGGCAGAGCAGTTCAAGTCTTGGTGACGCAGGTGTCCGAGCTCACCCAGCAGATCCAGCGCCTACGGATTCCCACTGCGCCACCCACACCAGCCGTTCCTCCCATACCACCAGGAAGCCCCTCCCAGTCTGAACCCCGGCTACCCATTCCAGAACCCTACTCAGGTGAACCATCTCACTGCAGAGCATTTCTCACGCGGTGCTCCATGCACTTCGCTCTTCAACCTCGCACTTTTCAGAACGAGCAGGCCAAGGTGGCGTTCGTTTTAAATCTGCTGACTGGGAGAGCGGCGCTTTGGGGAACGGCTGTGTGGGAGAACCAACACCCATGCTGCACCTCGTTTCAGACACTCTCCGCCGAGATAAAGCAGGTATTTGACCGGGCGGTCTCGGGAAGAGAGGCGGCCAGGGAACTGGCCGAACTACGGCAGGGAGAGAAGTCCGTTTCCGACTACTCGATCGAATTCCGGACTGCGGAGTGTGGATGGAACGAGGAGGCGCAGTGGGATATGTTCCTGCATGGGCTGGCTGACCACGTCCAGAAGGAGATCTATGCCCTGGATCTTCCCACCACTCTCATTGGACTGATTGACTTGGCTCTGCGGGTGGACAGTCGGCTATCCAGGGTCGAGCGTCGGATAACGCCCACTCGCAACATCGGGGGGTTCGACGGTCCAAGATCCAGCGGCAGGGACGTGGTCAGCCCCACTTACGATCACGAGCCCATGCAGGTGGGTAGAGCTCGGCTTTCCCGAGAGGAGAGGGAGAGGCGGAGATCCCAGGGCCTTTGCCTGTACTGTGGAGGAGCCGGACATTTTGCCCACAGCTGCCCGGTAAAAGGCCAAGCCCTATAGTAAACCTGAGGCTACTATCGGGTGGGATCTCCGCCAGGAAGACCTCATCTACGACTACATCGACCTCCACCCTCCTCTCGGTAAGACTAAGATGGTCGGTCCACCAGCACGATTGTCGAGCACTGTTGGATTCGGGGGCCGAAGGTAATTTTATGGACCATAACTTTGCACGCAGATTTCAGATTCCTCTCAAACCCCTCACTCATCGGATTCCAGTTCACGCACTCAATGGTCAGGAGCTTCCCACTATTTCATTATCCACTGAAGAAATCACTCTCATCACCTCAGGCAACCACACGGAAACTATTTCATTTTTTATTCTGGACTCACCCTTGGCACCTGTTGTTCTTGGACATCCTTGGCTCATCCGACATAACCCCCGAGTGGACTGGATTAACAAGTCTGTGCTGGAGTGGAGCAAGGAATGTCATAAGTCTTGTCTCATGTCTGCTTGTTCGTCTGTACCTGTTTCTGTGTTTCAGGAGGAAGCAGGGGATCTGTCTAACGTGCCCACGGAGTATCTGGACCTGAAGGAAGTGTTCAGTAAGTCTCGCGCTGCTTCTCTTCCTCCGCATCGTCCCTACGACTGTGCAATAGACTTACTGCCAGGTACGTCTCCGCCTAAGGGCAAGTTATATTCACTTTCGATTCCCGAAACAGAGGCCATGGAGAAATATATTTCTGATTCTCTAGCAACCAAGTTCATTCGCCCTTCCTCTTCTCCAGCGGGGGCGGGGTTCTTTTTTGTGGGGAAGAAGGATGGTTCTCTGCGACCTTGTATTGATTACCGAGGGTTGAATAACATCACGGTAAAGAATACTTATCCTTTGCCGTTGATGTCTTCAGCCTTCGAGAGGTTGCAGGGAGCATCCATCTTCACGAAATTGGACTTACGTAATGCTTCTCATTTGGTCCGCATTAGGGAGGGGGATGAGTGGAAAACTGCCATTAACACCCCCAGGGGGCACTTTGAATACTTGGTCATGCCTTTCGGGCTGTCCAACTCCCCAGCAGTTTTCCAGGCACTGGTCAATGACGTGTTGCGAGATATGATCGATCAGTTCATTTATGTCTACCTGGATGACATATTGATTTTTTCTTCATCTCTCCAGGAACATATGCAACATGTCCGGCGAGTGCTTCAGAGGTTGCTAGAGAATGGGCTTTTTGTCAAGGCGGAGAAATGCGAATTTCATGCACAGTCTGTTCCTTTTCTAGGGTACATCGTGTCGTCTGAGGGAATGCGGATGGACCCTGAGAAGATTAAGGCTGTGGTAGATTGGCCAAGCCCAGATTCCCGCAAGGCCCTGCAGAGGTTTCTGGGGTTCGCCAATTTTTACCGGCGTTTCATTCGCAACTTCAGCCAGCTAGTCGCGCCTCTGACTGCCTTGAGCTCCCCCAGAACTGCGTTCAGGTGGTCTGACACAGCCGAGGCTGTGTTTAAGAAACTGAAAGGCCGCTTTGTTTCAGCCCCCATTCTCATTACCCCTGATTCATCATGTCAGTTCGTGGTGGAGGTCGACGCATCAGAGGTGGGAGTAGGGGCAGTGTTATCCCAGCGTTCACCTGTAGACGACAGGATGCACCCTTGCGCGTTTTTGTCTCATCGTTTATCCCCAGCTGAGAGAAATTACGACATTGGTAATAGAGAGTTGTTGGCAGTCAAGTTGGCGTTGGATGAGTGGCGCCACTGGTTAGAATGGGGGGGGGGGGGGGGTACCTTTTATCGTCTGGACCGATCATAAGAACCTTGAATATATCAGAACTGCTAAAAGATTGAACTCCAGGCAGGCTCGGTGGGCACTTTTTTTCGGTCGTTTTGATTTTTCCCTGTCATACCGTCCGGGGTCCAAGAACATCAAACCCGACTCTCTGTCTCGTATATTTGATTTTTACGAACGCCCGTCCACTCCCGAGTGTATTTTACCCGAAACCTTATTTGTTTCAACACTCACATGGGAGGTCGAAGCGAAGGTCAGGAAAGCCTTAGAAACGGTAACGCCTCCGCCCGGGTGCCCACCGAATCGGTTATTTGTGCCGGAGGGATTACGGTCAGACGTTATCCAGTGGGGTCACGGTTCCAACATAGCTTGTCATCCAGGAGTTAATCGCACTGGGTTCCTAGTCAAGCAACGATTCTGGTGGCCACTTATGGCTCGTGACATTCACGATTTTGTTTTGGCTTGTTCAGTTTGCGCCACTGGTAAGTCTTCCAATCGACCCCCAGACGGGTTACTCCAGCCGCTGTCGGTACCTTCGAGACCCTGGTCCCATATCGCTCTAGATTTTATTACCGCCCTCCCACCCTCCCAGGGTAACACAGTAGTTTTGACTGTGGTGGACCGATTCTCGAAGGCGGGCCATTTCATTCCCTTACCCAAATTACCCTCAGCTAAGGAGACAGCGGTTACGATCGTAGATCACGTCTTTCAGTTACATGGCCTCCCGCTAGACGTGGTTTCCGTCAGGGGACCTCAGTTTGTGTCCAAATTTTGGCGAGAATTTTGTAGATTACTGGGGGCGACGGTTAGTCTGTCTTCTGGGTTTCATCCCCAGAGCAATGGTCAAACTGAAAGAGCCAACCAAGATTTGGAGAGAACGTTGCAATGTTTGGTTTCCAAGAATCCTTCCTCATGGAGCCAACAACTGTCTATGGTGGAGTACGCACACAACACGTTGCCAGTGTCAGCTACGGGTCTATCTCCGTTTGAGTGTAGTGTAGGTTACCAGCCACCTATCTTTCCCAGTCTGGAATCCGAGGTTGCGGTTCCCTCCGCCCACGCCTTTGTCCAGAGGTGTCACCACACCTGGACTAGAGCCCGTGAGACTCTACTCCAGGTGGGGGCGCGCACCAAGGCCAAGGCCGACCGCCACAGGTCAAGGCCTCCCGTATACGTCATTGGTCAAAAAGTGTGGCTTTCAACTAAGAACATTCCTCTTCGCACCGTCTCTAATAAACTTCCTCCCAAATTTATTGGCCCGTTTACTGTCACCAAGATCGTTAGTCCGGTGGCAGTCCGCCTCAAATTACCTCCCGCGTACAGGAGGGTTCATTCCGTGTTCCATGTATCCAAAATCAAACCCGTAATTCATTCCCACATTAATCCGCCGGTCCCGGTTCCTCCCCCACCGCGACTCGTAGATGGGGAGACCACATATTCGGTCAACCGTATTCTGTACTCTAGGCGGAGGGGACGCGGATTTCAGTACTTGGTGGACTGGGAAGGTTACGGTCCGGAGGAGAGAAGTTGGGTTCCTGCTAGAGACATCCTGGATCACTCCCTTATCGATGATTACAATCGACTGGTAAGGGGGCCTGGGAACGCCAGGAGGCGTTCTTAGGAGGAGGGGTACTGTCACGGTAGACGGATTCACTGGTTCCTTCTTGTCTTGTGTTTATGTTGTTGTATGAGTGCACGTTTGCTAGAGTAAGAGGCGTGTCTGTATGTCATTACCTGATCCGCTCCAGCTGCCCATCATCACTTCACCAGCTGCAGTCGATCTCACCATGCTATTTATACTCACCGCTGTTCTCTCATCTTTGTCAGATCGTTGTTTGATGTTTCCCTGTCTGGTCTTCTGGTTCGTGTCCTGCCTGGTGTTCCTGTTCCTCGTCTTCCTTGTGGATTTTGTCGTCTCACCGTCTGTCTGCACTTCACCGGATTTGACCATCGAAATCCCTGCGTCACCATTCCACCAACCGACTTACTGTTCTGGACTTTGTTACTTTCCCAAATAAATTGTTTAACTCGCGTTTGCTTCCTGTCGTCAGTTACTATGACAGATGGAGGATCAGCTTGTCGATTTTTGATAATGTTCTGTCAAAAGCATTCCAAACACAGCAATTTCTTCCTGCCTATCATCCGCAATGTTTATTCTGAAGTCTTTTTGGGAGATTTACCGTGTTCACAGCCGTGTTCTTCACATCGCGGCACACCACAAAGCACACACTATAGGAGCAAAACTATTAAATATAGGAGTTTTTGTCCTCATGTTTGTGGTCTCTCACATTTTGAAAATCTTATAATATTTAATATATCTTTTGGTGTGGCCTTAGCATAAGTGTCACATTATGCAATTGGATCCTGGATTTTCTCACCAACAGATCCCCCACTGACCCTCAACCCTGGCGCTTCACAGGGGAGCATTCTGAGCCTGCTGCTGTATTCCCTAGCTAACAGGGAACCATTCCCATAACTTTCACTAACGTTCTTTAAAAGTTATATCAATGTTAGGTCAAAACATTCTCAAAATAATGTCTATGGAATGTGTTTATAATTTTATTAATGGTTAATATACTTTTTTGTAATGTTAAGAGAAAACATTCTTAGAATAACATTCTCAGAACATCCTTATAATGTTATTTTATTTGCTGAATGTTTTCATAATGTTATCATAAATTCGTTCATGGAACGTCATGATGATTTAATTTGTACTTGAATGTTTTCGGAATGGAGAGAGAAAATGTTGTGAGAACAACATTCATGGAACGTCCTTAAATTGTTATTTTTACTTTATTAACATTCTCATGTTTTTGTATAGTGCTTTTCAAAATACACATTGTAAAATCATATGTTTATAATATCATAAACTCTTCATGCCTTATAGTCTCATTTAGCAGATTCCCAGCTTATGGAAAGTTCTCAGAATTTTAGCTAACGTTCTGATGCTAACATTCCCATTACTTACTATTTACATAATCCTCTTCGTCCCATGTGAGACATGAGGAGGCTACTTGCTCTCCCTAGGTCTCTCCTTGGCTGTGAACTGTGCTTCTCCCCATGCAAGCCCCATTTTTTCCAACTTGGACGCCGCTGTCGTCGCCATGTTGTTCTTAGCCAGCCACGCTTGTGGTTGCCAGGTGGTGTCCAACGCAAAGCCACTTAAGGTATGCTTTCCTGAGACATCCTAAATACATGTCCAAGCCATCTTAATCGGCAAAGCTTGATCTCCTGAGATATGTTCTTGGATCTTGTCTTTTTGTACAGGTTGACAATAGAGATTGTTTTGGGCCAGTATATGTTGCAGATCTTCTTAAGGCAACTGTTATTGAAGGCATCTACCTTGCTCATGTCTACTTTTACTATTCTCCAACATTCAGAGACATACAGGAGCACTGATTTCACATTGCTGTTGTAAAGCTTGAACTTTGTTTTGAGGTGTAGTTCTTTCGACTTCCAGATGGTCAGCTATCTAACGAGTCTGCTAAAAACTCCTCCTACTTTATTTATTCAGGCCTTGGTGTCTTTTTGGGCTCCGCTATCAGTGCTAATGATGCTGCCAAGATACCCAGTATGTCCAGATTATATGTGTCCAGTTCTTTGATGTCTCGTAAATAGTCTGCACGTTCCAAGTACCAAGACGGACTGTAGACTTAGGCCCCTGCAAACTCACATTCAAGCTTCTGATTTCCCTATTTTTACGGGGTGGGGAAGTTGGCCTCACGCCCGACCTCCAACCTGGAGGACCCATTCTGGACATTTTCGTCTGGCCCCTCTCTTAAGACCTGTTCGGCATGGTTAGAACGTTTATTTTTTTTTGGTAACACTTTATTTTAAGGGTCCAGAATAATGCATTAGTTAAGCATTGATTCATTATTAACTTGTTCAAAATTAAGCATTATTTAAGCACGAACACACTAGTAATAAATGATTAAGTGTTCCCAATTATTCATTAGATAAGCATAAATAAATTAGTAATTTATGATTTGCTTGTTGACAACTATTCATTAGTTGTGCATGGACACAGTAGTTATTAATGATTAACTTAACATATAGAAAGGGCATATTAGCCATTATTTACAAATTATTAAACATTTGAAAGATACACATTTATGCTGTAAATAAACAAAAATAACCTAGTAATTAATGGTTAACTAAATGTACATTAACGCCTTTTAGACCTAATTTACAACTTAATAAGCTGTATATAATTTTTTGAGTTGTGATGTAATTATATATCTGTGATATTCTACTGTTTAATTACTGCTGGTTTTGCCGTTATATATTCTAGAAAAAGTGTAATAAAAACAATTTGACCCCCTGTTCTAAAGTAAAAGTTATATCCTCATTAATTATTCCAATTCTTGAGTGATATTTAAGTTTATTGACCAGATTAAGGCCATAGGCTAATCTGCCATTAATACAATACTTATAAAGGCAAATTGACCCCTGTTCTAAAGTAAAAGTTATATCCTCATTAATTATGGCCCTTATTGAGTGATATTTATGTTTATTGATAAGAATAAGCCAATAATTTAGTGTTATGTCCCCTGATGGCATAGAGGTATGAGGAAGACATACATAATAAAATTTAAACACATTTCTAGCATTTTGGTCACTGGGGAGTACTGTGGATGATTGACACAAGGTTTGCTTTATTTACAATATAGAAAAGATTATTCACACAAATGAAAACACAAAAACATAAACTTATTTACTGCTATATACAACCTAAGCAAAAAGAATAGAAAAATGATAATTGAAATAAGCCACAGTGAGAAAGAAGATGAGCGCTGCTAAACAAAAATAGCAAAACTAAAGCGCATGCTAACTAATCCCCACCCTCTAAACTAACTGAAAACAAAAACAGAAGTCAAGTCAAGTCACCTTTATTTATATAGTGCTTTTTACAATGCAGATTGTTTCAAATCAAATTTACAGAGATAACAGGAAAATAATGTTGTAATAATATTGTTAAATATTAAATTAAATGTCCCCAACTAAGCAAGCCAAAAGCCAATGGCGACAAAGGCGAAAAAGGCGACCGTTGCAAGGAACCAAAACTCCATCAGGTGACAGAATGGAGAAAAAAACCTTGGGAGAACCCAGGCTCAGTCGGGGGGCCAGTTCTCCTCTAGCTAACAAACGAACAGTGTATGATTATGATTTAGGCAGCTTTAAAGGTCAGAAGTCAGATTGGATCGGAACATTATATATTATGCAGTTCATCTGGTTGAAGATCGGAGTCATCGCGCGTATGGGGACGAGTTTGTTGAGGATCAATGCCGATGGCTGTCGTGTCAATGAGGCCTTCACAGGGGAGAGTCTAGTTGACACAAGTTCTGCTGACACTTCATGGATGCGTTGTAATCGTGTCTAGGCACAGGTCCACCATCTGGTCTGGATATGGCCCGGATCTAGATGATTACAGTGAACTTCGGAATAAAGCGTAGATGCCATTAGCGTAGATGCCATTCTTCTTATGATGTAGCGAGTACATCAGGTGTTATAGGAAGTGTTCCTGGTTCCGGCTGACCCAATTTATGCAGCCTAATAATCATTATTATTGATTTGAATAATAGGAATGTATAGTGTTCTATGTGTATGCTAGGTTGAAGAGATGTGTTTTTAATCTAGATTTAAACTGACAGAGTGTGTCTGCTTCCCGGACTATGGAAGTAAAATAATGCCAAATGTTTTTGAAACAAAAAGTCTGTTGAATTGCACTACTTGAAAAAAATATGCATTGCATTAACCATGCTTGCATTTTAATGCATTGTATTTTTAGGACTTGCATTTTTTACTGGCTTAAATTTTACATTATTATTTGAATATTTAAGCTGTGAATATTTCATTTCAAAACATTTCAAACACATTTTCATTATTAAAAAAACAATTATCCATATTCACCCTTCATATTTCACTTCCAAAATATTCAAACTTTTTAAAAATACAACCTATAATATTCAACAGGCAATTTTCGGTCCATTTTATTTCGATTTACAAATTCGCTTCTACGAATTCAGTGGTTCAAATTCGAAAGTAAATTCAACATTGACATCCAGGAACTGCAGGAAAAGCAGTAGATTACCCATCATAATCTCCATCTGCTGTTAGTCGACCTCACCAGCAGGGGGTGCAAGCGTGAGTTGTTGGCGAAGACCGAACAACAGTTAGAGCAAGCCATTCATTCATAAAAACCAAGGGGGTCGCTGTGTCCATTTCTTTTACTGTGATACAAACTAATTTATAGAAATGTAAGTGTATTTGTTAACTTTATACCGCGGCGATGTGCTGCAGAACTAGGGTTTCCCTCAATACTTCAGGATTGCTGGACATATAAAGTATTTAACGTAGCTTAATGGACTAATACAGTGATATAAAAAACTCGCACCTCATTGAGAAGGCTGCAGGCTACTAACGTTATATTGCTACAGGCATGCAGATGGACTCAGAATATGAACTTAACGCGCAAAGTTTCACGCATCGTTTCCCTGTGATATAAGTTACTCAGTGGCATAGTGGGTGGGACAGGTGTGTGTGTGTTGCTAATACAATGTTAAATCATAAATCAGTGGTAGGCTATGTACAATAAACTTACGATGTCCAGCAATCGATTTAAATAGTACATTGGGTTTCATCTGTCGTGTTTAATGAGATCTAATATGTTGTTAGTGCCGATAATTTTGATTTTTGTATGTACTGTAATGGTTGAGTGGCTCATCAAAACCGAATATATTTATCAGTGGATGTATATCAAGCAGGGACACGTTTGTGTGCAGTTTGTTTTGTGATTTCACCGGAATGAATAGAGAAGAGATTCTCCGCAACCGATTGAAGCGCGCGAGAGATACTGTATCCTCTTATTTAACAAACGAACAAAATGAATGCTCTGCTAGTTAACTAGAGATGTTTTATTTAGGCTATTTGTATGTACATCTGTGCTGCGAGAAGTGGTTTCAAAAGTGGTGGGGACAATATCGACCATGACAAAAAGTGGTGGGGACATGTCCGATGTGTACGACATTACACATGTTTCTAACTTCAATAGCAAACTTCAATTTATTTGAATACATCAAAAATATAAAAGGCATCATGCCTGACACCACTTTTCTGTAAATGATTATCTCCCAATGCTACTGAAGTTAGAAACGTGTGTACCAATGTGTATGTAACTTTAGAGACGGTCCCTAAATTTGCGAATGTCCCATCTAAAGCCAACTTTATGCCAGTATATCACTGGGAAACACGTAGTGTGAAACTTTGCGCGTTAAGTTCATATTCTGAGTCCATCTGTTTGCCTATAGCCATATAGTAGCCTACATCCTTCTCAACAAGGTGCGAGTTTGGCCTTTTATATCACATATGTCCAGCGATCCTGAAGTATTGAGGGAAACCCTAGTACTGCAGCACATCGCCGCGATATAAAGTTAAGGCAACCAAACAACCGAGTGAAATATGTCCTGCCTACCATCGTCCTGCCTTTGATCTGTACATCAGCATCGGGTGAATAACATTATAATCTCGTTCACGGTAGAGAAATATGCATGTAGGCTACACAGGGACAATGAAGACAGTGAATTAAACATAAAAACAGCCCTCATAATAATCACAAATACACTTACATTTCTATAAATATGTTTTTATGAATGAATGGCTTGCTCTAACTGTTGTTCGGTCTTCGCCAACAACACACGCTTGTACCCCCTGCTGGTGAGGTAGACTAACAGCAGATGGAGATTATGATCGGTAATCTACTGCTTTTCCTGCAGTTCCTGGATGTCAATGTTGAATTTACTGTCGAATTTGAACCACTGAATTTGTGGAAGCGAATTTGTAAAGCGAAATAAAATGGACCATAAATTGCCTGTTGAATATTATAGGTTGTATTTTTAAACAGTTTTAATATTTTGGAAATTAAATATGAAAGGTGAATATGGATTATTGAATTTTTAATAATGAAAATGTGTTTGAAATGTTTTGAATTGAAATATTCACAGCTTAGATATTCAACCATGTCGAATTTGAGCCAATTAAAAATGTAAATCCTAAAAGTACAATGCATAAAAATGCAAGCATGGTTAATGCAATGCATATTTTTTTCAAGTAGTGCAAATCAACAGGCTTTTTGTTTCAAAAACATTTGGCATTATTTTACTCCCATACCGGACAATGTTAGGAAGACAGCTCCAAAGTTTAGGGGCTAAATAAGAAAAGGATCTACCGCCAGCAGTCAGTTTTGATATTCTAGGTATTATCAACTGGCCGGAATTTTGAGATCGCAATAGACGTGAAGGAATATGTTAAGAGCTCACTCAAGTACTGGGGAGCTAAACCATTTAGTGCTTTGTAAGTAATCAGCAATATTTTAAAATGTATTCAATGTTTAATAGGGAGCCAATGTAACCCCTCTTCACCCGGGTCCCACTCAACCCGCTCCGAGCGGGCCTCGAACCCGGGTCTCCTCTAGCGCCAGAGCGCCTATTGAGATCAGAGGAGTGAGGTTTACTCGCACAGCAACTACTAGCTGGCCTCCGTTACACTCACCCCCCTAAACCTCACTCCCATCCGGGTCACGGCACCAATGTAACCCCTCTTCACCCGGGTCCCACTCGACCCGCTCCGAGCGGGCCTCGAACCCGGGGTCTCCGGCATGAGAATCAGGCGCTCTAACAAGGAGGCTAAAGACTGCAGCCTCTAGCATCTGTCGCCAGAGCGCCTATTGAGATCAGAGGAGTGAGGTTTACTCGCACAGCAACTACTAGCTGGCCTCCGTTACACTAATGCAGTGTTGACAGAACCGGCTTAGTCATACTTCCTGGTTCTGGTAAGAACTCTAGCTGCTGCGTTTTGGACCAGCTTTAGTTTGTTTATTAACCATAAAGGATCAACCACCCATAATAGCATTACAATAATCTAGCCTTCATGTAATAAACGCATTAACTAATTGTTCTGCATTTGTCATTGAGAGCATTTGTGTCACGGTGTGGTGTAGCCAGAAGAAGAAGAAGAGGCAAAAAGGCTCCAATACAAACTTTTACTGATAATAATATATGTCACAGGCAGGATGAACACACACACTACATAAGACTGAAAACGGATAAAGACTGGCTGAACTGAAATGAACTAAATACAGACACTGATGAACACAGATTAACAGAAACTAGGTGACACACATGATAATTAACTAGACACAGGTGGAACAGACGATGAACTCAATGAAAGTAACCATAGAGACAGATGAGTGGCGGGAAAACAGAACAATGGACGACATGTGACTGGGGTGACTGTGACGTAACTTCCCCCTCCCGGCAGGCATGTCCTCGCGCTGTACATGGTGAACCCAGGGAGGACGTCCTGGAGTCTTCCTCCGTATGGTCAGCCGGGTCTACAGGAACTGAAGACTCCAGGACGGTACCGGCAGTGCAGGAGACCAGGGCGGAGCAGGCTGAGCAGATGGCCAGGGGGGAGATGACCCTTCGGGCGGCCATGGCGAAGACGTCCCTTCTCGAGTGAGCGAGAGGGAGATTTGAAGTAATATTAGAAAGAAAGATGGCTGAGAGACATTACAAAAGAGAAAAGATCAGATATCACTGGAAAAGGGGGGTGCTAGAGAGCACCACATGGAGTGGACGTAAATTTAGGGAGCTCCCTCAACAAGCCTCCATAAACTAGTACTATTTGACTATTTTCATCGCGAAAGTTTGCTCAACAATATCCAACACTGAGATGAAGAAGACTAAGCTAAAGAAAGGGGATTCACCATCCAGTGCAGTCGAAAAACTGGCCGAGAATCCTATTGAGCACGAGACTGATCGTGATCGCGACATGGCCACGGACTCAACTGCTATCCTGTCAGCCATTCAAACCATGAATAACGGTATGAACGACAGATTTAATTCGCTAGAAGCAACTCTTTCTCATTTGCAAACAGCGCTGTCTGAAACCACCTCGCGTATCGCAGATCTTGAGAGCGTTAAAGCTGAGCACGAAAGCTGTATTTCTGACCTGGAGGCCTCCTGTCAGGAAATACTATCAGCTAATTAGGTCCTACGTGCTAAACTGGATGATCTTGAGGGCCGTTCCCGACGACAGAATATTTAGATTGTCGGCCTACCCGAGAACGTGGAGACTGGTCGCCCCACTGAGTTTATGGAAAAACTTATCCCGAAACTCCTGGGAGCCGAGAACTTTCCTGCAGGGATTAAAGTTGACCGTGCACATCGCACCGGGCCTTTACCGCCGAAAGGAGGGCGTCCCCGAATTCTGATCGCGAGGATACATCATTACCCGGTCAAGGAGATGATCCTGCGGCTTGCGTGGCAACAATCACCTCTAAAATATGACGGCGTTCACATCTCTGTCTTCCCAGATTTCACGGCTGAGGTCCTCTCCCAATGAAGGGCGTTTGACGGAGTGAAAAGGAAATTGAAGGAGGCTGGAATTCGATTCGGAATGCTGTTCCCCGCACGTCTTCTTGTCACCCAGGGCACTAACAAGAAAATCTTTGGCTCAGTTTCGGATGCTGAATTATTCATTAACACCATCACTGTTGAAGACCCTACTTGATCTGCTGCGTAGGATTTTTTTTCAATGCTGTTTCCATGGTTGAATGACTTAAATCATCATTTCTGCTGTTTACCGGTGGCCTTTAGTACGAGGTTGTGAGTATTTTCAAGCAAAAAAAAAAAAAAAAAAAACAAGGAGAGAGAGACATTGTACAGACTGCTTGCGATCATGTTATTTGGTCAGATTGTACCCGATATTAGTGCCTTATCTTCACGTACATGTCCATACTTTCTTTTATATAGTTTAAACCGTGTTTAATAATAAAAAATAAAAAAAGTTATATTTCTGTGTTACAAGGGTTGTGTGCTACACACTAGTTCAGGCTTATAGAGCAATTATTTTGTTGATAACTTAGGTAAGCGGAGGTTGAGTGGGAGTCCCCTGGTTTCTCTTTTTTAGGTTATTTTGGTAGGCAGTTTTTCCTCTTACTCCTCTGCCCTGCAGCTCCGCTGTTCATATGAGTTTTTTTCCCCGGCTTCATTTGGGGAAGCTGATGGAAGGGGGAGGGTGGGTGGTTTTGTCTTTTTTGTTTGTTTGTTGTCTCGAGTTTAGTGTCTGTACATCTCCTTCAATGGTTATTCAGTGGTTATTATCCTTTCGAATTCATTTTGCAGCTGCCATTACAATAGATATTATACTACATGACGTGTAGTAGGGGGTCTTCACTTAAAGGTGGCAATGTCACTCTTGCTAGTTTGAATGTCCAGGGATTAAATAACCAGGTTAAGAGAGCTAAAGTTTTTTCTTATTTGAAGTCCATCCCTACTGACATAATATTTTTACAAGAGACACATATTAGGCATTCTGAACAAAGGCGACTGAGATGCAATTGGATATCCCAGGTATTTCAATCTACCTTTTCATCCAGGGCCAGAGGAGTAGCTATTCTGTTTCGAAAGTCAGCTCCTTTTAAGCACATATCCACTATCAGCGACCCTAACGGCCGCTATTTAATTGTATCTGGCCTACTTTCCTCAATTCATGTCACTCTGCTTTTTCGCAGAGTCTTTAATCTTTTACCAAACACTCTGAATACGCACCTGATAATAGGCAGTGATTTTAACTTGGTGTTGGACCCTACTCTAGATAGATTTCCTTCTCGCACTGGAATACCCTTGGCCAACTCTACCTCTGTTCTTAACAATCTGATTACTTCTTTTGACCTCGTTGATATCTGGAGACTAAAACACCCAACGGACATGCAGTATACTTTTTTTTTCGCAAGTTCATAAATCATACTCTAGGATAGATTTTTTTAACTCTACCTCTGTTCTTAACAATCTGATTACTTCTTTTGACCTCGTTGATATCTGGAGACTAAAACACCCAACGGACATGCAGTATACTTTTTTTTCGCAAGTTCATAAATCATACTCTAGGATAGATTTTTTTTTTAGTAGACTCTAAAATTATTCCCAGTGTAAAATCAATGAAGCATCACAATAGAATCATCTCCGACCACTCAGCAGTGACAATCTCTCTATATCTCGTAGAAATTAAGCCCAGCTATTACTGGCGTTTTAACCCTACTCTGCTCTCGGATGTAACATTTTGTGAACAATTAACAGAGTTGCTAGCGGAGTTTCTAAAATGTAATGACAAGGGCGAGGTTTCTGACTCTACACTATGGGAAAGCCTAAAGGCTGTCTTGAGAGGACGTATTATTTCATATGAGTCCAGTCTAAAAAAGCAAAGGGTAAACGCCTTTCAGAAATTGACGATCGTCTTACTCGGCTGGAGGACACTTACAGAGATTCATCAGACTCAGAAGTGCTTAACGAAATTACAGCACTTAAATTGGAATATAACTCGATTCTTTCGAACCAAGTTAATAATATGTTGCTAAAAGTGAAGCAAAAACAGTTTGAACTTGGGGACAAACCAGACAAATTGCTTTCTCGTCAGCTGAGGGGGCTACAAGCCTCTAGAGCAATTCATAAAATCAAGAACAAAAATGGTGTCGTTCTAACAATTCCCGATGAAATCAATGATACATTTAAAGAATTTTACGAAAAATTATACAAATCTAGGGGTTGTTCTGACCCCTCAGCTTTGGCTGATTTCCTTCATTCATTACATCTTCCAAAGTTGGAAGCAGGCAGCTTTGAATGCTGACATAACGGTAGAGGATATACTAGCTGCGATTAAATCTTTCCCCAGTGGCAAGGCGCCTGGCCCAGATGGTTTCGGGATCGAATTTTACAAAAGATTTGCGCAGGTGCTCTCTCCTTTGCTGTTGAGGATGCTTAATTATTCTTTTGATATACATAAACTTCCCCAGTCCTTGTATGACGCAAATATTTCTCTAATTCTTAAAAAAGGTAAAAAAGAAACTGACCCAGCATCTTATCGACCCATCTCTCTTTTGTTCTCTGACCTTAAAATTTTCACTAAAATTCTGGCCAATAGATTAAATATCTGCATTGGGGAAATTATCCACCCCGACCAATCTGGTTTTATTCCTGGCCGTTTTCCTTTTTTCAATGTCAGGCGTTTAATGAATATCTTATACACCAGATTCGATTCTAAAGCTAGCGTTGCAATTCTTGCCCTAGATGCAGAAAAAGCGTTTGACCAAATTGAGTGGGATTATATTTTAGCTGTGATTAGAGAATTTGATATGGGTGATGCATTTGCCTCTTGGGTGAAGTTGTTATACCTCCATCCTTCGGCTTCAGTTCTCACCAATTTTAGTCATCGCAATTCCAATTACACAGAGGCACTCGACAGGGCTGCCCTCTCTCGCCTTTGCTTTTTGCAATAGCAATCGAACCTCTCGCTCTTACAATTAAAAATAACCCTTTAATTTCGCCCTTGAATTTAGGCCAAATTAACCATCATATCTCCCTCTACGCAGATTACATCATTCTGTATCTAAGCAACCCTGAACAGTCTATTCCACCCTTACTAAATCTGTTGGAAACATTTGGTAAACTCTCCGGTTACTAGTGAATTGGCAAAAAAGTGAATTCTTGGCTGTGACTAACAACATTGATCCAATTTTTATGCGTAGTCTACCTTTTAAAATAGCCATAAACAGTTTGAAATATCTCGGAGTTAATATACCTAGAAACCCAAAAGATATATATAAGCTTAATTATTTAACAATGCTTGAAAACCTAAAGGACAATATTAAATGCTGGAGGACCTTACCACTATCAATGATGGGGCGTGTGAATGCTATTAATATGGTGACGTTACCCAGATTCTTGTATCTTTTCCAGAATTTGCCGATTTATTTACCCCAAAAGTTCTTCAAAACTTTAGATTCTATTGTGCTGCCTTTTGTCTGGGGCTTCAAAGCACACAGAATATCTAAAATACACGTGTGTAAGCCTAGGTCGCTGGGGGGTTTGGGTTTGCCAAACTTTCAATATTACTACTGGGCTGCCAATTGTAGAGCCTTAACTTACTTGTTGCTTGTGACTAGCAACATTGATCCAATTTTTATGCGTAGTCTACCTTTTAAAATAGCCATAAACAGTTTGAAATATCTCGGAGTTAATATACCTAGAAACCCAAAAGATATATATAAGCTTAATTATTTAACAATGCTTGAAAACCTAAAGGACAATATTAAATGCTGGAGGACCTTACCACTATCAATGATGGGGCGTGTGAATGCTATTAAGATGGTGACGTTACCCAGATTCTTGTATCTTTTCCAGAATTTGCCGATTTATTTACCCCAAAAGTTCTTCAAAACTTTAGATTATATTGTGCTGCCTTTTGTCTGGGGCTTCAAAGCACACAGAATATCTAAAATACACGTGTGTAAGCCTAGGTCGCTGGGGGGTTTGGGTTTGCCAAACTTTCAATATTACTACTGGGCTGCCAATTGTAGAGCCTTAACTTACTGGCAGGACCCGCACCCCGACAGTCCCTCAACTGAGATCCCTTCATGGCTTATGATTGAGCAAGGTGCCTCAAATTCGTCACTCTCCTCATTACTTTTTGCTGTCCCAGCGACATTTAAAGCCACAGTAGGATCCCATTCTATGATTAATAATTCTCTTAGGATATGGCTTCAGATTGGTAAGGCATTTAAATTGCCAAATACCTCCCTTCTTGCTCCTGTCTGTCGTAACCATGCCTTTAAAACTTCACTATTAGACCCGGTGTTCACAGGTTGGGCTAGAAAAGGAATCCTTACCTTGAGAGATTTATATATTGACAAAAATTTTGCCACATTCACTCAACTAACAGAGAAATATGACCTTCCGGCTTCACATTTCTTTAGATACCTACAAATTAGAAATTATGTTCGTTCCGCTGTGCCAAATTTTGAAATATTATCAGCCGATAGTGAATTACATAAATTGCTTACTTGCGTTCCCAACACTTCAAAGTTAGTTACAAAATTTGTTGACTTCTTCACAAGTCAGTTAGATTTTTCCACTATTCATCTGAAAAACGTTTGGGAAGACGAACTAGATGTTCAGCTCTCTGAGGAGGACTGGGAAAAATGTCTTAAAAATATATACACCTGTTCTATTAATGCCAGGCACCGACTTATTCAGTATAAGGTGTTGCACAGATTACATTACTCAAGGGTTAAACTTAACTCTTTCTATCCTACTATCTCCCCTCTCTGCAATAAGTGTGAGTTTGCGGAGGGCTCTCTTGGTCATCTTTTCTGGGCATGCCCAAAACTGGGGGAATTCTGGTCAGAAATTTTTCAGTTTCTTTCTGAAGCTTATGCTTGTGAGCTTCCCTTGGATCCTGTGAGTGCCATTCTTGGCTGGTCAGCCTCTTTGTTGCGCCTTAATAATGCTACTCGACTGCCTATACAGTATGGTTTGATGATTGACAAAAAATCTATACTCTGCATGTGGAAGAAAAATTCGAAGCCACTAGTCAAGTTTTGGTTGTCAGAACTTTCCTCCACTCTGGACGTGGAGAGACTCAGATATATTATTTCTGGAAATATATAGAAGTTTGAAGCCTCTTGGAGGCCTCTTTTCAATCACTTGTTAAAAATCAACAATGATGAAGCTATTTAATATGTTTTTCTAATCATTTTATTAAATTGTTTTTTTATTTTTTATTAGGATTTTATTGTTATTTCTGTTGACCTCTGTCTTTAATTAAAGATACCTATGTATATCTCATGTGGTCAAGTTGTACAATCTCACCTGGTTTATAATGTCTCACTAGGCAAACATCTGTTTTGACCTTCCTTGCCTGTGCCTGGTGATGTGGTTTTCTGCACATTTGAATCTAACTGAAGGAGTTTTGTTTGTTTTTTTGTTTGTTTTTTTGTTTTTTGAGTTTGGTTCTGTCCTGTGATTGTATTGTCTATTTGTCTGAAACCTGAAAATCTACAATAAATATAATAATAAAAAAAAAAAAAAAAAAAGATATCACTGGAAAAAGAAGGGTTATGATCAGGCAAGAGCTTAAGGACCCACGTTAATATTAGAAATGCTTTCCAGCGCTGGAGAGACCTCAGGGGGAAGCCCTGAAAACGGACGCGAGGTTGTGTTGTTTCTGCTCCGTACGTGAATAACATTGGTTCCATTTCGTAGTCACTATGAGTTCCGTCGTGATGATGAATGGGGTTTCATTTAGAAAGCCTATCGACTTAGAGTATTACAAAACTCCAAAACAGCCATGGGTCTGCGGAATTTGCATAGCGTATCTCTGCCCCACCTCGTGGGTATGAAAAGAGGACGCGGGCAACATGCAGATATGTTTTTGCTTCGGAGCCAAGAGTATCTCTTCACTCAACAGCCATTCACTCAACAGTCGGCGCGGGTATAAATACGGAAGTGGATGCACGCACTAGTTGCTTTTCGCTGAGGAGCCGAGAGTAAACCGGAGTCAGCGGTGGTCCAGCGGTAGTGGCAAGGGGACTACGTCCTCCGTTCCCTCCTTCAGGGAACGGTGGGTTGCATACGCAACCAGGACGTTCCCTTTCAGTCGATAACGTCAGATGTAGTCAACGGTCGACTGAATGGGGATAACCTTTGAAAACGCCACTAACGCTGCCACCTTCCAGTGCCTAAACCAAAGCCTCCTGATGCCCCCGCAAATTTAAGGCAGGGAAGGACAGGGCTTAGGCCAGGGAAGTCACTGCTGTTCCTCCAGGACCACTGGGAAAGTGTTCCCCGTACATTAGAAGGAAGGGACGCTGCGGAAGCCACATCCAACCCAGAGGGAGGTAACGTTTAAACACCGAGGCAACATCATTTTGAGGGTGAAAGAAAACAGCCTACTCCAACCCATTTTGCAGGAAAGAGAGCACTGAAGTGATCGAAAGCTTTCAGGATCTCCTCTGGAGAGAAGACGCACTCAACGACTAGGTTCCACTTCTAAAGGCGTAAACACGCTACCCATTTTAGGGGGTGCTCGCAGAAGTGATGGTAACTATCACATGTCCCTGTGATAGCCACCTGAACCTCCGCGTTCAGATGTAGGACCGCCCGGAATCTCCGGTGGAAGAACGCGGGTGCCATCGTGCCCCGTCCCTGAAAGAGTTTTCAGGGGAAGTCAGGAAGGCTGTCGATGGGAACCAGGTCTAGTTGGGCCAATAAGGGGCAACTATGAAGACCTGTTCCTCTCCTGACTTGGCACGTAGGTGCAAGCGACGGGCGCAAAAAGACAGGAGCATTGCTCAACACAACATGTGAAGATCACTGGGCTTCAGGAGCATTTTCTGCTCAGCACTTGAGTGTGATAAGTTCACTGAGCTTCAGGAGCATTCCTACTCAACACCTGAGTGTGATAAACTCACTGAGCTTCAGGAGCACTTCTGCTCAACACTTGAGTGCGAAGAACTTCACTGAGCACCACGAGCATTTCTGCTCAGCACTGCGTGTGATGAATTCACTGAGCAACAGGAGCATTTCTGCTCAACACCTGAGTGTGATGAACTCACTGAGCTACAGGAGCATTGCTGCTCAACACCTGAGTGCGATGAACTTCACTGAGCTACAGCAGCATTGCTGCTCAACACCTGAGTGCGATGAACTTCACTGAGTTTCAGGAGCATTTCTGCTCAACATGAAGTGTGATGAATTCACTGAGCAGGCGCAAGGTGACCATGAGTCGCAGTCGCTTTTAGAAGGCTCACTGGGGTTAAACGCATTTCTGCGGGCCCCTGGGGCAGCTGAGAGCCAGTGTTTGTCCAAGGGTAGTCCGCTCAGTTTGTACAAACACTGGCAGGAAGACGGAACCGGAGGGGCAACTGAGCGGCCCCGGAATGGCCATGACCCAGCTGGACCCAAGGGATGGAGTCTCCACTTGCCCTGGCTATAACTGTCGTGAGGCTCGATGGCGGCACGATTGAGTAGAGCGGGAAGAGTGGAACAAAGCGTCCTCAGAAGCTTCTGACTCCAAGGAGGAGGTGACGGGTGAGTTGTGACATGCAAGGGAAGCTTGTGCAACGGTCGCAATGTCTAACAACTCGAGGCACGAATGCCCATGTAGTCGAGGGTCGCCCAGGCCCCCGTTAAAACACGCCCTTTGTACATGGCCCCTCTGTTGAAGAGGGTTTGGCACCAGACCGGGATGAATTATAGTCACACAGGGTGAGCTGCTCTGCCACGGTCACCTCGGGACTCGATCGTGAAGCTAGCGCTGAAGCGGTCACATATGGAGGAAGCCAATGGCTGCAACTACCATATACCCCAGGAGCCTCTGAAAGTTCTTTCAGTGGGACCCTTTCTCACTTCAAACACCAGATGAACACATTCTCATTGGAGAGACGTATTAGACCGAGTCCATCTCCAAAACTGAAAAAGAGGTACTCAGCCCGTGGGCGAGATTACTCTCTTCCAGTTGACCTGAAGACCCAACGGGCTCTGGAGCACTCGAAGGGAAGGACACTGTACTGATACTCCACCCTTACACGCAACCCACAGGATGGCCTGCGGTGCGCGAAGGTAGAGATCTGTTTTTAAGCACATGTCTTTCAGGTCGGAGCTGCAGACCAATCTTGGGCCAAGATGGTCACGACCCACCACCTAGTAGCACGAAGAACGAGTTTACAACTGGCCTTCGTACCGGCTGGAGGAGCGGCTATATCAAATCCTTCGCCAGCAGGATAAGCACGCACAAGTCAGAAGCACTGCTCAACACTCGGTGTGATGAATATCACTGAATTTTCAGGAGCACGTCTGCTCAACACCTAATGTGATGATTATCACTGACTTGAGCGGGGTAGCCGAGCCTGAGGTGGGGCAGCAAAGTAGAGAGAGTGGTGTTAGTGTGCTGTGCAACACTTACCTGTCTCCACTAGCGGCAGGGGGCGCGTGAGAAGGCGGATGACCGGGTCCTCGAACGCACCAAGCTGCCTGCTGGCGACCAAGGGGGAGCTGAGGGGTGTACAGGGTCACAACCGCCAGACTGGCCCTCTTGGGACCCAGGAACAGATGAAATTGCTCTCTCTTTGAAGTGTGGGTACCGCTTGCTCCGCTTTTTTTTTTTTTTTTTAGGGAGCCAGCGGCGGAACAGACACACACGCAAACAAAGGCTCCACCCGGCCCTCACCCGGGGGGAGGGAGTGATCGTGCCACTCCAAGAGCATCTCATCCATTCCTGGGTGGCCCGCTCCGGAAAGCTTCCGCTGTTGCTTGCCACCTGGCTTGGCAGCGCCTGGAGCGGGCTGGGCGTCTCTACTGCGGCCGGCTCCATGCTGAGGTCTGGGTGGAGGCTGCTGCGGAGGGCCAGCAGGAACGCCCACGGCGACGAGCAGGCGGAGGAGCTGCCACCGGCGGCGGGTGGAGGCAGCAGCTGGCCACCGGGGCAGGATGTGCCGGATGACCTCCGTCTGCGCTTGAGCGGCAGAGAACTGTTGGATGCAGTTCTCCACCGCGTCGCCGACCAGCCCAACCTGGGAAATTGGGGAGACCAGGAATCGAACCTTGTCCGCATCCGCCATACCAACCACGCTGAGCCAACAAAGGCGTTACTGGACCACCAAGGTGGACATCGCCAGACCAATCACGCACGCTACGACACTCATGCCCCGGAGGGTGAGGTC
Organism: Siphateles boraxobius; assembly: GCF_051911475.1. NCBI lineage: Eukaryota > Metazoa > Chordata > Actinopteri > Cypriniformes > Leuciscidae > Siphateles > Siphateles boraxobius. The sequence goes on along the minus strand of NW_027508833.1, from coordinate 7,816,215 downwards.
GGATGCAGTGCGGTGCTCACCTATAAGCGCACGGTCTGGATTACCCTCGTGCATGCCATGGGTGCCCTAGCCTGCAGCATAGCCATGGCACGCAAGAGGAAGCGGCTTGCCCACAGGCTTTGTAAGCTCTGCCCGTCGGAACGGACGAAAACTCACAGGCCTTAGGGGGGAGACGAGGATCCCCCCAAAAGGCAGCGGCCGCCGGACACAGGTGCACCTGTGTCGACAGACCGCTCCAATGGAGGGACACCTCGCAACCATTCACCGTTCCTCCATTAAGGGTAATGAGAGGGAAAAGCTATTCAGGCAGTTTCTGGCAGAGAAAGATGCTGTTCACCACCTGATAAGCTCTCCATGCATTTCGGGAAAGAAAGGCACTGGGGCGGCGAGCTGAGAACCAGCGCGGCCCGCCCCAAGATACCAAACTCCAGATTCCAACCGAGACTGAACGGGACACGGTGGAGGTTCCACGCGAGCCCGGCAGCCTCGGCGGCCCGTTTCAGCATAGCTGATAATTCTGGATCCGGCTCGGGCAACATTGAACTCCCGGAGGGAGACAATGCAGCCGAGTCATCATCTCTAGAAGTCAGCTCACCCTCCGATGCTGCAATCGGCGTCCTGTCCTCCAGGGGAGCCCCGAGTGAAACCGCTGGCCCACCCATTACAGATGGACCAGCAGACAACACAGGAGGCTCCAGTGGTTGCAGTGGAAGGGAGGAGTGAGGAGCCCACAGGGAATGTTTACTGAGCGGGACATCCAACACTATCCTCCGGTCACCCATCCCACACAGCACCCGAGGGTGGGGCATGGTAATGGGGACTCGCTCTCCTCTAACGAAGGCGAGTCTCGCCCTCAACACTGCGACAGTCATGTTCCCACAGTGAAAACATGAGCTGTCCACAAAAGCTGTCTCAGCATGCTGTAAGCCCAAACACGTGACACAACAGTTGTGACCATCAGAGAGAGACAGGGAACGACCGCACCCAGAAACGCATGGGCGGAATGACATCTTGAAAAAGACGCAAACGCACCCGTGTTGCTCTTTCAGAAAATAGGACCGTCACCAGTGCCGGAGCACACAGGGGAATGACCGCGGCAACACTGAACAGAGAACTGAAACAGTGAAGCACTCACTTTTCCGCCCTCTAACCAGCCATCAACACACACAAACATTTAGAAATGTGTTGCTGTTAAAACAGCAGTTGAGAGCTCAAAGCTCGCGATCACCGCTGCATTCGCGCTGTAGAACACCAGCACTGGGAGAGTCTTCCTGAAGAACACCGACACACTCGCTCGTTGTAGACAACAGCACTCTCAGAGACATCAAACGATTGGCTCCGAAGCGAAAGGCAACTAGTGCGTGCATCCACTTCCGTATTTATACCCGTGCCGCGGGGGCGGAGTGTGTGATGCGAATCACGCACGCCAATTACATTGGCTCGTTCAATAGTACTCGAAGAGGATAGGCTCTCTAGCGAGATCCCCATTCAGTCGACCGTCGACTACGTCCTCCGTTATCGACTGAAAGGGAACAAATATTCTCAGTTTATGTAATCTGTATGAAAAGAGAGAGATGTCAGTCTTTTTCTTTTCAGCTAATTATACCAAGTCATTACACGTAATGTGCCACGCCCACGGTAGAGCGCGCGCTATTCAAATGCTAATGATCTGAGGAAAGCCATGCAAACATGCCTGCGCCCACATCAGCTTAATTGTAAAACACATCAAGTTTAATAAGAACCATGTACTTTACCTCATCTTGCTGCGCTGTGAGAAATAATACTATCGTAATAATCCTGGAACATTTTAGCTCAGAAGTGCTGGTAGTTTCATTTCGAGGAGCAACGGACCCAGCTGATGTAGTAAGTTAAATTTATTCTTAAGTGCTTTGTTCTAATCACGATATTGAATAGTGTCTGTAAACCGCAAAAAGACTGTTTAAATATGAATTGCGTGTCTGTGTGTGAATGATGAATGAACGACATAGGCGCGGGCGCTGTTGTTTACTACAGTTATACAGCCCTTGTCTGTGCTGTTCATCCACTCTCACACCTACATTAGTAAACATGTTATTTTTACATGAACACATCCAAACTATATGCCTATAGCCTACTGAGATGAGTAAAAATAGACTGAAATATGTTGGAATAAAATGTCTGTATAAGCAACAAACTGCAAATTAACATTTATATGCTAATATATCATAAACATGATATGTTACAGACTAAATATGAATGTTTAGACAAGATTTCGTTGATTAGTTTTGGATAGATTATAAAGTTTTTAGGCTACTGCAAAAAAAGACTACTGCCACATTAAATAAGCTTTTGTTTGCCAATTTCTACTCATATGTTAAATATATAGTATGGGATGTTTTGTCAAAAATAAAGTAGGTATATTGAATTATCAACTAGGATTTTATTATAGTGTTTGTTCAAATATTCAAACTAATGAATCCTTATCTTTGAAATACGTATGACAAAATGTATACTTTTTTTACAAAGAAAGAATACACTTCAAATATTCTTAAAATTGTAATTGTTGTAATTGTAACCTATTTGTAATTGGTTACAATTTCAAATTGTAATATATATATATATATATATATATATATATATATATATATAATTTCTTTTGTGTCCTTGCATTCTTTGGTACCCAGTGACACACCTGTGTGAAAGGCTCATTATGCAGTTCATTATGCGGCACATTATGCGGTTGTGGCAAGGGGGGCGTGGTTCAGCGAAGTCTGTGACGGGAGAGAGGATCGGGGGACAGGTGCGGCGTAAGTGGGTTAAGTGTGAATGACAAACACCTGTGTCTTGTTTCAGTAATTGGCGTGGGGAGACGGATAAAAGCCATGAGGAAACAAGAGAATGGGAGAGAGAGACCGGCAACGACTCGTGGCTGTACTGGACTGTGACGGGAGAAAGGAGAACGCTGAGAGCGAGAGACCTTTGAGTAGCATCTGTTTTGTCCAGCGCGTGGTGCGCATCTTTTGTTTCTGTTTACGAATTTTGATTTAAATAAAAGACCCACAGTCATCTGAAGCCGACCCTGTCCTCTTCCTTCCCTTTGTCTGAACTTTCATCTACTACACTGGTGCCAAAACCCGGGAAGGAAGACGGAAGCCGCCGCCAGCATGCAGTCACCGCCACCATCGCCACTTGCGGACGTGGTTGCTTCCCTCGCGGTCCTCCACCAAGACCAACATCGGGCCCTGATGGAGATGAGGACCGATCTGGAAGGGCGGTTCCAATTCCTCATCCAAGGCCAACAAGAGGATCGCGAGAGGTTCCGGAGCTGGATGGACCGGGAGGTTCGGCCGGGTTCAACGCCGCCACCGGTCGAGCGCCCCCACCTGCCCCTGAATAAAATGGGTCCGCAGGACGACCCTGAGACATTCCTGGACCTCTTCGAGAGATCAGCGGAGGCAGGTGGGTGGCCAAGAGAGCAATGGCCGGTGCGCCTCATCCCTTTGCTGACCGGAGAGGCGCAAGCGGCGGCCCAACAGCTACCCGTCCAGAATCTCCTGGTTTTCGACGACCTGAAAAGAGCCATCTTACAGCGGGTCGGCCGGAGCCCAGAGCAACATCGCCAGCGGTTCCGTTCCCTGGATCTGGGCGAGAGCGGCCGGCCCTTCGTGTTGGCTCAACAGCTCCGGGACTCCTGCCGCAAGTGGCTGTTGCCTGAGGGAAGCGACGTCCGGGAGATCATCGACCGTGTGGTGCTGGAGCAATTCATCAGCCGTTTGCCGCGGAAGACCGCGGAGTGGGTCCAGTGCCACCGACCGGCGTCGCTGGACTTGGCCATTCAGTTGGCGGAGGACCAGCTGGTGGCGTGCTCCAGGGTCGGCGAAAGCCTTCCAACAGTCTCTCTCTCCTCTTCTTTTTCTTCTCCTTCCCCCTCTCCTACCTCTTCCCATAGACCTGTTCCCCTTCCCAGGTCCCGTCCTCCCGGACCGTTCCGTGGCCCTCCCCGGGGACGGGGGGGGACTTCGCTGGATCCGGCAGGAGGCCTGAGACCCCAGCCCAGGGGCTCGGGGTTCACTACCGCTGGGGCGGACACGGTTTCCTTTCCTCCCCTCTCCCCACGCCAGTGACTTACCCCACTTCCTGCCACTAGAGCGGTGGGGAGACCTGGGCCGGCCTGCTGGCGTTGCGGGGACCCGGACCATTTCATAGACAGGTGTCCGGTGATGGAAGTGGGGACAATGATCCGGGTCCCGGATGCCCCGCAGGCTGCCCACGATCAGGCTGGCCGGTACCAAATACCTGTGAGTATAAAGGGGGGTACCTATCAGGCTCTGGTGGATTCAGGATGTAACCAAACCTCGATCCACCAAAGCCTGATTCAACCTGAGGCATTGGATATGAGCCGCATGGTTCGGGTAAGGTGTGTGCACGGGGATGTGGTGAAGTATCCGCTCATGTCTGCTCGGATAAAATTTAGGGGGCAAAACCATAGTGTGGAGGTCGCAGTTAACCCGCACCTCAGGCATCCGCTGATTTTGGGAACTAATTGGCCGGCTTTTACGGAATTATTGGGGTTGTTGTGTGCGGATGTCTCTTGTGGAAAAAGGAAGCAGGAGAGGGGAGCGGTCGTGCGGTTGGGAGAGGCTGAACTGGGACCTCCGGGACTGGATCCAGGGGATCTGAGCGTAATTGGGAGACAGATTCTCCCAGAGCGTGATGATTTTCCCCTGGAGCAGTCTCAGGATGAGTCGTTAAAACATGCTTTTGAACAGGTCCGTACCATTGACGGTCAGCCTCTCCAGCCCGCTCGACCGCTCACTTATCCATATTTTGCAATTCTGAAAGACCAGTTGTATAGAGTGATACAAGACACTCAAACAAAAGAAACTACAACCCAGTTGTTGGTACCAAAGAGCCGTCGGGAAATGCTTTTCCAGGCGGCTCATTCAAATCCCATGGCTGGACACTTAGGGCAAATAACAACACTTAACCGTCTCATGGCCCGATTCTTTTGGCCGGGCATTCACGAGAACGTGCGTAGGTGGTGCGCGGCTTGTCGTGAATGTCAGCTGGTAAATCCGCCGGCCGCCCCAAAAGCGCCATTGCGCCCCCTTCCGTTGATCGAGGTCCCCTTCCAACGAATTGCGATGGACCTCATCGGGCCATTAGAACGGTCAGCACGGGGACATCGCTTTGCATTAGTCATAGTGGACTATGCAACGCGATATCCTGAGGCAGTGGCACTCCGCAACATCTCCGCTAAAAGTGTAGCGGATGCCCTGTTTCGTCTAATCTCCCGAGTGGGGATCCCGAAAGAGATCCTCACTGATCAGGGCACGGCGTTTATGTCACGTACGTTACGCGAACTTTACGAGTTATTGGACATTAAATCGATTCGCACCAGCGTCTTTCACCCACAAACGGACGGCTTGGTGGAACGATTTAATCGCACATTAAAGACAATGATTCGTAAATTCGTTCACGAAGACGCCAAAAATTGGGATAAATGGTTAGAACCCCTATTGTTCGCTGTGCGCGAGGTCCCGCAAGCCTCCACGGGGTTTTCCCCCTTCGAGCTCCTTTATGGTCGTCAGCCCCGCGGGGTGCTAGATGTGCTGAAGGAGACTTGGGAGGAGGGACCCTCGGAGAGTCGAAATGAAATTCAGTATGTCCTGGACCTGAGAACAAAACTCCACACTTTGGGGCGGCTCTCAATGGAGAATTTGTTACAGGCTCAGGACAGACAGACCCAGTTATACAATAGGGGAACGAAACTAAGAGAATTTTCACCGGGAGATAAAGTCCTTGTATTGCTTCCCACGTCGAGTTCCAAATTACTCGCGAAGTGGCAAGGACCCTTTGAGGTCACACAGCGAGTCGGGGATCTCAATTATGAGGTTCTTCGAACGGATAGGAACGGGGCACGTCAAATTTACCACCTCAACCTCCTAAAAAAATGGAGCGAGGCGGAGTCAGGAATGCTGGCGACGGTGATTGGGGCGGAAGAGGATCTCGGGCCAGAAGCGAATATCAAATCTCCATCTCTCGCACTGGCTCCAGGCGGAGATCATCTTTCGCCGTCCCAGCTTACTGACGTTGCCAGGTTGCAAGCAGAATTTACCGACGTGTTCTCGTTCCTACCCCGTCGAACCAACCTCATTCAGCACCATATTGAGACCGAGCCGGGCGTGGTGGTGCGCAGCCGGCCATATCGATTACCTGAACACAAGAAAAAGGTGGTTCAGTCTGAATTAGAGGCGATGCTCGAGATGGGGGTAATAGAAGAATCCCACAGTAATTGGGCGAGCCCGATAGTTTTAGTACCTAAAACGGACGGCTCAGTTCTGTTTTGCGTGGATTACCGCAGCGTTAATGCCGTATCGAAATTCGATGCTTATCCAATGCCCCGGATTGACGAACTGCTTGATCGGCTCGGCACTGCTCGTTTTTATTCGACGCTGGATTTAACTAAAGGATATTGGCAGATCCCCTTATCGCCTATATCTAAAGAAAAAACAGCCTTTACGACGCCGTTCGGATTACACCAATTCGTTACACTTCCGTTTGGGTTGTTCGGGGCTCCAGCCACCTTCCAGCGTCTCATGGACAGGATACTCCGGCCGCATGCGGCATATGCCGCTGCCTATCTGGATGATATCATCATTTATAGTAATGACTGGCAGCGCCATATGGAGCATGTGCGCGCGGTTCTGGGAGCGCTGAGACTGGCTGGGCTAACGGCCAACCCAAAGAAGTGTGCGGTTGGGCGGGTAGAGGTCAGGTATCTGGGATTCCACTTGGGTCACGGGCAAGTGCGTCCCCAAATTGATAAGACAGCAGCCGTTGCAACATGCCCGAGACCCAAGACCAAAAAGGAGGTGAGACAGTTCCTGGGGCTGGCGGGATATTATAGAAGGTTTGTGCCTAATTATTCGGACCTTGCCAGCCCGCTGACTGATCTCACTAAAAAGGAGTCACCAGATCCGATTCAGTGGATGGAGCAGTGCCAGCAGGCTTTCACCCAGGTAAAGGCTGCTCTATGTGGGGGGCCGCTACTACAAGCTCCTGATTTTTCCCTCCCCTTTTTGTTACAGACCGACGCGTCGGACAGGGGGCTGGGAGCAGTCCTGTCCCAGGAGATGGAGGGAGAGGAACGGCCGGTGCTGTACATTAGTCGCAAGCTCTCAAAGAGAGAGACTAAGTACAGCACCATTGAGAAGGAATGTTTGGCCATCAGGTGGGCCGTCCCACCCTCCGGTATTATCTCCTGGGACGGGAATTCACCCTCTGTTCGGACCACGCACCCCTCCAATGGCTCCACCGCATGAAGGATACCAACGCGCGGATCACCCGTTGGTATCTAGCCTTACAACCTTTTAAGTTCCAGGTGGTCCACAGGCCGGGTGCACAGATGGCTGTGGCTGACTTCCTCTCCAGGAGGGGGGGGGGGAGGAGGGAGGCTGCAGGCCGGACGGCTCCCCGGCCTGAGTCGGGCGGTGGGGGTATGTGGCAAGGGGGGCGTGGTTCAGCGAAGTCTGTGACGGGAGAGAGGATCGGGAGACAGGTGCGGCGTAAGTGGGTTAAGTGTGAATGACAAACACCTGTGTCTTGTTTCAGTAATTGGCGTGGGGAGACGGATAAAAGCCATGAGGAAACAAGAGAATGGGAGAGAGAGACCGGCAACGACTCGTGGCTGTACTGGACTGTGACGGGAGAAAGGAGAACGCTGAGAGCGAGAGACCTTTGAGTAGCATCTGTTTTGTCCAGCGCGTGGTGCGCATCTTTTGTTTCTGTTTACGAATTTTGATTTAAATAAAAGACCCACAGTCATCTGAAGCCGACCCTGTCCTCTTCCTTCCCTTTGTCTGAACTTTCATCTACTACAGCGGTCTTTGTCTTCTCAGGTGTGAACGCGCCTCCAAGCATATTGCCTTTCCAAACAAAAAGTGTATTGTTTTGTGTAAATGATTAGGCAGGATGATTTTCATATAATTTTGAAGCAAAAACTCTAGGCGACAACATCCATTGCTCAAAAGTCTTGTGGACACATATTTAGTATGTGTTTTGTGGCCTTATTTCAGAAACTTTAAGTTTTAGTTTTTTCAATAACCATGCATAAGCAATATTCTCTCAAAAATACAAACATGTACATACATGTTGCTCACATATTATGGTAGCCCTGTTTGTGCTACATAGAGTGTAATTACACCTTTTGCCATTAATATGTTTATAAGCAACTGAAAAAAGCACAAATGTCAGGGCATGTCAAACATCTCACGGACCCCAAAAACACCTTAGACCCCAGATGTTTAAGCCTATTTTGCCCCGACGGCCCACTGCTGCCTCCACCCAACCATCGGGTCAGAATCCTCAGTCTGCTCGCCGCCGAGGGCGCACTCCTGCGGCTCCCGCCCCTCCCGTGCGGCCCCCGCAGCAGCCTTCACCCGGGCCGCGAGCATTTTCGAATGCTGGTCCTTATTTGGCCTCCTCTGTCAGGATGCGGCTATGACCGTGCTCCCACACCGAGCCGCTATGTCACCCATGTCCGGGCCGGTCATTCCGCTTCGCTGCAACCGAGAGGACATCAGTGGTTCGGTTGACCCTACTGGCACAGTTCTTGGGAGCCTGGCTACAGCTCTCAACCTGTCCTGCCGGGTCCTCCGAACTATCAGGCTCGGCTATGCTATTCAGTTCGCACCGTTTTCCTCCCCGCTTCAGGGGAGTCCGCTCCACTATGATCGGTTCCACTATCCACTATCATGTGAGTGGAGGCTGCCACCCTACTGGCGAAGGTTGTGATCGAGACTGTCCTTCCAGCCGAAATGAGGTTCTGGTTTCTCAGCCCCTACTTCATTGTCCGGTGGGTTATGGCCAATCCTGCACCTACGCGTCTTGAACCGCCCCCTTCACAGGCAAGATGACCCTTCACGATGCTCTTGGCCAAACGCATTTTGGAATGTGTGCGGCCACAAGATTGGTTTGCAGCGATCGACCTGAAGAACGCCTAGTTTTATGTCTCCTTTCTACTTCGACTCAGACCATTGCTGTGGTTTGCTGTAAAGGGGCTGGCATATTAGTGCGCCGTTCTCCCATTCGGGCTAGCCCTGTCTCCTTGCGACTTCACGAAGGTCGTCGAGGCAGCCCCTGTTCCTCCATGGAACACGGGGTTCGCATCCTGTTCTATCTCAATGACTGGCTATCCTAGCTCACTCTCGAGACCAGGTTTGCGAACACAGGGACCCAGTGCTCCGGCACCTAGCTTGTCTGGGCCTTCGGGTCAACTGGGAAAAGAGCAACCTTTGCCCCATGCAGAGGATCTCTTTTCTCGGTATCGACTCGGTCGCCTTATCCACGCAGCCATTGCTGACTTGCCTGAGACAAATCGAGGGCAAGAGTGTGGTTCCACTGAAGTTATTTCAGAGGCTCCAGGGGCATATGGAATCCGCAGCTGCAGCATCGCCGCTTGGGTTGCTCATATGAGATCACTTCAGCTCTGCCTTCGCGACCGAGTCCCGAGGTGGGCATGGCAACACGGCATGCTCTGAGTACCTACTCCGACGTGCCGTCAGACCTTCAGCCTGTGGTCGAACCTCAGTTTTCTACGGGCTTGAGTTCCCCTGGAACGAGTTTCCAGGCATGTTGTTGTCTCTACACATGCCTCCACCATGGGCTGGGGCGCCATGTGCAATGGACGTGCTACCGTGGGCTCCTGGACAGGACCCAGCGCCCTTAGCATGTCAATTGCCTCGAGTTGCATGCAGTACGCCTTGCTCTGCACCGCTCTCTTGTTGATTCCTAGTTCCTCTGACCAGGAGTGTGTTTCCCGTACAATAACGTAACTCGCTGCTTGACTACCATAGTACAATGCATCGTTGAAGAAATCAATTAGCTAGTTACGACTTTTTCCCGAAACCATATTGCCGCAAATTTGGTCGTTCAACCACGTTGGTTAATGTGGTCATCCATTTAGTGGAGTAATAACTACTTTTAATTAAACTGTTTGAGATCGAATTAACGCTTGAAGTTTTGCAATAAATTACAGACACGGCATCTGAAGACTACAGTATTTCTATTTTTTCTCAGTTATTTTACTTTATTTCCAGATTCAATCATAGGCTTGTTCTTACATAGTAGAGCACGTTTGCACATGCGCACTCTTCAGAAACGTTGCCTTAAATCTCTTGACAAACTAAAAGACGTAAATCACATTTGTATGTATTCTAAATAAAAGATATAGATTGTACTGAATGTGAGCTTGCTTATTTTGGTCATTTTGGTCGCTCCAAACACACAACTTTGCAATGCTGTTTGTGAATGTTCGTTGGAACGATGGTTTCGGGAAACACAGACTCGTTGAACTGCTTATAATGACAGAACTTGCAACCATAGTTGGCTAACAATGCTTTCGGGAAACATACCCCTGGTTGATTTAAACCTGCTGTCCAAGGATGTGCAGTCCTAAATTTAGATTGGTGTGCCTCAATATTAATGTTGAGCCCCTGTTCTTGGACTATGTACTACAGGCACTATATAGGCTGCTGCCATGAAACCTACTTTGGGGCAACAACTCAGGCTCATGTGGGAATGTGAAGAGGCCCCAACCAGGCCCCTGTTCACCATTGTTCTTTTAGCCATGTTTCCATGGAAGCTAAAGCTATGCCTGTGTGTTGCTCCTCGTACTTTGCTGTGATTTGTGTTCAGTCAGTCCAGGGCTTGTGGATCTTGTGATTTCTATGCAGAGAACAAAATGGATGTGTCAGCTTATATTGTTTACAAGGTCTGGGAGACTGACTTTGGTTCAACTGTCTAGCTAATGTTCTACAAGTGTGCAGCTGTTATCAGACTGCCTGCGATGTTTATACACATACACCTTTATTACAACAACAGAAATGGTCCAGCTTCTGCTGATATATGAGTTAAATAAAGTTAAACACATTACTTTTGTTTACTTTAATCCCCAAAAGCTGCATTAGGTTACACTAATTGATTTACGATAAATGTCTGGTGTAATAGGGCACATCTGGTATGAGTCTTTCGAATGGAGGAAGGAAGAGTTTGTGAATATGCAAAATTCATGTTGAATCTTCCTGTTTATGAAATGTGCGTGTTTGTGCATGTCAAGAGCATTTGACCGTAGGAAAATATACAATTAGATAAAATTTGCTTATGTAAGTGGCGTTTTATGTGTGTGATGTTGCATGTGTGCCGGACATCGGATCTGTTGCTCACCACATTCCACAATTGCAGGTGGTCTGTCCGCGCTCGGGGTCAAACAGGGGATTTCATATTTCATAGGAACGCAGCATGCTCTGGACAGCATCATTGAGTCCACATGGAAAGCAGAAAGTTCTGCTATGAACACTTGGCTCGAAGCCGCTGCCCTTCGGCCCTCCTCTGGTGTGCACTTGCTCGTACTCACTATTACAAGCTGGCCACACAGGTACAAATGCTGGCAGATGACTTCCCAGCTAACATAAATGTTATAATATTGGGTAATATTATACACAACAGACATTCTACAGACTAAACCGTATTTTCCGGACTATAAGTCACACTTTTTTTCATAGTTTGGCTGGTCCTGCGACTTATAGTCAGGTGTGACTTATATATCAAAATTAATTCATAATGACTGACATGAACCAAGAGAAAACATTACAGTCTACAGCCACGAGAGGGCGCTCTATAATGCTCCTTTAGCCTACACCTGAAAAAATTAACTGAAAACAACTGAAAACTGAAACATTAAGTTAAAGACAACTGAGAAAGACTGAACACAAACAAAATGCTCCCAAAAAGAAAATCGCATTCTACAGATTACAAACTGCAGGTAGTAAAATATGCAGCCGAAAACTGCAATTAAGCAGCAGAAAGAAAGTTTGGAGTGAGTGAGAAACTTGTGAAGGACAGGCGAAAAGCAGAGGTTACTCTAAACACCGGGTCGCACACTGGACGAAAGGTGCACCACCACATCTTTAAAATTCGAACACATTATTCTCTATGAGTGTACACTACACACACCGGCGGCACCCAGGAACAGCTCAGGACCTTGTTCAAAATTCTGCCGCACCACAGAGTGCCATTTACATAGTTTTATATTACATTTATTTGTCTCAAATTGTCATTAACATTTATACAGACTTACATTTATGCATTTGGCGGATGCTTTTATCCAAAACGACATTTACATTTTGTCAATTCTTGCTTTCCCTGGGAATCGAACCCATGACCTTGGCGTTGCTATCACCAAAGCTCTACTGTTTGAGCTACAAGCCAGTTGGCTTCTAACCAGGGCTGCAGAGCCAGTATGGGGGTCTGAGTCACTCTGATTTTCTGCCCGCCAGAAACCCAGGCTCGGTGGGACGCGCAAGCATTCAACCAGCGTTGGAGCAGGCGCATGCGCAGTAGACCCAGCTGAAGCACCGCTGCAGCTGATGCCATACAGCCCAACATCCTTTGAAATGTTTTCAAAGGGAGAAAGCTGTCCTTCTGGAAAGATGCGGCTATGTTGCGAACACGGCGATAAACGAGCTGTCATGGTCACCGAGTCCAGTTATATTCCTGAAAAGGAAATTGACTGGCTGGGCAGTAATGAGCTCTTGGTCCAGTTGACCGTGAGACCCAAGCTTTCCAGGGGACTGAGAAGCACTGTTCTGTGAGATAGCAGTTCTGTCTCTGACTGTGCCAATATCAGCCAATCGTCCAGATAGTTCATTATTCGCATCCCCTGACTTCTCAGGGGGGCGAGCACCGCGTCAATGCACTTCGTAAATGTATGGGGTGCTAGGGACAGGCCGAACGGCAGGACGGTGTATTGATATACCTGACCGTCGAAGGCGAATCTCAAAAATTGCCTGTGACGGGGTATTATCTGAATCTGAATATATGCATCCTTCAGATCTAGAGAAATAAACCAGTCCCTCGGGCGAACGTGCGCGAGAATTTTCCTGGTCGTAAGCATTTTGAACGGTCTTTTCGCAAGCACTTTGTTCAAATGTCTCAGATCTAGGATAGGTCTGAAGGCTCCGTCCTTCTTGGGTACGAGAAAATATCGGCTGTAAAAACCTGACTCGCTCAGAGAAGGCAGTACCTTTTCTATAGCCCCTTTGCACAGCAGCTTTGCTATTTCTGCGTGAAGTAGGTGTGCTACTTCCGCATTCACTATCGTCGCGGTCCGGGCTTCAAAGCGCGGGGGACGGCGAATGAATTGAAGTGTATAGCCCTGCTTTATTTACAGCACCCATTCTGAAAACCCTGGAATAGTTTCCCACGCAGCTATGTGAGCCGCTAGGGGGCGAATGGCCTCCGGGTTCAGATCGCCGCCATTTGCAGGCTTGTGAAACTGAACCGGAGCCGAAAGCGCGGCGCACGCGCTCTCGGTTCTGGGCAATGGCTGCTCGCTGAAAGCTGAAACTGGCTGATTTATGTGAGATGTCCCAATCATAAGGAATGGGGAACATTCTTTTTCCACTTTTTGACCTGCGAGCAGCGCTCCGGGCGGAAAAGCTTCCTGTAAGCGTGAGCGCGTGTGCGCGGGCACGAGACTTACAAGTGTATTTGACACCCCGATCATAATGGATGGGGAGCGTCTTATTAATGCCCTGCGTTTTGTGATAACACTTAAACGCGCGGGCGGGGCCCGGGGGGAGGTTTGTGTTAGCAAGCGTGAACGCTCTCTGGCGGGCACGAGACTTACATTCATAACCTGGTTTTTTGATCGTGTAGCAGAGCGGGCAGATAGTGGGCACAGACCTGTGGATACATTTCTTACATTCAACACTCGAGCGGCTTTTCTGCGCTTTATGAGAGTGTGCTCTGTGAGTGACACGAGATTCGAAGTGCTTGTGTGAAGGGGTGAACACTGGGGCGTGGGCACTTTCACTACACTTAAAACACAGACAGCATGAGCCGGACCAGACATTATACTCATTTTGAGATTTCTCTGGGTCGCCGTGAAAACGGCGTTTGTGTGCAGGCAAGAGGGTGAACAAACCGGCTCGTTGGCTGCTAAATGAACCACTGCAGTAGCCTGTTTGAAGGGGACTGACAGGGAAATAAACTTTGACGGCGGTCCGGCCGCAGCGAGACACGCGCGTCTTTTCGGAGGCGATGTGTCTGTTAGTAAGCGTGAGTGGGCACGTAACTTACATTCTTAACCTGACATGTATGAGGCTGTTCTGGGCGTGAGACAGAGCGGGCAGAAAAAAGGCGTGAGCACAGAGCACAGCTTTTTGAGAGTGGGCTCTGCGGGAGACACGGTGTCACGGTAGACGTATTCTCTGGTTTCTTCTAGTCTTGTGTTTATGTTGTTGTATGAGCGCACGTGTGTGAGAGGCGTGTATGTATGTCATTACCTGATCCGCTCCAGCTGTTCATCATTACTTCACCAGCTGCTAGCGATCTCACCACTCTATTTATACTCACTGCTGTTCTATCATCTTTGTCAGATCGTTGTTTGATGTCTCCTCGTTGGTCTTCTGGTTCCGTGTTCCTGTCTCATGTTCCTGTTCCTCCTGGTCATCGTTGTGGATTTACTTCGTCTCACCGTCTGCACTTCACGTCTTCACCTCACCGGATCTGACCTTCGAAGTCCCTGCGTCACCCTTCATCATCTGGCTTGTACTGTTAAACAGACTTTTCAAATAAATCATTGTTTACTCGCGTTTGCTTCCTGTGATCTCTGTACAGTTATGACAGAACGATCTGACCAAGGAAGGGAAGCAGCGAGCGTGTCTCCCTCATCACTAGAGGAGTTTATCCATCACAGTATCCGTAGAATGGACATGCAGGAGAGAGAGATCGGCGACACGGGTCGCGCAGTACAAGCCCTGGTGACGCAGGTGTCCGAGCTCACCCAGCAGATCCAACGCCTACGAGCTCCCACTGCGCCGCCCACACCAGCCGTTCCTCCCGCACCACCTGGAAGCCCCTCCCAGTCAGAGCCCCGTTTGCCGATTCCAGAGGCATATGCAGGTGACCCGTTGCATTGTAGAGCGTTTCTGACCCGATGTAGTATGCATTTTGCACTGCAACCACGCACTTTCAACAATGAACAGGCCAAGGTGGCTTTTGTGTTGACTCTGTTGCCTGGGAGAGCGGCGCTTTGGGGAACGGCGGTGTGGGAGAACCAGAACCCATGTTGTACCTCGTTCCAGACACTCGAAATGACAGCCGAAATGAAGCAAGTATTCGACCGGGCTGTCTCTGGAAGAGAGGCAGCCAGAGATTTGGCTGAACTACGTCAAGGGGAGAGGTCAGTTTCCGATTTTTCAATCGAATTCAGGACTTTGGCGGCGGAGTGTGGATGGAACGAGGAGGCGCAGTGGGAAATGTTCTTGCATGGGTTGGCTGACCACGTCCAGAAGGAGATCTACGCCCTGGATCTTCCTACCACACTTAACGGACTCATTGAGTTAGCCCTGCGGGTGGACTCTCGGTTGTCCAGAATCGAGCGTCGAGCTCCGTCCACCCGCATGCTCGGGGCAGTCGACGGTCTACGATCCAGCGGCAGGGACGTGGTCAGCCCCGTCTACGATCACGAACCCATGCAGGTGGGTCGAGCTCGGCTTTCCCGAGAGGAGAGGGAGAGGCGGAGGTCCCAGGGCCTTTGCCTTTATTGTGGAGGAGCCGGTCATTACGCATACAACTGCCCAGTAAAAGGCCAAGCCCGATAGTAAACTTGAGGCTACTATCGGGTGGGATGTCCGCCAGGAAGACCTCATCAACGACTACATCTACCTCCACCCTCCTCTCGATAAGACTAAGATGGTCAGTCACCCACCAGCACGATTGTCATGCACTGTTGGATTCCGGGCTGAAGGTAATTTCATGGACCATAACTTTGCATGCAGATTTCAGATTCCCCTCAAATCCAGATCGCAGTTCACGCACTTAATGGTCAAGAGCTCCCTACCATCTCATTATCCACTGAATACATCACACTCATCACCTCTGGCAACCACACGGAGACTATCTTGTGTTATATTCTGGACTCACCCCTGGCACCTGTCGTTCTGGGACACCCATGGCTCATCCAACACAACCCCCGAGTGGACTGGCTTCATAGATCTGTGCTGGAGTGGAGCAAGGAATGTCATAAGTCTTGTCTCGTGTCTGCTTGTTCGTCTGTACCTGTTTCTGTGTTTCAGGAGGAAGCAGGGGATTTGTCTAACGTGCCCGCGGAGTATCTGGACTTGAAGGAGGTGTTCAGTAAGTCTCGTGCTGCTTCTCTCCCTCCGCATCGTCCCTATGAATGTGCTATAGATTTACTGCCAGGTAAGTCTCCGCCTAAGGGCAAGTTGTATTCACTCTCGATTCCTGAGAGGGAGGCTATGGAGAAATATATTTCTGATTCTCTAGCAACCAAGTTCATCTGCCCTTCCTCTTCTCCAGCGGGGGCGGGGTTCTTTTTTGTGGGGAAGAAGGACGGCTCGCTGCGACCTTGTATTGATTACCGAGGGTTGAATAACATCACGGTAAAGAATACTTATCCTTTGCCGTTGATGTCTTCAGCCTTCGAGAGGTTGCAGGGGGCATCCATCTTCACAAAATTGGATTTGCGTAACACTTATCATTTGGTTCGCATTAGGGAGGGGGATGAATGGATAACTGCCTTTAACACTCCCAGGGGGCACTTTGAATATTTGGTCATGCCGTTTGGGCTGTCCAACTCCCCAGCAGTTTTTCCAGGCACTGGTCAATGACGTGTTGCGAGATATGATTGACCAATTCATATATGTCTACCTGGATGACATATTGATTTTTTCTTCTTCTCTCCAGGAACATGTGCAACACGTCCGACGAGTGCTTCAGAGGTTGCTAGAGAATGGGCTTTTTGTCAAGGCGGAGAAATGCGATTTTCATGCACAGTCTGTTCCTTTCCTAGGGTACATCGTGTCGTCTGAGGGAATGCGGATGGACCCTGAGAAGATTAAGGCTGTGGTGGATTGGCCAAGTCCAGATTCCCGCAAGGCCCTGCAGAGGTTTCTGGGGTTCGCCAATTTCTACCGGCGTTTCATTCGCAATTTCAGCCAGCTAGTCGCACCTCTGACGGCCTTGACCTCCCCCAGAACTACGTTCAGGTGGTCTGACACTGCTGAGGCTGTGTTCACTAAACTGAAAGGCCGCTTCGTTTCAGCCCCTATCCTCATCACCCCTGATTCATCACGTCAGTTCGTGGTGGAGGTCGACGCATCAGAGGTGGGAGTAGGGGCAGTGTTGTCTCAGCGTTCTCCTGTAGACGACAAGATGCACCCTTGCGCGTTTTTGTCTCACCGGTTATCCCCAGCCGAACGTAATTACGACATTGGTAACAGAGAGTTGTTGGCAGTCAAGTTAGCATTGGAGGAGTGGCGCCACTGGTTAGAAGGGTCGGGGGTACCTTTTATCGTCTGGACTGATCACAAGAACCTCGAATATATTAGAACTGCTAAAAGATTGAACTCCAGGCAGGCTCGGTGGGCACTTTTTTTTCGGTCGTTTTGATTTTTCTCTCTCTTACCGTCCGGGTTCCAAGAACATCAAACCCGATTCCTTATCTCGCATATTTGATTTTTCCGAACGCCCGTCTACTCCCGAGTGTATTTTACCCAAAACCATATTTGTTTCCACACTCACATGGGAGATCGAATCGAAGGTCAAGAAGGCCTTAGAAGGGGTAACGCCTCCGCTCGGGTGCCCGCCGAATCGTTTATTTGTGCCGGAGGGATTACGGTCTGACGTTATCCAGTGGGGTCACGGTTCCAATGTGGCTTGTCATCCAGGAGTCAATCGCACTAGGTTTTTAGTCAAGCAACGATTCTGGTGGCCACTTATGGCTCGCGACATTCACAGTTTTGTTTTGGTTTGCTCAGTTTGTGCCACTGGTAAGTCTTCCAATCGACCTCCAGACAGGTTACTTCAGCCGCTGCCGGTGCCTTCGAGACCCTGGTCCCATATCGCTCTATATTTTATTACCGCCCTCCCACCCTCCCAGGGTAACACAGTGGTTTTGACTGTGGTGGACCGATTCTCGAAGGCAGCCCATTTCATTCCCTTACCCAAATTACCCTCAGCTAAGGAGACAGCGGTAACGATCGTAGATCACGTCTTTCGGTTACATAGCCTCCCGATAGACGTGGTTTCTGACAGGGGACCCCAGTTCGTGTCCAAATTCTGGCGAGAATTTTGTAAATTACTGGGGGCGACAGTTAGTCTGTCCTCTGGGTTTCATCCCCAGAGCAATGGTCAAACTGAGAGAGCCAACCAAGATTTGGAGAGAATGTTGCGATGTTTGGTTTCTAAGAATCCTTCCTCATGGAGCCAACAACTGTCTATGGTGGAGTACGCTCACAACACGTTGCCAGTGTCGGCCACGGGCCTATCTCCGTTTGAGTATAGTGTATGTTACCAGCCACCTATTTTTCCCAGTCTGGAATCCGAGGTTGCGGTTCCCTCCGCTCACGCCTTTGTCCAGAGGTGTCACCGCACCTGGACTAGAGCCGTGAGACTCTTCTCCAGGTGGGGGCGCGCACCAAGGCCAAGGCCGATCGCCACAGGTCAAAGCCTCCCGTATACGTCGTTGGTCAAAAAGTGTGGCTTTCAACCAAGAACATTCCTCTTCGCACCGTCTCCAATAAGCTTGCACCCACATTTATTGGCCCGTTTACTGTCACCAAGATCATTAGTCCGGTGGCAGTCCGCCTCAAGTTACCTCCGGCGTACAGGAGGGTCCATTCTGTGTTTCATGTATCTAAAATTAAACCCGTATTTCATTCTCAAAATAATCCGCCGGTCCCGGTTCCTCCCCCACCGCGACTCATAGATGAGGAGACCACATATTCGGTCAATCGCATTCTGGACTCTAGGTGGAGGGGACGCGGATTTCAGTACTTGGTGGACTGGGAAGGTTACGGTCCGCAGGAGAGAAGTTGGGTACCTGCTAGAGACATTCTGGATCACTCCCTTATCGATGATTACAATCGACAGGTAGGGGAGTCTGGGAACGCCAGGAGGCGTTCTTAGGAGGAGGGGTACTGTCACGGTAGACGTATTCTCTGGTTTCTTCTAGTCTTGTGTTTATGTTGTTGTATGAGCGCACGTGTGTGAGAGGCGTGTATGTATGTCATTACCTGATCCGCTCCAGCTGTTCATCATTACTTCACCAGCTGCTAGTGATCTCACCACTCTATTTATACTCACTGCTGTTCTATCATCTTTGTCAGATCGTTGTTTGATGTCTCCTCGTTGGTCTTCTGGTTCCGTGTTCCTGTCTCATGTTCCTGTTCCACGTGGTCATCGTTGTGGATTTACTTCGTCTCACCGTCTGCACTTCACGTCTTCACCTCACCGGATCTGACCTTCGAAGTCCCTGCGTCACCCTTCATCATCTGGCTTGTACTGTTAAACGGACTTTTCAAATAAATCATTGTTTACTCGCGTTTGCTTCCTGTGATCTCTGTACAGTTATGACACACGGGGGGTATCGTGTTTGTGTGTAAGGGTGAACACCGAGATGTGGGCACCTTTTGTACACTCAAGATACCAACGGCGTGAGCCGGATAACCAGACATTATACTCACTTGAGATTTCTCTGGGTCGCCGCGAGAACGGCGGATGTGTGCAGGCGAGCAGGTTGCATTACCGGCTCGTTGGCTGCCAAATACACCGCTGCAGTAACCTTATCTAAGGGGACTGACAGGGCGAGACATTTCGACGGCGGCGCGCAAGCCCGTCCGGGTCATGCAGAGAGCTCGAGAGGGCTCTGCATGACGCGCGAACGGCGATGCGAGGTAGCTCTCTTGTAACGTAAAGAGAGCTAGCCGCGTGCTCGTTGGTCAAGCAGAACTGGGAACAGTGTTTGTATGAGGGCGCGCGCACAAGTAGTGGGCACGGGACCTACATGTGACACAGATGATGCCTGTCCGGGTCATGCAGAGAGCTCGAGAGGGCTCTGCATGACGCACGAACAGGGACACGAGGGCGGGGTAGCTCTCTTGTAACGTAAAGAGAGCTAGTCGCGTGCTCGTTGGTCGAGCAGAACTGTATAAAAATTTCTGCTCTTACCACGCATCCAGGTAAGCGTGCAGCCTGCAACACGCAGGGTCGACATCGGAAGTTCCTCGCAGTGCTCGCATCCTCCACCAGGATGGAGCAGCAGTCTCTCGTGGCGTGTTCCTCGGCCTCATCCTCCGAAGTGACGGCAGTGAGGCTCGTAAGCGGCAGCTGCGCGTCGGTGAGGAGAGGCGGGGAAGGCGAAAGCGAGGCTCGAGGGAGGTTCTCCTGCGAACACGTCGCTGTGGCCACAGGTTCTGGCTGTATCAGGGAACGGCGCTTCTTCCTGCGCGGTCCCACAGAGGGCGGAGTGACTGCTGCGGTGTTGTAGGCCTCGAGTCGAGCCCGCAGGGTCGACAGCGGAAGCTCCTCACAGAGCTCGCAGCCCCCAGACGCGAGGGCGAGCTCTCCGTGTTCCAGGCCCAGGCAGAGAGCACAGATCAGGTGGCGGTCTCCGGCGCTGAGCGGGACTCTACACGAGCCGCAGGAAGTGCAAGGCATCTTTAAAAAGACGCTCGCTGCTCTTTTAGAATATATATAGCAAGAAAAAACAGGATACGTCGCCGGATAGTGTAGCTCGCACGGATGGCTGAAGGTGGCGAAGACGGCCGGCTTCCTCAGCGCTGTCCTAAGCTGGCTGTTCGCTGTTCGACTGCGGCGGTGTCTTCTCTCAGATCCAGCGATGCGAAGAGCTCGCTGAAGAGACGAAAAATCAGGGAATTTAGCCTACAGCCCCTATTTTTAGACGCTAAGCCACGCCCATTCTGGCGGGCTATGACGCTATGAAGGCGCGGGAGCCCTTCGTTGGGCGTTATGTCACGCCGGGCTCACTGGTAGACTGCAGCAGTTGCCCGCAGGGCAGCCAATGAGCACGCGAGATGGCCTGCTCTAGGTCTGCTAGCTGCCGCACTGCGTTGACAATGAATACAAAATTAAGGATAATTTTTTGGCTTCAATATCTCGAGAAGATGAATCTTTCTCTCTCGTAAGAGAACTTCACTCATAAACCAGTAACGTTACTCCATGAGAGACTATATAAACAGGATGGAGAGCTACAGATGTTCACATCACTGATGGACCTAAGTGAAAAAAAGCTGTTATGTAATACAGTACATGCTTTGGAAAGTTCAGAAAACATGATCTTTACAGTTTATATCACAAGAGGGTGGCATCCATACGGTGTTATGTGTTGTTGTGCAGTGCTTGTAATGAAAGGTTTAGAGACAATAAGTTTGCATGCACTGTGAGAGCCAATTTATATATTTCAATAATCTGTATATTAGTATTGTTTGCTTTGAGTGCTGATTTTGCAAGCACTAACTGAAGGCATCATATCTGTATCTTTCTTTGAGAGGCAATTCTGATATTTCCTGAGTTTATTTTTATATATGTATGTATGTGTGTATATATATATATATATATATTTATCTCAGTATTATTTTCTATGTTTTCTGATATATATATATATATATATATATATATATATATATATATATATATATATATATATATATATATTATCTCAGTATTATTTTCGATGTTTTCTGATGTATAATTTCTGTTCTGTTTCCTTAATGGTTACGCCTACTTGTGTGCAGAAGATTGAACTTGAAGAAGTTTGTGTATAGAAAAAAAGGGAGAAAAAGTTTTTCTTACCGTTTTGTCTGTTATTTATGGATAAAACTCGAGTTTAAAATTTTAAGGTAACACAAGCTAAAGGTTTAACAAGTGAAATCATAGGATAGGCTACAGGAGCCAACAGGATTTTGTATATTTTTGTGTTTTGATTAAACTCGCACTTATTTACGTTTTTTGACAGACTTCTGTGAGTAAGAACCAATTTTTCCTACAACTATACCAGTGAAGTTAACCTAGGACTTTGCATCTATATTAAAGAAAACTCTTTTTCGTCTGAAACGAGCACTATTTTTGTTTTTAATAAGAAGATTATCGAGTGATTAAAGCATCATTAGAGACTATAACGTTACTTGGATTCTAACGGACCGCGGGATTCACGGCTAAGATTCTCTGATGGCATTTGGATTACAGACACTATAGATTTAGCTGATTGGACTTCCACAACCTTTTCGGACGTTTTGGGAATATTGTTGGACTTTGGATATTATTGACCTTTGCTGCGTCATGGACCCGCCATGTTTGCGTCTCCACACAGCATCGCAAGAGGGCGATCTTATCTGCTTTCGTGATAACGCAATGCGTGCTTTGAATATGAACATTGATTACTATGGAAACAGAGGAATTGAATGCGGCCTCTAAAAGAGTGCCAAAGATGACTGTTAAAGCACTAGAGGAATGGCTTAATCAGATGATGGGGAAATAGAAGATCCAAGCTGGGACATTTAACAAGGCAAATGTGAGAAATTGAAACTTTGATTGAGGACTCTGGTAATGTTGACACTGTATTAATGCATAAATGTTGAGTTTGCACAGTCCTTTGTTGCTTTCCAAGACATTAATAATGTAACCAGAGAGATCTCATGTCAGATGATGAGGCATATTTAGATCAACACTGGTTCGAACCGAAGTCTCAAGCAGTTCAGCACTTTGTAGACAAGGTTAAAGACTGGATTGAAAGAGTAAAAATCCAATCCAAAGAGGGAGAGCAATGTGATGCAAAGGTTGAATGTACTGACAGTGCCTCAATGGTTATTTCTTCAAAACTGCCGCTTTCCAAAAATATCAGGTAGTCAGGTCAAAATTGAAATTGAAAGGACAGAGCTGTGCTCAACAAGCTAATGCGTTAAAACAGAAACGAGAGCTTGAGAGAGAGGGAACTGAGCTCAAAGCAAAGGAAATTTTAGAGCTCCACACTGCCATTGCTGAGACTGAAGACAAACTTCAGGTTTTGTCCATATATGAACCAGCTCGTAGTGTTTCTGATGCATCTGGTAGTGCGGTAAGGGCTGCCACAACTGCAGAAACCCTTAAAGCTACATCTAATAAGGTAATTTGGCCAAAAATTATTTTTTAGCACCTGACATTGATGCAGTTGATACAGGAAGCTTGTTCAACATCATGCAACGTCAAAATGACATTGCTGAGATTTTCATAAAACAGCAGTCTTTATCTACTTTATCTCTGCCTATGGATATTTCACATTCTTTATTCGAGCCTTTGAACAAGGAGTAGAGAATAAGACAACCAATAACAAATACAGATTGTACTTCCTAGAGCAGTTCACTAAGGGGCAACCAAAGGTTCTGGTACGCAATTGTCAACACATGCCTTCTGAAAGGGGCTACAAAGAGGCTAAGAGACTACTCTACCAACATTTTGGCAATGAGTACACAATCGCCACCGCCTATACAGAAAAAGCACTGAACTGGCCAGCTTTAAAGTCTGATGACAACAAAGCCTTAAAGGAGTTTACACTTTTCCTTACTGGTTGTCGTAACACTAGTGACAGTGTGGAATATGTTGAGTAGATGGACAGTTCAAGCAACATGCGTGCAATTGTATTAAAGCTTCCTTTCAAACTGAGAGAAAAATGGAGAGCAGTTGCCTGTGAGCTTCAAGAAAGGACTGGTTTGAGAGCAAGATTCTCTGACTTGGTTAGTTTTGTAGACAAGCAGGCAAAGATTGTTTCACATCTACTGTTTGGCAATATTCAGGATAACAATATGGCAAAAGACAATCTAGAATTCAAAGCAAACAGATCAAGTAACTTACAAGTGAAAGAAAGGAAACCCATATTTGCAACAAGTGAGACACCTGTTCCAGAACTCAAAGAACAAAGGAAAAAGATGTAGCAAAAGCAGGCCATGGAACCATCTGCTTATGCTGTAATAAAGACCATGGATTGGACGTTTGCAGAATTCTGAAGCATAAGCCACACAAAGAAAACCTGACTTTCTGAAATCTAAGGGCTTGTGCTATGGTTGCTTATTACCAGGTCACATGAGTAAAGGTTGTGTGCAAAGACTGACTTGTCAAAAATGCTCATTAAAGCATCCAACCATTCTTCATCTCCCAGAAAAGAAGCCAGTGCTTCCAGAATCTCAAGATGGAGACAGCTCCTCAACTATCACTGAGTCACTCAATTTCTGAAAAGAAAATTCAAAAGAAAATTTAAACTACTATTGTAGTTTCATGGAGGACATTTTACTCAAACGTCATGCTGAGAAAATCCCTGCAAGTAAAATTGAAGGAAATCCTGGCAGAATCTGGTAAATCCCACACCACGGTGTGTATCACCCACAAAAACAAAAACTTTGAGTGGTGTTTGACTGCGCAGCTACCTACCAATGAAAATCACTCAACTCACAACTGTTGCAAGGACTCAATTTGAATAATTCTCTCATTGGTGTTCTGACGAGATTCAGACATAACCCGATTGCCCTTGCAGCAGATGTACAGTAGAAGGGATGTTTCATCAGGTCAGAGTTCCTGCTAAAGATAAAGACCTGTTAAGATCTCTTTGGTGGCCTAAAGGGGACACTGTACAGGAAGTGGAGGAATACAGAATGACTGTTCACTTACTTGGTGCTACATCCTTCCCAAGTTGTGCAATCTATGCTCCACAAAGGTGTGCAAAAGACAACAGTGCACAGCACAGATCAGAGGTAATTCAGACAGTCCTTAGGAATTTCTATGTGGATGACTCTTTGACGTCTGTGGCTACTGAACAGTTTGCTCTAATGCATGAATTAAGGGAGATGTGTGCATCAGGAGGATTTGATTTGACCAAGTGGATGTCCAACAGTCGCACTGTACTTGCATCCATAAGTGAGGAGAGCAAAGCTAAGACAGTGAAGGACTTGGATCTGGAGAAAGGCAAGTTATCATTGGAAAGAGTGCTAGGGGTTCAGTGGTGTGTAGAGACAGACAGTTTGCAGTTTAAAGTAACCCTACAGGAAAAGCCTCTTACAAGGAGAGTTATCTTTGCCTTGGTCAGCTCCATTTATGATCGCCGTGGAATACTTTCTCCAGTCATTCTTCCTGCAAAACAAATACTGCAGGAGCTTTGTAGAACAAAACATGAATGGGATGACCGTATTCAAGAAACTCTCAGACATCAGTGGAATCTGTGGTTGGCTAGTCTTCAGAACTTAAATGACTTTCAGGTTGAAAGATTCATAAAGCCACTTAACTTTGGTGAAGTCACCTCAGGGCAGCTGCATCATTTCATTTTGAGTTTTGTCATACTTGTTCATGGAGAACCACAGAGGTAACCAACATTGTGCATTAGTTATGGGTAAAGCAAGCGTTGCTCCAGGAAAATCAGTTACCGTGCCACGTCTTGAGCTCACTGCTCACTGAGTCTGTATTTTGGACAGATAGTACTTCAGTCCTGAAATATTTCAACAATGAAAGCACACGGTTCCGCATATTTGTGGAACAACAGGCTACCTGCAATCAGAGAGCTCTCAAAGGTGTCGGAATGGAGGTAGGTGAATTCTTCTTCCAACCCAGCCAACATTGCCTCAAGAGGACTTACTGTAGATGCTTTACTTAAAGCAAATTCATGGCTCACAGGTCCATACTTTCTAACAAAGCCAGAATCAGAGTGGCCAAAAATACCAAGTCACACTCTTAAGATATCTGTCAATGATCTAGAAGTTAAGGAAGTCTGCGTCAATGCAGTGTGTGCAGATAAGTCTGACTATACTTCTCAGTTATTTTCACACTACTCAGATTGGTGCCATTTAAAGAGAGCCATTGCATGGTTCCTCAAATTTCAAAGCACTCTGAAGGCACTGATGGAAAAAAGAAATGAGCTGTGCCACAGTCTAAGAGACAATCTAGCAGTGAATTCTGAACTTGAAAAAGAAATGGAAAACTTCAAATCTTTACTGTCAGGGGTTACATTGATTGTAAGTGACATTGAAAAAGCCCAGAAAGAGATTGTAACGCAGTTCAGATGTTTCGGGAATAAGGAGGCGGGAACCGGCGAACATTTGAAGATTTTAATAACAAAATAACGGGACAAATTTCATTGGGGCAGAAAGGGAGTTGCAAAGCCCATACAAAGTTTGAATATTTGACAGGATTCAAACCACATTGCTTGCAAAAGGTGTAGAGTGGATTTTCAATCCCCCAACTGCATCCCACCATGGAGGAGTTTGGGAATGTCAAATACGGACTATCAGACAAATTCTCAACTCCATTGTAAAACAGCAGTCTCTTGATGAAGAAATATTCCAAACGCTCTTATGTGAGGTGGAGGCAATAATCAATAGTCGTCCCATCACTAAGGTGTCCAATGACACAAACGACTTGGAGGCCCTCACTCCAAATCATTTGCTGCTGTTGAAAGTAAACCCGTCCGTGTCTCCTGGGGGTTTTGAGAAAGCAGACCTGTTTTCCAGACGTAGGTGGCGCCAAGTTCAGTATATGGCTGACCTATTTTGGAAGAGCTGGATCAAAGAGTACTTACCAGAACTGCAAGAAACACAAAAGTGGCAGAGCCTAATGAAAAATCTTAAGCCTGGGGACATTGTATTGGTTGCTGATGATTCCGCACCACGAAACTCTTGGTTACTCTAGGCCCAAGTGAAAACCAACACAAACACTCTTTTACAGCCTATTACTAAGCTTTGTTTAGTTTTAATCCTAATTGAAGGATCTGTTATGGGTTTATCGCCTAAATTCAGGTTAACATCTTATTGAAAGAGAAAAATTCTCAGATTCAGTTGAGACTATTTGGTATCTTTAATTTAAGTAATTTGTTTGGCTCTTTGGTATAAATAGGTTGTTAATTGTTTTGTTGAACACAAAGACAATATATATAAATACATATATATAATTTCCTATGTTTTCTGATGTATAATTTCTGAAGAAGTTTTTGCATAGAAAAAAGGGAGAAACAGTTTTCTTACCCTTTTGTCTGTCATTTATGGATACAACTCGTGTTTAAACGTTTAAGGTAACAAGTTAAAGGTTTAACAAGTGAAATCATAGGATAGGCTACAGGAGCCAACAGGATTTTGTATATTTTTGTAATTTTATGATTTGATTTTGGACTGAGTTCTGTGACGAGTAAGAACCAATTTTTCCTGCCACTATGCCAGTGAAGAAGCCTGGTTAAAACCAGACCATTCTCAGTTGTAACTGAGTTAGGGTCTGGCAAAGATTCATAGACAAATCATTTCCAAAGGGGCGTCACCAACGGACGTAGCTCAAATGCCTCTTGGAGCAATTGGATAGACCTAAAACCAATCAGAGTGATGAAGAAGACGTATGCAGAGCGACGTTCGTCTGTTATAGAACAACTTAGTTTGAATAAACGAGCAGACACTCATCAGGTACTTGCTCAATGTTTATTTAAAATTAACAGCAAGACAACTGGAAGTGAATGTGCTTTCCATTAAAGAAATCACACACAGTACCTTAACAAAACCTTAACAAAAAAAAACGTTGCAATTAAGACGCGCAAACTGGGTGCCGGTGGTGTGAGACGAACGGCTCGGGCAGATTTGGCTTGAAGTCGCTCATCCTCGGATGCGGCGCCGCGCTCGCTGTTACAAAATACCCATGCACACAGGCAAGCAAAATGGGGTCTTGCCGGTCTTGCGCACCGAAGGCATGATTTTTGCCCCGCACACCTTCACGCTCGTGCGGCCGCGTCGAGTATAAACAAGGCTTTACTCCGTTTCAGCGCGCGCTCTGATCGGTAAAGCGGCACAGACCTCTCCCGAATCATCTCCAGCAGTAGCAGCCTCCGAAGGACCACTAACTCCGCCTCCGTTTCCCTCGTAAGCTGATATTAGTATTTAAACATTCTCTATGATAAATGTTTGTGAAAAAATATATTATAATAACATGGTTGTGGCGGTTATAGAGTTCTAATGACGGTGTTCAACTATAACCGTCACACATAGTTCCACAGCGGCATCCATCTTTGTAAATGTAAAAAATCTGCTTCACCGTCGCTGTGCTGTCGTCATCGTGTAAAGCTTGCCCCAAAGTTTCTGATTGGTGCCGCGATTTCGACGGATTGGAAATGGACTTCAATGAGCTCTTTGCCAGACCTACTTGCAGAGCAAATCTAAATTTGCCGGAAGTGGTCTGGGTTTTCCCAGGCTACCAGTGAAGTTAACCTAGGACTTTGCATCTATATGCACTCATTTTCATCAATTTCAGATTCTGAAAGTTCGGTTTATGTGAACCCTAAACTTTATTTAGGCCATCATATGTATTCCGAACAAATTAATAGATTACAGATCCCCTGTATTAGCGTCCCTACATTGGCTTCCTATAAAATTGAGGATAGATTGTGTAGAAGGCTCTTTCTGGTCTTGAGCATCAATATCTTTGTGATCTTTTTGTACCCCACTTTCCTCTTAGAGTCATTCGACCAACTTCTGCTGAAAGTTCATAATTGTCATTACAAATTGAAGGACGAATGTGCCTTTTCTATTGTAGGCCATAAACCTGGAACAAGCTTCTGCTTCATGTCAGATCAGCCTTGTCAATGTTTTTAAATCTTCTTTAAAAACACATTTTTATTCTTATGCTTTTGAATAAATTTTGAATATAGATATTTTATATTTTAGGTAATTTTAGAAGGGTATGTCATGTTGAGATTAAATGGATTGTATGGTAAAGCACTTTTGGTTCAACTCCTGCTGTTTCTGAAAGTTCTCTATAAATAAAGGTTGAGTTGAGCATCATGGCACTGTGAATGTGCGAAAGGTGTTTTTGAATCCGATTTAGAGATTAGTCAAATTCAAACATTCACATGCCTAATTTTTCCCAGTTGATTGGATTATTTCAGGTTCATTCCACTCCTTCCACTCTACATTTACATTTACATTTATTCATTTAGCTGACACGGGTTCGAATCCACTGTGAGACACCAATGTGTCCCTGAGCAAGACACTTAACCCCTAGTTGCTCCAGAGGCGTGCGACCTCTGACATATATAGCAATTGTAAGTCGCTTTGGATAAAAGCGTCAGCTAAATGAATAAATGTAAATGTAAATTAATTAATTCTAATTCTAATTCTCTAATTCTCACTCTAATTAAAACTTCATTGGGATTGAGCTCAATCAGAATCATTTGAGGTGTTCACATGATTTAAATACTTAGATACTGGACAATGACCGTGAGAAACAGACTAAACCTAAACTGAACATTATGGTGACAGCCAGAGGCGACAGTGGCAATGAACCCAAAATCCATCAGTGACAGAAATGGAGAAAAAAACCTTAGGAGAAACCAGGCTCAGTTGGGGGATTCAGACTGCATCACAAGTTAGATTGTGGGTTGGTATTATTCAGAATATTTCATCCAATTCCTCCTGCTTGAAGATTGGGATATATCAACGTCAGCATTATGGTAGGGAGAAGTTGAAGCTGGCCATGTGCAGAGTGCTTGTAAACATAACCTTTTCTGTACATTTAGCATTTAACAAAATACTTTATTAAAAATATTTAAATGACATCCATCCATCTTTTAAATTTTCCATCAACCATGGTGCCCCATCACTAACAGACTGTAAGAGAAACATGTTTTGGGTGGGTGTTGGTGTTGTCAGCCATTATTTGAAAAGTTCCAGGCAGCGTGAGCAGCAACATTCCCAAATCAATGTCGTCATCACTCATGAAAGACAATATAAACAGGAAATGATAGTCAATCAATATTTTTTTTCCGCTTGTCACACAAAGCTATTGTGTTGCTTTCAGAAGACTTATAAAAGTGTTTGCTTGTAGTGTCATTCTAATGAATCATTCAAAAAGACTCAGGAGTTATCATTTGAATCAGTTTGTGAAGTCAATAAGTTATCGAAACAATATTAAGTTACATTGTATTTCCAGTACATGAATATTTTAGTATATTATGGGATGACTATACATTTTTACACATTAAATGCTGTTTCCATTACACTTCAATGTTGTCTTGTCTTAATTATTATATCATTTAAATAAATAGCAATTAAAGGGCCTGGTTGGTTTTAAAATACAATCATAATGTAATATTGAAGGTTCAGTGGAGTTCTATATAGTCAAGGGTTCTTGACTAGAACCATTTATGCCAGAACGGTTATATATAAGGAGGAATGTCTTAAAGGATTGCATCTTCTAAGAGTGTTGTGATTGTTTGTGAGGTCAACATCATTGATCTTGAACAAGAAGCTTTTTAGAGTTGACTGGGAATGCTATATGAGTGTGTTTCCACACGAGGGCAGCACAGTACAAGAGAGAGTGGAGAATAACACACAACACAGATCAGGAACAGAGCTGCGTTTATGCTCAATAATGTCCATCTGGGCCACTTTCTCTTTTGGATACAACAGCCAGAGTTATGTTGCTAAGAAATACATTTATGCTGTGTGTTAGACAGTTTGAAAGAGCATCAATGGCTGTCCTGTGCCTCTTCAAACATTCACTCACACTCACACTCACTCTCTCTCTCTCACACACACACACACACACACACACACACACACACACACACACACACACACACACACACACACACACACACACACACGGATCCAAGTTAAGAGGAAGCCATGTATGTTGTTTCCAGGGGAGGTGAGGGGGGGGGGGGGGGGGGGGGGATCTGGGGTCCGCAGGTCTGGTGACCACATGTCACCCGTTGGCTTTGTGTTGGGTTATTATTGCTGGGTTGGGTTTCCCA
This sequence comes from Siphateles boraxobius, assembly GCF_051911475.1. Classification (NCBI taxonomy): domain Eukaryota; kingdom Metazoa; phylum Chordata; class Actinopteri; order Cypriniformes; family Leuciscidae; genus Siphateles; species Siphateles boraxobius. The sequence goes on along the minus strand of NW_027508833.1, from coordinate 7,785,605 downwards.
CTAAACTTCTATACAAGGTCTGAAAGAACCCTTCTGAAAACATTGTGAGAGAGGTAGGTGAAGACAGGGGTCTGTCTGGAGACCCTTTTGACCCCTGTATACTACAATACGTATGACATTACCTTCTCTCATCACCACACACACACACACACACACACACACACACACACACACACACACACACACACACACACACACACACACACACACACACACACACACACACACACACACACACACACACACACACACACACACACACATCTGATCAAAAGTTTGTAAAATGTATAAAGAATACAGTAGCAATTAAAAAATAGTTTTTGAAATTATAATTTTAGTTTTAGCTGCTTAATATTTGTTTTGTAGACATGTTAATTAATACCTTGATTCACTAAGGATGCATTAAATCAGTAAAGACATTTATAATGTTACAAAAGATTTCAAATAAATGCTGTTCATTGAACTCATTAAACAGAATCCTGAAAATAATATATCAGTTTTCACAAAAATATGCAACTGTTTTCAATATTGATAATATTCATACATGTTTCTTGAGCAGCAAATCAGTATATTAGAATTATTTCTGAAGGATCATGTGACACTGAAATCACATGCTGAAAATTCAGCTTTGATCACAGGAATAAATTAGTTTACTATATATTCACATAGAAATCAGTGATTTTAATTTTTAATAATAATTTAATAATACATTATTTCATAATTTGATCAAATAAATGCAGCCTTGGTGAGCATAAGATACCTTTTATAAAAACATAAGTCCATATTAACCTTAATTACTGTGAAGTCATGTCTATCATTGAGAGGTGAGCGGACACAGGAAGGGATGCGTGTTGTTTAGTGTGTTTAAGTGTTTTGAGTCTGCCCATCTCATGTGCTTGTCAGAAACATAAAACCACATCAACATTATTCATGCACTCTCATTCAGCACAGGTTTTGCTTGCTTATGGACATGTTAGGAGTAAAAAAAAAAACCCTGGAGGTCAAAGATCAGTCTACTGAGTAAAAGTGTGTGTGTAGTGAAATAGTCCTCAGCATGGGGTGTGCAGGGAATTTGTGCCCAAAAGATAGAGTGACAATGTTGAGAATTTACAAAGGGACTATAGCCAAGGGCTTAAACCAGAGGCCGGGAACCTTTTCAGCTTTTGTAGATAATTATAAAAGGAAAGCTGTTTAAGACAAACTGGTGTGTTCACTGCACACTGAACAAGCAAAATACACTATATAGTAGTGTTTTACATTTTTCACATCCGTGTGTCGTTTGGTGTGTATAATACGGCTAATCATTTTATGGTTTGTGTGTAGAATTACTATGCAAAAACACAATTTTTAGAAGAGTTAAAATAGTTTTGGATGAAATGTTTGCTTTTATTTTATCATTATCATATCATTATCTCTCTGACCTTTTAACCTCTTACACTCCAGCACGTGATCTCCGCTCCTCGGAAGCTGGCCTTTTAATTGGCCTGCTTACTCGTTTAAAATCCATGGGTGATAGGGCTTTTTCTTCGAATGCTCTGAAACTTTGGAATTCCCTGTCAACTGAGATTAGGCAAACTGAGATTAGGCACCAATCCCTTAGTGTTTTAAAATTATCCATAAAAACGTATTTGTTTAGGGTAGCTTTTACATAATTGTTCGTAATTGCCATATTATTATTAATCGAACATTTTAAAATATTTTCTTTTTTCTTTTTTTTCTGTCATTAATGCATTGTTTGTATAATTGTATGTTTTATCATGTTTCTATTCTTGTGAAGCGCTTTGAGATGCTACTTTTAAAGGCGCTATAGAAAATAAAGTTTATTATTATTATTATTATTATTATTTTGCAAGAGATTTGTGACAGTTTGCATGTTGTGTATGAAAAAAATGGTTTGTTAGCAATTTAAAAAAAACTGTAATATGTTAACTACTGTCTTTTGCATGGTGACTATGGTACTTCTGGGCAGCTGGAGGGTAATCTAAATGGTTTCTGGACAACTGTTAGGTGATTGCTAGAATTCAAATCTTGAGATAATTTGTATAAAAACATCAAAGCAAATCAACAAGTTCCCCTCTTCCAGCGAAGGCCTCATGGACACCTCAACAAACTCGTCTCCATACCGGCGTGATGACTCCGACCTCCAACCAGATGGAGCTGGATAAATATTGTGAAAGTTCTGATCCAATCTGACTTCTGACCTATAATACTGCCTGAATCATAATCATACACTTTTCGTTCATTGGCCAGAGGAGAACTTAAATCCTGATGTACTCGTTACATCATAAGAAGAATGGCGTCTACGCTAATTTTAGTGTCTTTTTTTATCGCGAGGTTTTCCCGCAGCCTGCCGGATCCAGGCCGTTTCCAGATCTGACGAAGGACTTTCGCCTGGACCCAATGACAATGCAGTGCTGAAGTGCCAACTAGCCTCTCCCTATGGAGGATCCCTATACCACTCTACAGATAAAGCGTTGTGGAATTTTTCGGTTCGCGTACCTACCCAAAGTGATAAGATAAAATAAAATTCTGCATCAAAATTTATAGACAAGACAAGTAGTTTGTTTAGGCATGGTTTGTAAGGATTTACAAACCTGCGCACATATATTCAAACGCACATAACTATAGAATCAATTCTTAATGCGCGTGTGAACGCCATCAGCGTCTATCACAGGTTCACGTTTAAAGTCTGTTTAGAGAGAACGGTGTCATCTTAGCGGCCCCTAATTTAATAACAAATGATCATTTAGACGGAATTGAATCAATCAAAACTAACTTTAGCTGGAAAAAACATTTTTCAAGAACCACTATAAAACCAAACAATCTCTGTTACCTTAAATTATATGTTTATCTCTGTAAAGCTGCTTTGAAACAATCTACATTGTTAAAAGCGCTATATAAATGAGGATGACTTGACTTGATTAATTTTCTGTCATGTTGCATAACAATGTCTCAATTCTTTCAATTCAGTTGACACATTCTGAAACAGTTCAAACTGTTAAGTGTAGACAACAGTCTAGTTCCACTCTGCTATTTTTACTCCCACTTACAATGGAAAATGTATGTGTATTATTTCCCTCATGTGACCCTGTCTTCATTCAGATATGTTTTCAGGGTAAACCAGACATGCATATTTGATTTTATATGGATGCTCCAGTCTGACGCTCGCCTGATTCAATCACATCTAATGAAATGTACTCTTGCGCTGACTTTGATCCTCCCTCTCTCTCTTTCTCTTTTTCTCTTTCCATCTTGTCTGCATGTCCAATCCTTTATATTTTAAGGACCCAGACGCCTTGACTCTGATATGCTGAAATTGATTCACGGGACGCTCCTGTTGTGCCATCGTGGTGTCTTGGTAGGTTCAGGGAAGTAGTTTAGGCTGGCAGTTTATGCTAGGGAAGAAAGCTCCACTCTTAACCTTTAGCACCACATTGCTGTAAAGAGCTCTGAGATTTTTTTTCTAGCTCTGTAGGTTGTTTGAACCAATCCTGACATTTGTCTTGGAATTGGAAGAATCATGTTTGCAAAGATTATGTGCAATATAGAGATTACATAAAACCTCCATGTCATTTTGAAAAAGCTAACCATGTGTAAAGTCAAAGACACAACATCTAGAGAAATGTTTTTGAAAGTTGAACTTAAACTCGAGAGCTAGCTCGAGATGCAAACTCAACTTTCAAACACATTAATCTACCATGTGTTTACATGAAAAGAACAATGCAAAAGTAGCGCAGTGGAATAGAAAAACGCGTTATGTTTGAAAAACTAATGGAGTTAAAATCATTTTGATTTCAAGGCCACACTCTCTTCGACTTTACACATCTTTTATATATTAATGCACTTTATACTAGAACCATCCTGTATTAAGCCCATGCTAATTAAATAATTGATGAGTGAAGTGCCCAATGCACCCAATGATTGGGGAATTTATATTCTTGGGTTTCTGATGGAACAACAAAGAAAGGGTCTCAACAGATAAAAGACAGACATAACTGCACATAAAGCAATGCATCTGCACTCATAGATACATTCTGGAGGAGACAATTGTCCAAAAATCTTTCACAAAACAAAAATATATATAACATTACACAAATTTTCATATGCAAACAATAAAGTGATATACATATTTAACATGTGTTTAGCTTTATGTAAAGCCATTTGCTAAAGAGAAATGAATTGAGAATTTCAAAAAAATCTCTTACATGTGAAAATGTAATGTGGTTTTTGTCTTCATTGCTATTTACATTTTTATATGTATCAATATATAGCCGTACTTAGTTTATGCATTATATAAGCACTAGTTTCCCATATATGAAAATGTATTACGTAATATATTGCATCAAACTCTTCCTGTATATCCCCATACATGTTTTTAAGGGTGACGGCTTATGGCTCACCTCTTCCGGGAATTGCACCTGCAAGCTGGCAGCAATACACATTCACTGATTATCAGAAATAATGTATTTGAGATTTCCTCACTTGGACATTTTGCATAATTCAGCCAAGCCAGAGTGTAACCTTGATCAGTAGCCACTTTTCCACTGTCGGTGTGAGGCAGGACTTTCAACGGCCCGTGCTGGTTGATTGTGATAGCCTATATGATTTGTCTGATTTCTTCAAGCGGTCGTATTTACCATGTATGCTATAGTAATAGTGCGCTTATTCTTTTGCATCCCCTATAAATCTTTCTGCCTTATACGGTGATCAGAATCCACATCGGATCACAAACAGAAGTTATTTCAAACACTCACTGCTGTCTGAAAGTGAGTTTTGAGCTAAAATGATGTTATAAGTCTTTATGCTGATGATAGCTGGTATTTCAAGAGTTCACACTTACGAATGATCAGAGAGTAAATGGTTATGCGTATTTGGCGTGCTGTCCGGGGGGAGGGCTCCGAGCTCGGAAATTGGTCCCGAACCCAGAGTACTCCCCCCGTATCTCTGGTTAGGAAGATAACCAGGCAAGTGTGAGGAGATGGGGTGGTGGAGGGATGCTGAAAACTGTCGAGTAATAAAGGAATAATAAGTCGACTGCGTATATTTATAGGCCTTACTCATGTTGATTGAGTGGACCTGTTGATTACTGATTGCTGACAGCTGGTTGGAATGACTTGATTGTTTGATCATTAGAATGTGTTCCTCCCGAACCTTGTTAATAAAACATCATATAATATCATCCGGCGCTGCCGTTTCCAGACTCAGGTAAACTCCGCCTCTGTTCGTAACCACTCCTCAGGCCTGAGTTGGCCTGCTTTGGACCAAGGTATTTAGGTGCACCAAAAAAACCTGGCCGTTGGCCCCGAGGAAGCCCCGACGAGGCCCGATCAAGCACCGGAAGTGACAGTCAAAACGCATCTGGCCCTTGCAAGCACTAGCATGCATGTTTTGGCTCGAGAGTGGAATCACGGCTATTGGACTGCCAGGTTAATTACACACATAGATCACTGTGTCCACTGTGGTGGGGTGTGTGGAGTTATAGATTATAAATTGATCAAAAGAAGCGCTGAAACTCACTTCTGGGAGTGAAATTTGGTAGCTCATCAGATGGCAGCCTTAAACCAGCCTAAGCCTGGCTGAAAGTCCAAATGGGCCGCTTCTCCGGCAATAAAATATGTGGGGCGGGCTTACATGAGGGGATGGGCTTCTCCAAATATTTCGATTGGACAGTTCTTTTAAGTCATACATAGCTGGCAAAGTTTAAAAACCAGTAGTCAACTCTTTGTCATTTCTCAGGACACATCAGGTCCCATTTGTTTTACATAAGCAATTACCTCCAAACGTGTTTTGAGTGAGCGGATCGCAAAGCGTTATGGACCCACTTGTATTTATTTACAACTGTTCATGTGATTAAATTACCCTGGATGAAGATGGAGACAAACAGGGCCATAGAAACAACACCGTGAGACCTCCATGGAGTTAATCTGTTCCTGGTCTATAGTTGTTTAACAATGTTTTCGCCTTCTTCTTCTCATGCACGTGTAGGTGCATTTCCCACGTCTATCAAATCTCTGTGGAATTCTAATCTCTCCCAACTCCAAAGGACCCACACTTGAGCTGTGACCTCATTTGGATTGCCAACAATTATCCCATTAGCGTGAAGAGGTGTACCTCTACATCTAAGGCAGTACTGGGTGCAGGAGGTGGGCTGCAAAGATCAATGGTCTCTTCTTGGTTGACAGCACCCAGACAAAACCCTCTCTCAGACAGGCCAGCCCTCCTACACCTGGAAAGAGGAATCACTGCAAAAGGAATCACAGGGAAGCGGCCAACACTTCAAAGCCGAGCCGACCACCTGCGCCAAGAGCACGCCCAACCAATGCACTGTGCAAAGAGAGACACATACCACAAGAATCACTGTGCAATGTCAAAGAGAAGCAAAATATTAAGCTCTTATCACATGACAAATCTTATCTCAACAAACACTGCAGTAGGTCTTAAAGTAAAACACCTTAACATCTACACACAGAGACAATCACTCAAAGGCACCTCAAAGATCGCCAATTGCTGCGCCTGGGAACCTTGCTGTTTGAAGCCAGCTGTCACAACCTGACAGGCTGTTGTTTTAGGGGCCTTTGGTATGGCCAAGGGGCTGAGGGGAGAAAAAAGCACCAGGAATTTGTGCAAGTCAGGACCTAACAGTAAATCCTTCGTCCACTTCCTGTCCCTTGCTGCAGATGGAGGGGAAAGCGGGAAAAGCAGGCTCACCAAAGGAGGGACCAGGGAGCGGCCCATCCTGCACGTAGTACTAGCATGTGGGTACTTTAGACGTCATCAGACATTTCTGGAGAAGCCTTCAATTTACACAACAGACTTCTCAAACCCTTACAAATACTAACCCTGGTAACTAGAATTCCCGCCAAAATGCCATTAAAGTAAAAAAAATGGGGGAAAATAGCATAGAGAGACCTGGGCCATATCTAAATACTAGAATTTCATAGAGATATGAGGGTGGACTATTTTGAATTGTACTTGTAAGTAATTACCAAGTAGGGGTGTGTTTCCTGTACAACAATGTAAATCGTTATTCTACCGTAGTATGATGCATTGTTGAAGAAATCAACTAGTTAGTCCCAAAACCATTTTCTTGCAAATTGGTCGTTCAACCACGTTGGTTAATGATGTCACGCAGGTGTTGAAGTAATAACTACTTTTAATCTATTGTTTGAAATTGAATTAATGCTAAATGTTTTGCTATAAATTACGGACATGGCATCTGAGGACTGTTTCTCAGTTATTTTGCTTTATTTCCAAATTTAATCATAGGCTTGTTCTTACGTACTCGAGCCCGTATGCACATGAGTACAAATAGTGCTTTAAATCTCTTGACAAACTAAAAGATGTAAATGACATTTGTACATATTCTAAATAAAAGATACAGATTGTACTGAATGTCAGCTTGCTCATTTGGCTCAAGATAAGGATTTATTGAGTCCACATGTCATGCAAACAAGAAATTCTGCTTCTAAGCACAGGTCGAGAGAACTAACAGAACTTGCAAACATAGTTGGCTAATGATGATTTTTGGGAAACACACCCCAGAACATCCTAGCAACTATATAGAAATGTACTAAAAACACTAGCTGTAGCATTTGCATAGGAACACCTTGGCATTTTGGCAGGTAATTTTACAGACAGACTGGGCTACTGAAAAGGGGGTACAACTGAACCTTTTGTCCTGGACCTGGGCTTGAGGGGCACCTTAATGGATAGAGTGAGGTGGAAAGCGATCGCAATGTCAACCAAGGGGGCCCCCCGTAACGCAATTCCAATGGGGGTCTCAACGTCATCGCACAGGTGCCTGTGATGAATGTTAGGTACCAGACTCAACTATTTCTTAATGTGGCCCTGCAGACAGGTACAACATATTTTACAGTAACAATAACTATAAACATTGGAAGTTGTGGATACCATGGTACACTAATAAGTAGCCTACACCATAAAAAGATGCAATGAGCTCTGAATGTGATGTAGAAAATTAAAACACATTTAACATGCCTGCAAGATTATGAGTACATAACTGGAAGCAGAAATGAACGTTGAGTGCATGGTGTTCCCAGGACAGACTCTGACTCCTCTCTGCTTTTCAAAACACATTAACACTAACAGCTGCTTTGTGTGAGCAGACGCAGAGAGGAAACAAAGATATAAACACATAGACCCATGCCCTGTACTGCAGAGGACAATCTAAACACAACAGAGCCACCCCCCACCCCAATCCACAAGAATACACAGCCACACACCAACTCAGATATACAAACATGTAATCTAATAAGACATTGTAGCCAAAAATATCACAGTTAACACAGACTTGAAGTTTTTCTAAACACTTGGAAGGCTTACCAGCATGAGACTAAATTGAAAAATATATCAGACTATGTATGATGGAATCGTAATGGTACAATTAGGACACCTTTAGAAAACGAACCCAAGCCTTACGCAAACACAAACTGAGGCCCTGTCCACACGGACACGGGTATTTTTATAACCGTGACTTTTTTCACGCGGTTCGGCCGTTCGTCCACACGGAAACGCAGTATCAGGTCACTGAAACCGAACATTTTTGAAAACCCCTGCCAGGGTGAGGATTTTCAAAAACGCCGGTTACAGTGTTGTCGTGTAGACAGTGAAACCGGGGTTTTTGCCTTGTGACGTCAGAGTGTGCGCCGTTATCCGCTGTGTTTGACGTCAGATTGTGCGCCGCTGACTGCTTTGTTGACGATGTGCATTGCTGTGCAATGGCGGACGTAGCCCAAATATTGAGTATAATAGCTGGGCTTATAACATGTATACAGATACATGCTCAGTTATTCTACTATATTGAGGAACAGAGGCGTCAGAATGCAATTCTACGCAGGGCACTGCTAATGACAACACTCCGACGACACAGACCCCGCCGCTTCTGATTGGCCAACATGGCTTTACGGTTAGGGTTATATCACCGCCTGCTGGTGTGGCATGCTCTTGACAGCGCTTGATAGCGTGTTTTTGCGTTTTCATGTAGACAGAGATTTTTTTTAAACCGAGCATGTGTGGACGGGATTTTTTTTTTAAACGCAGGAGGAAAAACTCCGGTTATAAAAATACCCGTGTCCGTGTGGACATGGCCTGAAACTTTCGGCCCGGTTTTTTGGTGTGCTCTGCAGCATTGGCACTAGTGTGTGGCTTTTCGGCTGAGTGAGCAAGTTGAATTGCCATCTGAGCTGTTGATGAGAGAGACCAATCTGATTGGCAGTTTAGCTTAGCGAACCATTGTATAAGAAAAGGAAAAGTGACAAAAGCAAACAAACGTCGAAGTCAAGAGGGCACACACAGAAGGCTCTTCTAATTTTACATGTTCATCTTATCTGAGCACTCCATCATGCAAATATTTTCATAATGACATGGCCATCTGGAATGAAGAAATTGAAGACGTATTGATCAACATATTGGAAATGGTAAGCAAGCACTACTTTGTTCCTGGTTTGTATATATACATTCCTAGTCCCTGTGTCCGTTTTTGAATGATAAATGTGACTTCTGCCACCTGCTGGTATAGACAGTGGCCGTTGACTAGTCTTTGCAGTGTTTTCAAGACACGTTCTGATTTTGGCCAACATATTTTGTTGATCCTAGAACAACATTCCGCTCCAAAAATGTGACAATAACACTGATGTAGAAGCACCTAGCCCTGTTTGTAAGCCTAAACTTGTCCCTCAAATCTGATTTGTTGATTGGATTATTGTTTCAGGATCAACAAAGATGATGATTCAGGAACATGTTGCACTTGGTGAAATCAGGTTCTGCGTGTTCAAGTGCACCTTTTAGGGCGAGACACCTTTTAGGTGTCAGCTTTTGTTGGCGCGAGTTCTTTGATGCCAGCTTGATGTGCCACAGCTTTTACCAGAGGTGGAAAGAGTAATAAAATATTCTACTCAAGTAAAAGTACTACTACTTCAATGAAATTTTACTTAAGTACAAGCAAAATTACCGGTCTAAAAATCTACTCAAGTAAAAGTAAAAAGTAGCTCATTTAAAATTTACTCAAGTAAAAGCTACTGAGTTACTGCATGGTCCATTTTCATGACTGAATTCCGGGATTACCTCTGCATCACGTAAATCATTCGCCTTAAGTTATAATCGGGACTTTATCTGCAGGGGGATGGTGTCCTATGTATCCTCCTTTTGCAGCCACTTTGTGACCAAATTTTTTGCAAATTGGATATCTCCTCGAGGACAACCACATTTTTTTCTACATCCAAAGTATTTCCATACTGGCCATAATTCGCTTCATAATAATTCAAAGGCGCTATGCATTCAGCTTCAGCTGGGTCTACGTCACCTTTTTGCGCGTTTGTTTTCCAGCCCTTCAATCAATGCAGTAGTTTCCGGAGTGTGATTTTTTTTCTCCCTTGTATTATTTTTTACTCAGTAACGGATATGATTTCAAATGTAGCGAAGTACAATACTTAAAAAAAACGTACTTAAGTAAAAGTAAAATTACAGATTTCAAAAACTACTTAAAAAAGTAGGAGTACACAAAAAAACGACTCAATTACGTAACGTGAGTAAATGTAATTTGTTACTTTCCACCTCTGGCTTTTACATTGCTGTAGCAGTAACAGCTTCAGAAATCAAAGGGGCTATAGAGTTTCCTTCTAATGTCTGTGGTATTAATCTGGGCATGTTATTATTAAGCAAGAGATTTGCATGACAACAGTTTTACTTTGCTCAGCAATATCCTCTTCAAGCTTTTGCTTTGTCGTGGCAAAATAGAAAGCCGATCATCCAAGCTGCATATGCATAGCCAGCTATAACCATTTGTAGGTTGATTCCACTGAAATGTGTAAAGGGATCGTCACATATTGACTTCTATTCATACTCGTGTGAATTCTGAAGACAGGAAAAACTCTTGAAAATATATATATATTTTTTTAATTTGTCCACTGCATACATAAGATCAAGTTTGATGAACCCTAAAGCTTGACATCATTTTAAGCTTGTTTTAGGCATGTGTGACTAAGCTTAACAGTGTAGCTTAACACTGTTCTATCCAAATATTTGTCTTTATGAGTTTCACGACCAGCAGGATGACGTTGGCTCAACCATATCTTTGCCGACCAATGGCAAATGGGAGGAGTGTTCAGGAAACTATTTGGTGCTTGCACATAAATTACGCATTTAAGCTTTAAATTCCTTTGAATCAAATCAATCAATACATTTATTACATTAATACCAAAACATTTTTTAAAATAACTTTAAATGTGAATGTCGGTCATTACTTTGAGACTCTTTGCAAGAAAGACAGACAGAGTGGTGGTATCATTGGTAACACTTTATTTTGATAGTCCACTTTAGACATTCTACTAACTATAAGTAACTTTGCATCTAAATATCAACTAACTGTCATTAGAGTATTAGTAGACTGTATGCTTAATATCTGCTAACACTTTATTTTGTTGGTCCCCAACAGATATTCTACTGACTATAAGTAACTTGGCAACTACAAGTCAACTTATTCTACTAATCCAAACCCTAACACCTAACCATAACCTAACAGTCTACTGACAGTCTACTACAATATTCTAATACTCTAATGAGAGTTAGCTGACATGTACTGTAGTTGCAAGGATACTTATAGTTAGTAGAATGTCTAAAGTGGACTATCAAAATAAAGTGGAACCATATAATTTATAATATTTCCACTTGCCTACAAATCTTGAGTATTTAGAGCGCCAGACACAGCTGGATTACATGCAGGGCCTCCACACGCTTCTCTGGCCTCTGACCAGGCCCCGGAGATCCCACCCGGGCCCTGAGCGTACTCTTCTATGGCTTCCACCCACAGCGCCTGACAAATATATTTTGCCAAATTTGTGTCTAATCCACACTTCCATGTAGAGATCCCATTACGGCTTGACTTGAGTGGCCCAGCTGTTCAAACACAGTGATTAATTAAAGGAATTCAGTTTGTAAAACAATCCCACCCCCCCATCTCATGAGAGCCCAGCTGGAAGTATTGCTGCAACTGCAGCAGTGTCCGATTGGTTGGTCTCCTCGCATTAAAGCCAACGGTCCCCGAGGTGTCCCGCATTAGCAAGACAAACACTTCAGAGCTGAGTGGGGGAAGGGGTTGAGTGGATGGGTTTGGACAGTTTTTGTGATCTGGACTGGGGCAGGTGAGCTCTCATGTTGCAGATTATGAGCCGAGGTCACTCTCGTGAGCAGTGCAGGTGTGCGCTATTCATCACACTGGGAGTCATGCTTAAAATCCCATTAGACCTGAATGCATGCTGACCTGCTTTTATAATAGCCTGCGGCACGGCTTCTCCGAGCGCCCCAGCGCACACCGCATCCTGAAAATATTAAAAGGCCAACAGGCTGCCGCACTATACACATGAAGAGCCGGAGATGGGGCTAATGATGTGCACAATTAAACTTGCTGTGTGCCTTCTTAAGTATGCACTTGATTGTGAAATACTCCTCTGCTTCACCTACTAAATATAGAGTTCTTTCTAGTATCCCACTTTAATATGCAGTCAATTTTAAGTAAGCTATTGGTTGATTGACTTCCTAAAAAGTGTAAAGGCTGTGGTGCTTTCCCTCTGCCTCAGCCTGTTGGGAAAACATTTATTTTATTTATTTTATTCTGTTTGGCGCCACTATTGGCGCAAGGAATTACAAATGAGAGGCTCATTGATCTATAAACCATGAATCACACATCCCTGCTGAAAAATCCAGCATAAACCAGCATGGATTCCATGTTGGTCCAGGCTGGTTTATGCTGGTAGAGTGCTGGTCTAGCTGGTGGACTAACATATCCATGCTGTTTTCAAGCAAACTGGAGATGGTGAAGCTGGTTCGCCGACATAGTTTTGCGGGGTTGAGAGTGAATAGGCTAGCTGTCTGTATGCAAGCAGTGTTTTGACGACAAGCATTGTTTTTGCTTGCATATTCTAGATTTAATTTAATTCAATTCAAATTTATTTTTATAGCGCTTTTCACAATACATATTGTTTCAAAGCAGCTTTACAGAAAGTGCATTTCAGAAATGTACATAGAAAAAATACAGTTAGTTAATCATGTAGTAATTTAGGGCATGACATATCGCCGGCGTTGAGTCGTCTCTTCATAGACGTCGAGTCGTCTCTTCACAGGCGTTTAGTCATCTCATCGCAGGTGTTGGGGCATCTGAAGTCTCTGTGAGAGGCTGGATACAAACTTGAGCTTACGAACGCTATTTACCTCGGGACTAGCGTCCTGAGATAACAGCAGAAGAGCAGATGGGAGATAATTAGCATAGCTGCTGTTCATAATATTAATGCATTCGATCTGATTCAACAGTGGTATAAAAGGTAAGCATTATGTGAATGCTTGGCTAAAGAGATGCTTCTTTAATCTAGTTTTAAACTGGGTCAGCGAGTCTGAGCCTCGAACAATATCAGGAAGGCTATTCCAGAGTTTAGGAGCTAAATGAGAGAACGCCCTCCCTCCTTTAGTGGACTTAGATATCCTAGGAATGACCAGAAGCCTCGAATTTAGTGATCTTAAAGAAGGTGATGGATTGTAGGGCGATAGAAGGTCCATTAAATACACAGGAGCTAAACCATTTTGGGCTTTATAGGTCAGTAGTAATACTTTGTAATTGATACGGAACTTAATAGGTGTTACGTGTGGGTTTTGCTGTGTCTTGTATATCACGTGATTCCTTGTTTGTCATGTGACCCTGCCATGTGTCTTGTCTTTTGTTGTTGTTGCTCAGTGTCCACAGGTGTTCCTCGTCCATGTTTATTAGTCTCCCCAGGTGTTTCTTATTAACCACGCCCCCTTGTTATCTTGTTTAGCTTGTTTGTCTGTGTATTTAAACCCCTGTGTTTCAGTTGTTGGCTGTCGGTTGTTGTTTAATGTTACTTCTGTCCGGTTTTGAGTTCCCTGGATTACCTGTGTGTATTTGTTTATTAAATGTGCTTGCGATTGGATTCGCTCTCCGTCTCGTTCCTGACTGGCTGTAACAGAACAACCGACCAAAAATGAATCCAGCAGCACGGATCAAGCCTGATCTCCCCAGCATGAGCCAGGATTTCGCGGGTCAGATCGCGGCCTTGGCCCTGGATAGCCCCGATCTGTTCCAATTCACGTGGGGGTTTATTCCTCTCGCTGCTTCCTGCTCCCTCGGAGACGAGGTAATTAAGCTGTGTTACCGGCTGGGGGCTAAGGAGGTCAACCCGAGGGAGCTTCCCAATATCTCCGGTCTGGACTGGAGAGAGGCACTCTCCCGATGTCTGGAGAGCTTCCTCCCACGGTACACCAGGCCTTCAACACTGGTCCCAGTTCCGGTGGTCCCGAGTCCGGTGGTCTCAAGTCCGGTGATCCCGAGCCAGTGTGTGTGTTGTCTGTTCCCGAGCCAGTGTCTGTGTTGTCCGTTCCCGAGCCAGTGTATGGGTTGTCTATGCCTGAGCACGAACCAGTGGGTGTGTTGTCTGTTCCAGAGCCAGTGAGTGTGTTGTCTGTTCCCGAGCCAGTGTGTGTGTTGTCTGTTCCCGAGCCAGTGTGTGTGTTGTCTGTTCCCGAGCCAGTGTGTGTGTTGTGTGTTCCCGAGCCAGTGTGTGTGTTGTCTTTTCCCGAGCCAGTGTGTGTGTTGTCTGTTCCCGAACCAGAGTTTGTGTTGTCTGTTCCTGAGCCAGAGTCAGTGTGTGTGTTGTCTGCTGTTCCTGAGCCGGTGTCTGCTGTTCCTGAGCCCGAAGGATCTTCGCCGCCCTGGCCGCCCGAAGGACTGTCTTCTCCGGCCTGGCCGCCCGATGGACTGTCTTCTCTGCCCTGGCCGCCCGATGGACTGTCTTCTTCGCCCTGGCCGCCGATGGACTGTCTTCTTCGCCCTGGCCGCCCGATGGACTGTCTTCTCCGCCGTGGCCGTCCGAGGGCTCATCTCTGCCCTGGTCCCCTGCGCAACCTTCTCTGCCCTGGTCCCGTTCCCCTGCTAGGACTTGGCCCTCCTACCCTCCCCAAGACCACCTCCGCTTCACCACCCTCCTGAACTTTAGTGTTTTTGTTTCAAGGGGCGTCGGGAGCCGCCCATGGGGGGGGGGGGGGGCTATGTTACGTGTGGGTTTTGCTGTGTCTTGTATATCACGTGATTCCTTGTTTGTCATGTGAACCTGCCATGTGTCTTGTCTTTTGTTGTTGTTGCTCAGTGTCCACAGGTGTTCCTCGTCCATGTTTATTAGTCTCCCCAGGTGTTTCTTATTAACCACGCCCCCTTGTTATCTTGTTTAGCTTGTTTGTCTGTGTATTTAAACCCCTGTGTTTCAGTTGTTGGCTGTCGGTTGTTGTTTAATGTTACTTCTGTCCTGTTTTGAGTTCCCTGGATTACCTGTGTGTATTTGTTTATTAAATGTGCTTGCGATTGGATTCGCTCTCCGTCTCGTTCCTGACTGGCTGTAACAAAAGGTAACCAGTGTAGAGATGATAAAATGGGTGTAATATGATCATATTTTCTTGACCTAGTAAGAACTCTAGCAGCTGCATTTTGCACTAACTGTAGCTTGTTTATTGAGGATGCAGGACAGCCAGCTAATAAGGCATTACAGTAATCTAGTCTCGAGGTCATGAATGCATGAACTAACTTTTCTGCATCAGAAACAGATAGCATGTTACGTAGCTTAGCAATGTTTCTAAGGTGGAAAAAGGCTGTTCTTGTAACATATGAAATATGATTTTCGAAAGACAAGTTGTGGTCTAGTTTAACACCCAGGTCTTTTACTGTAGTGGATAAAGTAACAGGACATCCTTCTAAATTAAAGTTGTATTGTACAAGGTTTTGTGGGTAGTTTTTTGGACCAAAAAGTAATACCGATTTATCTGAATTTAATAGCAGGAAATTACACGTTATCCAGCATTTTATATCTTTGAGACACTCTGTCCATTTAGATGAGTTAGTGTTTTCATCTGGTTGGGATGAAATATATAATTGAGTGTCATCAGCATAACAGTGGAAATTAATTCCATGTTTTCTTATAATATTACCAAGTGGCAGCATATATATTGAGAATAGCAGAGGGCCTAACACTGATCCTTGCGGCACTCCATAGTCTACTGACGTTATCTTTGACTTTTCCACATTTAAACCGACAAAATGATAAGGGTCTGATAAGTACGATCTAAACCAGCTTAATGCCTGTCCCTGAACACCAGTGTGGTTTTGTTGTCGATCCAAGAGTATTTTATGATCTATAGTGTCAAACGCAGCGCTAAGATCGAGTAGAACTAGTATTGAGATACAGCCTTGGTCAGAAGCTAAAAGTAAATCATTTGTAATTTTAACTAGCGCAGTTTCTGTGCTATGATGCGGTCTGAATCCTGACTGAAATTTTTCATAGAAATCATTTTCTTGCAAGAAAGAGCACAATTGAGCGGACACAACTTTTTCTAGAATTTTAGACATAAATGGAAGATTTGAAATGGGTCTGTAATTTGCTAGGTTATTTGGATCTAATTGCGGTTTCTTAATGAGAGGTTTTATTACTGCCAGTTTAAATATTCTTGGAACATGACCTAAAGATAAAAACGAGTTAATAATATTGAGAAAAGGCTCTTTCACTACGGGTAACACTTCTTTCAGTAGTGGGTATTGGATCTAGGGCTGTCGCGATAACCGCAATATCGCAGTACCGCACTACTGACAGGCCAACCGCAGAGGAATGCAAGTAACCGCAGCAACCGCGAACCGCGTTTTCTTTTTTCATAAGGCCACCCTTCGTAGTTCGTACCATGTGTATTGAATGTTAAATAAGTTAATAATGATAACAAGACTATTTATCATGGTGATTTGTACAGAGGATTCGTGGATTTGGACTTAAGCCTAAACAGACAGTGAATGTGATCGACTGAGCACGTGCAATTACCTGCGTCTGTCTTTGAAGTCAAGTCATGTATATTCGTGAAAAGGTTGCCGTTTCCAAGGAAAGCGAAATATTTGTCGTAGGCTATCATCCTTTTAACGTGTAAGGGTATTTACCATGAATGGCGCCAGCGCTGGTCAGCATTACACAGCGCGAGGAAGCCGTGGGGGGAAAGCAGCGAGTCACGCATTGAATCAATGCCATTGGTCTCTATTAAGTGAAGCATTGCTTCAGCTTTGCCCAAAAGTTTAGCATTGCTGGCCAGCTGAGCCTTGAAAAGTGGAGCTCAAAGTTAAAAAATAATTAACACCTTGTTTCATTACATCTATCATTTAAGGAATAAGCTTTTTTGAACGTTTTTGTTGAATGAACGGTTTAATGACTCACTCAAAGACAGTCCGTTGGCATAACAACTGCGCGCTGAGTTCAATGCGCAGAGACGCTGTTTAGTTTCGGTTACATTGGTTACATTGTTTTTGTGTATGCTGACCACATCATAACACGTATTTATATAGCAACACATAAATATAAATAAATAAATGGCGGTAAAACCGCATATCGCGCTATTGAGCCACTCAAAATTACCGCAAGGGAAATCCTTCACCGCGACAGCCCTAATTGGATCTAATAAACATGTTGTTGGTTTAGATGGAATGATAAGTTTATTTAACTCTTCCTGTCCTATAGTTGTAAAGCGGTGTAGTTGTTCTTGAGGGGCGATAATTGAGGCTGAATCATAAGACACAATAAAGGATTGTACATTTACAATTGTGTTTCTGATGCTTTCTATTTTCTCATTGAAGAAATTCATAAAATCATTACTACTATACTGTATGGAATATTTTGCTCTGGTGATGTTTGTTTATTTGTTAGTCTAGCTACGGTGTTAAATAAAAACCTTGGATTATTTTGGTTATTTTCTATAAGTTTGCGGAGATGCTCAGCCTGGCTGCTTTTAGAGCCTTTTTATAACGTGACATACTGTCTTTCCACGCGATTCTAAAGACCTCTAAATTAGTTTGTTTCCATTTACGCTCTAAGTTATGAGTTTCTCTCTTGATAACATGCGTAGCACTGTTGTACCATGGTGCTTTAGTTTTCTCTCTAACCTTTTTTAATCTAATTGGTGCAACAATTTCTAGTGTACTAGAGAAAATGGTGCTCAAACTGCTAGTCATTTCCTCTAGTTCATCTGTTTGTTTGGGTTCACTGAGCAGCTGAGGTAGATCAGGTAAGCTATTTGAGAATCTATCTATAGTGGTTGGAAGGATTGTTCTGGCTGGTCGATAACGTGGCGGAACATGAGAAATTTCAGCAGTATGTATTATGCAAGTTATCATGTAATGATTAGTGACATCATCACTTTGCGGTACAATATCTATATCGGTTGGATTGGTTCCATATGATATAATTAAATCTAGTGTATGATTTAGACGATGAGTGGGACCACTGACGTTTTGCTTGAACCCAAAGGAGTTTAATAAATCTGTAAACGCAGTCCCTAACGCATCATTTGTGTTATCTACGTGTGTGTTAAAATCTCCAACAATTATTGCTTTATCGACATTGACCAATAGATCTGAGAGAAAGTCTCAGTCTCAGAAATCAGCATAGGGCCGTGGAGGTCTATATACTGAAGCCAAGGCTAGAGATAATAGGGATTTCTTTCTTACATCTAAGAGCGTAACTTTTAGCACAAGTACTTCAAACGAATTAAACCTGTCGACTGTTTTATGAGTAACATTTAGAATATCTCTATAGATTGTTGCAACACTGCCGCCTCGACCGATCAGACGGGGCTCATGCTTATAACAGTATCCTGATGGAGTAGACTCATTTAGACCGAAATGATCATTTGGTTTAAGCCAGGTTTCAGTAAGGCAAAATTAATCGAAACTATTATCTGTGACCATTTAATTTACAATAACCGCCTTAGGTGTGAGCGATCTAATGTTTAGAAGACCTAGCTTTAGAAATTGTTTTTGTTCACTGATATTGAGATTTTCTGGTTTAATTACAATAAGATTTTTCCTAGATCCTACAGTATATTTATTGTTTGGCCTCACTAAACGAGGAATAGACACAGTTTCTATATAATGTTCTACACTACTTATATAAATTAAGTTGGGACAGCAAAGACTGTGATTTGGACTTTGACTTACTAGTCAGATGGTGTGTAACGTCTTGGAGATGTTGTCCGAAAGAACAGCCGCTCCGATTCTGCTGGGGTGCAGGCCATCAGCACGGTAGAGCCTAGGTCGCTCCCAGAACAGATTCCAATTATTTACAAAGAGCAGTTTCTGTTCATTACACAATGACATTAACCATTCATTTAGTGCAAATAATCTACTGAACCTTTCCTATCCTTGTCGGTACGTGGGAAGCGGTCCAGACACAATGATCGTTGCTTCAGGCGATGTGCTGCGTACCGTCTCAATCAGGCTCCTGTAGTCCTTCTTCAGAACCTCCGTCTGGCGCAGCCTGATGTCGTTCATTCCCGCGTGCACCACAACAGCTCCGACGCGCTCGTCACCGTTCAGCATCTCGGGAACATATGCAGCGACATCTAGAACACGAGCACCAGGAAAGCAGTGAGTGCGCACCTTACCCTTACCTGAGGTAGCACGGACATGGCAGAAAATGGAACTGCCGATGATCACGGCGTCGTCGCGTTCCGACTCGGGAAGAGGGGAGAAGCGGTTCCGGGTGGAGATCTCGAAGACCTGGAGAGGCGGAGAGGTTCTTGATCTGGTCGTGGCTCGTGTCTTCCACTGAGGAATCACCCAGGGGCCATGGTGTTGTGTCGTGCCGGAGTGAATGAAGCCAGGGATGATCGCGTCCGGGGTGCTTGCATCCTGTGCAGAGAAGCACACGGAGAAGATGAGGTCGGAGTCAAAAAGTTACTAACCACTGACTTGTGAGCATCGGCGCGTGATGTTTCAAGCGCTGATCGCCGATCTCGCAGCTCGGCTTGCCTCTCTAGAAGACCACGGATCTGTTTCTCCACGGACTCCAGCTCCAACAGCACCGAATGCAGCTCGAATGTGTTGTCAATAATTTAGGATTGAAATCCTGGATATAACCCGTATCCTTTCAGTGAAACGGGTGTAAATGAGACGATCAATAGGCGAGAGGCCATGCGTGCAATGCTAGCGGGCTAAAGGCTAGTAGCGGAGATTCGGAAAGTTGGATCTAAGTAGCGAAATCAAATCAATCCGATTGTTTTTTATAAGGAAAAGTATCGAAGATAAGTTCACATGCTATAAAAAAAAAAGCTTGTTTATGAATGAGTGGTAAAGAAGAAAATCAAGGATTTATGAATCAATTCGACGGAGTTTCAAACACAAACACAAACCGCACGCGCATGCGTAGATTATTATTATACATTTTTTATTTCAGGCACCTTTCTTGACACTCAAGGTCACCATACATTATCAACA
This sequence comes from Siphateles boraxobius, assembly GCF_051911475.1. Classification (NCBI taxonomy): domain Eukaryota; kingdom Metazoa; phylum Chordata; class Actinopteri; order Cypriniformes; family Leuciscidae; genus Siphateles; species Siphateles boraxobius. Next base: position 7,765,288 of record NW_027508833.1, on the reverse strand, counting down.
ATTAAAATACAATGCAATTGTGATCAGAGGGAGTAAGCTATTCTAAAAAGATGGGTTTTAAGTTTTGATTTAAAATGTGAGAGGGAATCAATATTACGGAGGTCCGGTGGAAGCGAGTTCCAGAGCTGAGGAGCAGAGCAGCTGAAAGCTCTGCTCCCCATAGTAACAAGGCGGACACGGGGAACAGTGAAATGGATGGAAGAAGAGGATCTAAGAGTGCGAGCGGGTGTGGGTATATGGAGAAGATCAGAAAGATATGAAGGGGCAAGATTATGAATGACTTTAAAAGTTAGGAGAAGTATTTTATAGTTGATACGGTAAATGATAGGTAGCCAATGGAGCTATTGTAGAATAGGAGTGATGTGATGAATAGAGGGGGTACGGGTGATAATACAAGCAGCTGAATTTTGGATCATTTGAAGTTTACGGAGTGTTTTTTGCGGAAGGCCAAACAAAAGGGATTTGCAGTAACCTAAACGAGAAGTGACTAAACTAAGAACAAGAATGGCAGTGGAATGAGGCGTAAGGAAAGGGTGTAGACGGTTGATATTTCGGAGATGATAGTAAGCAGACTGGGTAACATTATTAACATGAGACGTAAAAGAGAGGGTGCTATTGAAGATGACACCCAGACTCTTAACTTGACGGGAGGGGGAGATGAAGGAGCTATCAATGGGAATAGAAAAATTATGGAGTTTGTTTAATGTTGATCAAGTCTGCTCTTGCCAAATCATATGTGAGAATAATTTAACACATTAATGATGTAAAGGAAAAACAATATAGGTGATTTTTTTAATTATATGATTATAACTTTGTAGACTAGTCAACATTTGAAGTAGATCCAAACCTTTGATTAATTTTTTAATCCACTTCAAATGTTTACTAATGTCATTTATTTTGCTCCCTTTGCTGAAAGTAGAACTGAAAATTTTAATTATTTCTATCATGACAACTCTCGTAAGATTTTTAGTATGGTAATTAATATGATAATGTTAATGTATTTGGTCTAGGTGGAATAGATCTGCTATGCTGCTGCTGAATTGCCGCTGCTGTTGATTATTGCAGTTTCTGTAGATTACTAGTACAAGAAACTTGCTACTGCAAATGCATACTCCGATACGCTGCTGTGAGCATGTAACACATACTGCTGCTGCACAAATAGCATATATCAATTACCCATAGTAGATCTAAACAGGTGGAGCTGGGGGAGATGGAGGGGTTTAGACTAACTGCTTTAGTGAATGGTGTTGAGAAGCAAGCTCATTGGCTACAGATGCGTTAATCAATGTCAACGGTAAACTGGTAAATTTTTTAAAAGAATCAAAGGAATTGCCTCCTGTTTCAAAGGACCTGTTACAGTCAGTTAAAATCAGTTAAAAAGAGCTTGTGTACATTGCAAAACAAAAACATTTAGAGATATTAAAACCAAGACAAATGACTAATCATAGCAAAGACAAGCATAATCATAAGCAGTTTGTTCAATAACAGGATTTGAGAAGAGCTCCTTCAATGTGACAGTTAATAACAACTTGATAATGAAAGTTTAAAACTGAAAGTTGCTGTTTTTAAAGACTTTTAATGCTCATTTGGGAACTCACATGTGTCAAAATCCAGCTGTCAGTCACTGATTCCAAAATGTGCACATAGTAAATGGTATTTCATTGCAGTCAGGAACATTTATTCAATTTATTTAATATTATTGACAGTAGTGATAGTGTCACAATTGACCTATGGCAAAGCCACGCCCCCAAACGCATGAGCCAATCACATACGCATAGCTCCCAATACACTCAGACATTCTCTTCTTCCACGTCCTTTGAAATGCATTGCAGTTAGTCAGTTTTCATTCGTTTTTATGTTTTTTCTTGTCATTTTAAGTTTAAAATGGTCAAACGGTGTGCATGGAGTACATGCAAGTCCGACACTAGGTATCCCGAGAGGCTGGGCGACGGTGTGTATTTTTTACCCTTTCCCAATTAAGCCACATCTCAACCGAGATAAGTGTCTGCTCTGGATTAAGTTATGCGGTAGACCACAACAGAACACCAACTAAACGTGGATAAATTAAACAAGGATGTGTACATCTGTTCTAAGGTAACGTTGTCAACAACGTATTTGAACGTTATTTTTAAAATCTCTAAAGTAACGTTAGGCTAACGTTAGCCTAACATTAGAAAATGTTAACGTTAGCTTCTAGCTGCGTTGTACATCATGTCACTTAGCTTCATTAACGTATCTGTAAATAACCGAGATAACAAATGTTAGCAATGTTGTGCTGAATGATTCATGTAAATACTGTAGCACCAAACTAACGGAGAGGTACTCTTGGTAAAGATGGTAATGCAGATTCAAGAAGTTGCCATCTAAAGTATAGGGCCTAAGCATGTTTATTTTAAAGATTTTTAAATATATATATATAGGCTTTATATCGGCCATCGGCCACCCTGCTCTCTAAGATATCGGCATCGGCCATCAAAAAACCCATATCGGTCGACCACTAGTAAAAAGGCTTGTCCTGGAAACATATGCAACTTAGACCTGTACATATTTAATTTGATCTGGAACCATTAATTACATATTAAAGCACAACATTTTAGACAACTTTCTACCAAAACAACTGGAGAACTTTGTGTTTTTTTTAGCAAAACATGTAGCCTTTTCACTCCTCTTCAACTTAGGTGAATTATGTTTTGTTGGTTTCCTTTGGAAACTCGCCTTGTGTCGAGATGACGCTGTGGGAATGCTCTGCGTGATTGCGTCGTGAAGCACTTGTGAAATCAGTCCAATGACGTATAGGTGGGTGACGTCATGGCAGGAAGCTATAAAGCGCACCCAGACCAAACATTGTCAGCTTCTGTGTCTTCAGCAAGCGCTCTGTGTAAAACTGACTCTGTCTATTTAATTTTTGTTTGTCCACTAGTATATTATATCTGTATAATCTATTATATCTAGACAGGAGTATAATGGCGAGCAAACAGCATTTTGGATCGTGTGTTCCTCCCTGCCCTTTCTTACGAGTGGGGATACACGCGATTTATGTGTTGTTTGTTTGGGAGTGGAGCATGCACGGTCAGCTCTAGTAAAAGGGGGATGACAGTGTTCATTCATAAATCCCCGACGTGTTATGCAGTATCGAGAGTTTTGGCTCTGCTCCTGTTGGCTTTCTTCTCCAGGGAAGAAAGTCAATAAAGATTCTTTGGCCTGGATCTCACGTTTGCCGAGGCAACGCGTAGATTACGGGTCTGCAATACTGATAAATGGTGTAGAATGGGATAATTAACATGTAGATAATGGATCCGCAATATATATATATATATATATATATATATGCGCAGGGAACTGAGCAGACGGGAATTTCCCTTCCTTTATTTTATGATTGTGTGCAAACTAATTATGGTGTTTGCAGACTATTATTTATGGTTCTTTTTGTGTTTGAGATTATAATATGAATTTAATTTGGAGAAATTAAATGAAATATTTATCTGGCTTTGAAAGAAGATGTATGAAAATAATATATTCAACGTTTCATCCAGACCAAGTTCTCCATCTGATTGATTTCGGACTGCATTTAATTGTTATGAAATTAAATGTTAAATACTCATCTGAGTTGATGTCTGTATTAATACACTATATTAAGCTTTTCACCTAGACCGTTTCTACTTGTCTGGTTGATATTTTGCTGCATTTAATTTTTGAGAAAATTAAATATGTACTTATCCTGATCTCTGAGGAGTTAGATGTCTATATTAATATACTATTCAGCCTTTCATCCAGACCGTGTTTACATGTCTGGTTGATATTTGGCTGCATTTAATTTGAGAAAATAAATAATGTACCCATCTGATATTTGAGGAGTTAGAAGTCGGTATTAATATACTATTCAGCCTTGTATCCAGACCGTGTTTACTTGTCTGGTTGATCATTGGCTGCATATAATTCTGAGGAAATAAATGGTGAAATATCTGGGGGGAAATGAAAAACACCTCATTATACGGTGCCCATCTCCCTCCGGTGCCCTGACGGGCCGTTCTGCCAACCCCATCACCTTGTGTGCTTTGGGGCTCAACGGTCTCCAGCGAGTTCAGGCGATCCCTTATCTCTGTGTCTGCCTGGAAACGTAGCGGTGCTGTGATTCTCGCCCTGTGCTGTGCTGTGGTCGCTCGAGTAATACCTAGACCAGGATTGAGAGACTGGTTCTCTTAGTAAATGTTTTGGTACCGTGGGAACTTCTGCCAAACATATCTCAACAGAAGCCGACCATCTGCTCCTGAGCCCCCACTAAAGGACTGTGGGTCGGGCTGGTGCTCTCAACCGCAGCCTTTAAGGGGTAAGACGGATCTGAGGACCGGCGAGCACATATCTCAGGGTCCCCCCCGAAACGTAGTGGTCCCGGGATGCCCGCCCCCTGTGAGGAGGGACCCAGAGAAGTCAGTTTGGTCGTTCCCTGCCGGTTCGCCGTTACAGGGCGTCGGACTGATTCCACAACAAAAAAACAGAAGCCAGTCTTAAGAGGCTGGTACCTCTAGCAGAATTTTGGCAGAGTGGAAGCTAATGCCAAATGTTTCTTGTTGGGTCCTGCAGACCATAGAAAAGGGTTATCAAATACAGTTCAAGTCTCGCCCACCGGCTGGCCCTGCTAGCGTAGGTCCATTAAGTTTTGGACCCGTCCCCTCCTCTCATTCTCCGTCTTGGGGGGAAGGATACAAAACCCCATACTGCTGGATCTATACTATGACGGAGTCGTTCTGTTCTGGCACACACGGGAAACACTAGATCCAAATGCAGTGGGTCTTATTAAGAATAATCCAAATCGTAGTCATCCAGGTAAGGGTCAAAGTCCATATAATCAATCCAAAATACAAAACAACAAGAAACAAAAACAAGAAACAGACTAGAAAAACAGACCTCAGAAGTGTGGTGACAATATGTGACGACTCCGTGATAAACACTAAAACAGACAGGGTATATATACACACAGAACTAACAAGGTGATGGGAAACAGCTGAGTGCAATGAACTGATGAGTGACAGACAGAATGCTGGGAAATGAAGTCAAACGTGAAAGACACCGTGAGAACCAGGACCTCTAGTGACAACCCAGGGAACACAAACCAGACACTGTGACAATCAGAGCGTCTTCCGTGTCTGGAATGGATGTATTCTTGAGTCTATAAGGTAACAATAATATAATAAGATAACCTTGTTTGAAATGGGTTTGGCTAAAAGAAAATTTTGGTTTCGTCTATACTACTAGGTACTTATACTATATTGACTGGGTCAAATAGAATTGCATTACTAAAAAGAGACTAAAATACAATTTTCATTGACTAAAACTAGACTAAATGTCATCAGTATTGGTCGACTAAAACTAGACTAAAATGTCATCAGTTTTTGTCGACTAAAGTAAGACTAAAATGCTCAGACTTTTAGTCGACTGAACCTTGACTAGACTGAAAAGAGTATAAACGGGACTAAAACTAATAAAATCTAAAATGACAGCTTGACACAAAGACTAGAACTAAAATTAAAACAGGCCAACAAAAACACTAATGGCCAATGGAGCGAACTATCTGCTAAGTGGCATGGAGGGCAAGGTCTGTGGCCTGGCAGAATTACTTGACTGACTTTGGGTCAGTACCCTCACCAGAGTCCAGGTCATTCACCAGGTCATCGCACCAGCCTGACCCTCTGCTTCATAAGCTTTGTAAGCGAGGCCAAATGTAACTCTACTGGACCTTGAGGGCAGTGGGAGCTTCTTTAAAGATGTTGCTGATGCGGAGGAGAGATAGCTTGCAAGTGTCTCTTCGACCCACGGTAATGCCGCACACCCATACCCCCCAAGCCCCACAATAGACAAGTAATTTGAAATCAAGAGATAATGAACAAAAGCTGTGTTTAGGTTGCCCCAAGACCTTAATAGCTCAGTATGGAGGTCTGGGAAGAATGGCGAGTTTCTACTGGGCCGCTCTAGTGATGAAGTGTTCATCAAGCTTACTTCTCCTAACATTTTCTTTCTCCTCTTGCCATTCTAAATTTAGCTTGTCCACAGAGCATGTCACCACCTCAAACAATTCTTAAAATGCACAGGACTGTGCTGTCTAGGTACAAGGGGCGCTTGTGGCATCTGGGTCGCCTCCCAGCTTCTCAGATTCAAACCGAGAGTAGGTCCTCGTTTGGTTTGGAAGAAATCACTAAGCGGTCTACCGGATCCAAAGCGCAGTCCTTGGATTCTGGCGATCGAGCAAGAGAAAGTGCAGAGCCTGTCAACTCGTCAACCAGATCCTTCTGCGTTCTCAATAATTTAAGCTTCCACACTGCCTCGGCAGATGCAGGAGCCGAACTACGGGAAGCACACACCTGACTCCCATGACTCACAAAGTGAGCCAGACATTAGCAGAGCTTCCTCAACGTGAGCTTCTCACAATGAGGGTAATTGGCTCTCGATAGCCTGTTGAGCATGGTTCGCTCTTAAGCAGATGACACAAAGATTGTGTTTGTCATCCCTGGTAATCAGGGCTTGACATTCACTTTTTTGCTCACCAGCCACTGTGACTAGTGGTTTTCAAAAGTTACTAGCCACTCATAATGTTCACTGGCCACAATTTTGACATGGATACCATAGGGAAAAACTGCCATATATATATTTTTTAATATTATCTTATAATTTGGCAGCTGGTATATTAGGCTGCTCTCACTTTTTAGACCTGACACACGGACCCATTATACTGTTTTATATAGCCAATATACTTGTCTTTATGTGCGTGCACTTTGGGTGTGAGCACAAAATGTGCAGGAATGAGTAAATGATGCTCAATTCACGCAATCCCTCGCGAAAATCAAGCCCTGTAACACCAACAATATTCATCAGGAGCAAATGAAACGAGTATTTCAGAATCGTAACGTGTCGAAAAATCTATTTTTGACTACACTAGATTGCACTTAGTTTATTATTACAGATACCTTTTTAAAAGACTACAGTTGAAAAATGTATATTAAAAAATTCAACCCGAAGAAAAGTGGCTAGTAGGAGTGACTTCGTTACACGCCACCGCTGATATCCACCCACATTTGCCGGGTGTAGATGTCAAGCCCTGCTGGTAATATAGCTAGGGCATGGCAGAACACACTGCTTATATTTTTTGATGCCATTTCTTTCACAAAAAAACAGTAGAAAAACTTCATTTTTGTTTTTATTTTTAATTTTTATTTTGAACTTCTAAAACAGAGACAAGACTTCCACACACATGAAAACAAACAGCATTCTGAAGACAAATAAGATGGTGACGTGCTTATCAGGCATCTATTTATGGTCTTGGTGACATGCTTGTGCTACGTCAGCTGACCACGCTATTAGCCAATAAGGGTTCCTATAGCATCAACGTCATGATGCAGTGTTGAGATCCACTCAAAGGGAATGTTAGCATTTTACTTTATGGCTTAGGCTTTATATACTGTATATGGTGCATTATAAAAGTATTTTTTATGCATTAATTATGCCTTGTAATGTATCTTTTGATGTATTGTACGATCTCATGAATAATTGTAAAATCTCGGTTACATATGTAACCCTCGTTCCCTGAAGGAGGGAATGGATAAGTAGTCGACGTGTTGACTGATTGGGATCACGCTTAGGGAGCCTGTCATCTTCAAGTACTGTTAATACGAGCCAATGCACATTGGCGTGCGAGATCTGTATCCCACACTCCCTCCCGCGGAGCGGGGTATAAATCCGGAATGCATGCGCCAGTTGTTTTTTGCTGAAGAGCTGAGCGGAGCCCGGAGTCAGCGGTGGTCCAACAATAGTGGCGACGGGACTATGTCTCCGTTCCCTTTCAGTCGCTCACGTTCGACATAGTCAGTGTCGACTTATTGGGATCCCAATTAAAACGCCACTAGTAATGCCACCTTCCAGTGCCTAGACAAAAGCCTTCTGATCCCCCCGCATTATTTGAGGCGGAGATGGGACAGGGCTTAGGCCAGGAAAGTCACTGCTATTCCACAAGACCACTGGGAAAGCGTTCTCTTTCGTTGGGAAGGAATATGCAGAGGAAGCCACATTCTGCCCAAAGGGAGGTAACATGTGAAGAATACACATATGGACTGGGCAGATGACTGGGCAGTACAACATATGGAATGTCACTGGGATGGCTCCAGCCTATGACAGGGGGGAGACTCAACCAGACAGTGACGGCAGAGCAGGAACTGCAGAGGGAAGTCATTGGCTCGCCCAAGGGAGCTGTACCATGGAATAATACGCATATAGGATCGCTGTAGGGATCACAACATATGGACTCAGCCTAACACAGGTTCCACCAGTGTATATGAGTGATATGCCTGGCTCAGGATGTTCCGCCACGTCCGTTGCCGAAGGGTATGGAGGAACTCGACAGGGTTCAGCTAATAAGGGGAACTCTACTGGAGCAAGAATTGCGGATGTATCCAGTCCATAGGATCCATTGGAATGGCGCAGCAAGCCGACACTCTGAACCGGGCTTACAGTGAAACTGGCTTCATGTGAAGGGAGCCCACGGGAAGCAGCGGTTCCACACTGTGGCGAGCAGGCCGAGGCCAAGGGCCGTGAGAGAATGGCACGAGGCTGGTGGCGTGATTACTAATGAGCACACCTGTCTCGTATCTCTCACGGAGAAGCAGAAGCATAAAAGGAGGAGAGATGATTGTGAAGATCTAGAGAGTTCAGGCCTGGATTTTATTTAATGTTTTGTTTTATTGTGTGTGGCGGTAGTCGACTGTGAGGGACTGCTGTCTTTTACATTTTATTTTGTATTTGTTTTATTTTGTTAAATTGATTAAATGTTCGCCGGTTCCCACCTCCTCCTTCCCATAACATCTAACCTGCGATACATTGGTGCTGAAACCCGGGAGGAAGGACGAATGCACTGTCAAAGAGCCCTCGCTGCTGTGGGGAATCAAGCATGTATGTGCAGAGTCCGTCGCTCGAGGTGGTGTGCTGGAGTGAGTTGCCGGGGATCGGTCGAGCTCGCTGCCGGCCGCCTGGGTGCTGGAGGGGTGGCTGCTGTCCGTGAGGGAGCGGAGGAGTTGCTGCCATTTGCCTGAGGCCGGAGCCAGCTGTTGTCCGCGTTGATGGGGACGATCAGGAAACGGGGGACTAATGCCATCTGCCCGAACCCGGAGGAGCCGTCAAAGTCCACCAGGCGGCGGAGGAGTGTCATTACATCGGCGGAGGAATCATTACATTGATTAAATGTTCGCCGGTTCCCGCCTCCTCCTTCCCATAACATCTGAACTACGTTACAGACACATAGGCTAGTTGTCTAATGAACGTGACTTTAGCACAGTTGTGTGCAAGAAGGCTCGCAGGGGAACGCATTTCTGCGGGAGCCCCAGGGCCAGCTGTGGCTACAGTTTTTTCTATGTCGAGGGATGTCCACTCAGACAGGAGAAAAACAACTGGCGGAGGGACGAGTCCGGAGGGGCAACAGATGTAACTTTGCGGCCCCGAAGTGGTCCAAACAGCTGGAATGCCTGGGGATTCCACTCTCCCTGGTCCATAGGCTGTCGTGAGGCTCGTCAGCGGCACGATTTAGCAGGCCAGAAGTAATAAGTGGAATGAAGCGACCTCAGAAGCTTCTGTATCTGAGGAGGAGGACATTGCGGGCGAGTTGTGGCATGCGAGGGAAGCGTAGCACAGCAGTCTCAATGTTGTCTTTTCGGACCAGTACAAATTCGCTGAGTAGCGGTGTCTCAAAACGAGATGAACTGCAACTCAAGGCAATGGATGCCAATGCAGTCGCGGGGGGCTCCCAGACCTCCGTTACTGCATGCCCTTTGTACGTGGCTCATCAGCCGGTATTGATGGATACTCGTTCTAGAGATCCTTGGCCCGGTCTGTTACGGACTGAGGGTTTGGCGGCAGTCCAGGGTGCTTTCACACAGAGCGTCGCGCTCTGCCACAGCCACCTCGGGACTCGGCCGTGAAGTCAGTGCTTGTTACGCCCTTACTAGGGAGCAACAATGAAGGAGGAAGAAACGTTTACGGCGGTTACAATACTCTCTTTATTTACACATTCTTCGTGACAAAAAACTGTCTCTCAAGTTCTCTCAAGCTTTCGCAATACGCCGCAACGCCGATCAAAATCTCGGTCCTGGCCAGGGATCGATGTGACAGAATGGAACGCTCCCTGAGGACGCCAAACAGGAAGCTTTTATTGACAGGCACCCCTGTGCACCGGTGCGCCCAATCCACCTGATTACCCCTTCAGCTCCGCAACGCACCTGTAGGAGGAGCAAAACACACCCAGACACGGCAAATGCACCCGTGTTGCTCTTTCAGGAAATAAGACGCAAAAAAAGACGCAAATGCCCCCGTATTGCTCTTTCAGGAAATAAGACCTATCACAAGTGCCGGAGCACACAGGGGAATGACCGCGGCAACACTGAACAGTGAACTGAAACAGTGAAGCACTCACTTTTTCCGCCCTCTAACCAGCAGTCAACAAACACAAACATCTAGAAATTTGTTGCTGTTAAAACAGCAGTTGAGAGCTCAAAGCTCACGATCACCGCTGCACTCAAGCTATAGAAACCACCAGCACTGGTAGAGTCTTCCAGAAGAACACCGACACACTCGCTCATTGTAAACAACAGCACTCTTCAGAGACGTCAAACGATCGGCTCTGAAGCTAAAGGCAACTGGTGCGTGCATCCTCTTCCGTATTTATACCCGCGCCGCGGGGCGGAGTGTGAGATGCAGATCTCGCACACCAATGTGCATTTGCTCGTTTTAACAGTGATCCCAATCTTCAACTACGCCGAACGTGAGGACCTGAAAGGGAACCACAGTTATAATACATTATAATACTTATCTAGTCATTGACCGCACCTTTAGAAAGTCTAATGTGTTAAAACACAACACTCAACCAATTTCAGATGGAACAAGGAATCTGCAAATATTATAATACATTTTAACTTTGTTTACACTTATTTTTGAAAAGATATTATAACATACATTATGACTACCGTTATAATGCATTATACAAATACAGTGCATAAAGTGTTACCAAAATAAAAATAACACAACTAAATGACTAAAACTTTAATAAAAATTAAAAATGAAAATGTAAAATATAAAAATGTAAACTGAAATGTAAACTTAAATATAAATATAATTTTAAAAAAGTATAATAATATTTCAATGATACTAAAAAGACACTGTTTTGTAAGGGAGTTTGATGGTACTGGGACTGCTGCTCTCCACATATTGCAATTACTATGGTGGTCAAAACATAAGCCTCACACCGTAGGAATCCGTGTCATGCCTTTGTTCGCACTTCACAGAGAAACGTGTCGTACTGGAGGTGGGAAATATGATGCCCATGTTCATCTTGTATCTGTTCAGATACCAAAGAGCCAAAACCATCTTAGGTTCAGACACTGTTTTCCTGCGTATGCTATGTGGGCATTTGGTCTTTTCAACACTAAACTTTGATAAGATGTGAAATAATATGCGATGGATGATGATAAGAACTTGAGGAACTTCTTATCAGAAGCATGAGGGCCTCTCCGTCCTGGCCCGTATGCCACATTACAAACATGGAAGGGGGTGTAAGAGGGGCTAGGGCTGCTTCTTTCATGTTGTGCAAGGATTCCTGTCTTTGTAGTTTTGTATGAAAGCAGTCCAGAGACTGTTTTGGACACAAGCCGTAATTTCTGCTCATTTTGAGCTTCATCCTGGTGTGTGTGTATGTGTCTGTGTGTGTGTCGTACAATGACAGTGGATGAATATTCCAGGCCTCTGTCCTTGGGTGCACCTTTTACTTTTGGATGTAAGCTCATCCTAAAATGAGCTAGTTTGAGCCCAGATTTTAAAGGTGGCCATGGGAGAGCAGATCTTCTGACAAACTGCCAGACAGCAGATCAGTCCTTATGTAGAAAACAGGTTTGGTACAGGTGAACTTCAGACTACAAGCATTTGCTCCAAAAGAAAAAACTATGATCATGCATTCAGCAAAATACTGTTTTTTTTTTTTTTTTTTTTTTTTTTAAGTCTCAAGACTTAATGACTTTTTACAAACTACATTGTGAAATGTTGTTTGAAATGTTACTTCATTCGTAAAGGGTTAATTCACCCAAAAATTAATTTTCTATCATAAATTACTCACACTCGTGTCGTTCCAAACCCGTAAGACTTTTGTTCATCTTCGGAACACAAACAAAGATCTTTTTGAAGAAATCTGAGAGATTTCTCTCCCTCCATAGACAACTAGGCAACTACCAACTAATAAAGAGATTGTAAAACTAATAAATTAAATTAAATTGAGTGATTAAGTCCAAATGTTCTGAAGAGACTTGATTGCTTCATATGATAAACAGATTTAATTTAGGCTTTTATTCACATTTAAGCGTTGATCAGCATACATAAACAGAAGCTCAACCGAACCTCCTTGACGTGCGAGAACAAACCTCATTGGTAATTGATGAAGCTTAAATGTGCTGCGTAACACAAGAATGAGCCTCATTGGTTCTTGCTGAAGCTCAAACATGCTGCGTAACATATGAGAATGAACCTCATTGGTTCTTGACGAAGCTCAAACGTGCTGCATTACATATGAGAATGAACCTCATTGGTTCCTGCAGAACCTCATACGTGCTGCGTAACACAAGAATGAACTTCATTGGTCAAGTCAAGTCACCTTTATTTATATAGCGCTTTCTATAATGCAGAATGTTTCATAGCAGCTTTACAGATATAACAGGAAAATAATGTTGTAATAATATTTTTAAATATAAAATTAAATGTCCCAAACTAATCAAGCCAAATGCCAATGGCGACAAAGGCAAAGAAAGAAGAAAAACGTGACAGTGGCAAGGAACCAAAACTCCAAAAGGTGACATAATGAAAAAAAAACCTTGGGAGAACCCAGACTCAGTCAGGGGGCCAGTTCTCCTCTGGCCAACGAAAGAACAGTTTATGATTATGATTCAGGCAGCATTACAGGTCAGAAGTATGATTGAACTGGAATATTAAATTATGCAGTTCATCTGGTTGAAGATCGGAGTCATCACGCGTGTATGGGGATGAGTTTGTTGAGGATCAGTGCCGATGGCGGTTGTGTCGATGAGGCCTTCACCCGGTAGAGTTTAGTTGACACAAGCTCTGCTGACACTTCAGGGATGCATTGTGGCCGTGTCTAGGCGTGGATCCAGCTGATTACAGTAAAGCTCATAATAAACGGAAAGACTAAAATTAGCGCAGCTAATTTATGCAGCCTAATAATCATTTAACTGATTTGAATAATAGGAATGTATAGTGTTTTATGTGTATGCCATGTTGAAGAGATGTGTTTTCAATCTAGATTTAAACTGACAAAGTGTGTCTGCTTCCCGGACAATGTTAGGAAGACTGTTCCAAAGTTTAGGTGCTAAATAGGAAAAGAATCTACCACCAGCAGTCAATTTTGATATTCTAGGTATTATCAACTGGCCAGAATTTTGCGATCGCAATAGACGTGAAGGACTATAATGCATTAAGAGCTCGCTCAAATACTGGGGAGCTAAACCATTTAGTGCTTTGTAAGTAATCAGCAATATTTAAAAATTTATACGATGTTTAATAGGGAGCCAATGCAGTGTTGACAGAACCGGGCTAATATGGTCATAACTTCCTGGTTCTGGTAAGAACTCTAACTGCTGCGTTTTGGACCAGCTGTAGTTTGTTTATTAAGCGTGTAGGGCAACCACCCATAATAGCATTACAATAATATAGACCTGATGTCATGAATGCATGAACTAATTTTTCTGCATTTGTCATCGAGAGCATATGAAGTAATTTAGATATATTTTTAAGATAGAAAAATGCGGTTTTACCGATACTAGACACGTGACTTTTAAATGAAAGATTGGTATCAAAGAGACTTAACAGAGCAGCCATCAAGTGTTAGACAGTATTCTAGGTTATCACATGAGGAAATTTTTTGTCCAATAATCAGAATCTCTGTTTCCTTATCAGTTAGTCACTCTCCACGTATGTCGTGACCGACAAATAGGAATCTCGCTAGAGAGCCATGGGAATGGGCATGGGAACCTGACCACGTTGACACGCCAGTCGACTCTTCTTTCTCCAGAAAGCTTGAGTCCCCTCTGTTGTTGGCCAGCCGCTTCTTGTGTGTAAAAGCACAGCTGCAGGTCTGCTCGAACCTCTGGGAGACCGTGTAGATCAGCAAGAGCTTCCGACGGGTCTCTCGCTCCTCAGCGTGTTGTGTGCCGTCGAGGTGCCGGGCTGCAGCGTGGGTTGTCACGGCAACCAACCCCCTAGGGCCACCAACCCCCTAGGGCCCCTGCCCCTCTAGCGCTGTGTAGCTTCTGGATGGGATTGCTGGTTCTTAAAAAAAAAAAAGGGAAACCTAGCGTTTCATTCTGGGCTCCAGCTGAGGGCAGATGTCGATTGCTGCTCTGGAAATGAGGATGATGCTAGGTTCCCACTGTAATAGTGTGTGTGTGCTTATGCTGAATCAAATTCAGAGCTGACAGCCATGCTTTCCCAGGTCTTCTCAGATGTGCATTGAAAACTTAGCAGTATGGAGCTATATTGGTGCCAAAACATGGAACACCAAAAGTGCCAAACTCTCTGAAAGGTGTGAGAGGTCGTCAAAGTACGCTTTCTTGATGCTCCTATCTCACAAGGTGGACTTTTCTGCGACACTTTTGAGGACTGGCCCAGCAGTTCTCCGCAGTCAGTAGCAGACTGGAGCGCTTTCCCTTACGCCCCCTCAGTCTACTCGTCGCCAAGGGTGTCATTCCCTGCAAAAAAAAAAAAAAAAAAAAACTAACAGAAAGCTAGAACAGCTTAGAAAGCTAACAGACGGTCGGTGTATCCATTCTGTCTGCTTCCTGATCTGAGCCCCAATTCATGTTTGAGCTCTAAAACTATGTGCCATATTACTAGAGAGAAGAGCAGAACCATCCCAGGAGGAATGAATACCATCTCTTTTCAACAGGTCAGGTCTGCCCATAAAAACTTTTCAAATTGTCTATGAATTGTATATTATTTTGCGGACACCACTTAGACAGCCAGCCAGGCTACAAGAAAATTTTCACGTAAAACACGCCTTATAATCGATCTGTCAGCCCCACATAATTCCCCGTTCCCAAGCATTAACAGCTTGATCCCTCTTGACGAATTTTCTCTCAAATACCACGACATAGATCAGGCGGTCGATATGGTAAAAATCGTGGGTCGGGGAGCTTGGCTTGCCAAAATCGACATCACTTCTGCCATCAAAGTGATGCCCATCCATCCGGATTCATGGCACTTATTCGGTGTACGCTGGCACGGAAAATTAAATTTTAACTTAACTTTCGGGTGCAAAAGCAGCCCCAAAATTTTTGACATGTTATCAGAAGCCGTTTGCTGGATCTTGTCGAACAATTACACAATTCCTCACTTCATTCACTTGCTAGATGATTTCCTAATCATTTCACCTCCCGACACCATCCCAGCCTCTCATATCCTCACCATAAAAAAAAAAATTATGAGCTTGGGATCCCCATCGCCCAGGAAAAAACCATGGGTCCCACCACATCCATTGAGTTCCTCGGCATTAACTTAAAATTCCAGGCTTCCCTGCCAAAGGTAAAAATCGACAGGATACTCGTAAAAATTGTTCCAAATTGTTCTGCTGGCTCCTGAGGCGGACCAATTCCTAACTCCAGTACCTCACTATTCAGAACTAATATTCCCGTAACCCTTTCTCCGTCCAGTGAGCGTTGATCTCCCAGCGGACGTAGTATGCTTTTATGTTTCCTCTTTCTTCGTCCAGCGATCATTGGTCTCCCAGCGGACGCAGCAAGAACTTTCCTTGTAGAGCACTCATGTTTCCTCTCTCTCTGTCCAGCGAGGATGGTCTCCTAGCAGACGTAGCATACATCTTAGTTTCCTCTTTCTCTGTCCACCGAGCATTGGTCTCCCAGCAGACGTAGTATGCATCTATTTTCCTTTCTCCGTCCAGTGAGCATTGGTCTCCCAGCGGACATAGCGTGCATCTAGGTTTCCTCTTTCTCTGTCCAGTGAGCATTGGTCTCCCAGCAGACGTAGCATGCATCTAGGTTTCCTCTTTCTCTGTCCAGCGAGCATTGGTCTCCCAGCGGACGTAGCATGCATCTAGGCTTCCTCTTTCTCTGTCCAGCGAGCATTAGTCTTTCAGCGGACATATCATTCATCTATATTTCCTATTTCCCATCCAGCAGGTATTGATTTCCCAGCTGACACAGCAAGAAATCTCCCGCCCTGGCTTCCAAAATGTGTTACTCCGCCATCAGCCGGTAGGGCCCTCCAGCCCGATGCCGTGAGCTGCTCCCGTCGGAAGCTACATGGGCCCTCTCGGTCAACTGTCTTTGACGTTGCTGCTCCCCGCCCATCGGTCGGCAGAGCTCACCCGTCTGCTGTGAGCTATTCCCATCAAGTTGCGGCGTGAGCCCCCCCAGTCGGGCATTCCCAAATCTTGCTGCTCCTCGTTCGTCAGCCAGTAGGGCCTGTCCGCCTAGCTTAGTGACCTGCTCCTGCCAGACACAACACGGGCCCTCCTGGTCAGGCATCATAAA
The DNA here is from genome assembly GCF_051911475.1 of Siphateles boraxobius. NCBI lineage: Eukaryota > Metazoa > Chordata > Actinopteri > Cypriniformes > Leuciscidae > Siphateles > Siphateles boraxobius. Next base: position 7,748,711 of record NW_027508833.1, on the reverse strand, counting down.
TCACGCTATTCCTCATTTATCGGCCGGTAGGGCTCGCGTCAAGAAACGGCACGAGCCCTCCTGACTGGTTGTTTCAATTACGACTGCTCCACGTTCGTGAGCCAGCAGGCCGTCCTGGTCAAGCAACCAGGCTTATTCTCAAAACGCCAGCCCACCAAATCTCTGCATTTTGGGGGTCTTTAGTCTGGCGGCTGTCCTTTGCTCTTTTTGCTTTTGGGGAAGTACTCTGGGTTCGGGCAAAAATTCTGAGCTCGAAGCCCTCCCCCGGACAGCACACCAAATAAGCATAATCTTTAATCTGTTTAACTGATGTAAGTGTAAACTCGTGAAATGGTGTTTTATTAACAAAGTTTGGGAGGAGCACGTTCAGATAATCAAACCTAATTAGACACGAGTGGAGCACACTCTGTTAATCAACCCAATCAATCAGTTAAGAGGTGTACATATACAGCAAACTTACCTCCGTTCGTTGACAGTTTAACAGCATCCCTCCACCACCCCATCTTATCACTTCTATTCCTAAATACACTTACAACAACGGGGGGAGTACTCTGGGTTCGGGCAAAAATTCTGAGGTCGGAGCCCTCCCCCTGGACAGCACGCCAAATACGCATAATCTTTACTCTGTTTAATTGATGTAAGTGTGAACTTGTGAATTAAAGTTTGGATGCGTGTCTCTAGTTCTGAAATCTTCTCCATCAGCCTGACTGTCTCCCTGCATTTATCACATGTAAATCCTATATTGCTGACAGAGAAAGTTGTAATATACATGACATGAAGTGCAAGTGACAATAATAGGAAAAGATATTACTCACCGTAATTGTTGACTGATCCTATAGTTACCACAGTTATTTGATGTATTCCTAAGGCGCGAAAAAAAAAAAAAAGACAGCAGGCACGGATCACGCGAGCGCACGAGAGAAAAAATAAATAAATTAATAAATAAGACAGGCACGGATGGCACGTTAACAGGCTAGCGAGTTACTAGCGCGTTGTGCTAGTGATAACGATTTAGATGGAAGCTAGCGATGTCAGATCAATGTGTGGTGATGAGTAAGATAAAATTAGCAATATAAACAACACGGAACGATAGTAAATAAAGATTCAAAACAGAAAGCAATACGGAGCTTACAGACGCAAACCACTCAGCAGCAAGGCAGACAGGAGCAATCGATCGATTGCTCCTGTCTGCAATCGAAGCAATTGATTGGTTCCTTCAGAAGGTCAAACATGCTGCGTAACACGATAATGAACCTTATTGGTTCTTGATGAAGCTCAAAGGTGCTGCGTAACATATGAGAATTAACCTCATTGGTTCTTGCAGGAACTCAAACATGCTTCGTAACACGAGAATGAACCTCTTTGGTCCTTGCAGAAGCTCAAACGTGCTGTGTAACACGAGAATGAACCTCATTGGTTCTTGCAGAAGCTCAAACATGTTGTGTAACATGAGAATGAACCTCATTGGTTCTTGCAATAGCTCAAACGTGCTGCGTAACATGAGAATGAACCTCATTGGTTTTTGCAGAAGCTCAAACTGGCTGCGTAACACTAGAATGAACCTCATTGGTTCTTGATGAAGCTCAAACGTGCTGAGTAACATGAGAATGAACCTTTTTGGTTCTTGCAGAAGCTCAAACGTGATGCGTAACATGAGAATGAACCTCATTGGTTCCTGCAAAAGCTCAAACTGGCTACGTAACACTAGAATGAACCTCATTGGTTCTTGATGAAGCTCAAACGTGCTGCGTAACATATAAGAATGAACCTCATTGATTCCAGCAGAAGCTCTAATGTGCTGTGTAACACAAAAATGAACCTCATTGGTTCTTGCAGAAGCTCAAAAGTGCTGCGTAACATGAGAATGAACCTCATTGTTTCCTGCAGAAGCTCAAACTGGCTGCGTAACACGAGAATGAACCTCACTGGTTCTTGCAGAAGGTCAAACATGCTGCATAACACGAGAATGAACCTCATTGGTTCTTGCAGAAGCTCAAACGTGCTGTGTAACATGACAATGAACCTCATTGGTTTTTGCAGAAGCTCAAACGTGCTGCGTAACACGAGAATGAACCTCATTGGTTCTTGCTGAAGCTCAAACGTGCAGCATAACATGAGAATACACCTCACTGGTTCCTGCAGAAGCTCAAACTGGCTGCGTAACACTAGTATGAACCTAATTTACCCCTTTTCAACCAAAGCATTTTGAGAGCCAATTCGAAGCAGGTGCCTACTCACGAACCAGTTATTTGTGTTTCGACAGACAAAGAACCGGTTCTCGGCCAGGAAAATTGGTTCCAAAGCGGCACCAACTCTTTGCTGGACTAGAACCGTTCTTTTACCAAGTCATGCTTACATCGGGGGCTGGGGGTGGGGTTATTGTGACCAACAACACAACGGGAAAGGTTGTGACCGTCATTGCTAAAACCACAGCGCTAGTAGAAAGGTAGTACAACGATTGAAGAAATATGGATTCTAAAGCGAAACAGTGGTCGGTGGAGGAGACAAACGTTTTGTTAGTAGTATGGTCCTCGGCAGAGGTACAGCACACAATAGAAGGTGCTTCGAGAAAAAAACATGTGTTCGAGGAGATCCAGAGGGAGATGGCTGCAGCTGGGTTTAACAGAACCATAGAGCAAATCAATAACAAGTTAAAAAAATCTGGCGTGCCAGATCACCGGGGCATAAAATTCTGCCACTGCTATGCTAGAGTCTATGGTGGATGAGATGCTGCTGCAGGGTATTGCCAACATTGACCCTTGTGTTAGATTCTTTATAATTGCAAAATACACAAGGAAGATCTGTGTTAATTGCAATGTTTTTTGTGCACAGGCAAAAGGAAATGAGACATGAATGGGGAGCTACTGGAATATTTTGATAGGTCTGACGAAAGGTTCCTGCAGCACTGCAAGGACATGAATGATACCTCGCTGAAGAAAATGGATGCAGACTCAACTACAATGCTTGGACTCATGGAGCGTATGGTTCCGGTGATGGAGAGGCAATCCCACTGATGAGTGCTACTGAATCAGAAAGAAACAATGTTGCTCACACTGCACAACACACACTTTAATAATTTGGGAGTTTTTGGAATTTTTTTTTATTTTTATTTTTTTTTACAAATAAACTTTTTCTAAAGAAACATGTCTGCTGTTGTATGCTTAATCAACAGAAAAACAAATGCAAGTAATCAAGGTTTAAAAAAAAATATATTACATTTGTGCGGATTAAACAATTCAATTCAATTCAATTCAATTCAAATTTATTTGTATAGCGCTTTTCACAATACACATTGTCTCAAAGCAGCTTTACAGAAAGTGCATTTCGGAAATGTACATAGAAAAATACAGTTAGTTAATCATGTATTAATTTATGGCATAACATATCGCCGGCTTTGAGTCGTCTCTTCACAGGCGTCGAGTCGTCTCTTCACAGGCGTTGGGGCATCTAAAGTCTCCGTGAGAGGCTGGATACAAACTGGAGCTGACGAACGCTATTTACCTCGGGACTAGCGTCCCGAGATAACAGCATAAAGGCAGATGGGAAATAATTAGCATAGCTGATGTTCATAATGTTAATGCATTCGAACTGATTCAGCAGTAGTATTAAAGGTTAAGCATTAAGTGAATGCTTGGTTAAAGAGATGCGTCTTTAATCTAGTTTTAAACTGGGACAGCGAGTCTGAGTCTCGAACAATATCAGGAAGGCTATTCCAGAGTTTAGGAGCTAAATGCGAGAACGCCCTCCCTCCTTTAGTGGACTTAGATATCCTAGGAATGACCAGAAGCCTCGAATTTAGTGATCTTAAAGAGCGCTATGGATTGTATGGCGATAGAAGGTCTGTTAAATACACAGGAGCTAAACCATTTAGGGCTTTATAGGTCAGTAGGAATACTTTGTAATTGCTACGTAACTTAATAGGTAACCAGTGTAGAGATGATAAAATAGGTGTTATATGATCATATTTTCTTGATCTAGTAAGAACTCTAGCGGCTGCATTTTGCACTAACTGTAGCTTGTTTATTGAGGATGCAGGACAACCAGCTAATAAAGCATTACAGTAATCTATTCTCGATGTCATGAATGCATGAACTAGCTTTTCTGCATCAGAAACAGATAGCATGTTACGTAGCTAAGCAATGTTTCTAAGGTGGAAAAAGGCTGTTCTTGTAATATATGAAATATGTTTTTCGAAAGTCAAGTTGAGGTCTAGTATAACACCCAGGTCTTTTACTGTAGTGGATAAAGTAACAGGACATCCTTCTAAATTAAAGTTGTATTGTAAGGGATTTTGTGGGTAGTTTTTTGGACCAATAAGTAGTACCGCCGTTTTATCTGAATTTAATAGCAGGACATTACACGTCATCCAGCATTTTATATCATTTAGACACTCTGTCAATTTAGATAAGTTAGTGTTTTCATCTGGTCGTGATGAGATATATAATTGAGTGTCATCAGCATAACCATGGAAATTAATTCCATGTTTTCTTATAATATTACCAAGTGGCAGCATGTATATTGTATATTAAACACTGCTGCATTTCCGGAAACCAGAAAGAGAGAACTATTAAATCAGCAAGTAAACATAAAAATGTTACATCTGGTGTTTTGGCAGTTTAATTATTTAACAAAAATACAACATGGGTAGAATTACAATTTATGACAGTGGTGCAGAAAGAAAAAAAGAAATCAGTCATTCCCTCTACAAAATTACTGTATTAACGCAGCTCTGATTTCAGACCCTTCTTGATTACCATCTTCAGGTAATCAGGCTGAATGTTTATAGGCCTGTCTTGATGCTCATCTGTAAAGTTGTCCCCATGTTCCTTACAAATGTTGTGAAGCACACAGCAGGCGAGTGTCATTTGCTTGCTCAGCTCCAGCTTGCAGTCATTTATTTTTAGGAGACACCTCTATCGACCTTTTAGTCTCCAAAACACATCTCCACAACTGACCATGCACTGCTCAGCCAGTAATTGTAGGTCTGTTGTTCATGTGTCTGTCTGCCAGTGTCTGAAAAGGGCTTCATGAGCCAATTCTGCATGGGGTAAGCTGGGTCACCAATTAGATAATGTCCAACATCACACCCAGAGATGTTCATTTTGTTTTGGCCTAATAACTCCCCGTCATTTAGGACTTCCCACAAATGTGACCGTCTCAGTACTCTTACATCGTGAACACTACCTGGATAGCCAATGCATACATCCCAGAAAATACCTTTGCCATCAGCCATTGCTTGGAGAACAATTGAATGCCATCCTTTCCGGTTGTAATAGTCTCTAGGGTACTTCTCTGGTGCTATTACAGGGATGTAACTTCCATCTATTGCTCCAACACACTGTGGTACACTCCAACGATTCTGAAAGAATGTGGCCAGTTCTACAAACTTGTCAGCGTCAGGTAATGTGGAAGGGAAGCAGCACCCTGTTGACTGCGTTGCAAAAGTCCTGAACACAGTTAAACACAGTGCTGAGGCCTACCCCAAAAAGATGGCTTATGGTCCTGTATTCGCTGCCGGTGGCCAGTTTCCAGATGGCAATTGCCACTCGCTTTTGGATTGTGACACACATACGGTAATTTGTGACGATGTAGTCCGCCATTGTAATTGTTATGCTTGAAGTTGGCACAAGCGTTTCTGGGAAAGCTAAGACGTATGGCGACGTACACAGTTCTCTTGTTCGTTCACTGGGCTCTCTAGTCAATGGAAAAACAAACAGGTTCTGAGAAGTTTCGCAAGTTGAACCAGCACCCGTTCCGAACCAGTTTCTTTTTTGGTGGAAAAAGGGTAATTGGTTCCTGCAGAAGCTCAAACGTGCTGCATAATACATGAGAATGAATTTCATTGGTTCTTGTTGAAGTTCAAATGTGCTGCGTAACTCATTTATGAACCTCATTGGTTCTTGCTGAAGCTCAAACGTGCTGCGTAACTCGAGAATGAACCTCATTGGTTCTTGCTGAAGCTCAAACGTGCTGCGTGCCAAGAGAATGAACCTCAATGGTTCGTACACGTCAAGCAAATATGCTTGAGCTTCCGTTGATGAATGTTTATGTGTGAATAATTGCTAATACAATGCTAAATCAGATATATGTATAAAATAAGATTACAATGTCCAGTTAAATAGGACATTGGGTTTAATTGGTCCTTTAATTAGATCAATTTTCATGTGAATAAATACATAGATCAGACTATTTTTTATGTGTACTTTAATGGTCCAGTGGTAAAACTTTTGCCGAGCATGTCAGAGGTTCTGGGTTCTGATCCGCACTCGTATAATTTTTTTTCTCATCAAAACCAAATATGTTCATCAGTGGTTGTATTATATCAAGCAGGGACACGTTTTTGTGCATTTTGTTTTGTGATTTCATTGGAACGAATAGAGACTCACCGTAACGGATTGAAGCGCACATCCATGTGAAGACTGTGCGTGAGCCACGAGATAACACTGTATCCGCGCCGCCGATCGCAGCGGCAACAAGCACTTTGATCACTTAATTTAAAAAAACGACACATTTCAGCGCTAGATTGCCTCTTATTTAACAAACGAATGAAATAAATGCTCTGCTAGCTGGAGATGTTTTATTTATTGGTATTGGTACATCATAAAAACATTTGAAGTCACCATCCTGGTGATCAGTGTTTCCAGTAGTTGGGCTCTTGACTGGGTCCTGGGTACTCGGTACCCTTTTCCCCCCCGCTACCACGCCCCTGTGCGCTGCACACTCCGCACAAACACTTTGGATATGCATTTATCTAGGTTAAAGTTAGAGCGAGCTGCCATGCCAGTTGGATAAGTCATTTTCATGTTGAACAAATCAAATCATGCATTTTCTACCTACCGCGAGTAAGCGCTGCACCCGTTTGAAAAAGGTAAAAGCATAACGAGCGTAACGAGAGAGGGACCCACACTAAGGGGGATGCAGAGATGTTGCTGCGTCTATATATTAACATTTCTGACAGTTTAAATGACCAGCCCTGCAACACTGTTGTCCAAAAAATTGGTGAACGGGGCCTTTGAGACATCCGTGCCAAGGGCACATCATTGCCATAATCCGTCCCTGCTGTACAGCACTGGCTATGGCAATCATTTTGAAAAATAATAGCTCGCAGCAATATATGGAAAAAAAGAACTATGAACGAGTTCAAATTTTTGAAGTATGAACTACAAACTGAACTAGTTCATTTTAAAATTTGTGAACTGAACTTTGAACTAGTTAATGTAGAAAGTGAACTTTCGCAACACTGCCGGTGGCTCTGAATCCACTTGTTGACAAGAACGGAGGAAAGAGCCACATATGGAAATATTTCGGATTAGGCTAATGTCTCGTTGCCATTAGGGGCTGTTCACACAGCGCGTTTTGTACGTGTGCAAATTCGTTATTTCAAATGTAGGCGCACTGCAAGTGCTCGCTTGTTTTTCCAAGCGCGCCTCTGTTCATGGTTGCATAGCAACAACAGACGCAAACGGGGGAGCCATAGATATATGCACTATATGTCGCCTTGGGGTTCTAAGCATGCATCAAAACCGCCGCCATCTTGGAACAGGGGTCTTGTCATAGGAAGTAGCTAGGTAACGCTGAATTCATGGATGATGCCGGACTTTTGTGCTGCGTATGGATGTTCACATGAACGAAATCTAAAAACCAGACAGCAAGGGATTACATTTCACAAGAATGTGAAATTTTTTAAAAACAATCTTAATTTCTCTGGACTCAATGATAAATACATGTCTGACCGTTGGAACGAACCGAAACAATTGGAAAATCGCTTTCATGAAAATGTATGGTGATTTTATTTCCGTTAGACCTTTTCCTACATTGACGCTGATGCATTAAAGAGGAGGGGCTCCCCTGTTTCATGATAGCGGCTCTATCGTCGCATTCGTTCCAATGAACTGCCGTAGCCAAGGCGACATCTAGTGTATATATCTATGGCGGGAGAGCAAGCGCTTGTGGAAAGAAGGAGAAAGCGGTGCAAACTGCGTTTTCCACAATGACGAAGAAGTATCAGCAAAGAATACATTTTTAGCACTTGCATTAACTTTACTACTAGATATATTTCTTGAGAAGAGAAATAAAAAGCCGTCCTGTAAAGCTATGATCAGCTGTTCGGGCGAGCTTTCGATGTTGTTACGGAAAAGCCGAAGCTGATCGGTTGGTTTTTGTCACATGACCTGTTGAGATGAGATGTTGAGATGTTTTCATCTCACCGCGTCATAGCCTACATTTGAAATAACGAATTTGTGAACGGCCCCTAAAGTGGTATCGTGTGTGGTTGTATCGGGGTAGTTTTATGAGTACGAGTACATGAGCACAGTATAGGACCCACACCCGAGTACTGACATTAACCTCTGTAAATATCTCTCTTTTCCATGAGTGATTTCATGAGGGATGATTCCTGATAAAGGTCTAAGTCATCTATCAGAGCTGTGAAACTCCACGCTTTGGCGGATGGACAGCTGTCAAGATTACAAGGCTGTGTACTGATGACAAACCATGATGAAGAGCAGGATTAAAAGAGCTCAACTTCAAAACACATGAAAACCTACAGACCGAGATGAGACAAGATCTTCCTGTAGGTGTTTTGTAATGCGATTCTCATTTCATATCCTGGAAGTTTATCAGTATCAAAATACCTCTACAGTGATCATGTGGATCATTAGCAGGAATGAGAGAATCTCTGGAGAATCTCAGGATTGACTAAGACAGATCTGTATCTTCTCTCTTTGCTTGATCTTAGATCTACTTTTTAGATGGCGTGCTGTCACGTAACTTGCTTCATGGTCTGCAGAAAACACTCCCATCTCAAACAGCGTTATCATCCTCAACAGTCAACAGGTAACGGTATCTGTTTTCATCTCTGACCGCAGTCTAACAGGACCAGGTTTGTTATTGTGATGAGCATATTTCTGTTCTGGCATTCAGTGCATGTGTTCGAAACTCAAGAATGGCCGTCAATAGGAGTGGAGCAAACCTTATGTGACTGTGTGTGTTTTTGTGGATGGAATCACACTGAGAGCAAGTGGATGGTCACTCAAGATTTCTCTTTACTGAACCTGGCAGACAAGACAAAACTGGGACAAACACTACCAAAAGCTGGTTAGTATACAGTGCATCAACGTTGCTTAACCAATCAGATCAACGTTTGAGCGTCAACGAGTGGATCTCTGAGCTGTTGTGAGCTCATTTACATATTAATAGAACCTAAATGAAGCAAGCGTGTCGAGTTAAAGTACATTCAAGCTATTTTAAGGCATGACAAAAAAAAAATCAAGGAAAAAACTTATAAATATGTAATTTTGGGGATGAAAGATGAGTTTAAAGGGATACAATTATTGACTACAGGGGTACTTAAATTTAAAAGTCAATCTTTTTATGATTTATTGGTGGTATTTGTTTTTAACAAACAGGACACAATAAGTGAAACTTAATTCAGTGTTGTCTGGTGTTGAAGTAGTACAGGGTTGTGTAAGCTCGCCATTCTCGCTCTTTACACAAACGATTACGTTAGACAGCACTCAGTTCCTTACAATATATTTTTGAGCAGTGATCCAGCAGGCAAATAAGATTTTTTTTTTGTTGCATGTATTATATCCTGAGCATGCGCTGATGAACAGTGTTATGTAGGCATAATAGTATAAATTTTCATTTGTTCTACTGTCAGTTAAAGTGATTGAACTCCAGCAGGGTCTTGAAATAACTGCAGGTACTATTAATGGTTTGTAGGTAATCCAACTTGTTTTTATAAGATTTTTGTTTTTAAAGGGGAGAGTGTTTGTAAGTGTGATGGTTTATTAATGTTGTATTGTTTTTTTGGGGTTGATGTTGGAGCAGTTCTTTCATTCAAAACACATTTCTCTTAAGGGAGACAATAAATAGTACCTTGAACTTTCCATCTTTCACGAGTTCCCACTTACATACAATTAGAGGGAGTACAGTTTAATGCGTATTTGGCATGCTGTCCGGGGGGAGGGCTCCGAGCTCGGCGTTCGGCCCGAACCCAGAGAACTCACCCCCATATATAAATGGTTAGGACTAGAAGAGTGGAGAAGGGGTGGCGGAAGGATGCTGCTAAACTGTCAACGAATTAAGGTGAGACTGCTAAATATTTATACACCTCTTATCGTTTATTGCTGAGTGCTCACCTCTCATGTTAATTGTCTGAGCGTGCTCCTACCGAACTTAGTTAATAAAACGTATCTGGTTACTGATGTAACCTATGTTCTCTGAATAGGTTCACTCAACGCTGCGTAGCTTAAGACGCAGTGGGAACGCCCTCCGTGTGTCCCGATTGTCTGAAGCCCTTATAGAATCACGCCAATTCATTGGCTGATGGTGCGGGCGCCGCCCTGACGCTCCTGCGTCATCATATTATAATAGCGTGCGCCATCTGCTCCTCAGATTTCTCTGCCGAAAAAGGAAGCTTGTCGGCAGCGCAAGGAGCTTGGCAGCGAACGCAGCTTGGCAGCGAACGCAACATAACCTATTCAGAGAACATAGGTTACATCAGTAACCAGAGACTTCTCTTTCATAGGTTCACTCAAAGCTGCATAGCTTAAGACGCAGTGGGAACGAAATACCAAACTCGCCAAGCTAAGCGCTTCCTGGGAAAACCTGGGAACCTGGAGTCGTGTCAAGATCCAAACTGTAGAATCTGACAAAAGTTTGCGAAGAGGACCATCCTGGCGCCACACAAATGTCCTCCAGGAGGGCATCTCTAAAAAGGGCCTGAGAGGAAGCCAGGCGCCTGGTGGAATGTTCTCTGATGCTAAGAGGTGAAGATAGACTGCGCACCTCATAAGCCAGTGAAATAGCTTCTCTAACCCAGTGGGAAATTCTCTGCTTTGATGTGGCAAGCCCGCGGCGGCCAGCACCAAAACATACCAAGAGCTGGTTGGATTTTCTCCAACCACCAGAGCGATCCACAAATAACTTCAATGCCCTGACCGGGCAGAGCAAGTTAAGCTTTCTGTCGTCCTCAGAGACAAAAGGAGGAGGATGGAAAGAGCGAAGGTTAACAACCTGAGACCGGAAAGCTGTGGACAAAACTTTGGGCACATAACCTGGTTTCGGTCTCAAAGTCACTCTGACCAAGCCAGGACCGAAATCAATACATGACTCGCTAACAGAAAGAGCTTGCAAATCCCCTACACGCTTCAAAGAGACCAAGGCTGACAAAAGAGTAACCTTGAGAGTCAAAATCCGCTCTGGAGCTGACTCTAAGGGCTCAAAGGGGGCCTCCGTTAAGCCCTCCAGGACGACCGACAGGTCCCAGGAGGGGATTCCAGGGGAGCGTACTGGCTTCAGGTGCCTAACCCCATGCATAAAAGCTGAGACTAACCTCAACTTGCCCAGGGGGATCTCACGCGATTCTCTATCAGCCATAGCGGCAACATACACTCTGAAAGTAGTAGCGGCCGCTCCAGAAGCAAACTTCTGTAGGAATTTCAGCACTGAATCGACTGGGCAGTTGACTGGGTCTATAGCGTGTGCCGAACACCACGATTCAAAAATCCCCCACTTAGAAGAATACAACTTTCTTGTAGAGGGGGCTCTCGCATTCGCAATGGTCTCCTGGACGTCAGCGGGAAGACCATGCTTGTCCAGGGTGCGCGACCGTGAACCCCCCTGTCGGTTTACATGAGACACCACCACCATATTGTCTGTTCTGACAATGACATGATGCCCTTTGAGAAAGGGGAGAAAGTGAAGGAGGGCCAGGTAAACAGCTCTCAGCTCCAAGCTGTTTATGTGCCAATCGAGAGTCTCTCAAGTCCAGACCCCAAATGCTGGCCTGCCCTCGAAAACCGCACCCCATCCGGTTAGAGAGGCATCCGTCGCAATCATTTGGCGTGCGTGTAGCGGGCCAAACATATCAGATGACTGGAAATCCGGGCAGGAGCCAAACGGGCCTGCATCAGAACGGAATCCAGGCGCACCCCGAAGAAGACTGTGCATAGAGCTGGGGCAAGAACACTCTTCTCTGTGTTCAACCTCAGGCTGGGAGACTGAATGTGACAAAGGACAATGTCCCTGTGGTGAGTCACTAATTACCTGGTGTTGGCCAAAAGGAGTCAATCGTTCAGGTAATTGAGTATAAGGATGCCCTGGAGTCGCAACAGGGCCAGAGCAGCATCCATACACTTTGTAAACGTTCTCGGTGCTAGAGCGAGACCAAAGGGGAGGACCCTGTACTGGTATACTTTTCCTCCAAAGGCGAACCTGAGGAACCTGTGTCGCCGTACGACCTGAATATGAAAATATGCATCCTTCAGGTCTACTGTCACGAACCAGTCCCCTGGCCGAATCTGAGATATGATAGCTTTTAGCGTCAACATCTTGAATTTCCCTTTGTAAAGAGAGAAATTCAGACGGCGCAGGTCTAGTATCGGTCGCAGACCTCCGCCCTTTTTCGGGGACCAAGAAGTAGCGGCTGAAGAAGCCTTGCTCGACTTCCTTCGGAGGAACCTCTTCTTTAGCTCCCTTGAAGAGAAGGGACGAAATCTCCCGCTGTAGAACAGAAGCCTCTGAGGCGCTGTTGACTACAGTTGGACAGACCCCGTTGAAGCAAGGGGGCGGGCGACAGAACTGAAGTGTGTAGCAGAGCCGAACCGTGCGGAGGATCCAGGGCGATACCCCTGGCAGACAACTCCATTCTGGAAAGAAGTGAGATAGAGGAGGTGGAGTGATGCAATGTGGCGGACATACCTGAGTTAGGGTGATGCGCTGATTCCCGTGGGGTGGCGCGGTCCAGCGTGAAGGAAAGCACTTGACGTCCTGACACGTAGTGGGCGGCACCACGCCTGTTTGACCAAGACCAAAGGGTCTGCCTGCTCCTGAGAGAAAACGAAAGTGTCTCCGATGCGAGCGGCTGGTATCAAACGCGTTGAGTGCGAGGGGAGAAAGCTGAATGCGTCTCCTTCCTCCTGCGCCGGACGGCTTGAACAAAGTTGAGGAGTAACTGCACTTCGAAACACACGGGGTTGCGAAGGTGACAGGTTTAGAGAAGGAGAGCAAGTGAGAGGTGGGCAGAAACGCTTGCGCGGTCTGTCCCAACCTCGTAGATCGAGGGAGGCTCTCCTTTTTCTAACCTGCGGGTCAGGAACGATTCGAGGAGGCTGGGGTGAAGGGTTGGTTAGACCGCTTCAGCTCCAGGCGCTAATGGGGCCGCTGGCGGGGGAATGGGCGACCGCGGGCCCCCCAGACCGTAGCGGGCGGGGGATGAGCCGAGTCAGTTCTCCTAGTGGTAAAATCCGGCCTATGAGAAGAACGTTCTCTGGGTTGAGATGGGGAGGGGTTGGAGGATTCCCTAGCCCTCCTGGGCATAAATTGCCTGAGGGCAGCTGACTGGGATTTTGTAGCCCGAAATGTTTCAACTACAGTGTTGACCGCCTCCCCAAACAGACCAGATTGAGACACTGGGGCGTCTAAGAGGAAAACCTTCTCTTTATCACGGATTTCCGTGAGATTGAGCCATAGCAGCAATCGCCCCCGCAATAGAATGCCCTATAGCGCGTGCAGTATGCTTGGTGGCCCTTAAGGCCAGATCCGTGTCCTTGCGAAGCTCCTTGACAGCTTCCGGTGTGATCCCCGTTCCCTCATCCATTTCTTTTAATACATCTACCTGGTAGGCTTGGAGGATGGCCATGGTGTGTATGGCCATGCCTGCTTGACCAGCTGCCATGTAGGACTTTCCGATAAGGGCGGAAGTAGTCCTGCACGGTTTAGAGGGGAGGAGGGGGCGAGATTTCCACGACGGAGCAGACGACGGGGAAAGGTGTATAGCTAGCGTGTCCTCGACCGCTAGAATAGCGGAATAGCCCTGATCCACAGAACCAACGAGGTTGGTGAAGTCAGCGGCTGCCGCGTTCGTAAGGCGCGCGGAGAAATGCTGCTTCCAGGACCTGGAGATCTCGTGATGTAGATTGGTGAAAAAGGGCAGCTTTCTCTGCTCAGGCCTAGAATTAGGGCCACTTAAAAATCTTTCGTCGAGTTTAGATGATTGTGACTCGCGGGGCTCATCGGGCCAGTCGATGGAAAGCTTTTCAGTAGCGCGCGAAAGCACGTCGATAAGCTCCGTGTAGGCCGCAGTAGGCCGCGCCTCCTGGCCGCTAGGCGGGAGAGTGTCAGAAGCTAAAGCAGGCCCGAAATCCTCGGAGTCAGACGCTGTAGTGTAAATAATATCTTCCAGCCCGAAAGAAACCGACTCGCGTGCTCTCGGGCTGGGGCATAAATAATCATGAGAAAACTCGACTGGCCTAACACCGAGTGCGTGCTCGGGAGAGGGAGGGAGAGAAAGGGCCTGGCCTGCCTGCTCGTACTGTATATCCTCGAGCTCTACATCCGAGCCCCAGGTCGCGGATTCCAACAAGGCCTCGGCAGCCTCGGGAGAGCAACGGGGGGGAACGAATGACTCCTTCACAAAAATCGCGAGCTGAGAGCGGAGGGTTTTGAGAAGGAGGTTGTCACAGAATTTACATTTAGACGAGCCTAAAACAGTCTTGCGCGCATGCAAAAAACCCAAACACTTGACACACTTACTGTGCGGGTCGTCATTCGCAATAAAGCGAACGCATGGCGCCGGGCAACGACGAAACTCCATGGCACTTCCCCGCAAGGAGAACAGAGTTCCACTAATTGCAGTCGCTTATTTGTTTGAAAAGATGGCTGCTGGGGGAAGGCAGAGAAATCTGAGGAGCAGATGGCGCGCGCGCTAATATAATATGATGACGCAGGAGCATCAGGGCGGCGCCCGTGCCATCAGCCAATGAATTGGGTTGATTCTATAAGGGCTTCAGACAATCGGCACACCCGGAGGATGTTCCCACTGCGTCTTAAGCTACGCAGCGTTGAGTGAACCTATTCAGAGAACATCATTTAATTTGTTAGAATGTTGTGTTTTCATGATCATTTCAGAATCATAAAACCGTTTTACGTAGTAAATATGAGAAACTGTCAGGTACTTCATTAATGTAATAAGACAGATCAAATGGGTAAAATGTAAAGGAAATGAAACATTAATGTGAAAGAAAATGTAATTCAAATTAATAGATTGGAAGTTAATTAAAAAATGATCAAAGTTGCCTCATGAATGCTGAAAATGTTCAAATGTGTTTTATATATAACACACCTCTAACATAACACACATAACATGATACTATTAAGGCATTTAAGGAACATCATTTGTTTGGCTCAGTGTATCAACATCTGGTTTGTATCAGCAATGTATACATTAAAGTAATATTTCCTTTGACATTTTGAGGTGGCCTCATAAACCTTTTAATGAGACTGTATTATGCCCTTTTACAAAGTCTTGATATTGTTTTTGGGCCCTACTAGAACTAGTTTTCATGCTTGAATGTAATTTTTTTCATATTCTCCATTATTGCAGCTCCTCTCTTCTCAGGTAGCAACATGTTTGATATTTTAACTTTTTTTAAGGCTGAATGATGTATTTTAAACATAATTAATTAGATTATATAAAGCACATGTTTGTATGTGTACTTAATAAGGAATTTATAATTTGTGATGTGTTTTTTTTAAATATCAATTTTTAAAAAATGTTTTACAAATGTTTTTCTTATGTGAACGTTTAGGAAATATAATATTTGATAATTTTGCAAATATTATGGAAACGCTACTTTTGAATGTTCTCTGAATGTTCTAAAACAAATAATAACAATTGAAAAAATGCTAGATGAATGATGTATACATAATTATTTGGTCCTAACTTCTTGAGTTCATTTGAGTCCAGCTTTGAACAAACATTCTATTAATGTTACCTGAATAATGTTTTTGTTTTATAGCTATGAGAGTACCTTGCCAGAATGCTAGCCAAAGTCCTGAAAATGTTCTCTGTTAGCTGGAATTTTTATATTTTCTGTGTTCATTTTTATTTTAGTTAAAAGGTTTAGTAATTGTTTGTGTGTCTTGTATTTTTATTAGTTTTTTTTTAATACGTGTATGTAATTTTTTATTAATTTCATTTTTATTATTCAATTTAGTAGTTCTACCAGAAAGACTCGGGAGATATAGTGTGTAACAAGCATTAATTTATTGACAGCCCAGCAAGCAATTATAAAGTTCTTTGGCGTAGGCCATAATCCGAGGGTTGCGGATATGCATTTCCTGCCCCCAGGGGTTATGGACAAGACCATCCTGGTGGTGGTGGGGATGGTGGAGGAAGTTGTCGCGTCAGTATCTGCGAACTCAAACATGTGTAAGTACCGAATTTTTATATGTGAGTATAAGGACATGATTGGATAGATGTGAAGGCATTAGGCAATAATGACATAGTAATTAAGTCTTCCTGGCAGAACTTTATGCTAAAGCTTTCATATTTTTCTCTACGCACCTGATCTAAGTTTACCCGGGGCGTCTCCAGTCAACAGAGGTGGAAAGTCCAGGTTCAGAAAGTAAAAGTCCTCCTCAGTAGTTTGTTCCAATCACCTGGATTTGCTAATTAGCAGTTTTTCTGCAAGTAGTTAGAACTAATTAGTGTGATCAGCTGGCTGAGTTCATGGGTGGAATAACCTTATGGCCGGCTTATGACATAAACTTTCCACCTCTGCCAGTCAACACCCAATCGTCTACAGTCGACACTTAATAATATTGTTGTGCTTTCTCGTGTTTGGTTGGATACAGTGTCCGTGGAGGCGTGAAGAGAACCACACAACAAAGAGAGTCCGTTTCAGGAACTTTACTTTACTTATCATGACACAACTTTACATCAACGTGGGTTTTATGCTCTTGCCCAGCGTGGGTGGGTTTATATACAACCATCTGCACCGGAGCCTGTGAGTATACTGACACTAAATTTAAACAAGCAGTGAACTAATCCCTACGTAATGACGTAGCCACATCTGATTGGCTAATAATAACACATTATGTAATACACATGTGAAATAACTGTACCAAACAATGTATTTACTTAACTAACACTATAACACCATTTATACTCTAACACTGTGTCTACAGTCGACAACTGGCTTCGAGTCGTTGAACGTCTTGACCCCTATAAACACTAGCACTTGGGAATAAGATCTCTAGTTCTTCATATGCATAATTCAGCAACCCCTTCTGTTTCTAGGTAGACGCAAACCATGATTTCTTGATTACTCAAAATCACAAGTTTATAAATTTAGATATATGTCTAGTTTCATTTCCCCTTTTGTTATATTCGGACATGTATCAGACACACTGACTGACTGAGTGTTTGCGGACATTTCAGGTTTCAAAAGCATATAATTGTTAATCCTGCAAGAAAAATAAATGTTAGTTATAATTAATTTAAAAAATCCATCACAGGCTATAAAATATATTTTAGTACATCAAGTTCTGCCATGACAACCCTCGATAGATTGATATGGTAATAGAGATTGGCATGGTAATGGATATGGCAATGTTCATGTATTTGGTCTTGGCAGAATAGATCTGCTACGCTACTGCTTCTGCAGAGCAAGTACAGAGACTTTCTACAGCCAATACATTCACAGACATTGCTGTGAGCATGTAAGACATTCTGCTGCTGCTGCACATGTAACATAAATTATTTAACCCTGTAGCAGATCTATACAGGTGGAGCTGGGGAAGCAGGAGGGTTTCTGAAAGCGCGCTGCTACTGCTACCAGCAACCCCCGGTATTTGTTTGAATGTTGAGCTGCTGCTCATTGGATACTGATGCAACAGCAACCAATCAGCTGCACTATATAGATGATGATGAAGTCCCATTAGCCTGAGCCATCTTGAGTTCCATGCCAGAACTAGGTAATGAAACTAAATGAAAACGAGAAATGTTGCTTTGGCAAGTTTACATTTAAATCATTTTTTTTTTAGTTAATGTTTTTTTTTTTTTTTTTTTTTTTTTTTTTAGTTTGCGCCTCTTGCGTGTTCAGTAGATTTTGGGACAGGTGGAGTGATTGAGAGTTGTTGAGGGTTGTAGTGTGCACCTGTGTCTGGCAGGAGTGTGTTTGAGAGCACCGGCCTGCTGCTTCACTCCTCATGTGTCTCTGTGCTGGAAGAGCATGTGCACAATTGGTCAAGATTTTGTGTGCTTGTTCATGTGTTTGTGAATAAAAGCCTCCAGACATCATAAGAGGATAAACAGAAAAACATAACATTGTTTCTAAGCCACAATATGACTTGAATGATCTGTTTTTGGACCCTGTTTACACCTGTATTTTGTGCAGACCATTTGCCATTTGTGATCAGATGACACAAAACATGCCAATAGCAAGTGTAAATGCGGCATATGGGGCTGTTTTACGCCGTCCCCTCAAACACACACAGATGGAAGAAGAAACAGCGTGCCGGTCGGTCCAGTGCAGGAATGTTTATCTCACCCTCTCTCTAAAATATAGCTCTCTTATTCCTCACATTCAGAGAAACATGGATGTGTGGAGCAGGAATGCAGATTGGATCCACTTCATCTCACTGTCCGGAGTGAATTATGAATGTATGATGAAACTCATACAGAGCCAATGTAAGCAGAACCATGTTGAGAAACACCAAACGCTGTCAAACAGTTGAGATGGGCAGTCAAAACTGCAGCTGTGGGTAACATTTTAGCACTGGCTTTCTCTGGATGGGCTGTTTGTCTTTTTTTTCCCCATGAGCCCTCTCACGTAACACCCCCTCCCACCCAGGTCAGTGCTTGTAAGAGTTGCATTACCTGCGCCCTAATGCACTCCAGACAGACACACTTCCTAATGACTTGCTCTGCTCCGAGCCTTTCCGGGCAAGACTGTGGCCACAAGCCACCTCACACATGGTAACCAGACACACACACACACACACACACACACACACACACACACACACACACACACACACACACACACACACACACACACACACACACACACACACACACACACACACACACACACACACACACACACACACACACACACACACAAACAGGTTCAGCCCGATGGCACAAACTCACAGCGGTTTAAAGCATCCAGAAACTATTGGGGTAAATCAGAACGGGTGATAATCCTGAGAGAGCCGGTGCCCCTCGCCAGTGTCTGGTCTTCATTAAGCCACATTTCTCTCCACCCTACTTCTAATTCTGCTCAGCATTATGGAAAAGAGAAACACAGCGCAGTGACCTTCAAATAAACCTACAGGCGAAAACAATAAGACATGTCAGGAATTTCCCTAATCATATCCTGCTAATCTGTAGTAGTTCAATCACAATGTTCCATACATGTACACTCTCTTCCATATTTTTAGTTTTTAGTGATCACACATCAAAGCTCCAAAAAGGACAAAGGCAACTTGTTTGCTATAACAATAGCTATAATTTCAGTTGGATCCTCAAACCAAGCTCTCGTATGGTTTCACTTAGAACCTTTGTGAAAAAGATGTACACTTTAGCATACTTTTTAAATAGAGTACTTATCATGTAATTAATACACATTAAAATAATATACTTAAGAGCGAACCGAAAGTAATGTTTTACATAATTGCATCCCATTAAACAAGGAACGTTCTTAGATTTTTGGCTAACGTTCTAGCAAGGTTCTCTCAAAATTCTTTCAGTAACATTAATATAACGTTCAAAGCTATCTGTTCTTTAACCCCTTAACTGCCACAACCCTTTTTCGCATTGACATGAAAATGCACTTTCCAAACTTAAATGGTTGTAAATCAAGAATGTAGTGACATATAGATCCAAGGTTGATCTTGTTTAAATATTGTCCTATTGGCAGACCTAGGTCAAAGACTCAAAAGGCAGTACTGAGAAAGCTAAGAAAGAGTTATAAACTCAGTCTCACTGGCCCGCAAAGCTCAACAGAGTAGAGGCCTCAAAACAATGACTTTTATAATGAGAGAAGGACTAGCAACACACCACACTAAGGTCAGTAGCCAAGGAGACACCAAGAGAGCCTATCAACTTAGTATACTACCCCATCGTTTTTATTTTTTAGCCGAGCTCTAGGAGCAGTGGCTTCAGTATGACAACTCTCTAAATCGGGAGGAGACCTAACATTGGCCCACACTCAGGCTATCTTGCAAGGAGGCTCACTGAGAGCCTACGACTCGCAAATCCTATCCTAGTGGAGCTCTGGGGAGTGCAGGCCTCTATAAAATAGCTCTCTCTAGCGTGAGGATGCCTATCAATGCTTGCAGTAGCCAACGAGGCTCACGGAGAGCATATGACTTGCAAATGCTGCACTAGCAGAATTCAAGGGAGCAGAGGTCTCAGTAAGATAACTCTCTCTCAAGCGAGAGGAGGCCTAGCAATGCTTGCAGTAGTCAAGGAGGCTCACAGAGAGCCTAACAACATAGCCTTGTGGCAAAGCTCATAGGATGAATTGCTCTCTCTCTCTCTCTCTCTCTCTCTCTCTCTCTCTCTCTCTCTCTCTCTCTCTCTCTCTCTCTCTCTCTCTCTCTCTCTCTCTCTCTCTCTCTCTCTCTCTCTCTCTCTCTCTCTCTCTCTCTCTCTCTCTCTCTCTCTCTCTCTCTCTCTCTCTCTCTCTCTCTCTCTCTCTCTCTCTCTCTCTCTAGAGATAAAGAGAAGAGGCCTAACTACATCCAACATCAGTCAGGGAGGCCTAGCAACTTGAAACTAATATAACAGATGGAGCTCAGGGGAGTGAAATAATAATGGTTAAAAGTACTCCCAACCCAGATGCACCAGAGAGGGCTGAGAAAAGAGCCTAAAACTCAGGACTAACCCCCAAATCTGGCTCCGAGAACCGAGGCCTCAATATGCTGACTCTCGAAGATGAGAGGAGGCCAAACTAAGTTCTATACTCAGGGCAGCTCCAAGAAGGCTCAAAGATAGCCTACAACTCTGAATTGTATAAAAGGGCAATTGTGTGGGAGTGGAGGCCTAAATGTACAATTCTTTTAGAAAAGAGAAGGCCTAGCAAAACTTTATCTGAAGAGCAGCCAAGGAGGCTCAAAAGAGTCTAATAAGCCTAACGACTTGACAATACTGCCAACTAAAAAGCAGGGGCCTCACAGGAAGATTCTCATAACGAGAAGAACAAACAACTCTCCAGGCCTAAGCATTAGCTAAGGAGGCTCAAAGAGCCCAAAACAGCTTCCTGAGGAGACTCTATGCAGCCTAATCAACTTGTCACGTATGCAGGTGAAGCTCAAAAGTGCGGAGGCTAAAATAACTATATATATATATATATATATATATATATATATATATATATATATATATATATATATATATATGTATAGTGAGAGGAGGCCCATGGTGCTACCTGGAGGCAGTGTCCAAGGAGGCTCAAAATCCTGAAAACTCAGCTGGAGCTCTGCCCTCAACATGACAACTCTCTAAAGCGAGAGGAGGCCTAGCAACATCCTATTCTCAGATCAGCTTACCAAGGAGGCTTACAGAAAGCCAACTACTCAATGACACTATCTGAGAGGAGCTCAGCATAGCTCGGATGCCTACGCATAACGACTCAAGTGAGAGGAGGCCCAAAATACTTTCATAAAATAAACAGTCAAGGAGGCTCACAAAGAGCCTAATTACATGTCAGCGCTATCAGAGCAGAACCACGAGGTAGCAAAAACCTAAGCAAAAATGCAACTCATAGCGAGAGGGCATAACATGCTCCATAGAAAGCCGTAACTAAGGAGGTTCACTCATAGTCTACTACTTAGTATACTATCCGGTAACGGCATTCTATTCTCAGAACAGCTTACCAAGAAACTTTGCAAAGCCTAACAACTTGGACTTGCTATTTAGACAGAGATCTAGGAAGCGGAGGCCTGAGAATAATGACTTTCTATAATGAGAGGAGGCCTATCAATGCTTCACTATTGTAAAGGCCAGTCAAGGAAGCTCACTGCACACTCGGGCACTCAAGAGAGCAACCCGAAAAATGGAGCGCAGCTGGAAGAAAACAAAAGTAGAGGTTTTTCAGATTTTGTGGAAAGACAGTACTATTGCACAATTAAAGACCTTACAAACTGGTAGATCTGCTTATTTTCCGACCCTATTAGAAGAAAATAAAAACAACTCTA
The DNA here is from genome assembly GCF_051911475.1 of Siphateles boraxobius. NCBI lineage: Eukaryota > Metazoa > Chordata > Actinopteri > Cypriniformes > Leuciscidae > Siphateles > Siphateles boraxobius. The sequence continues at coordinate 7,726,718 of NW_027508833.1, read as the reverse complement.
GGTATTTATTTGACACAGTAGCTAAATTAACAAGAAATTAAGCTTCAACCCCAGACGTTTCCAAACTGCACAGCAATAATGACTTTATGAACTTCTTTACTTGCGAGATTGATAATATTAGAGAGAATATTCAAACCATGCAACAGTCTACTACAGTATCACATCAGACAGCGCATTGTAATGTCCCTGAGGAAGAATTCCATTCAGAGCTGCTGTATCGATAAATGAACTAAGCATACGCTTACACGACAAAGATGTACTAAAAATGGAAACTTTTTTTTCCCTCTGTACAGATGACAATGATATCAAAAGGATTCCCATTGGCACAGATATGGAGAAACGACTAAAAACGCTGTATTATGCATGCCAGACAAGTACTTGGCAACGGCACTTTGTAAAGAAAGACTACGTGTCCACGCACATACGCATTCAAATGCGCATGCATATAGACTTACCTCATAATACGCATGTACATGCCGTCACTGTTTTCACAGATTCACGTTTTTGAAGTTTACATGCATGGAGATGATAACGCCATCGTTTTCAAAATTCGTTTTCAAAAACTTGCACTTTGAAACCGGTTTCAAAGTTTGCATTCTCAGGCCACCAAAATGCTGTTGTCATGTAAATGAACAGCCAGAATACATATAAAGTTTTTTGTTTTCAGTTGAAAAAGGTGTTGTAAACAGGCCCCTAAATAAATTAATAACTAATGACTTTTACAACAGAAATTGATCAACACTGAACGCCCCGTCTAGGGTAAAGGACGCAACATAAAAAAAAAGGAAACGATGCGGTTTCTTTGAAAGGGAAAGCCAATGGAACAATATTTATTGGATTTTAACAGGGTTAGAATACAATTGGGGACTTTACCTCAGGAGCTGACAGCCCAAAATAACAAACAAAAAGAGTAATATCTATGTACCTCTTACTGCCCTAATACACAAAAGAAAAGAGAAGAAAAGAAAATTACTTCCCCGACTCCCTAATCCAAAACAGGCAATAAAGATCAAACAAACAAAAAAGTGGCGTCGGTCTCCCTACCTCCCAATTCCAAAACACAAGTGTATATATATATATATATATATATATATATATATATATATATATATAGGTAAAAGAGCAAACAAAACAGTGCAGGGTTAATCTGGAATCTTAGTCGTTAAACAGGCGGTAGCTTTATCACAAATGGTAATTCACAAGAAACAAACAAAAAAATTTCTCCAAAAACACACAGCAGAATAAACAGTCTTACTAAGTAACAAAGTCAGGCAAGACAAGTGTAGCGAGTGAGCACAAGGCTAATGGAAGGAGTAGCGAAGGAGGCTTTCATCCAGGTGTCAGTCGATCAATCAGGGCGTGGCACCAATCATACTGCAGGAACCAATCCGGTCTTCTTCCTGGAAAACAACAAACACCTCCCATAACAGCATATAACACATAAACAGACCGAAAGCGACGTAACACTTGACTTGACAGCTTGGTTGTGAGTGTGTGCAGTAGAACAAAAATCAAAGTATCGTCAAGTTCCCTATCAGGGAACTCGAGCTGCGGGACAACGCTTTGGGAACGCCCCTGCGTGAGTGCGTCATGAAGCACGTATGAAATCAGTCCAATGGCGAGACGGACCGTCATAGGCGGGTGACGTCATCGACCAGGAAACTATATAAGCACCCCAAAACACAAGCGCATCTGCTTCTGAGTCTTCAGCAAGCGCTCTGTGTATGAAAAAGTCTGTGTCTCAAGTGTTTTTGTCTGTTATTAGAAATTGCTAGGAGTTTTTCACATATATATATATATATATATATATATATTTATATATATATATATATATTTACATAAAAACTATAAAAGAGACAATATATATATATCAAACTGGCGAGCAAACAGCAGTTCAGAAAGTGTGTTCATCCCTGCTCACGTTATATTACGGGTGGGGACACACACACAATCTGTGTGTTGTTTGTTTGGGAGTGCAGCATGCCCAGTCAGCTCTCGAGGGAGCTGATTGCGAGCATTGCAAGCGTTTTTCCATAAAAACGCTCTGCTCCCGCCGAGCCCTCTTCGAGGAGAGTGGTTCGGTGCGCGCTCCCCGCGGTTCAGGGCCCACTGTTGCCGAGGCACAGCGAAGGCTTCAATCGTGGGGATAGCATATGGATCTATCAGCGGGGATTGAGACGGGCTCTGCCCTTTCCTCAGCCCTTACCTGGTAGATCCAGTGCCTCAGATCCGGGTTCGGAAGCACGCGCTGCGGTTTCTTCCACCTGGGCTGAGGCACCATCATTCTATTACCCAGTTCTGAGGAGCTGGATGTTGTCAGTATTGTGCGAAGGGCTTATGGAGGTTTTCGCTCGAGCTGTGTCAATGTTAAGCATTGAGTAGCCAATGGCTAGGAAGGAGTCTGTTACTGAATCTAAATTAGATGAGAGATTTCTCCCTTCCCGTGTTCAACCTCCACGCCGGTGCTTGCCGTTCTTTCATGATCTCCATACTGAGGTTTCGAGATCAGGGAAGAAGCCGGTTTCTTATAGAATTTTTTAGCCCTCTAACGTAAAGATATTCTAATATAACGGGGGCAAAATATTATGGCGCTATGCCTCGGTAGAAGAGACGCTTGCGAGCCATCTCTCTTCCGAGGCTGCTTCATCATTTAAAGCACCGACTTTACCCCCAAGCCTTTAAGAAATACCTCGGGGTAAAGCGTATTCGGCGGCGGCTCAGGCTGTGTCATGTCTGCATAATGTTGATTTTGCGGGCATACCAGGCTGATCTGCTAAGGGACGTGAGCGAGAGTGAGGAGGTCAGTTCTGACGTGGTTCGAGAACTGCGTCAGGCTGCTGATTTATTTCTGCGTGCAGCCTTGGTGGCCGCAGAGAGTCATTTATGGCTTAATTTTTTGACTATGAAAGAGAAAGAAAAAGCTTTTCTTTTAGATGCTCCTCTCTCCCCTGCGGGGTTATTCGGTGACTCAGTTAATTCTGTCATCTGATAAATTTCAGGAAGAAAAACAGGCAGCAGCTTTAAAAAAAAAAAAAAAAAAAGTTTCTTCCATTAAAAGTTCACGTCCCCGGGGCTGCTGGGCGGGAGCAGCCCCGGCCGTCTACGAGCTCTTCGCATAGGGCAGAAGCAGTGTGTCGCCCCTCGCGCACCCCCTGCTAGATAGTGGGACCAGACGCGGCACCCTCAGCCAATGCCTTCGGGCGATAGAACTGATCTGAGGACAGTTATATTGGCGAAGAAGGCTTCAGCCAAGAAAAAGTCCTGACGTCATAGAACCCCGCCTCTATGCCGGTAATGGAACAAGAGGTGAAAACGCTCCTTCAAAAGGGGGCTATAGAATGGGTTCCTCCTCCAAGTTTGGTGCTAGGTTATTACAGACGATATTTCATTGTTCCAATAAAAGGATGGGGGGTTGCGTCCAATTTTAGATCTGTGCCCATTAAATCGCTCGGTAGGGAAGCTCAACTTCAAGATGCTCACTATTAAGCAGATCGTGTCACAAATCAGGTCCGAGGACTGGTTTGTCACGATAGATCTAAGATATACATCCACATTTCCATCCTTCCACAACACAGGAAGTTCCTGAGGTTTGCTTTCTGGGGCATCATCAAATGCATGATACAGGCTCTGGCCCGCTGCGACTCTAGGGTCTCCGCATTTTAAATTTTATCGACGATTGGTTGATTCTAGCTCAATCGGAGCATCGGGCGATTCGGCATCGAGATGTTGTGCTCGCCCATGAAAAAAAAGTTGGGGTTGAGGCTCAACGCCAAGAACAGTGTGCTTTCTCCATTACAGAGGACCACTTTTCTGGGTGTGGTTTGGGTTTCGACGACGAGGCAGGCACGTCTGTTTCCTGCTCGTATAGCTTCGATTCTCTTAGCCGTCAAACAGGCAAAGCTAGGCCAGTCACTTACTGTAAAAGAATATCAGAGAATTCTGGTCTGATGGCAGCAGCATCCAACGTTAAACCTTGCGGCCCGCTGTACATGAGACCGCTGCAGTGGTGGCTCAGGGCCAAGGGGTTCTCCCCGAGGGGAAACCCGCTCCACATGATCAGGGTCATGCGACGGTGTCGGCTCGCCGGCTCGCCAGATCCTTCTATGGTCCCAGGGGAAGCTTCTTTCATTGAGGGCGATTTTTATCCCAAGGTATCTAAATCAGGGGGCAGACATCCTGTCGAGGCAGGGGCCGAGGCCCGGGGAATGGAGACTCCATCCCGAGGTGATGGAGCTCCTATGGAAACATTTTCGTCATGCCGAGGTAGACCTGTTTGCATCCAGGGAGACATCACACTTCCACTGTGGTTCTCTCTAAGCCATCCAGCCCTCTGGGGTTGGACGCTATGGTACAGGCGTGGCCGAGGTCACGCCTGTACGCATTTCCCCCGATCGTTCTGCTCCCAGGAGTTCTGGACGTTGGTTTGCGGACCTAATTTCTCTCCTCGACGGCTCTCCCCTGGAGATTCCGATCAGGACGGACCTTCGCTCTCAGGCGAGTGGGTTGATCCTTCACCCCCGCCCAGAACTACGGAGATTGTGGGCTTGGCCTCTGAGTGGGCCCAGCTCATAGAATCTGGTCTCTCGACTGAGGTCGTGGAGACAATCCTCTACTCCAGAGCTCCGGCCACTAGGAAATCTTATGCCTTGAGGTGGAATATGTTCTCCTCTTGGTGTGGGGAACACCAGTCGGACCCAGTTAACTGCCCGGTGGGTGCAGTGCTGGAATTCCTTCGGGAGCGTTTCTCCACAGGGTTATCCCACTCCACACTGAAGGTGTACGTGGCGGCCTTATCTGCTACCACGTCCCTTTAAGTGGAGCCTCTCTTGGGAGACACCCACTTATAATTTGTTTCCTTCGTGGCACTTTGAGGCTGAGGCCAGCAGTTCGCACGAGGGTGCCGACCTGGGACCTTGCGGTTGTTCTAGAAGGTCTCTCTCTAGCGCCGTTCGAGCCCATTGAAGAAGTTTCTGAGAAGTCATTACTCTAAAAACTATCTTTCTTCTTGCTATCTCTTCTTTAAAAAGAATTTAAAAAAGGAGGTTTTCAAGCTTTATCAGTCTCTCCCTCGTGCTTGGAATTCTCGCCCGGCATGGTAATAGTTTTTATAAGGTCCCAACTAATACTGTTAGGCCTATTATATTGCAAGCCTTCTGTCCTCCTCCTTTGACGTCGGACCAAGAGAAACTAATCTGCTTTTCCCAGTTAGGGCTCTAGATGCTTACGTCCACAGAGCTGCCCTGTGGAGAAAATGTGAACAACTGTTCGTTTGTTTTTGGACCCCCTAGGAAGGGCTGTCCTGCATCTAAGCAGAGGTTGAGCAAGTGGGTGGTCGAGGCCATCTCACTTCCTTTCGAGTCTTTCGGTCAGCCTTCTCCTTTGGCTGTCCGGGCTCATTCAACCAGGAGTATGCCTGCCTCTAAGGCTATTTTGTCAGGAGTATCAATTCAGGACGTTTGCGATGCGGCAGGCTGGTCCTCACCGCACACATTCGTAAAGTTTTACCATCTTGACTTCAGCTCCACTTCAGGGTGTGGTCGTCCGAATGTGGGCTCTGACTTCACAAGACGGACACTTGCTCGTATGGCGGCGCTGGTATTAGCATTCCCAAAGCGTTGTCACGCAGCTCGAGTTCCCTGATAGGGAACGTCTCTGGTTACGTATGTAACCCTAGTTCCCTGAAGGGAACGAGACGCTGCGTGTCTGTGCCATACTCCCAGCATGCCCGTGAGCACTTGCTTAAGTCTTATCAGAAGCTGATGCGCTTGTGTTTTGGGGTGCTTATATAGTTTCCTGGTCGATGACGTGACCCGCCTATGACGTTCCATCTCGCCATTGGACTGATTTCATACGTGCTTTCATGACGCACTCACGCAGGGGCGTTCCCAAAGCGTTGTCACACAGCGTCTTGTTCCCTTCAGGGAACTAGGGTTACATACGTAACCAGAGACGTTATGTCTACCAAAAGGCTTTTTTTACTCATAAAATGAAAAAGTCCATTATAAAACCCCATAGGAAAATCTCGAAGGAAATATTTTTCACAGGCGAATAAAGTGCACAAGTTGTATGGAATATTGTTTTGAAACTTTTGTAATTTTTAGCAGTTTTCCTCTTGTGTCATGATGTGTGTAAGTGTATTATACAGTACTTACCAAGTTTTACTAAGTTTTACTTAGTAAAACACTCTATGCAAATACACAAATTGCATGTCAATTCTCACATTGCAAGTGTGCAGTAGCTACTGCTGTACAAACTTATTGTGCGTTCTTGAATTACTGGACCGGTTACAAATCTCGTGCCATTAAACCCAATGTGTTATTATTCAAGTAAATACATGGCGATAGTTTAAAGAACTTTGCCTAGAGAGATTCTCTGAAAAAATGTGTGATGTGTTTGTTCAAGAAATGAAACATGACTCCTCCCTACTGATCGTGTCTTTCCAGTACCGCGGCACGTCACATGAAACTACATGAATTCACAGGATCCGTTTTCCCAACCCTGACTTGTTGGAAAAATGTACTTGTGGCAACATTTCTGGAAAATTATATTATGTTGCTTGCATGTTTCGCGACACTCTCAGAGTGAAATGTCCAGTGAGTGATGCTAAGAGCATGATCAGTTTTTTCCCCCGAATCAGATGAATGTGAATCTGGCAACATTTTATTGTTAGTTGTACGTGTCACAGCTGTTCACTCTCAGAAAAAAAGGTACAAAAGCTGTCACTGTGGCTGTACCTTTTCAAAAAGTACACCTTTAGTACACCTAAAGAGTGCATATTTGTCCCTCAAAGGTACATATTGGTACCAAAAGTGTACATATTAGTACCTAAATGGTACATATTAGAATCCTTTTGAACGATACTGTCCCAGTGACAGCTTTTGTACTTTTTTTTCTGAGAGTGTTGAATGGCGCTAAAGGGCTAATGCTCTATTGTGTAAATGTACCATCTACACTAAACCCTATCCTTGCCCTAACCCTAACCAATTGTGTTAACAAAAGCAAACATGAGATAAAAATGCATTTACTCAAGCAACCATGCCATTTTAGCTTGCTTTTTTTTTTTTTTTTACAAGACTTTCAGCTCTTTTCTTCTGAATTGTGTTACAAGTGCAATGCTGTACCAGCTGGGCTACCGAGCAAGTCTACGATGTCAGACAAGCAATACATATTCAGCTGGTTAAATGATGCAAAAACATCAAAATGAGTGTTTTGAGGTCATAACATAATATTGTGCAAGGAACCGCATGAAAATTATCTTTATTATTGATAATCTTCCCCTGTGATCACAATTTATGAGAAAATGAATAAAAGTTGTCGCTGTTTTGCCACATCTAGTGTTCATTTCAGCTGAAAACTGCAGTGAATTGTATGTATTTTTAAGTGTTTGGGGATTTGCACAAATGTAGGTAGACACATTTTTCAATGAGCCTATTGACATCGTTGACATGTATTCTCAGAGTCGTCTCTAATACACTTTTTATTTATAAAATCTGAAAATGTAATGCATGGCTGCACAGTGTTATGAATGGCACTCTTACACATTTCAGAATCTAATGGCATGTGAAATTAGTGTTAAGTTGCTTTCAAGTGACTAACGTCAGTACTGGATATTACATTGGTCTCTAAATGGAGCGAAGTGTCAGCGTTGAGATTTTGTTTAACACTAAATTATTCACATAATTTTAATTTCTAAGCATCAGCCCCATTTTTATCTCAACCACTAAAATTAGTTGGCAAGTTTTCTGTTTCTGTATGAAATCTGATTTCATAACTGGCCATTTTTTGCAGGTTCCTTATAAAGTAACCATTTTGACATCAAAAACACAAAATTTTAAAACCTGAAACTTTATGAAACATTGCAATGCTAAACATTTACATGTTCATTGCTTAATTAATTAAGTCCACTTGAACTTCTTGATTCCTCAATATCCTGGTGATACACTATGAAGCCCCTGTATAGCCTGTCTATTTTACAACAAATTCTATTATATAAATTATTTTGTTTGTAAGAACGAGTATTGCCTTCTACCACGAGATGGTGCAAAGATCTGCCCATCTCCAACTGTTACTAATGCAACAAAAGCTGTTCTGTTGATATTAGATTGAACTTTCACACATACATGATTTCTCATTCGTTGCAGAGTTTCAAACATGTTGCCGTATTTTAATGCGTGTGGTTGTTAATGGTGCTCAAAGGCCTGGTTGCGTCAGTCACGTGTTCATCACAGCTGTCTTTCCTTAAACACGTCCCAACTGATGTTTGAAAGCAGTAGAGCGCTCCTCCCTGCTTTGATTTTTTTCTTGTGTAAAATTTTTCACATTTGTTTCATATTTGGCTCGCTCCCTCACCAAAGTGAACATCTGCTCGCGGCCCTGTGGAGGGATTGGGCTGACCTTTAGTTTGAGCTGTACTGTAACAACATGGAAAGTATACCACTGAATGCTTATACTGAACATGTATGTACTCCCTCATGCCATTCCAAACCTGTGTGCTTTTTTCTGGAACATAAACGGGCATTCGGGAGAATTCCCGGTGGGCTACTCATAAATTGGGCAGTAGCTTCCACTTAAGACATAAAAGCAGTTTCACACGGGACGAGGAAAACATAACCCAGCAAACACAGAACGTTGGCACAACGTACCCAACCTTCTAACAACGTTTTAACAAAATGGCCAAAAGATTGCTATAACTACGTTGTGTGGTGAAGGTTGTTGCAGCGTTGTCACAACATTGACATTAAACCTCCGTTCAGGGCCATTGCTTAAGGTTGTGCCTATGGTGTCTGGACAATCACTGAACTACTCGTCACTGCCCTGAAGCACGAAAATCAGCCTTTTAAATTTCAACCGCCCGTTGGGCTCATTGTGTTGTCTCGGTCTCATTCTTTATCGAGCAGGGATACATGAGTATTGCGTTTAATTTACCTCAGCTAAATAAGATACGTAATTATTCAAACACAACCTACAACTTAATTTATAATGTGACTAATATAGCCTCTCTCACACTGTTTCGTTTTTCATTTGATTTGTCTGATTTAGTCTCATTCGTTTCTTCGCTTCTCTGGATCTGTGGATGTTTCCTGGACTGATTCCGGTTACCGGCTGTCGACTGCTGTCTGCCATGCACAGAACCCAGTTTTGTTCATTAAATGTTCTGATCTTTGCTTTTTATGTTCCCTTTCAAGGGAACTCGAGCTGCGTTGAGACACGATGGGAACTGCGTGATTGCGTCGTGAAGCACGTGTATAATCAGTCCAATGGAAGAGCTAGACGTCATAGGCGGGTGACGTCATAGACCAGGAAGCTATAAAGCACACCTGAAAACAGACCGCGACAGCTTCTGTGCCTTCAGCAAGCGATCTGTGTATTCTGTCCTTGTCATATTTATTGTTGTCTGTCAAGTTGCTATATATATATATTATGGCAAAAGAGAGCAAGCAGCTTCGTGTTGTTCCCTGCCCACGTTATATCACGGGTGGGGACACACACATCAGCTTTCTGGTACTATTTGGGAGTGGAGCATGCCACAGTCAGTTCTCGAGTGGGCTGACTGTGAGCATTGCGAGAAGCTGTCCATGAGGACGCTCCGCTTCCGCCGGGCGTTCTTCGAGGAGGACGGTTCGGTTCACGCTCCCCCCGTGGGTCCCGCTGTTGCCGATGCACGGCGGCGACTCACATTTTGGGGTTCACAAACGGATCTGACAGCGGGGGTTGGGACGGGCCCCGCCCTATCTCAGCTTTCACCTGCCAGATCCAGTGCTGGCGATTCCAGTTCCGAGGAATTGGTATCGTTAGTGTTTTGTTTAAAAAAGAGTACAAAACAAATAAAGATATTAAGAAAAAGACAGATGTTTGAGTTTTCAATAAATTAATAAATAAGTCAGCTCATAACTCTGTTGAATAAAGAGGAGCTTTAAAAGGAGGTGTCACACTCTCAGAACCCACAAAGTCCCTCACTGGCCACCAGAGGGCACCATCACCCGAATATTGACTTTACTCACACACCTGCACCCTGTTATCTACCTGCATATAAGCCCCATTCACTTCTCAAACAGTGCGAAGTCTCGTTTCCACTGTGAACATTCTGAGCGTTTATTCCTGTATCTCTGCCTGCCTGTGTTTGACCTCTGCTGATCTGATTATCCCGTTGTCTGCCGTCTGTCTATCGACCCCCTGCTTTGTCCCTGGATTCTCTTCTGCTCGCTGCCAGCCCTGACCCCTCGCCTGGATCTGATAAGTGTGAGCCTAATCTTCGTTGTTGATCTTGCTAGTGTTTGACCCTTTTCCTGCTTACTACTCTTCTTAATAAAACGTTGCAAATGGACCTGACTGCCTCCGGTGATTCATCACAGAAGACTTCGCCACAACAAGGTTCAGCAACGATGTCTGCACTCACCGCAGCTTTCGCCGCCCAAGCGGATCAACTCGCCACGCATCACCACCAACTTAATCGTCTCACATCGGTAACTGAGGAATTAGTGAAAGCCATTCAAACCATGCAAAACCCCGCTCCTAACCCTTCTCCACAGCAAATGCCACAACCAGCTCCCCGTGCCGCCGAAGCCCAACCCTCCGCGAGCGCACACCCTCGCCTCGCACTTCCCGAGAGGTTTGATGGGGATTCAGGGAAATGCAAAGGCTTTATCCTGCAATGCACACTCATCATTGCCCAGCAACCCATGCTTTATCCCACCGAAATAAGTAGGATCGCCTTCGTTTGTTCTCTATTAACCGGAAGAGCACTGGACTGGATTACGGCAGTATGGCGAGCGGATGTAACAGCTTTTCCCACCTTCGAAACATTCCTTCAGCAGTTTCGAGAGGTTTTTGAACATTCTAAAGAGGGCAAAGGAGCAGGCGACCGACTTCTTGAACTCACCCAGGGTCGTTCCACGGCCGCCGAATACGCACTCTCTTTCAGAACCCTCGCCGCGCAGACGGATTGGACCAATGATTCCCTAAAGGTGATGTTCCGAAGGGGATTGAGTCATGACTTACAAGCTGAATTAGCCTGCCGCGACGAGGGGAGAGAACTGGATCAGTTTATTCATCTGGCTATCCAGATCGACAACCTCATCCGATCTCGCCGTGTGAATCATCGTCCTGTATTCACCTCGCGCCCTGTGGTTCCTTCCAGACACTCTACCCACGCATCCGCTGACCACGTCGAACCCATGCAGGTAAACACTTCTCGTTTAACCCTGGAAGAAAAGGAACGACGGCGGTGTCAAAACCTTTGCTTGTATTGTGGCGAGGTGGGTCATTTCCGCATCAACTGTCCCATACGTCCTCCACTGAGAAATCTACGACCGGTGAGTTTCCCTGCTGAAAGCCCTAACCCTGACTCTTGAATATCTGTGTCTCTTATGCTCACAGTGAATGAGCGTCAAATTAACACCCATGCCTTGATTGACTCTGGCGCTGCTGGAAACTTTATGTCACAAGACTTTGTTCAACGAAACAACATTTCTCTAACCCGTTGCTACTCTTGTCTCACAGTCGAGGCCATCGATGGAAGACCACTAGGCTCTGGCCGAGTAACCCATATCACCCAGCACATCCACATGCGGACCGGAGCTCTTCACACTGAAACCATTCAGTTCTTTGTCCTTCAAACTTCTCACACACCAGTCATTCTGGGTCTACCCTGGCTCCGCAAGCACGATCCACACATTCAGTGGGGAACTGGTCAAATCATCCACTGGAGTAAATCCTGCTGCTCCACCTGTCTCGCCTCTGTCACTCCTCTACCCGTTCGAAACATCACCTTCCAACCGAATACCACGATCTAGCCGTAGCCTTCAGTAAGGTGAAGGCCTCCAAACTTCCCCCGCACCGCAACAACGACTGTGCCATCGATCTGGTTCCAGGCTCCACACCTCCCAAAGGCCGTATCTTCCCTCTCTCCCAACCTGAGACTGAGGCCATGAGAAAATATATCGAGGAAGACCTCGCAAAGGGCTTCATCCGACCCTCAACCTCTCCAGCATCAGCTGGCTTTTTCTTCGTCAAGAAAAAGGACGGCGGTCTCCGACCTTGTATTGATTATCGGGCTCTCAATGATCAGACCATCAAATTCCACTATGCGCTCCCTCTGGTACCAGCAGCCCTGGAACTACTCCGCACGGCCAAGTTCTACACCAAACTCGACTTGCGCTGTGCCTACAATCTCATCCGCATTTGCGAGGGGGACGAGTGGAAAACAGCCTTTTCCACGTGCTCAGGGCACTAAGAATATCAGGTCATGCCGTTCGGGCTGTCTAACAGTCCTGCCGTGTTCCAATCATTCATCAACGACGTCTTTCGAGACATGCTCCATCGATCAGTCATCGTCTACATTGACGACATCTTGATTTATTCCAACACCCTGAAGGAACATATTCAACACGTCCGAGCGGTCCTAGAACGCCTCATTCAACATCAGCTTTATGCCAAGATCGAGAAGTGTGAATTCCATCAGACCTCCACTGCGTCGTTGGGATACATCATCAGCCCTGAGTGCGTCGCCATGGATGAGGGCAAAGTTCGAGCTGTTCTCGAGTGGCCACGACCCACTACTCTCAAGGAGCTACAACGCTTCCTCGGGTTTGCCAACTTCTACCGCCGCTTCATCCATAACTTCAGCATTGTGGCAAATCCTTTGACATCTCTGATCAAGAAAGATACATCACGTCTCCCCTGGAATGAGTCAGCCACTCGTGCCTTAAATCAGTTGAAACAACTCTTTACGTCTGCTCCTATCCTGCACCATCCCAACCCCAACCTACCCTTTGTGGTGGAAGTGGACGCGTCGAGTACGGGCCTGGGCGCAGTATTGTCCCAACGGCAGGGGTCGCCACCCAAACTATATCCCTGTGCCTTCTACTCAAAAAAACTCAACGCCGCTGAGAGGAATTATGACGTAGGAGATCGCGAACTTCTGGCCATGAGGGCCGCCTTCAAGGAATGGCGACACTGGCTAGAAGGAGCCGCTACTCCCTTCACCGTACTCACCGATCACAAGAACCTAGAATACCTCCGCACCGCCAAAAGGTTAAACCCTCGACAAGCCCGCTGGTCCCTCTTCTTCACCCGTTTTCAATTCATTGTCACCTACCGTCCAGGGTCTAAGAACACTAAGGCCGATGCCCTGTCCCGACTGTATGACCCAGAACCAGCCACCAAAGCTCCTGAAACTATCCTGGGCCCCGACCTCGTCGTTGGTCCCATCCAGTGGGATCTTGAGACCGAGCTGGAGCAGGCCAACGCTCAAACGGAGGTTCCCATAGCCTGTCCGCCTCACAGAATCTTTGTCCCCGAGACACTTCGTAACCAGGTCCTGGAGCATGTTCACGCTCTTCCCAGTTCCGGTCATCCAGGGGTTACAGCCACCATTCAACTCCTCCAGAACCGCTACTGGTGGCAAACCTTAACCCAAGACACCACCAGGTTTATCCAACGATGCCAGGTCTGCAACACCCAGAAATCATCTCGTCTGTTACACGCCATTTTACTCAATCCGCTGCCCATACCTCAACGTCCCTGGTCTCACATAGCAATTGACTTCATTACGGACTTACCCGCCTCCAATGGCCACACTACCATCCTCACCGTGGTGGACAGATTCTCCAAAGCTTGCCGCCTCATTCCCTTAACCAAGCTTCCCACGGCACTACAAACGGCAGAACATCTCTGCAACTGGGTATTCAGGTTGTATGGTCTACCTGAGTATATTATTTCCGACAGAGGACCTCAGTTCACCTCCCGAGTCTGGTCGGCCTTCTTCAAGGCTCTTCAAGTCAACGTGAGCCTCACGTCCGGATACCACCCGCAAGCCAACGGCCAGGTAGAACGTCTCAATCAAGACATCATCCGGTTCCTCCGGACCTACTGTCACCATCACCAAGAGGATTGGTGTCGATACTTGATCTGGGCGGAATACGCCCAGAACTCATTACAAAAGCACTCCACGGGCTTGACTCCTTTCCAGTGCATCCTGGGTTTCCAACCCCCTCTATACCCTTGGTCTGGGGAACCCACAAACGTTCCCGCCGTAGACGACTGGTTACGACGCAGTGAGGAGACATGGGACCAAGCACACACACACCTCCTGCGTGCAGTCCGCCGCTTCAAGAGTCAAGCTGACCGCCGCCGTCGAGCCGGCCCAGAGTACCAACCAGGACAAAGGGTGTGGTTGTCCGCCCGAGACCTTCGTCTTCAACTCCCCTGCAAAAAACTCAGTCCAAGGTACGTTGGTCCTTTCAAAATTCTTCGACAAATCACTCCAGTATCCTACCGCCTGGCCCGGCCTAATCATTTTCGTATTGCTCCCACTTTCCATGTTTCACTCCTCAAACCCGCTGCCGACCCCACTGAGGGAGGAGAGAATCGACCCCAGGAACCGAATCCTCCACCCTTCTTGGTAGAGGGCGAGGAGGCTTATCGAGTACACCAACTTCTGGACTCAAGGCGCCGGGGCAGGTTGCTCCAATACCTTGTCGACTGGGAGGGATTCGGCCCAGAGGAACGTTCCTGGGTCAATGCCACGGACATTCTGGACCCCACTCTCACCGCTGAGTTTCATCGCAATCATCCAAGCAAACCTGCTCCTCGACCCCGTGGTAGACCTCAACGCCGTCAACATCCTCGCGCCAGGAGTCGCCTGCAGGGGGGGGGGGGGCTCTGTCACACTCTCAGAACCCACAACATCCCTCACTGGCCACCAGAGGGCACCATCACCCGAATATTGACTTTACTCACACACCTGCCATCACTGATCACTCACGCACCTGCACCCTGTTATCTACCTGCATATAAGCCCCATTCACTTCTCAAACAGTGCGAAGTCTCGTTTCCACTGTGAACATTCTGAGCGTTTATTCCTGTATCTCTGCCTGCCTGTGTTTGACCTCTGCTGATCTGATTATCCCGTTGTCTGCCGCCTGTCTATCGACCCCCTGCTTTGTCCCTGGATTCTCTTCTGCTCGCTGCCAGCCCTGACCCCTCGCCTGGATCTGATAAGTGTGAGCCTAATCTTCGTTGTTGATCTTGCTAGTGTTTGACCCTTTTCCTGCTTACTACTCTTCTTAATAAAACGTTGCAAATGGACCTGACTGCCTCCGGTGATTCATCACAGGAGGTGTATCTAGTGCTGTTGCTAGTTAAATATTTTCTGGCCAGCTGAACATTATGAGAGTGAAAAAGAGAGTTTATTAGATGAAATATATCTAAAAACAGAAAAACTCTGTATCTCAGCCTCCTCGTCGGGGACTGCCGTTTTTTCCCTATCTCCACACAACACTGAGGTGTCGAGATCGTGGAATAAGCCGGTTTCTATTTTATGTGTTTAATGCCCAAACTTCTAAGTATAGTAATGCTATGGGTATTAAGTATTATGGTATGATAGTTCCTCGGGTTAAAGAGACGCTTGATAGCATTCTCTCTCCCGAGTTGGCGTCATCATTTTTAACCCCGACGTTACCCGCCAGCCATCCTAAATAAATAAAGAAAAATTGTATCAGGCAGCGCTGGTGGGTGTATTATAAAGACATGGATGAATGTGAGGTTGTCAGCACTGACGCTATTCGAGAATTGCGTCGTGCAAAAACAGATAAACTATACTGGGGAGGGACGGTTTCGAAAAATCGTTTCTCCTCTGCGTCCTCTGGGGGGCGACTCTCTGAGGAGGGTCGCAGCACGGCCAGTTCGGTTTTTCCTGCTGGTGGCCACGGAGTGATATATATATATATATATATATATTGTGGCGAGGGACGGCCGAGGGACGTGAGAGAACGGCGCGAGGCCGGTGGTGCGATTGCTAATGAGCAACACCTGTATAGCACACCGGTCTCGCATCTCTCACGGAGGAGCGTAAGCATTAAAGGCGGAGCGACAACATTAATGATCGAGAGAGGAACAGGCCTGATTTTAGTTGTTCTGGTTTTTGTATTTATGTTTTATTTTAGCCAGCAGTCGTCCGCGAGGGGCTGCTGGCCGTTATGTTTATTTTGAGTAAGCCAGCAGTCGTCCGCGAGGGGCTGCTGGCGGTATTTTAGTTTGTTTATTTTATTTTAAATAAAGTTTGTTAAATGTTCGCCGGTTCCCGCCTCCTTCTTCCCTGAACATTGTTACATATATATATATATATACGTTTTTTCTGATTTAAAAATAAAGAAAAATAAGATAAAATTATGTCTGTTCTTCTGGATGCTCCGCTTTCAAAAAACTAAGAAATAAACCATTAAGCGGCGTTCCAGAGGTTTCTTCCTCACCAATCGAATGTTCCTGAGACTGCTGGGCAGAGCAGTCTCGGTCTACTAAGCTCCTCGCAGCACAGAGTGCAAAACGAGCATCGCCATTTGGGTTCTCCACAATTGAGGGGGACTTGGGTGGCGGTAGCAGTCTAGCCAGTTAGAGATATGCAAGATCTGAGGACTATTTTATCTCTAAAAAAGCTTGGACAAATAGCAAGCCCTGACGCCGAGGCTATCAGGCTATAAAGGGTGGTCCCCTCCGGGGTAGGGATGGTTTTGAGAAATCGTTTCTCCTCGGCGCCCTCTGGGGTGCGACTCTCTGAGGAGGGTCGCAGTGCTGGCAGTTCGGGTGTTCCCTGCCGGTTCGCAGTTCAGGGCACCGAGGTGTCAGCGTCCCCATACGATCCTCCAAGGAGGGTCGTAGAACGGTCAGTTCGGTTGTTGCCTGCCGGTTCGCCGCTTCAGGGCACCGTAGTGACTGTTCAACCAAATCCAGAGGCCAGTCTTGAGAGACTGGTTCCCCTAGTAGAATTTCTGGCAGAGTGGAAACTACTGCCACATATTTCTCGGTGGGTCCTGCACACTATAGAAAAGGGTTCAGAATTCGGTTCTTGTCCGCCCAGATTTCTAGGGGTCCTCCCCACTGTGGTGGACCCCGAGCAGGCTTTGGTTATGGAGCAGGAAGTACTGACACTTCTGCAAAAGGAGCTGTAGAAGGGGTTCCTCCTCCCGGCAGACAGTCAGGGTTTTACTGCCATTACTTCATTGTTCCGAAAGAGGATGAGGGGTTGCGTCCTACTCTAGACCTGCGTCAATTAAACAGCAGGTTTCAGAATCTTAAGTTCAAAGTAAGCAAAAAATGCTTACGCTAAATATGATTGTGTCACAGACTCAGTCCGAGGACTGGTTTGTCACAATAGACTTGAAGGACGCTTACTTATCTATCCATCCTCATCACAGGAGATTCCTGAGGTTTGCTTTCAGGGGCGAAGCATACCAGTATCGGGTTCTTCCTTTCGGCCTAGGTTATCACCCCGCACCTTTTACAATATGCATGGATGCAGCTCTGGCTCCTCTGAGATTCCAGGGCATTCGCGTATTAAATTATATCGACGATTGGTTGATTTTAGCTCAGTCCGAGCTTTTGGCAGTTCAACATCGAGATGTCGTTCTGTCCCACATAAGGAGGTTGGGGTTGCGGCTCAACACCAAAAAGAGTGTACTCCTCCCAGCTCAGAGGACCACTTTTCTAGGTGTATTAAGGGATTCGACAACAATGCAAGCACGTCTGTCTCCTGCACGTATTTCTGCGATTCTCACAGCCGTAAAGAATGTAAAACTAGGTCAGTCACTCACTGCAAAACAGTCTCTGAGACTGTTGGGGCTCATGGTAGTTGCGTCCAACGTAGTTACTTTTGGCCTTCTGTACATGAGACCCCTGCTGTGGTGGCTCAGGACCAAGGGGTTTTCTCCGAGGGGAAATCCGTTTTCGCATGATCAAGGTCACGCGGCTATGCCTTCGTGCCTCGGTCATGTGGAAGAACCTTGGTTCCTCGCCCAGGCCCAGTGTTGGGGGCTTCTTGTCGACGCATAATGCTATCGACGGATGCTTCCCTCACAAGTCGGGGGCAATCATGAGTGGTTGCTCGGCGAAGGGTCCGGACAACACACTGATGGTCTCGTATATCAGAGCAGATATCCTGTTGAGGCAGGGGCTGTGGCCCGGGGAATGGAGACTTCACCCCGAGGTGGTGGAGCTTCTTAGGGAGAACTTTGGTCAAATTACAAGTCGACCTTTCGCATCGCTTGTACAATGCATTGCCCTTGCGGTTCTCCCTCACCTTCCGCTTGGACTGGATGTGATGTAATAGGTGTGGTTGCCGCTACACCTATACGCTTTTCCCGATATCTTTGCTCCTGGGAGCTCTGGAGTTGTGGATACTGTGGGCTCAGCCTCTGAGGGGGCCCAGCTCATAGATTCAGGTCTCTCGACCGAGGTCGTGGAGACCATACTCCAGTCTAGAGCTTCCTCCACGAGAAGACTAAATATGCTGTTCTCTGCCTGGTGCAGAGAACGCCTTCTGAATCTTTTTTCTGCCCCGTGGGTACAGTACTTGATTTCTGTATGAATGTTTCTTTACTGGGTTATCTCTGAGGAGAGATCCTTAATTTCGTCTTCTCCGTGGTACATGAGGCTGAGGCCTACACGTACTTGGATTTGCACCTGCTATGGTGATAGTATTTCTTAACCCCAGGTCGGGTTGTATTTCTAGGTCCCTACTAAATGTGCGGGTCATTTGTGCAGCAGGCCTTCTGTCCTCCACCTTTAATACCCCAGATCAGGAAAAACTTAATCTGTTACGCCCTGTCCGGGCTTTGGATGCGTATGTCCACAGAGCTGCTCTGTGGCGTATATCAGAACAATTATTTGTCTGCTTCGGTTCACCTAAGATAGGTTGCCCGGCATCTAAACAGATGATGAGCAAGTGGGTAGTTGAGGCTATCTCACTTGCTTATGAAGCGGCCGGACAGCAGAGCGTTCCCACCGCGTCTCAACGCAGCGTCTCGTTCCCTCTCAGGGAACCAGGGTTACATACGTAACCTGAGCCTTTTTATTTATTATACTTATATCATTTTTACTCTACAAAGTGTACACTTGCAGGTGTTGATTATAATTAGGCTAATTTACTGATAGCCCCATTAAACAATATTTAAAAAGTATATAATTATGTAACATCTGACTAATTAAAAAATAACCTCAAAACATAAAATGCTAAATGGGGGATATCTATAGGCCTATCTAGCATTAAAAAAAAATGTCAAAACGTCAACTCACAGTTGCTGAATGTCGCAAAACAATGTTGCTACAGCCCTGGTCGCATCTTACAATTCTACGTTGTTACAATGTTGCGAGCACGTAGACAGAACAGAAATGCAACGTGCCACAGATGTTGCCACAACGTAAATGTGTTTGCTGGGAAGTGTCTAGTTCATTTTCGAGAGACACGTAATTGTTTCTCATGTAGATTCCTGTAAAAATATATTTGCATGCACCTCACTGATTAAACAAATGCATTGTTTTATGCACAGTGGAGGAGAAAGTTCTGTGATCCTACGAACACGCGGTCAGTCACAGGATTGTCAAAATATCGAGCCCGTTCACATCCTTTGGCGGCAAATGTGACGCCATATGACAAAACGGCGAAATACTACGCACATGGTACCCTTTAGCATGAATATAACACGCGAACCCAAGGCGTCATAAAGTTGACTGGCATCCTTTAGCGTAAATATGAGACGCAGACCCTACCCCACACCTAAACCTACCCATCACAGTGCGTGTTATATTGACGATAGGGCTGAAACGATTAATCGACATTGTCGACAATGTCGACAATAAAAAATTGTCGACAAATATCTTTGTTGTCGAGTAGTCGTTTGATCCCACGTGACCTAATGTAAGGGCGTGCAATGTCGCGATTTGGCCGCTACGACGCTGTAGCGCTAGAGTGTAATGTAGCCCTTACAAAAGCTATTGGTAAAAGAAAAAACAGCGCGAATTATGATGGAGTGCAAACGAATCCGAACTAGCAAGGTTTGTTTGGGAAAGTTTCACAAAGCTTCAAAACAAGAATGCTGTCGTGTGCAATACATCCAAGGCGGAACTTGCTTTTCACGGGAGCACAACATGCACGTTGGAGCACTTACAGAGGAAACATCCCGGCACAAGAGGAGCCGGTGAGAATTGAGTGTTCTCCAGCTAGAGCTAACTAACTAGAGGTACATCTCTTTATTAGAGAATGCAATACTACTAATAATATTATCAATAATAATATAATTACAGTAATTATTTATTTTGCATAAAATAAAACTTGATCGAGCTTAGGAGTCAGGGCTGTTTTTATTATTGTAACATTATTAGGTCTATTATAGTCTTATCACTTGCCTGTATTTTGTTCCATAATCATGACTTGCAAAAGGAGATGTCAGGAAGAATATCATGGCAGTTACTTTTTCATACTGTAAATTAAAAGGTGAATGAGAACGTCTCTGTCAGCTCAATTGTCATGTAAAAAAAAAGGTTGTAATTTTATACTTATAATAATGGTTTGCAGATTAATATTTTACCATTCTTTGTGTCCTGAAGTAAATGTCCCTTTTTCTGTTTCAGTTCTAAGAAAAGCAGTGGGCCTATTCAACAATGCTTGGAGAGCATTTGTGTGTGATTTGAGTTGGACCGAAATCTGAAAACTTAAAGAGAATGACCTGTTTAGTTGGCTCAAAGTTCATTAAAACAACTATTTCAAAAGCTGAACTGATTTTAATTTTTTATATTATAATAAGAATATGTATAACTCAATGTTTTAACTAATTGAAAAAGCTGAATAATCGTTTGAAACTTACTGATTAGTCTGTGAAATAATCGACGATTAGTCGATTAATCGTTCTAATAATCGTTAGATTAATCGATTATCAAAATAATCGTTTGTTGCAGCCCTAATTGACGATAAAGGGTGCCATGTGCGTAGTATTTCGCAGTTTTGTCATATGGCGTCACATATGACGCCAAAGGATGAGAATGCGTTAAAATATCATATGCTGTAAACAAAATGTCACATGCTTGGAATAATATGAATAAATTCATATTTTATGTAATCCAATTTATTATTTTATATTCAAAAATAGGAAAATTGATGCGCTTGTAGTTGAAATGGTTTTCTGTCATGCATTTTATCTCTGAAATTAGCAGAAATAAGTTAAAGGAAACTCTTATTTACTTAAGGTAAACATTTGAATTGTTCATCAATATGGTTGTGCTAATTTATATACATGTATATATAAATATTTTAAAACATTTTTGCACACAATAATAATAGCCCATTTCAAAAGTTTCATTTATGTGGGGTTTTTTTTCTTCTCTTTTTTCTTCTTAACAGCGCCTATTCACTGTAGTGGAATAGTGACATAATATTCTTCTTCTTAACAGTTACCAGCATTTCAAGCTCAATGGTTAGTGCTTGGCAGTGGTCAAAAATAACATTTTACATAACAACTTGATCCCTTCTTGTAAATTCAGAGACGTGGATTCAGACAGCAGTTATATTACCACACACACTCTGTGTTTGTTAGAAAAACAGTAGCTAATTTGGCTGGGAATTTTTATGCAGGTGGTGGAAGAAAACACTGACATTCCAGATTTGGATGCCAGTGAAATTCCTGGGAATGCTGAAATTACTGAAATGCTCTCCGCAAAGGGCTTTAGTGTGAGAAACAGAACAACATGCAGGTCTTTATTCACTGATAATCTGCCCCTCCAACACGCTGCAGCAGGTGTTACGTTACTGACACCAAAAACATGTGTTATATATACATATATACATTTTTTTTTTTTTTTTTTTTGCTGTGCCTTAGAGATTGAATAATATGGGGTTGGTATAACATGATAGGGAATAAATAGTTTATATTTTGGTGTGAATTATTGACTTAGTTTATGTCATGATATTTACTTTTTATGACATAATTATGACTTTTTATTATAATGTTTACTATTTATCTTATAATTACAACTTAGAATATCTAAATTTTGACTGTCAATTATGATGTTTTGTGTCATAATTTCAACTTTATCTCATTTTGGCTATCTTATAATTTTGACTTTTTATGCCATGATTATGATTTTTTATCAAATAATTTACTTAATATGTCATATTTTTGACATTTTTGACCTTTTGTCATAATTACCTTTTGTATCATAATTTCAACTTATCTTATCATTATGACATGTAAAGTCTTTATCTCACAATTATGACTTTTTACCTTAGATTTATAACAAAACAGGAGAATAATATGGGCTTGGAACAACAAGAGAGGGAGTAAATAGTAAGAATTGGGTGGTGATGGCGCAATGGATAAGGCACATGCCTTTGGTCTGAGAGACCCGGGTTCGAATCCACTGTGACACACCATTGTGTCCCTGAGCAAGACACTTAACCCCCAGTTGCTCCAGAGGCGTGCGACCTCTGACATATATAGCAATTGTAAGTCGCTTTGGATAAAAGTGCAGCTAAATGAATAAATGTAAATGACATAAAAAGTCGTAATTATAAGATGGTCAAAATTAAATAAATGGCATCCATGCCATTTATTTAATTTTGACCATCTTATAATTACGACTTTTTATGTCATGATTATGACTTTTTATCACATAATTGACGATCTTAGTATGTCATGATTTTGACTTTTATCTCAATTTACAATAAAAAAGATTGAACAATATGGGGTTGGAAAAACCTAAGGAGAGGTAAATAGTAAGTATTTTTGTGTGAATTCTTCCTTCTTTTAGGGCGCTGGTCAACAAGCTCTGTATCGACAGTGGTTGGCAGTGTAAAAGCTGTGTTATTTAGCATTATTTGGGTGTGTTTTTCTTGGCCAGGTAACTGTAGCGCAGCAGGAGCAGCGAGCTGTCAGACACATCACAGCACCTCCCAGTCTCGTCCAGCATCCCGGGCTCAGTCCGTATCCCTATAACCTCCCCTGACACTTCAAAGACAGAGTCACCGTAGGGCCTCGGGAATCATGGGAGACAAAGGAAGCAATTAAGCGATAAAGATCACTCTGAGATATGACATTTCATCCCAGGCGGATCCGGTGGTCACACTCCTTTCAGAGAAGAATACTGGCAGAAAAAAGGAAAAGGGTGGGAATTGCCCCCTCCTCCTCCGACTGCCCTTCCCGTCTGTCTACAAACATGAGAAAAACTTGACTGCGGTGTGCTTCGAACCCTTCTCTAAAAAACTACTTTTAACCACTGCTCAAGGATGGAGCAATGAGGTGACAACAACTCCAAGAAGAGAAACTGTGTACAAATGACAAATGCACCGAGTCTATATGTGAAGCTAATTTTCCTTTTGTTTTCTTAAAGCATCATTTGAATATCAAAGAAAGTCAAATAAATAAGTATTCTATTTTGGCTCTAATTGCCCTGGGATTGAGTTACGGATCTCGTTTCGCATCTGCGCTTTCAAACGGCAGCGTTCAAAGCCTCGTTCACCTGTCTGTGAGGAGAAAAACATCCACTGAGGATCTTTGAGAGAAGCGTACTGATTCAAGGCTTTATCAACCACGCATTAATAGAACCTCAACACTAAAACAGACCTAATATGCGATCACTTGATTGTGTGCTTTGAAAGGTATAGTTCACCCAAAAATTCATAGTAAAGACAGCCGTTCAGCTTCTAAACTATCATTCAAACGTTTGTGGTCAGTGAGATTTTTTTGGTTGTTTTTGAAAGAAATTCATTATTTTATTCAGCAAGTACACATTTAATCATTGAAGCCCATTTCCACCACATAAGGAAACAAATCATGCTTTGGTAAATGATAATTATGAGATTTAAAGGTAGAAATAGAAGACATAAAAGTCATAATTTAAAAAAAAAAATTACTTTTTGTTTTATAATTTTGACTTTATATCTCAATTTTGACATCATGTCTTTTTTACCTCATAATTATGACTTAGAATGTCATAATTTTGACTTTTTATGGTAGATTTTTTGGTAACACTTTACAATAAGATTTCATTTGTTAACATGAATTAATGTAATAACTAATATTAACTAACAATTATCAATACATTTGTTACAGTATTTATTAATCTTTGTTAACATTAGTTAACCTTAACGAAACCTCATTGTAAAGTGTTTCCTTTGTTTTCCCTTATGTGGTGGAAATTGGCTTACATATTAACTTGAATAAAAGTGACAGTAAAGACTTATATATTCAAATAATTGCTTTTCGTTCTGACTTTATATTCTTCAAAGAATCCTGAAAAATTCATAGTTTCCACAAAAATATTAAGCAGCACAACTTTGTTACAGTTTTTGATTACTGTACTTTGGGGGTGGGGGTGAATATTTTAGTGAATGTAAGTGAGCTATGCTATTTTCTGATTATAAATTGTAATTTTGGCAGCTCCTGAAATTGGTCATACCATTGATATTAGCCTACTGAACAGTTGAAGTA
Organism: Siphateles boraxobius; assembly: GCF_051911475.1. Classification (NCBI taxonomy): domain Eukaryota; kingdom Metazoa; phylum Chordata; class Actinopteri; order Cypriniformes; family Leuciscidae; genus Siphateles; species Siphateles boraxobius. The sequence continues at coordinate 7,702,464 of NW_027508833.1, read as the reverse complement.
AATAGAAAACTCGGCTCATAACAAGGACGCAGTTATTGTATGGCAAAGAAAGAACAATGTAAGTGAATAAAATGCATGCACACAAATGCATGTAAAAGTGTAGTTTGTTACTATAGCAACAGTGGGCTCCTAACACATTTTCAGTATAACGGAAAAATAAATAGCATACCCCACTTAATTTTTTTACTGGCACCTTTCTATTCGCCCTGTTTTAATCCATAATTTATCTGATCGGGCCTCTCACTTATCCTTTTTTGCTTTTGACGCTTCAGTGCGCCGGCGCTCTGGCAACGGTTAACAGGTTAAAAAAACATTCAAATGATATTACGTGGAATTACATTTCAAAATTAGTAATAAAAAAATTACTATTGGGCAACAGGGAAAGCTAGTATGTTTGCTTAGCAAAGCGTCAAACTAGATCAGGGCTCTCAAGTCTCACGCATTGGGCGTGAGACACACGCATTTCAACCCGTTCACACGCTCACACGCCACACCTTGTATTTCTCACGCTGAGGAGTAAGGGAACTTGTCCCGCTATACAATTAATGGATGAGGCGCAGGCAAACGGAGGGAAGTTCTCTGCCGAGTTCATAGCATCTGTCTCGAGTTATACAGAGTTAAATGCTAGCTACCAGCCAATCAGAAATTAGAATTAGTTGTTCCCGGGTAAATTATGTGTTCCCGCTGCAAGCACGTTCGTTACTAGACATCACGCGCACACACGGAGTGGAAGTTGAAAGAGCACGATCTGATGAATGTGGTTTGAGGACATCTTCATTTTTTTTTTTTTTGCATTTTGATTTTACGATTCCTGGACGATATCTCTTGCCTGTGATCAAAGACAGTGAGAGCTGATGTTGAGGAGTATAGCCAAATTCGTGCTAAATTATTTTTGATGCATTCAAAAACTCTCCAACTGCTTTTAAAGGGGTCATCGGATGCAAAATACACTTTTATATGGTATTTGCAAATAAATGTGTCTTTGCAGTGTGTGGACACAATCACCATGCAATGAAATAAATCCATTCACTTTTTTTTTTAATCCTCAAAAAGCCAAAAAGTTGTTGCTCATTATCATTTAAAGAGACATGCACCGAAACGGGTCACTGTGAACAGAGCTGTTTTTGAAGAGGTAAAAAGGGTGTTGTTTTACACAACCATTGAGAAATTTTAACCAAAGTATGTTACAAACTTTACATGAAGACCCAAAAGAATCATACCAACTTGTGGAAAATGGGCATCCGATGACCCCTGTAAAGGTGACCGGTTTGGGTCTTGACATACATGCTCAGGGCAAGTTGTTATGACACAATGTTATGTACATTGAGCACTGATGTTCAGTTGGCTTGTTTGGGGTCAAAATTATTTTTATTTTTCAATAAATTTGTATTTTTTAAATATAACTATTTATTTTATATGGATGAATTTGTCTTTTTATCAGATTTAACAATTGTTATAATTTCCATTTGTGCCGGTCAATTATGAACAATAGGCAAAATTGAACTGCTAGCAAAAATTGAAGCGAATTTGGTTGGGTCGAGGGACCGCTGCTGCAAATATTTGGGTGGCTCCTCACCTAAATCTCACTCTAAACTTTTGATAAAACTTGAGAGCCCTGCTAGATTAATATCATGTTTTGCTCCAAAGTAGAGCATATTATTTTTTGTGATGCTTTATGGTGCTTTTTGATTCTTGATAGATGTGGTCGCTATGATCTGTCATTGTATGGGGGGAAAATCCACTTTGATCTTGCAGCGAGAAACATCCGGCAGGTTTGAAACAACACAAGGGTGAGTAAATAGACAGAAATGTCCATTAGTCAAAATGCCAAATGCCTAAAAACAAGGACTATTTTTGACTGCTGGTTGTTGAGTGTCTTAAGCGCCACGGGCAGGGACTTCAAACATGAGTGAAGCACACCTGTTTGAGGGGTTAAGAGGGATGATGGGAAATAAGTAGAGACCAGTGGACAGTCACCAGCGGGGATATCCGAGGGCCATCATTTCATTAGTTGTACCTAATGAAACTGCACAACAACAGGGAAGAGATCCCCACCGCTGTGACACGCTACCGGCTCCGAAATTACACTGAAAACAAAAGGGCCTTTACATCTTCACATCAAAGTGTTTCCACTGAAAGAGAAATGACAGGTCGTTTAGAGCAATCAGAAACAAAGTGCAAGGTAGCATAACGTGATCACTGCCACAAGATCAATCTTTTCAGATCATTAATGTTTTATATACACATTACATGTCAAAAGTATGTGAATAGCCCTTCTAATTAGTTTGTTTGAGTTTTCCAGACAAACCCACTGCTGATAGGTGCATAAAGCAGACAATGGAGCAGCTTTTCCCTGCATCCGAGATCTGAGAATGGGTTTTAAACCATAACAAAGGATATTCATTTATGGGGTCTCTTTAATATCTCAATAATCTTTCTCCTTGACATGAGACCAAATTGAGACTTATTTGGTCAGTTTCTCCAGACAATCGGACTCAAGAAATCTCATATGCGTCTCAAAGATCTCTTTTTTCTCATCAAATTGTCTCTCTGAATAATTCACTGAACACCGGAGAAACTTATAGCAGAAAATACAGAACCTGTTCGGCATTGACTCTCTTGAATTTGTCAAAAAAGTAAAATCTGAAATTCATGTACTAACTTATGGAATGTACAAATATGCTAACAACAGTCTTAATAAAGCAGGTATTTGTCACAGATTGAGTTCTGTCTGTGTTTCTAGATTAGTTTTCCCTGTGTTCAGTTCAAGTTTCCCTCTGCCTGTATTCCTGTCACCTGTTAATTCATTATCTCGTTAGTCATGTCAGCTGTGTCTTGTTTCTTTGATTAAGTCCCTGTGTATTTAAGCCCTGTGTTTTGTCCTGTTCAGTGGTCTGTTGTGTGATGCTAAGTTGTTCCGTTGGTGGCTATTCCGTTGGTGGCTATTCCGTTGGTGGCTATTCCGTTGGTGGCTATTCCGTTGGTGGCTATTCCGTTGGTGGCTATTCCGTTGGTGGCTATTCCGTTGGTGGCTATTCCGTTGGTGGCTATTCCGTTGGTGGCTATTCCGTTGGTGGTTATTCCGTTGGTGGTTATTCCGTTGGTGGTTATTCCGTTGGTGGTTATTCCGTTGGTGGTTATTCCGTTGGTGGTTATTCCGTTCCTGGGTATTCCGTTCCTGGGTATTCCGTTCCTGGGTATTCCGTTCCTGGGTATTCCGTTCCTGGGTATTCCGTTCCTGGGTATTCTGTTCCTGGGTATTCCGTTCCTGGTTATTCCGTGGTTATTCCGTTCCTGGTTATTCCTGAGTGTTTTGTTTCTTTATGTTCTTGAAAATAAAAACTATTCTGCTGCAATTAGATCCTCACTTTATCTTTGCAACCCAGTTGTGAGTGACAATATTACATGAACATTCTGGGTTTAATGCAAGTTAAGATGTGTGTAGCAACATTAAAGTGTGGCTCTAATGCTGATTACAGAGAAAATAATTTACATTCATCCCTTATTTTTTCACTTACAGTTATACTAACACACCTACATTGAAAGTAAACAGGAGCAGGCAATAAACATTAAAGTACATGCTGTAAAATCACTTACTAATTCAATGTGTTTCCAATCTTTTTTTTTGTTTTAGATATTCCTTTGAGTTTTAGCAGTGGTCATTCAGTTCCCTCATTCACTATCTGACACATGTATGCTCTGTTTTGGTTTTGTTTTCATTCTGTTGCCTCGGTTCCTTTGCCTGTGTTCGCTGACAATGTTTCTTAACTATAGTCACACCTGTTTCATCTCCCTATTATATATACCCTTAGTTTCCTCATTTCCTTTGTCCAATATTGTTTCCCCGTCAATGTTTAGTGGTTGTGTTGTTTACTATAATCTCCAACGATCTCCAGTGATTTTGTTTTGTGAATTAGAATAAAGATTATTCTGTATACTACTTCGTCATGTGCGTCTCTACAACAGCCAAAATGCTACAGAATATCGGACGGTCAAAGCTGGTAAGAGATAATGGACTTAACAGCAGTCCAGCTGCTCTGCATGGAGCAGGGACAGCCATCCCTTGGATACCTCGGAGCGGATACCAAATACCTCGGAGCGGATACAAAGATAGCAAAGCTAACGTAGATGGAGAGCTTAAACGAGCAGCGATGTACGAGCCAGAGCCTGAAAGGAGGACCGAGGCATCCACCGCCGCGGAGCCTGAGCCCAGCAAAATGTCTGACCAGGCGCGTGAGCCAGCTACATCGTCCGTCCCAGTGGGGTTGCTTGCGGAGTTCAAGGGCATCGAGGGAAGCCCTGCTCACACCCCCACTGCTGTGGATGTGTGGTGCCTGGCCTCTGGGAATTTTTTTTTATTTGAAAGGGGATAATTTCCTGTTTCTCCTGCCCCCGCTGGTCCTGTCCAGCACAAAGTCTCCTGTGCCCCTGTTGTTCCTGTCCATCATGAAGTCTCCTGTGCCCCTGCTGGTCCTGTCCAGCACAAAGTCTCCTGTGCCCCTGCTGGTCCTGTCCAGCACAATGTCTCCTCTGTCCCTGCTGGTCCTGTCCAGCACAAAGTCTCCTGTGCCCCTGCTGGTCCTGTCCAGCACAAAGTCTCCTGTGCCCCTGCTGGTCCTGTCCAGCATGAAGTCTCCTGTGCCCCTGCTGGTCCTGTCCTGCACAAAGTCTCCTGTGCCCCTGTTGGTACCGTCCAAGTCAAGTCAAGTCAAGTCACCTTCATTTATAAAGCACTTATAACTGTATGGATTGTTTCAAAGCAGCGTTACAGTGACAATAGAAATTACTGTAACAGATTGTTTAGGCTTTACCACAGCTCTAAGATAAAGTTATCGTCCAGCTAAACTTAGTTTTGATTGATTCACTTCCGTTGTGAAGATCATTAGTTATTAACTTAGGGGCCGCCAACACGACACCGTTCTAACAGAAAAACCCTTAACGCGCTCCGGCCGCCCATCCGCACAAAACAGTACCTGGTGTCTTGAGAACGCACTTTCTGAAAAACTGTTCGAAGGTGCAAACGGTTATCCATTATCTCTGCCCGCCCGCGGCCGCTATTCTGAGAAGAACCATGTCGCCTGAGCGAGAGAGTGAAACACTCTGTCCACACCCGAAAAAAGTAAGCTCGCCAGGATGGGAATTTTTTGGCTTCAAAGAAAACAGCACCTTAGACAGCCCAATCTGCAGGATGTGTCGGGCTATGGTCAGTACCCATCTCCGTGTCCATCACCCTGCGGATTACGCCATTTTACAGAGAGTAAGTTGTGATTTATTTTACTAGTGAATGAATGGGAAATGTGACATTAACCTGTTAACAGCGGGTTTCTGTGTTCATATATTTAAATAAAGGGTGATTATTAAGTACCTCATTTTCTTTACTCGTCTTATTTTTGTATGTTGTATTTCCACGTGATTTAGTTTTTTCAAATCTGCATGACTTTATTGGTGCTGGTGCGTCAATAGGTTTAAGAGTTTAAAATATGGGTAACGTTACGCAAGTTAACAGGTTAAAGTATCAGTGTAGATGTTAATATTAATTTATCATACTGTTGAAGTATTCCCCCCAAGCTCTCTATAGATATCGCGATATATCAATATTGTGAATTCTTTTGGCCACAATAACCATGGTGTGAAAAATCTAACATTGCGACAGCCCTATCGTCAATGTTCCTATATATATATAATGTTTTCGTGCTAACGTTTTGAGAACATTATTAAATACCAGATATCTTTGAATGAATGTTTTATTATTGTTACTGGAATAACTTTTCTTCATAATTTAAAGAGAACCTTGACAGAACGTTAGCCAAAGTTCTGATGGTATTCCCTGTTAGCTGGATTGTCAGTTGAATAAGTTGACTCAGGCCCCAGAGCAAAAGACCAGGCTGAGACTGTGTGACATGAATAACCCTGCAGTTGCAAAGATGCAAAGCAGCCGCTTCTAGTGTATCACCCACTTGGCACCCACTCCATACACTTGGGGCCGCGTATGAATACGGCACAGTGAGCGGGGGATTGAAACAAGAGGATCTGACCTCCACCTGCACTGACATCAGCCGTTACTAGCCAACTGATCCTCGCATCAAAACAAGCCACACGTCCACTGCTTAGTAAGAGGTGCTGCAAAGGTGCATGATGAAACAAGTCTGAGCCGAGGACCGCACAGACAGAAACCTCTCGCTCAACAACACAGATTCAATCTACTGACGGACAACACTTTATCTACACTAACAACTTTTAAACCAATCCTCCAACAAGAGGAGAAACTTGCACTCTGATGTGCTATTTTCTGTAGTGATACCGATGATGTTGTGAATCGAAAGCGTTTTGTCTTTGCACTGAGAACATTGATTTTTCTTTTTTTTTTCTATGAATAAAAGCATTTTGTAAGAATTTTTCTACAATTATTACTTGGTTAAAATTTTTGCCACCCGCACTAAAGTGTTATTTGGCACAGACGTTTCATGGCTCTTTTGCCAGTCTTTTACTAAAAATGTTACTTTCAAAGATTGCACCAGAGTTGTTGTTTGTTTTGTTTAAACTGTATCAGGTGACTGTAGGCATCTTTCTGAGATTTTGGTGTGATTATGAGCGATGTTATCTTGATGGAGGGGGGCCAGTTGATGTGCATCTGCTCCAAGAAACCTTGGAAAAGCTCGGCCTCTGCCCTAAGCCACTTCAAAATGAAATTCCTACCTTCCCTCATCTGACAAACCTGTGTCTGATATAGTCTTCAAAGGAAAAGTGGCAAGCCTCTACCTCCAGGCTGAGGTAATTTGACTAAAGCTTTTGCAAAGAGAGAAGACAAATGTTCTGGGCTTTTTTCCTCTTCAAAGATTAGATACGATGCTGCTTCTTTTACACTGTAATCGCTGTAAATGAGTAATCTCATGAAACATTCAAATGTGTGAAAACCATGCAAACCGACTTGTTGCAGTGTGCGGTGTATGGTCTGAGCACTGACAAGCTGACCTTCCGCTTCTACAACCTCTAAAGCAATGCTGGCATGATCATGTGTTTGTTTTTTTAAACCTGACGCACAGCACGAGGACTCAACTTCTTTGATAGACCCTTGCGAGGCCGGTTCCAAGTGGAACCCATCTCGGAAAACCTCTGTATGACCCTGGCCACTGTACTGTAACTCGGTTTCAGGGTGTAACCAATCTTCTTATAGCCAAGGCCATCTTTGTGGAGACCAACAATTCTAATTCTCAAATCCTTAGAGAGTTCTTTGCCATGAGGTGCCATTTTGAACATCCAGTGGTCAGTATTAGACAATTGTACTCAAAGCACAAATTTGAACTGCTATAATACAAGATACACAAATTTGCATGGTCCTGTCAAGCAGACAAAAACATGAACATGATGAATAGGACATGTGGCTTTGCATGGTTAAACGACGTACAGCTATTATCACTTAGGGTGTACTCACTTTTGTTGCCAGCTATTTTGACAATAATGGCTGTATGTTAAGTTATTTTCAGAGGAAAGTACATACATATTTCTATACAAGCAGCACATAGACTACTCTATATCCAAGTTTAATTTCTACAGTATTGTCCCTAGAGAAGATATACTAAAATGTTTGCTGAAATGTGAGGGTGTACTCATATATATAATGAAATTAAAAATAAAATAAAAATAAGGAAGTCGGCATATCTTTCAAAAATGTTTACAAACATTCTATTAGGATTTCGTTAATTTTGGTAACAATTATGTGTAGTGAAATCTTGTTAATTACTACATAAATAGTGAATTACATACGGAAACAACTGGAAACGTTACTGACAAAAGAACAATTTTTTTTATAAATTAATCAATTAATTCCTGACAAGATTGTTTTGACTGGTGCACTAACAACCATGTTTTCAGAAAACGTAAATGTTTTTTTTTTTTTTACAGCAGTCAGGCTATTCCATCATGATTTCTTGATGAATTTTAATAGAAATGTCCAGTATAATGATTAGGCCTACGATCACTGAAACTTTCGAATAAAAGGATCCTACTTGCATTTCACTTTATCCTTAGATATAGGCTATATATATATGTATATATATGTATATATATATATATATATATATATATATATATATATATATATATATATGTATATATGTGTGTGTGTGTGTGTGTGTGTGTGTGTGTGTGTGTGTGTGTGTGTGTGTGTGTGTGTGTGTGTGTGTGTGTGTGTGTCTTTCTGTCTGTGTGTATATATATATATATATGTTTTTTAATTATTTTTTTAGACCCCATTATGATTGAATCGAATTATGACGGAAATCCTTAACAGTATTTTTGACACGTGTTTATTTGCGCGCGAGCTGTAAGTGGCATCAGAGGATCTAGTCAAGTTAAGCCTTAAAGCAGAAAAGCATTTAACAAAAGGGTGAAAGCTAGATGATCGGACAATGGTGCTTATTGAAAGTTCAAAGGGCTTCCGTTGGAGTGCTGGAATATACAGGCAGTAAATGAGTGATCAGAGCCTGACAGGCGTCTGTATTCAGTCTGCTGATGGAGACACGCCGTCTCACCTTTGATTTGCGCTCGCGCCGCGTCGCCAGATCCACGCAAGTGTCACTCCCATTGAGTCTCAGCGGTGCGCGTGCGTCACACAGTCTAGCCGCTATTGTGCGGGTCAGACGGGCTGGTGCTGCAGAGGCAACTGAAGGATGACTTTTTTTTCTTCTTCTTTTTTTATTATACTTTCATTTCCATTATTATGCTTCAACAACACAAACAAACAAGATACATTACCATATCTCTGATTATAACCGCAAATGTTCAGCCTTAGGTTGAGCATAGCTAGTAGGCCTACCAAAACAGAAAAATCACAATAAAACAAACAAATATTTAAATAAAAATAAATCACCTACAAAATGAAATAAAATGAAAAATAAATCAAAAGGGGCTTTTTAAATACATTTTTACTTATCCAAAAGGAATCGACTGGCAACATGCTGATATTGTTATTAGTTATAAAATCAGGTCGTCATGTTAACAGTTTCGTTTAGGTATGATCTTTGCAGTGTCGTCAACTAATCACATTTCCATCTTACCTTTCTGCAGTGCAGGCCTTTGTCTAATCATATAAACTGCATATTGATTATTATTATTAATAATACAATTTTGTTTGTATGCAAACCTTGTCTTCTCTTAGTCTAGACTAAAATGTCTTCCACTTCCTGATTGACAGCTCAAATCCCATTGAACCCTTTGATTCCCTCTTCAGTGCTGATGAAGCCAGTCAACTTGTTGTCGAACAATGTCACACAAATGCTCGTCCGGATTACATTTCACCCCAAGATGAAAGGTGAAAATGAATAACTTTTTGCACTGAAGCATTATTTTCATGAGAAGTGATCATTCTGATCAGTTAATCATTACTGTAACAGTAATTACTGTAAAAATAATAATTTACTTGGTAACATTTTATTTTTTAGTTGACATACTTACATTACTACATTTACTTACTATAGTAATAACAGTACATAAATTATGCATAATTACAAGTAACTAACCCTAAACCAAGCCCTAAACGTAACTCTATAGTTGCAGTTAATTAATATTACTCAGTACTTATCTGAGGAAGTACAATGTTACTATACATCCCCATAAAATAAAGTGTAACCATCTTTTTTCCTCAATTAAAATAAGTGTGGCATAAAATGTGCTTAATTGTCATTAACAGGGTTCTTAAAATGTTCTTGACACATTTTTTGAGTATTCAGATGGATATATTTGTTTCTTGATTCAAAATAATTAACACAAATTAATATTACTATAATGAAACTTTATAGAACTCTCTCATGGCATGTTTGATGAAACAGATAATTGTTTACACACACACACACACACACATTTTTCACACACACACACACACACACACACACACACACACACACACACACACACACACACACACACACACACACACACACACACACACACACACACACACACACACACACACACACACACACTAGGCTATCCATAACAAATGACATGTATAATATGCAATAAATTATTACTTTTCCACTAAAGTTTACTAAAAAGAGGAATAAAAAATAATTTTTTGGAAATTGATCTTGATGCCTTAATTCAAAAAATGTGGAGAACTCCAACCTTTCAGGACACCAATTTTCTTTGTGAATGAATAATATATAATTAAATAAATGTTCCTTAAAATACAGATTGCATAAGTCAGGACACCCCTATGTTAAATTCCCATAGAGGCAGGCAGATTTTTATTTTTAAAGGCCAGTTATTTCATGGATCCAGGATACTATGGATCCTGATACAGTTCCCTTGGCCTTTGGAATTAAAAAAGCCCAATATCATCACATTTCCTTCACTATACCTAGAGATTGGCATGGTTTTATTTTAGTTAGGCTAATAGCTGGTTTGATTTGCATTGAGAGATGATCTTATGAAAAGTACCCCATGCCAACTCTAGGTATAGTGAAGGTTGGATTTTTCTTCATTTTTTAAATTAAGGCATTAAAATCAATTTCCAAAAGATGATTTATAATTCCTCTTTTTAGTCAACTTTAGCATGGGTGTGTTCACTTATGTTAGGCACTGTATAAACCGTTTGTGATTATAAGCGTAATTAAACCATGCAAATGTTAGGTTTGAAATGCTAAAATGCAAGCAATGCCGTTTCAGCATTAGACAGTTCATGAGTTCACACAATATGTTTGAAGATGACTGGCATAGATACACAAGGTTTTAAAACGGCATTTGTTATAATATATATATGGCTGCCTTCCAGTGTGTGTGAGAATTCAATATCATCCTTTAGTTCTTGAACCTTTGAAACAGAACAGCAGACTACTTTTTGATTAATCTCACATTGTTGTTGGAATGTTTCACAATTTATTTAACAACAAAGTTATTTTGGGAACATGTAAATCACATGCTGATGCAAAACATTAACTCACATCAATACATATCTGATTCCTTTTACTGATATAGAAGAAAATCAGTTTTCCTAGGATTTCACACAGTGCTCTATTTTAAGTACACAAACGATGCGTTCTGATCAAATAGGGGGTTTTTGTTGGCTACACATTTCCATTTTCGTGAATGTATATTGTATTAAAGAAATAAATACTAGCAGTAAATAAACTTTTAGTGGCTTCTAATTCTTCTAGCACATAGAAAAACCCTTATACAGTCTGATATACATTATGGAAAGCTGTACAGCTGAATTATAATTAAAATAAGGACACTTTTTTACTTAGGTTGATATAAATATATATTTATATATACTATTTGTCAAAATATATGATCGATCAGACAAAGAATGAGACAAACAGACATCTCAACACAGAAGTTATAAATAAGTGTCCACATACGAGTGTAAATGTGTCCCGTGTCTCAGCGGCATCCGCATCCCTCGACCACCATCTCCTGATAGTTCTTAAGCACCACTCGGTCCGTCTCATCCAGGTACAGCATTGAAATCGCACTGAGCTCGGTGGGAACACAGCAGGCTTTGGGAATGTTGGTGTTTACCGAGTTAACCAGCGTCTGTACGATAGCGTGATTGGTGGAGTTCAGGTGATCGGCCAAGGGAAACGGACACTCGCCGTGACAGTAGTACGCCTGGTATCCTGGTGGAGCCACGATCCAGTCGTTCCAGCCCACATCGCTAAAGTCCACGTAAAGCGCGTGTCTCCGACAGTTGCGGTTGCGCTTTCGGCCTCTTTGCTTGGGGCTTCGCTTTGCTCGCCGCGTTAGCGGATGACTTTTTCCATCGTGCCCGAACGTGACTAGCAGTGGGCGGAGCTGGTCCCAGTCTTCATCCGGTATGGGATGCAGGGAACGGCTCACGCGTACGTGGCGTCCCTGATGACGCCGGCTCGGGTTCAGGTGCACGACCTCCACGGCGAGCCCGTGGTTTGAGTGTTTATCACGGGTCCAGCGCAGCACGGCGGGACTCACGTCGAAACTCTCCCACCGGGACGTGTTGTAGCGCACTAGCCGCGTGTCCAGGAGCTGCGTGATGAGTGTCCCGGCCCGCGGAGGCTTCAGCACCTCGTATATGTTTATCCGCTGGAGACCCCCGTCTCCCGTGTGTGCAGGATCTGAGCTTGCATCATCTATTTGTTGCCTGTAGATACGAAGCTCTGCGGTGGAAATGAGTTCCTCCTCTGGGATGCTGCTGAGATTGAAGATGAAGCGAAGCGGAGTCTCCTGAGACCCGTCTGACTGCAACTCTTCCATGTGCTCTAGAGGAGAGACACCAGAGAACAGGTCAAGATCAAACGCAAATGACCCTAGAAACCCTATTAAATCCACTGCATCGTGTTTCATTTGCACATTTCAAAGGCCTCGAAATGATCAAAACTTAGAGAAAAACTAAGGTTTACTTGATTATCCAGACATCATTTTTTAGAAAAAATTCTGATTGATAGTTTAGACTCTTTTATCAAGTAAAAGTCTTTTATTATAATAGTACAAATGTCCTACTTCAGCTCGAGCTTCACGTGTCTTTCTGTGTCAAATCTGACCTGATTTATCAGGGAAACGCAATAATAACTTTGATATTGTTAGTAATATTTCACTGAAGCAGCTTCAGTATACTGATTGTCATACATAATTTATAGAAAAATCATGCGTATCAAATATGATCAACAGGCTTTTGTCTGCTTTCTGTCAATCATCATTGTATTGCATTGCATTATATGTTTTAAAACATTTTGATAAAAAAACTAAGCATTTAAATGTCAGCTTACTAAGAGAAAGACATCAGTGTTTCTTTATTGAATAGACGGCTAGAAACTCTGGAGTCTCCACTGAAAACATCATTCAGAGGAAGAAGAAACTGGCAAGAGACTCACAGAACATAAAATAAAGGAAGCAGGAATTTCAGATTTAATAATAATATAGAAATTAAAAACGTAATATTGTTGTCAAGTTTGTCTTGTTGCTAGGCCAACCTATTTATTTCTTCTCAGCAGAAGCTTTCAAGATTGTTCTTAAATATTTAAATAATTTAATATTCAAATATTCACTTAATTGGTATTGGTCTGTATGATAATGACAGACGTACTCTTTATTATCCCATCCATCAGGGGTGTACAATCCTGTTCCCGGAGATCTGCCTTCCTGCAAAGTTCAGACCAACCTTGCTCCGACAAACTAATTTTCCATTTTCCCTGAGGATCCTAATTAGCTGGTTCAGGTGTGTTTGATCAGGGCTGGAACTGAACTTTGAAGGAAGGCAGATCTCCAGGAACAGGATTTGAAATGCCTTCACGCTGTCAGTCCAAATCCGATTATTTGTGTGTCCGATTGGAATCTGATCTAAATTATTGCCGGTCCACACTGTGTATCGCAACTGTTCGGATCTGATTTGCGTGTCCCGTGGCGCTCGTTCGTTTACTGGAATATCTGCATTGGTTTCTAGGCATACGCCAAAAACAACATCAACAGCAGCAACATGGAGGGGTTTGCAATACAGATGCTGTCTTATTTACAACATGACAATGTGTATCGACTTTCAGCATGTTTCCTATAAAAACGTCTGACATGTTTACGTTTTATGTGGTGTGAGAAAGTCGCATAAACCAAGGGTAATCCAATCAGAGTGGTCGGACTGAAATTGATATCCAGAAATGCGATTTGAATAGGATTTCAAACCCCTTATGAATGTAGCTCGAAACAGATTCGTAAAATCGCATTTCATGTGAGTTTTTGCTGTTCACACTTGCACATGATCGTATTTCAATCCGGATTTGGACTGACAGTCTGAACGAGGCTTAATTGTCATCCAGCTATATTTTAAATAATTTTCTTCAATAGTAATCAACAGACATTCAAAATAACACTTCCGCATAGAAAAAATAAATCAAACAAACACCTTTGTTTAAATAGTATTTTCAATTGACAGTGTTGTTGAAGTGCAGTACTGACAGCAGCAATTATTAATTTTTAACTTTTTTAATGTTTTTTTTTTTGCACAACAGAAAAAAATGGTGCATATTTTAAAAAGGCATAATAAACTTTAAGGTCTTTTGAAGTTCACCTTATTTATAGTAAATAAACTAAATAAACAATTGACTAACACAATCTATATATCTTGAACTATATCAAGTAATTTTGGTTGGTGTCTAAGGATAGTATATTTATTAAGTATGGTCTTCATGATAAATATTATTATTTGTTACTTTGTATGAATGTTTTGTCTTTGGGAAAATAAATATTGGGATTGATATTTAATCAAATAAATGTAAGGTTTAATCTGTAAATATATAATAAAAAAAAACTTTAGAACATTTAGATTTAGTGAGTAACAATTTCAAGTTGGTCCAAAGTATAATTTTTTTAAGTGCCAGAATGTGTTTGAAACTTTCACTGTTGAACACACTCCTTTATTTCAGTGTCTCTTCTCTGCATTTTTAATGAACTCTGATTCATTTACACTGAAAAAAAGGTAAATCATCATCTAAATTAACTGGTTTTATTCAAGAAAAAAAATATGATTTAACATCACTGAATCAACCTTTATACATCAATTTATACCAGCAAAAATAATTTTTATGGGTTAAATCAGGAATACAATTGACTTAAGGTAACAGCTGCAGGTTACCACATTTACAGTGAAAGTAAGAAGGTTATAAAAAAACAAAAAATAACAAGAATAGACTGTTTAAGCATGCCGATGGCCTTCTGTCACCCTGAATTTGAACGTTTTTATTCTAGGAATCCTGTCTGCCTAACAGACCACATGGTTGGCAACATGAGTTTATTTAGAAATCTGTAGAGTATACCATTAAAAATAATTACATGTTGAGGAAAATCCCTCAACAGGATCCACATGAAAAAGTATAAACTTTTTAAAATTCTTTTTAAATGCTGGGTTGAGTTTAACCTATCCCAACGTTCTCAGAACTTAGTTATGAACAAACGTTCGTCCAGTAACATTAATAGAATGTTCGTTCAAAGTTATCTAGTTTATAATAATACTATCAAAATATAGGCACAAAAATGTTTACACATCTGAATGTTTTAGTTAGATGTTTTTAAATGTATCGGAGTATTCAGAGAGCATTCAAAACCAACGTTCCCATGATGTTTGCAAAATGATAAAACGCAAAGTCCTCTCAATGTTCAAGTAACATTTAAAAAACTGAAACTTTTTGAAAGTTCAAAACTGAATGGAAACATTAGCAAAGCGTTTTTAGAACATATTTTTGTCGGCTGGGCAAGTACAATACATACAATACAATATACTTTATTGTCCCCTTATGGGAATTTGTCTTGGGCTCAGTGTATGCTGCATTTCCAAATTACAGACTAAATAAATAAATCAATCACATGTATCTCCCCTAAACAATCCATACAGTGGAGCAGAACATGTAGACGGGTGTTTCATTGCACAGCTAAAAAGGACACTGTTATTTCACATAAACCATAAGACCAGCAATAAATTGCCAACATCTCTGTTGTTTTACCTTCATGATGGAATCCTCTCACAGTGTTTGCCCGACTGGTGGACCGTTCGGGATAATGAAAGCTGAGGTCGTGGGCTCCAGCCTCGTCCGCCTCCCCCGACTGCAGTCGATACAGGTCCAGCAGGTACTGGGGCACGACAGTCGAGGTGCTGGGTCGCGGTCTCCTCTGAAGCCCAAACATGTGCAGGAGCGTGGCTTCAAAGTCCTGCAGCAGTTCATGACTCTGACCCAGGTGATGAGCCGACACTTTCTTCTTCCCTTCCTCAGGTATTAGACTAGCATAGCTGCTCTCTCCCAGTAGGACTTGGCATAATAAAATAACCATCAGCATTCGATTACCAGGAATCATGATGTCTCTGGTGGGCAGTTGAACAAGGAAACAGAAAAGCAAGACTTCAGTGAAAGATGTTTGCCTCTTCTTTGTCACATTCAATGATGAAACAGCATAACAAAAACACAAAATCATTTAGCTCAGAAACATGCTTTATGCAAGTATTCAAAGGCTGAGTTGCGAGTCTCGATGAACACGCTTAGTGTGACCTCCATACTCAAGTTTCAAAGTTTCCTTCAAATAACTACGTGTTTTTTTATTCAAGTAGCTTGTTATGAATATTTTGACTTAATTTACCGTTGTTCAAACGATTTCCCCACATAGTGACTTACATGGTTACGTACGATATGAAACTTTTTTGACCACAAATTCTTGCAAATGTGACAGCATCTTTCCACTCACTTTAACTAACTTACTGAGCAATATTAATTTCAAACTGTTGCTCCACCATGACACTAGTTGAACTAAACAAAATCATGATATTCTGAAATGCACATTTCAGAATGCAACAAAATTACATTGAAAAAACTTTGGTGTTAGATTTACTTGAAAAAACACAGAAGTTACTAGTAAATTTCACAAGTAATTACAATGAATTGTCAAATAACACATTGAATTAAATGTACAATTTGAGTCTAGAAAGACTTAAATAGTATTTTCGTAAAACTACTCCAATAAAAGTACTAAAAAGTACTCCAATAGTCTTTTGATTCATGTACTTTGGATGTTTTGGACCTTATTCATATCTTGTTTATAATTTAATAGTTTACAACTATATCATGAAATGAGCTGAGAAATTTAAGGGATCATTTAACAAACAATGAAATATAATTCTGACATCATTTACTCACCCTCATGTTATCATTTCTTCAGCGAAAACATATTCAAGGTGATTCAAACAACTTTGGACCCCATTAAGGTTCCAAAAAGGAGTTTTCGCAGCAAAGCCATATAAGAACCATTTTTGATTCCCCAAAGAACCATTTTTTCTTAGTCTGAATTTTTTTTAAATATTCTAAATAACCTTTTTCCAATAAAGTAGAAAAACTGTAAAAGGTTCTTCATGGAACCATCGATGCCAAAAAAAAAAAAAATTTTAAGAGTTTATGGACAAAAAAAAAACACAAAAGTCAAACAAGTTTGGAATGATGTGAGGGTGAGTAAATGATGTCAGAATATTATTTTTTTGTGTGAACTATCCCTTTAAGGGTCAAACCAAACAGCAGTTTGGTAATCACAACTGATGTCAAACAAAGATGGCAGCCTACAATTTTCAAGTGCACAAACCGCAAGATAAAACAGCTTAAAGCAAAACTCCTGATTGACCACTGTTTTTTGTAAAGAATGACTAAGCCTTTTAATTTGCAGCAAAAATGTAACAACCCCGTCACACAATCAAGACTGGATAGGCGTGGTCCACTTACCGACAGAAAATAAAGCATGGGAAAACAGTCCATGTTTGTTGAGAGGTGATACAGGAAGAGTTCCTCAAGCGAATGTTACGTCGTCCTGCAAGGCTGTTTAAGAACTGTGGTGAGATCCTTTTCCTGAAAGACAAGGGTATTTTTGTAAATAGGGTAAACATTTCAGAATAAGCATGGCATGATTCCAAGGCAAGAGTAGGCTATATTTTCACTAAGAGCAAAATGCAAGTTTAGGCTAGACACCTTTAAGTAACTAAAATGCTGCCTGTGCAACACGTTATCTTCGCTCATTTACAAGATTACCAGGTGTGAACACCTGAAAGGACGGCAATTCCAATTTACATACAAATAGAGGTTCGTCTGTCAACAAAGGGATCTCAGAACTGCCTCTTTTATTGATGGTCTTCTTACAAGTCCCTCTTAAAGAGTCTTTAAAAATCCCCCAACACAGACTGGGCATGCAAGCGGCACCGTCCTGGTTTGTTAACCCGTAACATCCAAATACGTGCCAAAAGCAGAGTGTGGAGTACAGAGTAAAAGCACTAATAACAATCACAAGTGCTTGGGAAAGGTCTCAGAAAACAACGTCATCACTGAAACCTTACCACAGCTGAACTCAATAGTTTTATTTGGTCATTTCTTGGACTTAGTTCTACTGGACCAAGTCCAACCATTACAGCAGGAATGATGCATTTTAACAAGAACACCGTGTGTGTGTGTGTGTGTGTGTGTGTGTGTGTGTGTGTGTGTGTGTGTGTGTGTGTGTGTGTGTGGCCACGAGTGTTATTTCTTTCTCTCCGTCTTCATGATCAAGCAGCAGTTGTGATACTAGTGCTTGTCATTTGAGTGATAGAGTGATAGACCTTTAAAAAGATTCATAATGTCTGCAGTTTTAACAACAATGCTATTCGAACAGTTCATTATGTCGAGAGCAAACCATAAAAATGAGCGTAACTAAAAGACTTTGATCAGCCATGCCAGAAAACATGTAACAAAGCACAAACAATTGGTTTCTTCAGACCACCTACTCTTGTTTAAACGCCTACAGATACTGCCCTAAATATTTACAGAATTCCTTTTTGATGTGTTTGAAGATGGAGAGCAATGCATGTGCTTTTGCACAGTGTGGGTTTATAGACCTTTAATTTGGCAGAGTCGTGTAAAGCTCACAGTACTCGACTTTGCTCTACCCTAACCCTGCTTAATGAGATTAGGTTATGCACATGGCTCTTCAGATGTGTGGGACAGGGTATGGGGGAGTAACAGACAATATTGAGCAGCCAATGTTAGGTTTTAACCTCTGACAAGTTTTATTAAGAAATCAAATCTTGGAAGCCTGAGTAGCATCATGTTCATTTAGAAAACAAGACAGCTTAATTGCAGCTAATGCAAAGTAGCGTATAGCCTTCTGTGCTATCAAAGTTCATAGGGCATGCACATACATAATCTTACTGTTTGATCCTAAACTAATTTTTATGAAAACAAAATGAATGATGATATTAAAGTTAAGAAAACAACTAATCTAATTGTGTTGTTGCCTCTCCCACATTAAAATAAACTAAAAATTACAATGTACACATCTGTTCACCAATAACAAGGATTTTAATGGATTTGCAATATAAGCAGCATAATAACAAAGTATGCAAGTGCAGTATTATAGTACTAGCACATTGAAAAAGAAGCCCTTTCTTGGCCTAAAAAAGTTCAAGAACCTTGCTCTGTCTGGACGACAACATCTGTTGATCTGTAATCAGTAGTGGACTGTCTCTTGCAACAGTTTACTTTTAATGTCAAGTATTTGGTATGGAAAGGTATTTAGAGTATCTTATTTTTTCTTTTGCTTTCCACTTCCTTGAACTAAAGACAAAGATCCCTGCGAAATGGCTCATGGTTGTTGTGTCTCTTTATGTCATAATGTACCTCATAAAACCTTTCAGACGTGTTCTTATGCTTGACTGAGTGCCACCACTCTTCACTACAACTCATTTAAAACAAAGTACAAGTCTTCAAAACATTTGTGGAGGTCGAATTTACTAGTGCATTCTTACACTGGAGACTGTTTTCACTTAACTTTTAAAATTAAGAATACAACTATTTTCTTTAATACTAACTTGAGATCAAAAACAACAACATAAATACTGCATAAGCCTTGAGTTAGGGTTGTGTTTGAATTGGATTCTTCACTGAAACCAGTGTCACAGTGATTTGGAAAATTTAGATTCTAGAATTTTTTTTGTAGATTCCAGAAGTAATCTTGATGTGTTGCTGCTTTCCCAGCTATCAGAGCTTTGGCTAACATTCTGGCAAGGTTCACTCAATGTTATGAACAGACATTCTTCCAGTAGTGTTCAAACTTATCTGGTCTTTAATAATGTTCTCAATGCATTAGCACAAAAATATTATTTTATACATTGTTTATACGTTTTTTTCTAAAAACCTTTTAGTTGGATGTGCAATGTAACATTTTATACATAAATGTCACTACTTATTTTTTTTAGAATGTTCAGAGAACATTCCAAAGTAACGTTCCAATAATGCTTGCAAAATTCTAAAATGGAATTTTCCCTTAACATTCGTATAACAAAGAAAAAAACATTAGACGTTTTCATAATGGGAACATTAGCAAACCGTTACATTTTTGTTAGCTACGACCAACTGTTAGGAGCTGACAACATAGGCCTACAGCAATTAAAATTGTAGTAACATGGTATTAGCCACCACCGTACAACATAAATTAAACATAACATATATTTTCTATTTGAATTAGGCTAAATGCCATATTCCAACCATCCAGCCCAGTGAGTGTGCGGTCAGGTGTTTGCACGGGTTGGTGGTAAACTTGCAAAAACATTTACCATAAATACACCAGAGTGACTGAGCAACATATTGACATATTTAATGCTGTGTAACATTCCCAAATACACCTATTACAATTCGGTATCGTGTACGCGGCAATCCAGAAAGGATTTCCATATAGCTACACACAAAATGTCCAAAAAGCGTATTGAATGTGTAATTGGGTTCTAAATAACCACGTATACCTCAGATAAAGTCATAAATCACTTCTTATTTTGACCATATCTTAATGAATGCTGACTTAATACGACATGCCAACTTACCATTGGTAGAGATGCGCACGTTATTCCTGAAGAGAAGACGTAAAACGGAGTTCGCCTCACATAACAAATGTCCAAGGCTGAAGGGAATGTTTAGGTCATTAGTTCCGCGTCATGTAGAAGAAGCCAGCTGAAGAAGTCCAGAGGATCTGTAGCTCCAGGAATATGCGAGAACGGAGAACATCACCGACTGATCCCGCATCCAGTTCTCCTGGCAGTTTTTATGTGACCGCCCAATGAAGTTCCTTTTCCTCCTCCCCTACTCTCTCAACCCACCGCACTTCACCCAACACCTCAGATAAGCCCCAGAGAACGCAAACACACGAGATCTATTTCCTTCTGTAAGTTACATTCACTGTGGATAATACTGCTATATCTGCTGGAGTATAACAAGCGCGTGCAATCTATTCATTTTCTTTTCCCGAGATGTCACCGCATGGGTTCACCACACTTGCATTGAGACTGAAAGAGCGTGTATGTTTATATTCCCGGGACCCAGGAATAGACTTTTGTCCACTGTAGTGAACATTATATTTTAGTAGCCTAAATTTCTCTGACAGCATAGGCTACATGTCACAGTTTTAAAAGAGCACATTCAGGGCTTTCCAGAGATACCAAATGTTTGGAGGTTTCAACATGAAAACTGGAAAACATTTCAATACCTGACATTAATATAGTGATTACAATTAGCACTCTTATGGAAATATGATAATATTTTATAATTATAATTTATATCTGAATAATCTTATTTTTTTGTCATAAATCAACTTATCAGGGAAATGTTATGGGATTTCTAATCAAAATATGACTTTCTGTTACAAAACACGGCATTGATTTCATACATGTCCACTGTAGAGACACCAGGACTTACAGCATGTTTATCAGGCATTTTCGGATACACAACAAATGAAATTATATACAAAATTCCTATGAAATATTATTATGAAAATTTCACCAATTATTACTCCAATTATTACACTTCTTATTTCATTAAATGTTGCCCCAAGAACACATTAATGTGCAATTAGATACGATATGTATAGCTACATTATTTTGAATGGCACAACACATTTATGGCCCACATTAATTAAAATGGTATATCAATTCAATACGTTATATTTTTCACAACATAGTTGAGAATCATCTTTATACAAAGTTTGGTTAAAAAAAATCCTAAAACCTAAAAATTTATTGGTGAATGAAAAAAAATCCCATTGTTTGTTCCTATACATGTAATTACATGTCGTTTTATTTTTTAAACAACTGAGTAATGGTGTCAACAACTGGACATAGCATAACATATGAATTAAATATAATAAAACATTTTTTTTTATTTCGATTACTTTCTTATGCTCTATACAACGCAATGACATGAAACAAAATACTAAATTCAAAAAACTTTTTTTCTCTGGGTAATAGCCGGATATACATTGTTGTTCAAAAGTTCTAAGATCAGTTTGTTGGCTTAATACATGTTTTTATATAGGGCGAAAAATAAAAAATGTGTTAATGGAAAACAGGATTTCTTTGTCTACTCCCCTTACAAACTGAAAATTAAAAGGATGTTGATTGAGATAAAGTAATAATATTGAAAATGTTCAAACCTAATAGCATGTTTACACCATTCCAGCGATAAGCATAATCTGAAATGTGATCACTGTCATTTAACCTTTATAGTTGCAGTGAGACCAGTAAATGTTTCCTTATAATGTCTCCGTTTGACCTCCTGCCCTTATGATATTTCATTAACCCCCGCTGTGTGAAGAAGCACTCGCAGACACCCTCATTACCATATTATTTACCTGTCTGGCTCTAGTGCTAGTCACAAAGCAATAAAGTGCCACCGTCCCTCCCTCAAACCCACCTTCTGATTCTTAAGTGAAGGAAATGTCATCTTATACTCTTTTGGATGTTATTCTTTGCTAGTAATTCAAAACGGAACCTGTTTACTTTCTTAATACACATTCCTGGTCTTATCTCTACAAGATTCGTCTGAGCTTGTAATCTTTATTCAGAAACTCTAAAATCACTTCCATTTTTAGTGGACATCCCTAAGCTCTCTCTCTCTCTCTCTCTCTCTCTCTCTCTCTCTCTCTCTCTCTCTCTCTCTGTCTTTTAACGCATTTGTCCATTTTGTCACAGAAAGGCACTTTTGATGACCAAATCAATCCAAACTTATCCCACTATTTTTATTTGTCTGTATCAAATATCCTGTTTGCCATCTAGACACAAATAAAACGGGTTAGGCATTCTATTCCATGTTTACTTTTATTTTTTACTTTTTTTTTGTACAATTATACAAATATTCTCCCCTTAAACAAACACTATTTCTCGTTGTAAGCCGCACTTTGACAACAGTTGGTGTTTTACAGTCAGATGTTGATTTAAATCAATATTCCAGGTTCGATACAAGCTCAATTTAATTGACAGCACTTGTGGCAAAATGTTGATACCACAGTAATTCAGTCCAACTTGTCTCTCTTTCTCTTTACTTTTCACTCCAAGAGAAATCTGTAAAAATAATACTGTAATTATCAGTTTGTAGTTGTAAATGAAGAGATGTCTAATCGATCAAAAGTTCAGTATGGCGTACCACAAAGCTCAGTACTAGGACCGTTGCTGTTCACTCTGTACATGCTACCCAGGAAGCATGGCATTCAGTTATGCTGATGATCCTCAGCTCTATATTTCTTCACGCCCTGACAAAACCTACAAATTCAGAAAATTAACGGAATGCATAGCTGAAATAAAAAACTGGATGACTAGTAATTTCCTTCTACTTAATTCTGAAAAAAAAAAAACAGAGATTCTAATTATTGGACAAAAAAACTTCCTCACGTAATAACCTAGAATACTGTTTAACACTTGATGGCTGCTCTGTCAAGTCCTCGTTGTCGGTTAGGAACCTGGGTCTGCTCTTTGATACCAATCTTTCATTTGAAAGTCACGTGTCTAGTATCTGTAAAACCGCATTTTTCCATCTTAAAGGGGACATATCATGCTTTTAAATCATTCCTTTTTACATATAAATCATACATTTGTGGTCTTTATAAAGCGGAACTGCAATTCTTGGGTCTGAATTCCTCATTATTATAGCTCCACAGGCCCCTTTTCTGATGTGCGTCTGAGAGCAACTCGTTTTGGTGCGGTCTCTTTAAATGCAAATGAGACACTTCATACCCCGCCCCCTCTCCAGGTTGCAGAGGTGAGACTCGTTTCAACTCCACCCTGTTCGGCCATTTTTGTAGTTTGATAGCAGTGATACGATTATCTAGCGGCACAGAAACTTTTTATTCACACGTTAAAAATATCAACAACGGAAGACTTGTCCATCAAGCCTTACATGTTCGAGGCAGAGCCGGACCCGGAGCGAGATGAAAATGAAGACGAAAACCTGCAGAACAACGTCTTCATATGTATGTATGGCAATGGTATGTTACCGTATTTACAGTAACTTCTCCATCCATGCCCACTACTACAATACTGCATGTTTTACAATGACTATTTAACACTCACAAAACAAAATATAAGTTATATTATAAACAATTAAAGAAAAGCACGTTTATAAAACGTAAAAACGTTATTTACAGCTTACCAAAGTGCTCTGTTCGTCGTCTCCAAAGATAGAAGGAATTGACCCCTCAATCAGACTAAGTCTAAGGCAAATCCTTTTTTATACTGATGGAGGTTGTCTGAAGTAGTTATCCTTGAAGTGCTTCGTGCACACAACAATGACTGTACCCACAGATGTGGGTACATTTCCATGAAAAATACTTATTTAATAATGTTAAAAATACTTCGAAGAGGTTCTGATGCTGGGAGACGGTGTAATGAAGCGTGTGGGTTACTACATCCAACAACCGAACATTTTGACTTACCCTCTCGTAACTTCTGCATCCTTGAGCTTGAACTACAAAATCGCAGCGAGAAATAAAATTGGCGGATTGCTCGAAGTGTTGGGCCGGCCGGGAATCGATGTTCTTATTTGGCAGTTCCGCTGCAAATACTGACGTAATTGTTCAAAAAACATCATAGAGAACAGAAAAATCGGAACAGGTTGCAAAATATGACCAAAACAGAATATAAAGATAATCATGAAGCACCTGAAGAGACTAATTTCAACTTTTCTGTACTTATGAACACTCCAAATATACAACAAAATGCATTTACGGGCTAAAAAAGTGGATTTAGCATGATATGTACCATTTAAAAATATATCTAAATTACATCATATGCTCTCAATGACAAATGCGGAACAGTTAGTTCATGCACTCATGACATCAAGGCTAGATGATTGTAATGCTATTATGGGTGGTTGCCCTGCACGCTTAACAAACAACTACAGCCTGGTCCAAAACGCAGAAGCTAGAGTTTTTACCAGAACCAGGAAGTATGACCATATTAGCCTGGTTCTGTCAACACTGCATTGGCTTCCTATTAAACATCTATACATTTTAAAATATTGCTGATTACTTACAAAGCACTAAATGGTTTAGCTCTATAGTACTTGAGCAAGCTCTGAATGCATTATAGTCCGTTACATCTATTGCGATCTCAAAATTCTGTCCAGTTTATAATACCTAGAATATCAAAATTGACCGCTGGTGGTAGATCCTTTTCCTATTTAGCAACAAAACTTTGGAACATTCTTCCTAACATTGTCTCCTTCCCTTTACCTCTGTACAGATAAAACTTTGTCGGGATATTTCCGGTTCACGAGGCTATGCGTAATCGATTTTAAAAAATTCCGTATTATAAATTTTTCAAGGCTTGTAGGCTTGGAGCCTATTTCATGATTTGCGTTATTGAGCCACCAGGCATTGTTTTGTGCAAATGAGCGGCCGGATCGCATTAAGGGTTTTCTGTTAGAACAGTGTCGTGTTAGCGGCCCCTAAGTTAATAATTAATGATCGTTGCGAAGGAAGTGAATCAATCAAAACTAACTTTAGCTTGACAATAACTTTATTCTAGAGCTGCTGTAAAGCCCTAACTATCTCTGTTACTTTAATTTCCTATTATCACTGTAAAGCTACTTTGAAACAATCTATATTGTTAAAAGCGCTATATAAATGAAGGTGACTTGACTTGACTTAATATGAAGGATTTTTCCATATTAATTGTACACGGGTGTTTTATCCGTATTTTGAATTATGCATTGCATTGCGATGTTTTAGAGTTAATATTCGTAAACTAGTCCTGGCAGAAAATTACCATTACCTTATCAAATTTTCTAGCGGTTTATTTTTTCTTACAGCATAAGTTACAGTGAGGCAATTACATCAGAAGTGACAGATGTCACAGGCAGCTACACAATGTAGTGATTTAAATAAAACTACATCTGTATTGCAAACCCCTCCATGTAGTGGTTGTTGTTGTTTTTGTCGTATTCCTACCAACACAACGTCATTGCCATAGAAACCTATTCTGGAAAATGAAAGAGCGGCATGGACACACAAAACGGATATGTACAGTTGCGATACATAATGTGGACAGCCAATCATTTTATATCAGATTCCAATCGGATACACAAATAATCAGATTTGGACTGACAGTCTGAACGTAGCCAAGTCCTCCATAAACTGGCCGCATTCACTTCCATTCTAGATTTGTCTCATTACACAGACTTTTGCTTTTTTGAAGTAAAGAAGGACGAGATGAAATTCTAGTGTGTTCATGTGAATGAACATAATACCACAAATGCTGTCAACTAAGCTTAAATATTAATGAAACCAGAATGTTCCTCTAATATCAGTTTGAAAGAAAAGATGCACAAAAAGCATTGGGAAGGCTTTCAGCACTCGGTAGTGTGTGTTTATGTGTTTGTTAGTGTGTAACTGAGGTATGCGAAATGCTGT
Source organism: Siphateles boraxobius (assembly GCF_051911475.1). Taxonomy (NCBI): domain Eukaryota; kingdom Metazoa; phylum Chordata; class Actinopteri; order Cypriniformes; family Leuciscidae; genus Siphateles; species Siphateles boraxobius. The sequence continues at coordinate 7,676,277 of NW_027508833.1, read as the reverse complement.
GAGAATTGGATGTGAAGATTTAGTTGTAATGGTACTGCGGTCAGCAGAACAGGGCTGGTTAATGACACTCACCTATAACAGCAGCTCATAATCAAAGACTTCAAACACAGACCCCTGCTTAGTTTCAGAGCTCAGCTTTTCTCTCATCTTCTCCTGGTCAGGACACGAGCTGGAAGGCAGTCGCTAGTGCAGACACGCACACAGATAATTTATCAAATAGCACTTTCACTTGGCCAGCTTCTCTATAATGAAGCAGATACATCCCAGCATACTGTTCAAAACCTCACCAATGCAACACACTTTTTTAAAAGTTTTCAAGTTGCAAGGCATTTTTTTTGGCTGAAAAGTGGCCAGACTTGGACAAACTATGTATGTACCTGGTATGGAAAAAGAGGTAAACATCAGCTAGTATTGTGAGATGTCTGTTGCATTATATCCAAGATGACAAGCAATGAAAACATTTTGACTGCAAGAAAAATTAAGACCTCCCAAATATATGGATATAATTTCCTTGTGCAATATAGAGCACAACAATGAGCGTGAACCATTTTTTTTTTTACCATGGTACTTTTTTTTTCTAGACAACTGAAAAATATTGCAGTTCTAAGCCTTTAACAGATGATTAAAATGGCAAAAAAGGAAAAAGGTGCAAAAAAGTTAATTTATTAAAAATACATTTTTATTGAATGTATTAAATGTAATGGAATTAATTAGTTTTCTGTATAGCATTCAGCAATGATTATGAAATTGTGACAATCAAATAATGGTTATTATAATATCACAATGTTTTGAGATTCTGTTTTTCTTTTAAATATATGATTGTATATAGTTTTTTTTTCTTTCAAAATTTTAATTCAGAAATTCTTTAATTTAAGGCCTTCAATTTGCTTTGTGTTCTGACCTTCTAAGCAGTCACATCTTTGTGACTGTCAAAAATCCATAAAGCCAGATGTGTGTCTCTCTCCATCAAACACTTATCTCTCTTCCTCTGGGACAGCTGGGCAGAACATGTGTGGATGGACTTATCAGAGTTGCTTGCTGAAGTGTGTTGGACCCCAGACCTTTTTTTAGTTTGCTTTGTAAGTGTTGGAAGACACTCTTGCCAGAACATTGTCCAGACCCTTTTTGGAGTGCTGCAGTGCCTGTTGGACCACCGGAGGTCACAAAGGAGAAATTTCTCAAAAGATTTAAAAGCTTTTTTTTTTTTATCAGAAGATGGACCGGCACTTGAGAACGTTCCTTTAATCTAAGAGGATGCATTGACACTTGCAAGCAATCATCACGGTTGTTATAACCTAGAGGTATGTGAACAAGTTGAATGAAGAGCAATATTATTTAAACTTTTGTTAATATTCAAATGCTTAATTTGACTATATGTTTCCTTGTAAAATAAATAACCATTTAGCACAAGAAATTATGCATGTACATGTCATCCAAACTAAAGGCAAAAGTGTTCTCACTGTACAGTAGCAGGCTAATAAAGCAATAATTGAGGAAACAGTTACAACGATTGTACTAGATTTGACCAAACCTCCCCATATCAGGGATAATTCTCAAAACTTTGGCTAATGATCTGGCAATGTTTTTTTGAAGTTATGAACAAATATTCCTCCCACTTACATTAATAGAATGTTTCTTCAAAGTTATCTGGGCTTTAAGGGGCCATTCACACAGAACAACCATAATCGCACAGGAAAATTTCACTTTTAAAAGGTGGCGATTTCATATGAATTCATATGATCTGAATCATACAATAATGTATGATTATTAGAAAAAAAGCATAAAGGCCACCCTAGTGAAAAAAGTATACTTTATTGTATTTGAAATATATTGCCTTTTTCAATAGTACATTGCAAATATACTAACAAAAATGGTACTATCTTTAAATATATTAAAAGTATATTAGCATCATGCTTTTACTTATTTTTACAATACAACTTTTAACACATTTTAAAATAATTGTACTTTAGTATATTTTCGAAAAATATATTTTAGAAAAATATACTTGAAGTGAAAATTCAGTTTATTTTTTAAAAGTGTATTTATTTGCACTTTATTAGAAATACATTTTGGTATATTTTAACTGTGTGCTGGAAATGATCATTGTAACAATGCAGTGAAAGTTTATTTTCAAAATACATTATCGTGGGCAAGTGCACCCACATGTGCTTCAGGAGACCCGAGTTTGAGTCTTGACTCGTGGACCTTTCCTGATCCCGTCCCTCCTCTCTCTCTCTCCCACCTCACTTTCTGTCTAGCTACTGTCCTATCCTAATAAAAGGCGAAAACGCTAAAAATATATAAATACACTTATGGTATATTGCTTGTATGTTTTGAAGACACTCGTAATGTACTTGTAACACAAATAAAGTACACTTTAATATCACTAATAAAGCATGTAATTAGTCCCTACACAGGCATATACTATACTACTAAGTATACTTGAAGTTAGTCCAACTTAGTTCACAAAAGTACACTAAATACACTTAAAGTTATGCTTTACTACAATGTAATTACAACTAAAATATACTTAGTAAAAAATTAGTTGTTTCAAAATAGCACACTTCAAGTTACCTAATCATTAACACACCTAAAGTATACTAAATTAGTCTGGCTGCAAGTATACTTAGCATATTTCTTTTTCACCAAGGCCACCCCAACCCCACCCCAAAACACTTAGGCGTAAGCAGATCATACGATTGAGATCGTATGAATTTATATAAATTAGCCACCAATTTGCCAAAATGTTATGATGAATTGGCATGAGATTGTATTGCAAAGAATGCATTTTTGTGGTCAAATGCGACACAGTCGTTGAACAATGAAAAAAAAAAGCAAGATCTAAAGAAGCGTTTTTAGAAAGTTGTAATTTTAACCGTGCAATGGTCAAACACGTTAGTCTAGCACATTTACACAGAAAAACAATGGAAAAGTGGAATGGAATAACATGTTCTGTTTAAACAGCCCCTATTAATGTTCTTAAAACGTTACCACAAAAAAAAAAAAAAAATCAGAACGTTCAGAGAATAATCAAAAGTAATGATCCCATAATGTTTGTGTCACGTACAGACTCAGACTGAAAGGACCAGGAAACAAGCTAAAACTCCAACAAGGCGTTTATTTGGGCAGGAACAATCAATAAACCAGTAAGTGGTGATACTTGAGATTGTGGATGGTGCGAATAGCAGTTTGTGATTAACTGAGTCATTTACTTACAGATCTGGATGAGCACACAGATGACTGGAGAACAACTTGGAGTACTTGCAGATCTGGAGATAACTGAGAAGACTGAAGACTGACTTGGATGAGGTAACAGGAATAGCGATTGTGGCAAACAGGACATAAGGCAGGTAAGTTGCAAGTAAGTAGTGGCATTAGACGAGACCAGACAATAGCCGTGTTTCCATTACCCTTCAAATTGCGCAAATTGAAATTGTGAATTAAAAATATGCCCAATGGAAACAGGTCAATTTATCACAATTGATAAATCAGTTTTATCAATTTTTCAGTTTTTATGCTCGCATAAGGTGGGTTCTCTTTCATCATCTCGTGTTCGAGATCCACCTATGGGAAGGGCATCCGTACCTGACCTCTGCAGAAGCATCCAATTGCACCAAGTCTGGCTAGACAGACAGAAGCGCGCAGCCAATGCCAGGTGAGGCCACACCCCCTCACCTAAGGGCATATAACATCTGGGCGCGCTGCTATTCCTCAGTTGACATTCGCTTCTCGCGATCTCTGCATCTCACAGCTCGGTTGGATTTTTACACTGCTCACCTCGTGTCTTCAGGAGGACATATCGACCAGATCAGCCTCCGCCGGACGTGACAGTTGTTTATTTTTCAACTACTGCTGCTTTGCATTCGGAGCCGCCCACGCTCTCGCTATTTTCACCGTTTCTCCTCACGGCTGCCCGCCACGGATTTCTCCGTTTTCTTCGCTGGTATGTCACTGTCTAAGCCTGCAGCCTCTCCAGGGGATAGCATGTCACGGGCCTGCCCGGCCGCGTGTGGTGCCCTCATCGCAGCTAAGGATCTTCATCAGCTTTGCGTGGTCTGTTTGGGTCTTAAGCACGCTCGGGAAGCCCTTGAAAACCCGGAGAATTGCAGTTTCTGCCTCTTGCTGCCTAGGAAGCTGCTAAAACGCCGTCTTAAGGTGGCAGTGACACAGTGCACCGGGCTCAGCCCTTCTGACTCGGACGGGGGACACGGTGATGACGACGCGCTACCGGGGGCCTCCCGGGGCGCAACGTCTCTCGTCTGGACTGACCAGCCCAATCCCGCCTTCCCCGAGGAGGACATCTTCGGGGACAACCTCACTCTCGTCCACGACCTGCCCGGTTCTGGCGAAGAGGAGGATGCGGCCATTCTTGGGGTTTCAGAGGACGAGGAGGCCATCCCGCCCTCTGGTGTTCCCCAGGCTACGGCCCACGCGGTTCTGCCTCAAGCCATCCTCCTGGAAGTGTGTGAGCGAGCGGCCGCTCGTCTCAACATCGAATGGCCGGCACCGCAGAGCGCCACCGACCAGGAGAGGGATATTTATGATGGGAAAGTGCTGGGACCCCCTCCCGGCCCGAGGAAACAACTCTTCCCCATCCTCCCGGCGTGCGCGAAGCACATGAGAAATTATTGGAGCGACCCGCTCGACTTCAAACACGGTCTCACGGGACTCGAGGTTAAGGACATGGCGGCGCACGGTATGGGCGAACCTCCCACCGTCGAACCTTCCATCGCCAGGCACCTTAACCCCGCTCAGGGCGGGCTGCTCGCTCCCCCCAAGCCGGTCTTGCCCAACAAGATGGACCGTTTTGCTGCCTCCGTTCACCAGGCAGCTTATAAGTCCTCGGCCGTGGCTGTCAGGGCCCTTAACGTTTCTTCGCTCCTCTCCGCCTACCAGGCGGAGATCCTTGAAGAGTTAGGGCAACAATTGGAAAAGGGAAATCCTTCTGAAACCCTGTGGAAGGAGATCCTAACGGTGAACGACCTCGTCCTCCGTAACGCTCGGCAGGCCGTCCAAGCTTGCGGGCGCTCCATGGCGCTTTCCGTGGTCGGAGAGCGCGCGCTCTGGCTGAACCTGTCGGGACTCCCTGACAGTGAGAAACGGCGCATCGCGGGCGCGCCGGTGGAGCCCGGCCGGGCTCTCTTCGGCCCCGCCGTCGCACTGATGCAACAACGGTGTGACGATAAGAAAAAGGAGGATGAGGCCTTCAAGCTTTGCCTTCCTAGGAAGTCAGTCCCACGCCAGGCGCCCCCTGTGCGTTTGCCTAACCCACCGGCCACGGGACGACAGTTTCATCAGGGCAGAGAAAAGCCCCGCAACAAACCACCCCCTCGGCAACATAACCCAGCACCTACACACAAGCACTGGGGTAAGCCCGCTCCCGCCGCGGCCGCGGCCGGGAGACCTGCGAATTCCAACCCCACCGACTCGAAACGCAAGCGGCCTGCCTGATGTTCAGCCGATGGGGGCTTCGAGTCCATGTTCACGGGCCGCAAGCCCTTCGGACTCCCCTCCTCTTCTAGGACCCCCGTCCAAAAAACCCAGGGGGTCCCGCGGATGGGTCAGCTCTCCGTGTGTAAACGAGACTGCCCAGCTCGTGTGTTCGAGAGATGTGTGTTTTCCCCCCACGTTCAGGGGGCCCTTTGTAAGGGAAAGTTTAAGCTCAGTGACACCACACTGCCCACACTCTGTTCCCCTCACTCTCTCAATAAAGGCTTCGGCCCCAGTGTTTGCCCAACACAAAACACACAAAACACAAAAAAATACGAATCAAATGAATTCGTTTCGGTGGGAAAACCTCTCTCCGCAGAGAGAATTCATCTCACTGCAGAGAGAGGAAATCCCTCCGAACCCCTGCATGTCGCCTCTAGTGTACCCACTAGATGGCGCCATTGCATCACAAATAAACCTGTCGGTCTCACACAGCTCCGCTCTGGCCCGAGCGGGAGCTCTCGCGAGTCACGAAGCGGCTTGGCGAACCGTTTCAGCTCCCGAGTGGGTGATGCGTACAGTAATGCAGGGTTACAGATTGCAATTCGCAGTAAAACCCCCGCATTTCAACGGCATTCTCTTTTCTCACACGGAAGAGAACGCCTCTCACATTCTGAAAGAGGAAATTTCATCTCTCTTAAACAAGGGAGCGATTCAGGTGGTACCTCCCAATCTGATGAACCAGGATTTTTATTCCCGTTATTTTCTGGTCCCGAAAAAAGGCGGCTCTCTCCGCCCTATCTTGGACCTTCGAGTGTTGAACAAACATTTGAGGAAATACAATTTCAGAATGCTGACACAAGGCGCACTCGCCCGTGCCATAAAACAGAACGACTGGTTCACATCAGTCGATCTGAAAGATGCTTTCTTTCACATAAGCATCTATCCTCCGCACAGGAAGTTTCTTCGTTTCGCCTACCAGGGCATATGTTACGAATTCACAGTTCTTCCGTTTGTACTCAGTTTGAGTCCCCGGTCTTTCTGTCTGTGCGCGGAGGCGGGCTTAGCACCTCTGAGAATATCAGGTCTGAGAATCCTGACTTATATAGACGATTGGCTCATCATAGCCGAATCAAAGGAGAAGGTGTTGCAGGACACCGACCGTGTGCTCGCGCACATCACATCGCTCGGGTTTCAAGTGAATGTGAGCAAGAGCAATTTCACGCCCAGTCAGAATGTCATTTTCTTGGGCTTGGAGTTGAATTCGGTCTCCATGCGAGCGCGCCTCTCTCAAGAGTGCGTTCGCTCGCTGATGAACTGTCTGACGCAGTTCAGAGAAGGGGCGAAAGTGCAATATCGCACATGTCTCAGGCTACAGGGTCTCATGGCTTCATCCACCCAAGTTGTGCCATTGGGACTTCTGAGGATGAGGGCGTTCATGAAATGGGTCTTGTCACTACATTTCAGCCCGATTCGCAACCTTTGCCGCTCGGTAACAGTGACACGCGCCTGCTCGGCGACCTTGCGCCACTGGGAGAGCGAGAACTTTTACGCACGGGGAACCCCTTTGGGGGCGGTTACGATGCGGAAAGTTGTGACGACAGATGCGTCCTTGACAGGCTGGGGTGCCACCCAGGAGGGCAGAACGGTGAACGGTCTGTGGCCAAACAGACTACGTTCAGCGCACATAAACTATTTAGACCTTTTAACCATTTGGAAAGCTCTGAATCATTTTCTGCCTCACCTGCAGGGACATCACGTTCTAGTACGGTGCGACAATACCACGGCTGTGGCTTATATCAACCGTCAGGGCGGCATGCGCTCGTCGAAACTCCACGCTCTAGCTTACAAGCTTTTGGTGTGGAGCAGACGGGTTTTCCTGTCGTTACGCGCAACTCACGTTCCGGGCATCCTGAACAGAGGTGCGGATCTGCTATCAAGGGGAAACCCAATCTACGGAGATTGGCGTCTTCACCCTCAGATAGTGGATATGCTATGGATGAGATTCGGACGGGCGAGCGTAGATCTATTCGCCTCGCGCGAAAACTACCATTGTCCTATGTTCTTCTCTCTAAGGGACATGGACGCGCCCCTCGGGGTAGACGCACTGGCCCACCCATGGCCCAGAGTGCTCCTGTATGCTTTTCCTCCCCTGTGCCTGATAATTCCCTCATTGGCCAGGGTGAGAGAGCAGGGCCTGTCTCTCATTCTGATAGCACCCAGGTGGCCCAAGGCACCATGGCTGGCGGAGATAATTCCTCTGTTATACGCCGAGCCGTGGCGCCTTCCCGTTCGCACGGATCTATTGTCCCAAGCCAACGGGGAGATTTACCACCCCCACCCGGACAGGGTGGCTCTCTGGGCCTGGCCCGTGAGAGGACGAACCTGAACGCACTTGGGCTTTCGCCGCGTGTGGTCGCCACTATTCAGAATGCCAGGGCCGTCTCTACACGGTCCTTATATGGCTGTAAGTGGCACGTGTTCGAAGGGTGGTGCGATGGGCGCGGTCTCACATCTTATCAGTGCTCAGTTCCTGATATTTTGTGTTTCCTTCAGGACCTCATGGAAAAAGGGAGGTCTTTTTCCACCATTAAGGTCTATTTGGCTGCGATTTCAGCCTGTCATGTGGGTTTTGAGGGCTCTACTGTCGGGCAGCACCCTCTAATCCGCAGATTTATGAAGGGTGCACGCCGCTCGTTGCCAGTCATCAGGAGAACTGTTCCGGAATGGGACCTCTCCATGGTGCTGGAAGCACTGTCTCAACATCCTTTTGAGCCCCTGGGGAGTATTTCCCTTAAGCTGCTGTCCTTCAAGACAGCTTTGCTCTTGGCCTTGGCATCTGCCAAACATGTCAGTGAGCTACATGCACTCTCGGTTCACCCCTCGTGCACTAAGTTCTCCCTCAGTGGAGATAAGGTTTCCCTTAAGCCTAACCCGGCCTTCATGCCGAAGTGCTTCCCTGCGTTCACTTCGGAGGTGTTGGAGCTGTCCGCTTTTCACCCTCCACCTTTTACCTCTCTGGAGGATCAGAGGCTGAATGCTTTGTGTCCAGTCCGTGCTTTACAGGCTTATATGACCAGGACCAGCGCTTTCCGGAAGAGCGACCAGCTCTTTGTTTCATGGGCCCCTCCGCACAGAGGGAGTCCCATATCGAAGCAACGCCTCTCACATTGGGTTGTGGGTGCTATAACTATGGCTTATGAAGCAAAGGGAGTGCAGCCCCCAAGGGGCATCAGAGCTCATTCCACAAGGGGCTTAGCCGCCTCTTGGGCTTTGTTTAGGGGAGTGTCACTGCAGGACATCTGCTCCGCTGCCAGTTGGGCTTCTCCTCATACCTTTGTGCGTTACTACCGGCTGGATGTCACCAGAACCTCGGTAGCACATTCGGTTTTAGGGGTTGGGTCTTCTTAGCTCTTCCCTGTACCCTGTTGAAACCAATAAGAGTGAATGGGCCGGCTGGTCATGTTCATTCTTGCCACCAAACATTTACTTCCCGTTATGGGTTTAGTTTATGTGCCTTGGTGGGTTGGGGGTACTTTCATGTATGTGTCTCATGCATGCTTCATGTCCTGCGTGTCCACAGCAGTCGGTGTGGCGTCACCTTTGCAGGTTCATGATTAATGGACGTGTCAGGCACCGCCTCCCCGAGGTGACCGTCTTTCTCTGGCTTTCAGAACCTCACTGTGAGTGTATTGGGCAATCGGGGAGCTGTCCATGTCTCTCCCATAGGTGGATCTCGAACACGAGATGATGAAAGAGAACAATAGGTTACTATCGTAACCCCGGTTCTCTGAAACATCGAGTGGAGAGATCCACCAGCTTTGCCCCGCTTGCTGCACGAGAAGCGAATATACTTACTGAGGAATAGCAGCGCGCCCAGATGTTATATGCCCATAGGTGAGGGGGTGTGGCCTCACCTGGCATTGGCTGCGCGCTTCTGTCTGTCTAGCCAGACTTGGTGCAATTGGATGCTTCTGCAGAGGTCAGGTACGGATGCCCTTCCCATAGGTGGATCTCTCCACTCGATGTTTCAGAGAACCGGGGTTACGATAGTAACCTATTGTTTTCAAGCAATTTCAAGCGAAACTACAATGGAAACAGTTTTTGCGCATTTAGTCACCTGACTTAGATGACGCGGTATGTTTGGACAGAATACGAGACAGTTCTTTATTAAATTCATAAAAGACAAAAGAATTACAGGAATACTGGATTCTAAACCTCAAAGAAATGCCACAATCAAGACTTTGAAGCGGATATGAGGGAGAAACACCCAGAAACAACTCATATGTGCCGCTCTCAAGTATAAGGGTCTTTCCTTGCCATTAATGATTGGATAACACGCGTCTCTTTGATTATTAATAATGGCCAGTGCAGTGGCTGAGATATAGGCTACATAAACCTACCCATGTTTGTTGCCAACCTACCAAGTTTTAGTTGCATAACATCGGTTAATGGAAACGCCGTCATTTCTCATTCGTTTTTTGTTGACATTTAGAAAAAATTTGCAAAGGTTTTGCGCAAATCTGTAATGGAAACGAGCAGTTTTTCCTCTTTGTCGCCATCTCTGTTCAAAATCTGCAATTGCAGTTATTCGCGGAATGATCAGCTTACGTGGGTTGTGCCACGGCACAGTGTGGATGAATCCAATGTTTGAGGAGAATGTGCGGCTGTCGGTCACCGCGCCGGTGTGGATACTGGCATTCACAATCACAGATTGTAGTTTTGGAAGTATGAAAACATAACAATTTGAACAGAGTTTGCACCATTTGTAGAAATGAAACTAAGTATGAATTAACTGTATTGAAAAAAAAAACAGTAGAAATAGGCTACAGTCAAGATCTTGAAGAACCACCAAGTGTTTATTTAATTGTATTTAGAAAATGAGATAACTTAAGGCTACTGTCGGCCATCCCTCCCAAATAAGGCAGAGTAACAAAATTATTCTAAACATAGAGGGGTCAGGCAGACCAACACACATTAGATCAGCTTAATGGGATGGGATCAAGTTACACTTAGGCATACTTGGAAATTATAGCCTTTTAATACACTAACTACATTTAATATTTGGCAGCAAAATGTAAAACTTGTTACACCAAAACTGGCCACTGACACAAAGGACAAAACTATGGCAAGTTTTTTTTCTGTTATTATTATGAACGTCTGAGTATTTCCAACTATGACAAAAAATATAAAATATTTTAGACTACTATAAGCCGTCATTCAAATAAGGCATAAGAAAAGCATAATGACCTATTTAAAACAAAGAGGTAGTTGGCCAAAGACCGAAAGACTAATGATAAGTGATAGTATAGGCGTAATTTGTGGGTGGGACGGGTGGGACATGTCCCACCAATTTTTGCTAAGGTCGATATTGTCCCCACCACTTTTGAAACATCTTGCGGCACGAATGTCCAGGCCAGAACATCTCCAGTTAACTAGCAGAGCAGTCATTTTGTTCATTTGTTAAATAAGAGGCGATCTAGAGCTGAAATGTGTTTAAAAAATAAAAATAAATTATCAAATGATCAAAGTGCTCGTTGCCGCTGCGATCAGTGGTGCGGATACTGTGTTCTCTTGTGGCTCGTGCACAGTCTTCACTCGGACGCGTGCTTCAATCCATTGTTGAGACTCTCTATTCGTTCTGGTGAAATTACAAAACAAAATATACACAAACGTGTCCCTGCCTGATATACAACAACTGATAAACATAATCGGTTTTGATGAGAAGAAAAAACGTTATTCGAGTGCGGATTAGAACCCAAGACCTCTGACACGCTAGCCAAAAGTTCTACCACTAAACCATTGGAATACACACTTTATATAATCAAATCTATGTATTTATTCTTGCAGTTAGCAACACACACACACACACAAACACACACACAGCAAGCTCCGCTCTGCTGTTGTGTGCCCTGCGCATGCAGGTGGAAAAAAGTCACGCAAGTAATTTACGTCACGTGATCTGCTTTTTTGATCAGCGCTTTTGGGGTTTGCCGATCAATCTATTTTTAGCTATTATCGGCCTATCATGATCAGTGGCCAATTAATCGGAGCATCACTAAATGTTATGACGCAAAGACATGCTTGAATTTCCCGCGGAAATCCACCAGTACCACTGGAATAAAAAACATTATTACAAGCTTACCGTTTTGAATTGAGCTAAGGCAAGCAGAGAGTTTTGAACACTGGCTGGTTATGTATGTACTTGCTTAAATTTATTTTGGATAATGTTTTTACCCAAAAATAGTTAAGGACTGCAGCTTTAATTTAATCAACACAAACAGGAGAATAACTAGGAGAAAAACACAACCATTACATCATAAATATTAAACAATGCAAGACAAGGAACAAACTGAAACAGAGGGCTTTTATACACTGAAAACTGAGGAGCTTATAAACAAGGCACACCTGAACTGAAGACTCTAATCAATCTAAACCTAGGGGACAAACAGACATGGATCAGACTGAGGAGGATATGATCTAATTAACAAACTAAAAGCAAACAGAAGACAATGGAAACAGAACATACACCACCTTACACTGATAATGTCTGTGCTCTATTTACATTGTGATGAGGTCGGATGAGTGTCAGTTGTGTGTGATTGAATGCCAGGATGGATGATGGGAAATGTAGTCCTTGATCAGTAGCTACTCTGGTGAATGTGACAGCCGTATGATTGAGGGATGGCCTGTCGTGATTGTGACAGTTTGCAAAATGTAAAATGTTTCCTTATAATGTTTGCATTACCAAGATTCTTTTTTTTATTATTATTATTGATGTTTTTCATAAATTAAAGTTGTTCTGTGTAATTGCTTTTGACTACTAAAGCATCAAAGTACCATTATATGTTTGCAAATATTTCGAAAAAATGCTAAGTTCACATAGCCTTCTTGTTTCTCCGAAAAACAATGATACAGCCAGTTATTCTACATTGAAATGTCCATTCTGTGTCAGAATGTCTGTTTTTATTTTAGACTTTTATGATCCCACTCACTGCCAATTTACCCAGTAGTATTTTGACACCCCGGGTTGCCCGTTGATCGGAAAACACATTGTATTACAGCCATGGAAGCCAGTAAACAAACTGGGTGAGGGATTGCAGATTCTACCAGACCTAAAAAGCCTCAGTATCCATATAAAATTTTCTACCAGAGGCATATTAGAAAGCAGATAAACCAACTCATCAACTTATGTTATAAGCCTCGTTGTCTTCCATTGTCAGTTGCGCTCACTCCTGTTGCATGTTCTCAATCTGGCAACCTGCGTGAGCAGAGTCTGAGGAGGCGGCGGGAGAAACAACTCTCTCCAATATTTTTGAATTGGAACTGCACTACCCATATCAACATTTTACAGCTCATTCAATCAGAATTTAGAGTCTATTTTGTAATAAAAGATCACTCACATAAACATTGTGCATCTTGAACTCCAGATCCTTGAACTCTTTGAACAAACTCCAGAACAACAAGCATTACAAGCCAAGAAGAAAAAAAACAAAACATCGCCGAACCTTTTAAGGAAGGTCAGGCACTTCCTTGCACCCATGTTTGTCTGCTCCACCTTTCTTTCTTTTCCCTCAGCATATTTATTTTTACTGCACATCCATATCCTTAAGCCCTCTTAACATTTCAGACCATCGAGAAGCTCTTAAGTGGATGAGCGCGTGTTAACTGTGTCTTTTCAAACCTTGACATTTAATACTCAATATAAATCTCTCCAGAGACCTGTTATTTTTTCAAGAATGTAATTACATACTTTCAAATAAAACTTGAAAGGGCCAACAAGTTTTAAAACACAGTGTGTGCTCTCTGGACGGCGGGAAGGAATTCCAAGCAGTTGGAATATGCTAACATCTCAGTGTGTGTGAACCACGGGCCCTTGGCAGGACAACATAGCAGTCGTTGCTTTAGACCTCGCTAGACACACAAAATAAAGAGACAATTAATCCGCGACGGATTCAAGTTGCCTTTACGCTGACTAACAAGAAAACGCTGCTTGAATGTTTACGGCTGAAGATTTACAACAGCTGCTATTTATGCACTTTAAACCACCCAAAATTGATAGTTGCCACACAAAACATAACACAACAGAGAATACATCTTGGCAACACTTTATTTAAAGCCTTTAAATATAATGCATTATAAAAATATTTTTAATGCATTAATTGTACTGCATTGTATGGTCTCTTATCTATTAGTTGTTGCACTTTTAGAAAGTATAATTAATTGAAACACATGACAAACAACCAATTGACAAACAATTTCAGGTGGAACAAGAATCTGCAAATATTATAATGCATTTTAACTTTGTTTTACAATCATTTATGAAAAGACCATTATAATGTAAATTATCAATGCCTTTATAATGCATTATACATGAAGGCTTTAAGTAAAGTGTTTCCAATTAGTTTTAGATTATATTTGCATTTGGTTTAGGACTATTAGAAGGATACTCCATGGCACTCTGTAAGTAAATAATTATGCAAAGCAATCACCTGATGTTTGTTGAACAAGCAGCTCTTGATTAATGGTGATAATATAAAATGCTATTAAATACACATAATACAATTGCTTAATAGATTGTATGCCCCTTTCACCAAGAAATGTAATACAATTGTTTATGGTGTGAACCCTGTGTACCTGTGCCATTTGATATATTTTAGACGACAAAATAGCTTCCTTTCCAAAAAACAACGCAACATGCAATTTCAGAACTTTTGTTTGCATTCATGAGATTTGTGGGTTTAATTTCCGTATATGTGATAACAGCAGTTTAAATCTCACAGCATTTCCATGCTATAATTTCTCAGTGGGACACAATGTGTTTTATGTGAAGGACTATGGGAAAAAAACTAACCAGCAAGACCTGAAGCCTTTAGGTCAAACACCAGAAACATAATTAAACAAGGAGGACAGCTCCTTAAAGCAAGTCCCTCCCAGGTTTCTTTTCAGCTAGTATGTTATTACCAGACTGAGTGCTGCTTAAACTCTGGGAGTGGTCAGAAAACTTGGCAGGGCTTGAGGCAACATAGTTCTTTGAGTGTGCTTTTGGGTCTTGTTGGGGTGTGCTAGTTCAGTAATAGAAAAATACAGTTTTACCACAACAAGGTTGTGTGGCATGCAAAATGCAGATTTAACAAATCGAGTTGCAGAATTGTGATTTGAACTAAAAATGTAAAAATTCATACTGCTGCACATCTGCTCTATGTGTAGTTAATAATTCTGAAACTCAATTACTCATTATTAATTGCTCATAAACATGTTATCAGACCCACAACAAATGTGCTATTTCCAGAAGCATTATATTATATTATAATATATAATTAGGTTAAAGCGAGACCATCAACGGGACTAGCCGGATTCCACAATATCTTTATGTACACAATATTAATCTTTTACATTGAAATCCTTTTATTTTTACTGCACCATTGAGTTTAGACCAGGTTTCAGTCTATTTCAGTTCCTCAAAATAGCTAGCAACACGCCAACAATGCGCCCGATCACACATCGTTTTCAGACCAGCAGCCCATGGGCATACAGATGGGCGCAAATGCATTTGCTATTTAAACAATGTGGCACAGGACGTGAAAATGAAAATGCGTCGGGCTGAAACTAGTGAAAAACACTTGCATCGCGCCTGGCTCTGCATTGCGTCGGGTGTATGATAGGGCCCTTGATGTTGTTTTTGGGCTCTACTAGAATATGTTTTCATCCTTGAATGTTGATTATTTTCCCCTTATTCTTCATTGTTGCAGTTCCTCTCTTCCCACTGAAACTGCACTGTGCTCTGATTGGTCAGCTCGATCCGTGTGTTGTGATTGGTCAAGCGCTTCGAGTGTGTTTGGGAAATGTCCCGCCCCTTACCATAACCATCAGTTTCAATACACTACTAACTCAACCAGGCCCCACCCCTTTATTCTGCCGATGGATTATTTAAATCAGTAATAGATAGTATGTGTATGACGTCACCGTCGGCCGGAGTGACTGCAGTTACACCCACTGAGTGGAAAAATAGAGTGAAATGAATTGAATTGAAAATAACTAAAATGGGAAAAAGCTTTGAGATTGACTTAACAACTAGATTTGACAATAAATCTGAGTCATATTTTTACAGACTGCTGAAAGCTACAGAACAGAGAAACAAATTTATCGCTGCAGTTCATAGAAACAAATGGACTCCAGGCAGCGAAAGGTGGATTTGCAGTTATCATTTTTGTGTCAATATGCTGAATTTAGTGGTAAAATCATTACCTATATATTGTATTAACAACTTATCGATTAAATATTTACTATTGCATATTCTGCATAATTAGATGTTTTTAAATAAACAATGACAAACAACTATACAAGTTTTATGGCTGGACGATATGATGATTTATATAACAGTGATCACGTGAATTTAGATCTACCAATATTGTATTTATATAAAGCGTTCACAGACAAATTTGGCGGTAATTTATTTTTGTACATTCTTATGTATTTTCTGGCATCTAAATCAGGCTTATTAATATCAGGAAACACGATTCCTGGCTGCATGTAGCTACTGTATATATCTGTGGATCACTGGATCTTTGGTAAGTTGTAAGGAACACTATATCGAGTTCAACCTTTAGTTTAAACTGATAATTATTTGTTTTACTCGTGTTTTCACAGTTTCCGCTATTAAATCCAGTCTTGCAGCAGCTCTTCTGCCACTCAGTGCGGCTGAGGGAGTGTTCCCGCGGGAAAGTGGTGTCAATGCAAACCCTCTATATTGTGACGTATTCGTTCCCGGAAGAAACTCAAGACTACAATGGAGGCGTTTCAGAGAGTTCAGAAACAGTGTCTCTGATATAGAGAATAACTGGAACTTTGCAGAGCTTTTTCATGCTCAAACAGCAACATATGATTGTATATGTTGTATGATTGAGATACTACTATAGTTTTTATTAATATTTAAATAAAATATTTATTTTTTATATTTCATGTTTTCATTTTAGTTAACGTTTTAGTAGTTCCGTGTGCGTTTTTGTCATTTTTAATGTCAATATAATATCTAATTTTATTTCAGTTTAGTTATCATTATCATCACGTGATCATTAGTTATGTTAGTAGCCTACATCAAATTAGACTAAATGAAAAAAAATGTTTCCCTGACAACTAGCTGAAAGTAGGCTAAGTTTAAGGTTATTATATTTTATTTGATTTATGGATAATAATTTTATTTTAAATTTGTTTCAAGTAACAATTTTTTTGTCATGAGGATGGAAGGAGAACCCAGGCGCAGACAGCAGATGACACTCAAATGATTTATTTTGGACAAAAACAGAAAACAAAACCCACGAGGGGGTAAAACAGGACTGGAGCAGAGTATAACAAGACTAAGACACGATGACAAACAAAGACTCTGACTTGACAGGAAACGAACTCACAATACTGATTAAACAGGTCTTCAGACAATATACTCACAGGGATTAACACGCAAAGTTAGACAATGTACCGACACAGGACAGCAAACACAAGGGGATTAAATAGGGAGACACTAATGACAAAGACAGGTGAAGCTGACTAGACAAGGACAGGTGAAACTGAATAGACAATAATGACGAGACGAGTATAACAAGGGGGCGGGGTAACGTAACGAGACAACACAAGCACATGGCCCAAGCAATTGGCCATGCGCTTGTACACAAAACACGGGTCTGTCATGATCCAGGCTCAAGACCAGAGGAAATCAAGGACAAGAAGGCCGGATCATGACAGAACCCCCCACTTAAGGAGCGGCTACCAGACGCTCCTCAAGAGGACATCAGATGCGAGACAAGACTGATTGAGACATTGACACAAACCAACAAAACATGACAAACAACAGTAGTGGCAAACACGAAAACACAACAGCAGGGTTAGGATGAAACAATAAAAATAACAAACAAGGAAGAGGTGGCGGAGGAAACAC
The DNA here is from genome assembly GCF_051911475.1 of Siphateles boraxobius. Classification (NCBI taxonomy): domain Eukaryota; kingdom Metazoa; phylum Chordata; class Actinopteri; order Cypriniformes; family Leuciscidae; genus Siphateles; species Siphateles boraxobius. The sequence continues at coordinate 7,658,915 of NW_027508833.1, read as the reverse complement.
AGAGTTCATGGGGGGTGGTCCAGGGTGGATGGGTGTGCTGGGGGTCTTCGGAAAATGGGCTGAGGGCTTAGGGCGAGGAATCCGGGCAGGTTTGGATCGGGACACAAGAGGGGTCTTGGAGGAAACAGTCCGGGGTTGATTAGGGACAGGAGGTACAGTGGACGACGGAGAGGGAATCACGACAGGGGAAGCTGAGGGTGGCGAGACAAGACTCCTGACTGGGGAAACAGCGGGCAAAGGAACAGGACACATAACAGGGGACGTAGCAGACGGCTGTGGAGCGGGAACCGAACTCACAGAATCAGACTCCGCACAAGTGAAAACAGACTCAGATGAAGCGCTCAAATCAGAACCGGAAGAACCGCTGTCTGCAGCTGTGACTGCAGCGGGCTCTGTGACTGCAGCGGGCTCTGTGACTGCAGCGGGCTCTGTGACTGCAGCAGGCGAAGAACGGGAGGCTCCCCTCTTCCTCCTCTTTCTCCTAGGTCGAGAAGCAGTGACCATCACCGGAGCTGAGACGGGTTGGGGAAGCACGGCGGGAACTGTGTCGGGCGAAGAAGGGGATATCTCTGGCAGGATAGACTCCGACGCTGAGGACTCTGAAGGAGAGTCCCACGAGGTTCGCCTCCCTCGTTTCCCTCGAAGACCGAAGGGGGTAGATGAAGTGCCAGGAGTCGTGAGGGCGCCAGCCTGGTCCCCAAGCGTCGCGACGCCTATCATTCGACCCTCGGGAATAGCTGGCAGGCAGGCAGAAGGTGGAGAGCCCGAGGAAGAAGCCTGCGGAACCTCCCGGGAAAAATGATCCCAGAGGCGGGCATAATCCCTCATGATCTGCTCACCTTGGGACGGGATAGGGCAAATGACCCGTTCTCCGTTGGTTGATGCGGACAACCAGCATCGCTCACGGAACTCCGTCTGGAACTGGAGTTGAGAGGTCATACTGTCTGCTGGGTTCTTAGTTGGTCGGTACATTCTGTCATGAGGATGGAAGGAGAACCCAGGTGCAGACAGCAGATGACACTCAAATGATTTATTTTGGACAAAAACAGAAAAAAAAACCCACGAGGGGGTAAAACAGGACTGGAGCAGAGTATAACAAGACTAAGACACGATGACAAACAAAGACTCTGACTTGACAGGAAACGAACTCACAATACTGATTAAACAGGTCTTCAGAAAATATACTCACAGGGATTAACACGCAAAGTTAGACAATGTACAGACACAGGACAGCAAACACAAGGGGATTAAATAGGGAGACACTAATGACAAAGACAGGTGAAGCTGACTAGACAAGGACAGGTGAAACTGAATAGACAATAATGACGAGACGAGGATAACAAGGGGGCGGGGTAACGTAACGAGACAACACAAGCACATGGCCCAAGCAATTGGCCATGCGCTTGTACACAAAACACGGGTCTGTCATGATCCAGGCTCAAGACCAGAGGAAATCAAGGACAAGAAGGCCGGATCATGACATTTTTATGGTTTTAGTTTTGGTTAACTGTTTAATTAATTACATTAATTGGAAGTTGGCATTAAAGGTGATATCATGAAAATCTGACTGTAAGTGCTATAATCGGGTCCCCGGTGCATCTACCAAACCAGAAAACATGAAAAGTGAAACCCAGTAACTTTGTTTTGTTAAGCGTTTCTCTGCAAGCATGTCAAAAAATAAACCAATCAGATTTCGCTCCCATTCTGACGTAGGAAGAGGATCTTATAATATTACCGGTGTTGTGTCGAATTTCGACCCCCGCCAAATTATTACCCCCCTAGTATTGGTAGGTTTAGGATTAGGTGTGGGGGAGGGGTTAGAATTAAGATTGGGGTTAGGATTAGGCAATCAGGTACTGACTTTAACGAGGGGGGTAATAATTTGGCAGGGGTTCGCACAACACCTGAGTATCCGAAACTTGTGTAAACGGATCGGCCCTTTTCTGAACTGAGGCGGAGAAAAAGCTCATTTGCATTTAAAGGGAAACACACAAAAACGGAGCAAAAAGGGTAAAATTTGACAAGCTATATTAAATGATCTGGGGGGTATTTTAAACTGTACAGACACATTCTGACGACACCATATATTTATAATACATCTTGTTAAAAGGGCCATAACATGTCACCTTTAAAGGTGGGGTATGTGATTCTCTTTTGTGTCCATTTTTTCAAAATAACTTGAAATCCTATTCCTAACCCAATTACAGCCACTGAGTTAGAAGCACTGGAATGAAAATTAAGCAATTTAATCTTCTGTGGAACGGGCAGGACTCGAAAAACTCCAGCCAATCATTTCCAAGACCACCTGGAATCATTGGACAGTAAGTTCGTCAATCAAACGGTTGTACCATACCCCCCTCCCCCCAGCGCGCGTGACTCCCTTTGTGCGCATACTCAAAAGCTCGCGACGCATGCGCATCTCATCAGTAAAGCCGGTTCCATGATTAGTAGTAAATCATCATTACAATCTCTCATCTGAGTTTTCTCTCGTACATGATTGCAAGTCCATGTTCTTCGAATGGGTGGAGTCAGAGCCAGATTTGGAGGAAAGAAGGTAGGACCATTTGAATTGTGTATTTTCAAAATCTGCCAGTCGTTTTCCAAATCACATACCCCACCTTTAATATTCCCATTACTAACCATTTTGCATCCAACAACTTTCTCCTGGACGACCAACCAAAGTTTTTCTTTCAAGCTTTGCATTTTGGGTTATGAGGGCATTTTCTGAATGATTTTTTCAATGGTTTCTACCTGGCTAAACCTCGCTTATTTTCTGTACTTATGTAGACAAGGCTGAAAATCCTCCATTTCAGGGTAGTAAGACTGTGTTGAAGTGTCGGCCCTTGACTGTTGGCCTGCAGCAGGTTTAGCATGGCCTGGCATCACCTCCTTTCTCTTATGTGAGTTACTGCACTGGTAATGATCTGCAGGAACACATACAAAAAGGGGAAACTGACCTGCAGTTCACAGTCTAAAACACAGCGTGATTGAATATGACAGTGGATGCATGAATCAAGGCCACGGTGATCTCTCACCTTTAATGTGTGTAAGTACTATCATTAGAACATCACAGCCAACCAATGCACGTAACTTCAATTATGAGATGGAATACATCTGTGGCATTACTGAATATGTAAAAAATTACAGTAATAAGCAAGGTCTCTTATAACAGAGGTCTTTTGATGGTGGTTTTATTAAATTACACTTTAGCGACAACTGCAGATATTAGAGTAGGCATGTCAGTCTGTACAATTAATTGTAGCAAATTATCAAATTACATAGTAAATAGTATTGTGAATAAATGAATAAAGTTATTTCTAAGCTGACCTAATAATACTTAAAAGTCCCACTGTGGTGAAAATCAAGCTTTTAATGTTGTTTATGTCTATGTGGTGTTTTTTATATACTTTAAAAACAAACCATGTGTAAATTCATAAGTCAACACCATTGCTGAGTATTTTCTCTTTAAAACTGCAGTGAACCAAAGACAGTCTCAAAAACACGGTTTGAAATCCCTGGTATTTCTGACGTCACAAACTACCATGTAACCAATCAGATCAACGTGTGATCATCAACGAGTGGATCTGGATCTCTGAGCTGTGTGAGTGAGTGGAGGCGGGGCACATTTGCATATTCATAGAACCACGTATACTAAATAAGGAAAGGGTGTGGAGTTATATTCATGCTATTTTAAGGCATGAAAAAAATGTTTCAAGGAAAACCGTTTAAATATATAATTTTATTGACCAAAGATGAGTTTTAAGGGATAAAATGATTGACTTCAGAGGGACAGTAATATAATAGTAAACATATGTAATATTAATAAAGATCAGAAGAGGAGCTTCATTTTCTGGAAGATATAATGAACTAATTAACACCCCAGCTCATTCCCTCCTGACCTCTACCCACCAACAACTCAACGGTTTTCCCACACAGGAGAAAAAACACTCAGGAAGTGCTAACATGAGGCCAGACTGTTGGCATGGCAACAGAACAAACAGAAATGTGATTGAAACTTGCTTCAAGGCCAGTTTTGTGGCATTACTGCATTGGTTTCCCTGCTGGCATTCAGCCTGATCAGCTGGAAGCTGGAAAAGGAGGTAAAATAATGCAATAAGCCTGGGAACGCCGGCGATTCTCCCACCACCGATATTCCACACAGTGTTTCTCTCAGCAGGGCTTGAGCTGTTAGCAGCCAGTTCAAGAACAATGGTTTATTTACAACACATGCAGTTTTGCTCATGCATCCTGCTAGTACTGAATATTTGCTAGGTTCAGTCTCAATGTGACCAGACACCTATTCCTGAGTCCCGACCTGGAGCGTGCCTTCTAATTATCTCTCATCCCATATTCACTGTTGGGAGCAAAGCCAAGGCACACCTAGTTACGGACTACTAACTACAGACTCGCTACAAACAACAACCTCCACTTCAGTCGTCGTGGACATGTTAAAGGGAGAGTTCACCCAAAAATTACAATTCTGTCATCAATTAATGTCGTTCCAAACATGCATGATTTGTTCCCCCCCTGTGGAACACAAAAGATTTTTTGAAGAATGCTGATAATCAAACTGTTTTGTTTTCCATTGACGTTCATTGTATTATTTGTACATAATGAATGTCAATGGGAATAGAAGCTGTTTGATTTTTAACACTTTTCAAAATATATTCTTTTGTGTTATACTGGGGGGAAAAAACATTCATTCATGTTTGGAACGTGTGACAGAATTTTCATTTTTGGGTTTTTGCAGCAACCCATAACTGGTCATAAATATATAATAACAATTCATATTATATTATGTGACATATTTTTAAAAAAAAATTGATGCTGTGCGCACAAGGTCGTGGGTTTGCCATAGCAATCACATTCCCCTCACTCTCTTCCTCCACTAAAAAAATATATTTATTACAAAAAAAAAACCTAAACATCAACAATAAATAGCTTTATTCCATCTATAGTTGCCAAGGCAACATTTCTCATTTTGGTTTGGTTTGTAGTACTAAAATAACTGAAAATTTAAAAAAATAAAATTCAAAATATTAACAAAAACTATAACAGTATATGAATGATATTCTATGATATAAATAACACTTGGTCTTCTGGCTGGTTAGCTGGTATCTTTCTATTCTTACCATTCAAAATAGTAGAGGACGACTAATTTTTTTTGCAAAATACATGTCAAACAAATTCAGGTTCACACTGAATAAATGGTGTTTGCTTGTTTGCCTTTGTATGAGGTATTGGTATGTTTTGTTAAAAAAAATCAAAACAAAACAGATAATTTAGAGCTATTCGTTGAGCTGATAAATGCATACACAAACACTATGACATTTAATCATACAGCAATAACACATCCTCTTAATACAGCAGTCCCATACTGTTGCTAAACTGAGCTAAACTGTTCCAGGCTGTTCCCCATTTCATGGAAGGACAGCGATATGTTGCAGCTGAGGATGCAGAGATCTGTCAGCATAAATTTTACTGATATCACCTCCACCGGAGGCCTATAATGCTGATTTATTATAGATACAGCTCCCTTGTGTTTATCGCACACATTCTTCTGCCTGCAACATCTTTCAAAGTGAGCACATGCAGGTGCTGAGGCCCGTCTCAGCCGGACACACTCGAACAGAGAGGCATTTTGGGTCTGTAAGATTTGATAATGTTTTTGAAAGTCTCTCCCAGGCTGCATTTTATTTAGTAAAAATTCCAGTACAAACTGTAATATTGTGAAATATTATTACACTTTGATAGTATTGTTTTATATGTAAATATATAGTAAACTGCATTGTTTTCCTGTGATCAAAGCGTCTTCAGTTCACTCCAGTTTTCAGTGTCACATGATCCTTCAGAAATCATTCTAATATGATGATTTGATGCTCAAGAAACATTTCAAATTATTATCAATGTTGAAAAACACTATTGATTTGTTCGTAGAAAGTCAGGATACTTCGATGAATACACAGGTCAAAAGAACAGCATTTATTTGAAATATAAATCCTTTACTTTCAATTTTGATCAATTTAATGCATCCTTGCTGAAGGAAAGTTTTCATTTCTATTTTGTATCTTATTTACCCCAAACTTTTGAATGGTACTGTATCATGATGTCCAGAAAAATATTAAGCATTAAAAACAGTTTTCAACATTGATAATAATAAGAAATGTTTTTAAGCAGCAAATCACCATGAATAATGAGAATGATTTCTGAAGGATCATGTGACACTGATGACTGCAGCAATGATAAAAGTCTCTGTTATGGCTAGAAGGAAACAAGACGCTGCATCAGAAGTTGACGCTATGGGAATGCCTCTGCGTGATTGCGTCTTGAAGCACATGTGAAATACTTTGGGATGGCGGGACATCATAGCGTGTGACGGAACACCTGAACCAAACAATTTCAGGTTCTGATTGGCCAAAGCAAGTCGATTACATGCCTTCAGGAAGTATTACAGGGCGACACAGCATCTTGTTCCCTTCTCAGGTAACCGAGATCTTCCCTTTCAAGGGAACTCCACTGTGCAGCAGAAGTTGATGCTATGGGAACGTCAATACCTACTACCAGTGTTGTGCCTGAACGCGTTCATTGAGCGATAGTTCATGAACTCGTTCATATTTTGGGCGAACGTGAACTAAACGTACTGTATTACTGCCTGATGAACGTTACTGTGAACTCGTTCATTCTGGTGTCTGTGAACGGCACACTCTCTCAGTTTAACTTCATTCAATAGGGTGCCAGATTTCTATAGAGCGAAAACCTGGATAAAGCACACCGTAAGCAGGCCTTAATATGTAGTGGAAAAAACACCCAATCTGGCAACATCAGCCACCAGTGTTGCACTGCCGCATGCGTCATCAAAACAAAGAGCATCAAGGAGGCGTTGTCTGATCATTTAAACGAGTTTTATAACAAGGTCGGTGAGGATGGGAAAAATCTTACATTTCTGTGCAAACTTTGCCCGCCAATAAAATAAGTGGTGTCTGTGGTTCTATATGGGCTGTGGCAATAATTTTGAAAAATAATAGCTCACAGCATCATATGGAAAAAAAGAACTATGAACTAGTTCAAAATTTTGAAGTATGAACTATGAACTGAACTAGTTCATTTTAAAATTTGTGAACTTAACTTTGAACTAGTTCATGTAGAAAGTGAACTTTCCCAACACTGCCTACTACAATATACTGACTAGTGCCTGTCCAAATGTGAATCATAGTGAGCAGGAATATAGGATATAAGCACCTGAGATCCCGATGTGGAGTCTGTGGCCTTGTCCACACCAATACGTTTTCGTTTGAAAATGCATATTTTTCTCTCTCGGTGCCTGTTATGTGCTATTCACTTTTACACTGTTGCTAAAATATGTTACTTTGCACAATCTTCATAACACAGTCCTGCAATGATGACAGAATTCACTCACATTTGCTTCCCTGCAGTAAAACATGAGAACAGTCGTGTTTTAGACCAAACATATAGTGGTGAGTGAGAGCGACCTGGACGTGAATGCTGACATATTTTGCTAAATAAAATGATCCTGTCAGAAGAATTGCGCGATAACTTCATTATTTATTTTTCCGTCTGTATCATGTCAGTGAGCTTTTGTGAGGTTTTACGCATGCACAGTAAAGGTAAATTTAGTGTTCAGCGTAGATGAGAAACTTTTGGAAAATGCCTGAAAACACCAGTGTGGACGGAGAGCGTTTTTAAACGAAAACACCATTTTCAAATGTATCCGGATTAATGTAGACGTAGCCTAAACTCAGGTTATAGAACCTCACAAATGTATGCGGAGAGGACCAGCCCACCACATAACACACTTTTTGAAGGGACATCCATGACAATAAGGCTTTGGTAGCTGCCATACTCCTCATTGAATGTGCTTTGACAGCCATAGGCGAAGGATGACCGCACGTCTTGTAGGCAAGAAAAATATGACCATTTAAAGTGCATTTCTATATTAATCTAATAAAAAAAAGAGAAAAAAGGAAATCCTGCACACTATCAAGACTTTTGACTTTTTATTGGTCTTCTCTCCTACGGACCAATATATTACCTGCAATACACTTATTTCACGCAGCCATTATTTTGAAATCGAAAGCGAGGCTCCTGTGGGAAGAACCCCGGAAGTAAAGATAAACAACAATGCCTTGGACTACCAACCTGAAGCTGCTGCCGCGATTTACACTATTGGATGTTAATATCCAATATAGGCTATCTAGATATAGTTCATTCCTGCTTATTTTTTTACTTTCTGAAAAAAAATATTTATAAATGATTTTCACTGTATATAGTCTAAAGTATGAAAGAAATGTATGTACATTTTTGGAATAACTAATTTCTACATTAAACACAACAATACGCCATCGCATTCGCGACTCTCCTATGATTAAAGGTGACACTTCCGGTTTTCTTCCCCCCGGAGCCTCGCTTTCGATTTCAAAATAACGGCTGCGTGAAATAAGCGAATGGGTTTCCATGGTCGAGCAGCTTCCATGCTAGCCTCACATCGCCAACTACAATGCCAAATATTGGATGAAGTGGTGTAAAGCACGCGGCCACTGGACTCTATAGTGCAAATGTGTTCTGTTGAGTGGTGAATCACACTACTTTGTTTACCAGTCTAATGTGCCAGTCTGGGTTTGGATTGCATTGCCAGGGGAATGTTACCTGCCTGGATAGGAGTGATTTGTGGGTGGAACATGTACCCACCACTTTTTGCCAGGCTCGATATTGTCCCCAACACATTTTTAAACATATCATAAATATAATTTGAGAAAAAGTAATACATTTGTCTGTTACAATTTTAGAGTATTTAAAAAAAAAGTTGATTCAAAGTATCTTTTTCTTTTCCAGTGTGGGAAAAAAATTGCTGTTTTATAAAGAATACAATTATATATCTCATAAGATTAAGGACTATAGAATTATTATAGAAAACAATTGAGAATATGGCAGGGTCAAAATCACCTCAAAATAAATTTGTTTATATTTTGTGACAGGTAGCCGAAAAAAATGATTTAATTTATTATTCATTAATGTCATAGAACATAAAAAAACATATATTATTACATCAATAATACATATTATATATTGCATTTTTAAATGATTTATACGTTGTCATGATCCCGGTCTGTGTTCCCCTGTCTTGGTTTTGTGGTTATGGACTCTTGTTTTGAAGTGTGCTCTGTTTCCCATTGTTTCTATTTTTACTTCCTTGTTCTGTGTACTATGCCACTCTGTTTGTTGTCATAGTTACCCTCATTATTTTTCATAGTGATTAATCAGTTTCAGGTGTGTCTTGTTATCCTATGTATATATTCCCCTGTGTTTCAGTCTTGGTTTGTCGGTTGTTGTCTTTGCATGTTCTTTAAAGCTGTTACGCTCCTGCCCTTTGGATTATGTTCCTGTTTTGCTCATGTTCAATTCAATTCGATTCAATTCAAATTTATTTGTATAGCGCTTTTCACAATACACATTGTCTCAAAGCAGCTTTACAGAAATTGCATTTCGGAAATGTACATAGAAAAATACAGTTAGTTAATCAAGTATTAATTTATGGCATAACATATCGCCGGCTTTGAGTCGTCTCTTCACAGGCGTCGAGTCGTCTCTTCACAGGCGTTGGGGCATCTGAAGTCTCCGTGAGAGGCTGGATACAAACTGGAGCTGACGAACGCTATTTACCTCGGGACTAGCGTCCCGAGATAACAGCAGAAAGGCAGATGGGAAATAATTAGCATAGCTGATGTTCATAATGTTAATGCATTCGAACTGATTCAGCAGTATCAAAGGTTAAGCATTAAGTGAATGCTTGGTTAAAGAGATGCGTCTTTAATCTAGTTTTAAACTGGGACAGCGAGTCTGAGTCTCGTACAATATCAGGAAGGCTATTCCAGAGTTTAGGAGCTAAATGCGAGAACGCCCTCCCTCCTTTAGTGGACTTAGATATCCTAGGAATGACCAGAAGCCTCGAATTTAGTGATCTTAAAGAGCGCGATGGATTGTATGGCGATAGAAGGTCTGTTAAATACACAGGAGCTAAACCATTTAGGGCTTTATAGGTCAGTAGGAATACTTTGTAATTGATACGTAACTTAATAGGTAACCAGTGTAGAGATGATAAAATAGGTGTTATATGATCATATTTTCTTGATCTAGTAAGAACTCTAGCGGCTGCATTTTGCACTAACTGTAGCTTGTTGATTGAGGATGCAGGACAGCCAGCTAATAAAGCATTACAGTAATCTAGTCTCGAGGTCATGAATGCATGAACTAACTTTTCTGCATCAGAAACAGATAGCATGTTGCGTAGCTTAGCAATGTTTCTAAGGTGGAAAAAGGCTGTTCTTGTCATATATGAAATATGATTTTCGAAAGTCAAGTTGCGGTCTAGTATAACTCCCAGGTCTTTTACTGTAGTGGATAAAGTAACAGGACATCCTTCTAAATTAAAGTTGTATTGTAAGGGATTTTGTGGGTAGTTTTTTGGACCAATAAGTAGTACCTCCGTTTTATCTGAATTTAATAGCAGGAAATTACACGTCATCCAGCATTTTATATCATTTAGACACTCTGTCAATTTAGATAAGTTAGTGTTTTCATCTGGTCGTGATGAGATATATAATTGAGTGTCATCAGCATAACAGTGGAAATTAATTCCATGTTTTCTTATAATATTACCAAGTGGCAGCATATATATTGAGAATAGCAGAGGGCCTAACACCGATCCTTGCGGCACTCCATAGTCTACTGACGTTATCTTTGATTTTTCCCCATTTAAACAGACAAAATGATAACGGTCTGATAAGTACGATCTAAACCAGCTTAATGCCTGTCCCTGAACACCAGTGTAGTTTTGTAGTCGATCCAGGAGTATTTTATGATCGATAGTGTCGAACGCAGCGCTTAGATCGAGTAGAACTAGCATTGAGATACAGCCTTGGTCAGAAGCTAAAAGTAAATCATTTGTAATTTTAACTAGCGCAGTTTCTGTGCTATGATGCGGTCTGAATCCCGACTGGAATTTTTCATAGATATCATTTTCTTGTAAGAAAGAGCACAATTGAGCGGACACAATTTTTTCTAGTATTTTAGACATAAATGGAAGATTTGAGATGGGTCTATAATTTGCTAAGTTATTTGGATCTAATTGCGGTTTCTTAATGAGAGGTTTTATTACTGCCAGCTTGAATATTCTTGGAACATGACCTAAAAATAAAGACGAGTTAATAATATTAAGAAGAGGCTCTTCGACTACAGGTAACACTTCTTTCAGTAGTTTAGTGGGTATAGGATCTAATAAACATGTTGTTGGTTTCGCTGCAATGATAAGTTTATTTAGCTCTTCCTGTCCTATAGTTGTAAAGCTGTGTAGTTGTTCTAGAGGGGCCATAATTGAGGCTGAATCATAAGACATCATAGAGGATTGTATATTTACAATTGTGTTTCGGATGCTTTCTATTTTCTCATTGAAGTAATTCATAAAATCATTACTACTATATTGTAATGGAATATTTTGCTCTGGTGATGTTTGTTTATTTGTTAGTCTAGCCACGGTGTTGAATAAAAACCTTGGATTATTTTGGTTATTTTCTATTAGTTTGCGGAGATGCTCAGCCCTTGCTGCTTTTAGAGCCTTTTTATAACGTGTTCCTGGTTTTAATTCTCTTTTTGGCTTATCTTTGTGTTGTTTTCAATAAATATTGGTGCAACTGGATTGTCACCTCACCGATGGCAGTGTATGTTTGTTGTCTTTATTTAAGATCATCAAAAATCATTATTCTTAGTTTCACAGACTAGGCTTAAATTTAGTCTCAGATTAAAATGCATGTTTGAGCTGTTTTAAATGAAAGCAACTTACAGTGACATATCTTACATCAGTGCCGTTGTTTCATCAAAAGATGCACATCAGTAATGTTTTTTTTTCTAAGGAATGTTTATAAAAGCTACTTACAGTAAATGTCCTAATTGAACTAAAACCTAATCCTGCCTTAATCTAAGCCCTGTCTGTGAAACTAGGCCTATACATTTTACAGCTTTTTTTAATTTCTTTAATATATTAATGTAGTATATTAATGACTATTAATGTAATGACAATTAAGGAAAAACACTATTTAGAATAATGTGAATTACATTTTATAAATAAAATGTAAAATAAAATAAAGAAATATTTATAAAAAAAAAATATGTATGTATATATATATATATATATATATATATATATATATATATATATATATATATATATATATATATATATATATATATATATAACAGTAAGAAATTGTCTTCAGGCAGAGTTTAATTAAAACAAAATGAATTTCTTTTTTTGGGACATCTCAGCATGTAATTTCGGGTATGTCGACGGTATATTATAATCCCTGATAGGAGTGAGTTGGATGGAAGGTGCTACAGATAGAGAAAAGAGGTAGATAGAAAGTGAAGGTATTTAAAGTTTTCTCAATGTGTTATACTTCCTCCAAAGTGCATGGTGTCAATGGCAGCTTTTCAGCAAGATGGATAACACTATGGATGAGCTTTTATCAGTCTCCCAGGAACCAAACACAAAAGATACCAGCCATTATACGGACAACCAGAAGGCGCCTGGGGATGTGTGCATTTATCTAGATCTCCTCGAAATGAAAGTGCTGGCTGTGCTTTGTCCAAGCATACAGTTGAGCAGAAAACCAGACCTTGAAAAAAGAGATAATCTTAAGGCTAATCTATGCAAGCTAAAAGCAACAAAACTTTAATTTTGACTTCATAGGAACACAGCACAAAACCTCTTACCTTTACTTTACAAATTTACTTGATGCATTTCCCTTCTGCTTTATCTTGTGTATTACTCCAGATTACAGAATAGTTGTAACGATGTTCATATTTTTATAACTTTATCAGGTGTCTTACTTATTGTGTTGATGTAATATTGCAAAACAGTTTTGCTGCTATTTAGGTGGGCCACGGGTAAAAACATACATGTACACAATAAATGCATTGTATTAAATGATAAATTTAAATATTAGTACACAGTAGTTAAGACTCTTAAAGTGTAACTTTAACGATTTCAACACGCTTTTTATTGTTACGCTGTTGGTAGTATATGTAATAAACAATTAAATAAAAAAACAAAACACGACACGCATGCATATTTTCTTTTTCCCAAACCACTTAAATTCTAAAGATTTCATTGGGCATGTCAATCTGTCATGGAACAGAAGAATGCAGACAAAGGTAAAATCCAAGTAGAGTTTATTGAAACACACATGGGATGAAAACAGGTGAGTAACTGGGACGATGATCGTTGTAGTGAAACTGGCATTGTTCTTATCTGATTGCAGAAGGAGATGACAGGTAACTGGAAGGCTGGCTGGTTTAAAGAGGAGATGATCACTGAAGACCGAGGAAGACAGAAAACTGGACAGCTCAAGACGATAACTCACAGGTGAGTATTCTATTTGCAGGAGGGTATTCTATTTGCAGGTGAGTATTCTATTCACATGTGAGTAGTCACAGGTGAGTATTCTATTCACATGCGAGTATTCACAGGTGTGTATCCTATTCACAGGTGAGTATACACAGGTGAGTATTCACAGGTGTGTATTCTATTCACAGGTGAGTATTTTATTTACAGGTGAGTATTCTGTTCACAGGTGCATATTCTATGCACAGGTGAGGATTCACAGGTGAGTAGTTAGGTAGGTAATTATTCTATTAATAGATGAGTATTCTATTCACAGGTGAGTATCCACTGTTGAGTATTCACAGGTGAGTAGTCGGGTAGGTGTGTATCCTATTCACAGGTGAGTATTCACTGGTGAGTATTTTATGTACAGGTGAGTGTTCTATTCACAGGTGCGTATTCAATTCACAGGTGAGTATTCACAGGTGAGTATTCTATTCACATGTGCATATTCTATTCACAGGTGAGTAGTCGGGTAGGTAAGTATTCTATTCACAGGTAAGTATTCACATGTGCGTATTCTATTCACATGTGAGTATCCGCAGGTGAGTATTCATAGGGGAGTATTCTATTCACGGGTAAGTATTCATAGGTGAGTAGTCAGCTAGGTGAGTATTCACAGGTAAGTAGTCGAATAGGTGAGTGTTCTATTCACAGGTAAGTATTCACAGGTGAGTATTCTATTCACAGGTGAATATTCATAGGCGAGTAGTCCGATAGGTGAGTATTCTATTCACAGGTGAATATTCATAGGCGAGTAGTCGGATAGGTTAGTATTCTATTCACAGGTGAGTATTCACAGGTGAGTAGTTGGGTAGGTGTTCAGGGTTAAACAACGAGACCAGTCCAAGATGTGTGTTTGGTGCTGACTTTTATGGAGGAACTGGTGAGGCCGATGGCAGACAGGTGTGGCGACTGTTGAGTGTGTGTACAGGTTGTAGCCAGAGAGGATGATGGGAAACGTAGTGTGCTGAGGTGACTGGTCTGTTGACTGAGGAGTGTGACGCAATCACAGTGCTGATTTCCTACAATGCTACAACAAATACTAACCCCTAACCCACCCCCCACCTTCGGCTGTCTATAACTGAACTCTGGGCAACGGATCCTTTGCCCTAAGAAATGGTGTTTAATTTACAAACTTTTATTTTCAAATGTAAGTCAATGACATTGGGTGGAAGTGAATGTTTTTGTGTGTGGAGGCTCCGTCCCTTTTGGAGAAACCCCTAACTTTTGGAGTTCATGCTCCATTTTGGTTTGGAGTTCTCTATTCTACAGCTATATCTACTTGGATTGATAGAGGGTTAAAATTGTCAAGTTGTCAAGATGATCTCTTGATAAAGTAGTTTAGTTCTTTTCTGCAAGCAAAAAAAAAAAAACTTGATCAAAAACAGATACTGGCCATATGTGTGTGGCCATATAAATTGTCTTCACGTCGAGCTTGATCACGTCCAACCTGGACAACTTACGTGCTATAAATCTTGCAACATGCTTAAAGACAAGCAGAACATTTGCTAAAAGTAATATTTCCTTATTCTGACTCCATTTGTCTGTATTTAATGAGATAAATAGTACATTTCTGTAGATATTGAATTATTTTACAAATTACATACAATAGGCACAGAGGATGTTTGCTTGTTACTTTTGTGTTCAGATATGTGTTATTGAAAACACATATTTGGGTTTTCAATAAAACATTATTTGTTCTATGTCAAGTCAGCTTCATTCATGGTGAACTGCCACTGAGGAAACCCACATCCTCTTTTCTAAAATACATTCCCATTCCCTTTTTGTTTATGCAACATTGTTAACTTGATATTGAAGAATTCTAAGTATATAAAAGTTGGTCACGATTAATGACCCAAGATGCTATACTGTATATGAGAAAAATTAATATGTGATGAATATGGCAATGTTGTGTGAATTAAAGAGTTGCAATGTTTGTATATGTTAGAGATATGTTGTTTTAAACGTATACGTTCAGTGAATAGAGCCCCTTTTTATCAGTTAGCTTTAGTTGACGGTTGTAACTTTTTTGTTTCGTTTCCACCAAAAAAATATTTTTTATCAGCCATTAGAGACGATAGGAGAAGTATTATTAATCTGAGTAAATAATTTGAAATGTCTGACTCTTAAAATGTTTTTTTAATGTATATTTCTTCTATTCTATTGCACTTTACTGTCACATGAGTGAAAGAGTAGCCTATTCAAATATACATTGCCTTTTTTTGTTCAGTTGTTGAAGAAGAGTAGTTAAAATTATAAGACAACATATGTTTTGTCTTGCAATGTTCAAAATAAGTCTAACAATTTTTTTGTTATTCAAGATTCAATTCATTGTTTTAAATGAAATGTAATGTAATTTAAGTCGAATTACTTAAACATCCAAGTTGATTGTACTCAAAAATTTGTGCAACTTTTTTTGCAGTGTCATTTTTGTTTGTTTTTGTTTTGTTTATTTTTTTTAAAAACTAACAAAAAAATATATATATATTCATGGTGAACTGCCATTGAGGAATCCTGCATCTGCTTCTCTCCTTCTCTTATTATTTCTCTCATTTCAGGAGTACTATAAAATGCGTATCCTAGTGCTAGTAAAAGCTGATTTCAGCATTGTGTTTGCTCAGATGAGGAATTTTTTCCACTTAAAACCTTTTTTATTTTGGTTTATAATACACATTAATTTTCATTCTAAAAAAGCAATAAAATCTCAAGAAAACACATACGATTTATATATTTATGCAAGGATCCAGCTTCTAGGTACAGCACAATAGTATACAATGAAAGTATTGATACTTTACAATCTGCCCATCTCTAGCATATTTGTGTTGTTTCTTAAGAGAAAGCTCTTTGATAATAGGTTTGACTATGCTAAAGTAGAGGCAGCTGTCCAGATTCCTGAGGATATGTATAATCATCCTATGATGTGTATAATTATATCGTGGATGTCAAAAAACAGAAGTGGCCAAGAGGGCAGCGAGTAGTGACAAGAAGCATTTACATGTTTCTTTTTCTTTTTGCCTTTAAAGGGGTAAAATCGGAAGAAGCCTAATCTCTCTTGCTCTTTTAAGTTCCTGCCGATCTAAAAAGCGCTTATCGAAACTGAACTTTTAAAATAGTTAGGGCTGTGCAACCTGGTGATGTCACACACAAGAATGCATCAGCACAAACAGCCATATTTACAAGTAAATGGCACCTATTGCATGATCAGTAACTTGGCCCATCCCAGTCAGGGTGAGGTAAGACATTATTACTTGTTTCTCATTGTAAATAAAGCATTATTATCATTTATCATCATAAATAACACACTACTACTCATTTATCATTACAAGAATCATTAGGGACAGAGGTGTAAAGAGTATTATTCATACTATTTTCATCTCAGTGTATTAACAGTATTCAATAATAACAATATATTTAGTGTATATGATTATATTCATAAAAATGTATACAATGGATGCTGCTTTATTGGGACATTTCTTCACTGTAAAAAATTATATGATCAATAAGTTATGACAACATATGTTTTTGCATTGTTTTAACTCATCAAAATAAGTTAAGCAACTCAACTTCAACTTTTTTATGTTATACAAGATACAAGATTCTAATTGTTTAAGTCAGTTTAATATAATTTAAGTTGAAATGACTTAAACATCCAAGTTGATTGTACTTAAAAATTTAACGAATCAACGTTTTTTTGGGGGGGCGGAAGGTGGGTGGAGTTAGTCTAAATAGCATCTGCCAACAAGGCGGGCTATTTGCACTTAAAGGAACACTCCACCGTTTTTTAAAATAGGGCTTATTCACCATCTCCCCTACATTAAGAAAGGTGGGCAAAAGCATTTTTGTCTCAGTGCATGCATTGTCTTAGTTTGGCAGCGCCGACACTAGCTTAGCTTAGCATAATGAATGTAATCCTATGTTGTCAGGTAGCATGTCGTGAGTAAAAGTGATAAAAAAAAAACTACCTAATTACTTATTGTGGCCTGCGTATTCACAACGAGTACAAATAGCAATTAAGATTAAGACTAGGTGATTTTTAAGGCTGATATTGACTGGGGACTAGGGTGAATCACAGGCGAAGCACTGCTACTTGGGCGCACTCATATCACGCAACACCTGAAATCCCCCAACTTCTGTCAACATACCAGCGTGAATATTAGCTGGCTATTTTCCCGACTGTAGACATAGTGAATGGCGAAGGACATGGGGGATTTTGTGCGAGACGAAGTGGGTGACTTCTCAGACAGTCAAGATCCAGAACCATACCTCTACGAACCAGAGTTTTCAGAAGAGGAGCTGCGTGCGATGGAAATAGACTGACAGAAGGAGAAGGTTGTGATCGCTCAAAAGCCTGAGAATGTGAGGATGAGAGCCAATTTTTTTCACAGGTAACGATAACAGCGATTTTTTTTTCAATCATGTTGTTCATGCTAAACAGGTTGAACTCAACATGAGGTTATAATAGATGAGGTAATTTGAAACATGCTCTATATACAGCTTCTCAGCATCTATCTTACAACTGAATAAAGACACAGATTCACGTAAGGAAGCGTAATAAAAGACAACTTACATGTGCACTTTTTTCTGCCTGTACTTTAAAAAAGGATGGGACGGCCTTCTGTTGAAGTACAGATATCCAGAGCAGCTAGCCATCGATTACTCATTCGGTGGAATTCTGTGAAACATTACATTCGTGTATGTCCTTTGCTCGTTCTCACAACCTTTTGCTATGCAGGTAATTACCATGTTTTCTATAACTTCTCAAACTAAACACAATCCAAAAGCGAAGATACTTGGTGCAGGTCAGGCCACGCCGGTATGTTGATGGAAGTTGGGGGATTTAATTAGTTTTTTTTTTTAATCACTTTTACTCATGACATGCTTCCTGACATCATAGGATTCCATTCATTATGCTAAGGTAAGCTAGCGTCGGCGCTGCCAAACTAAGACAATGCCTGCACTGAGACAAAAATGCTTTTGCCCACGTATCTTCATGTAGGGAGACGTTGAATAAGCCCTATTTCAAAAAACGGCGGAGTGTTCCTTTAAGGCCTCAATATACTCACGGCAAATTTCTTTATCATTCTTCGTTTAGGGGTAAAACAAAATATGTGAGCAGCGATATAGCTGTTATCGAACATCTAACACTGAACAAAATTTTCACATGAAAGAACACGTGGCGCACCTACCTATTGCATAATCGCCATGAACCAATGGTAGTACAGTACAATGGTAGGTTTTTAGCAGCCGGAGTGAACAAACTTCGTTTCTGCCTTTCGTTTCAGTCCGTTCTTCGATCTCACTTGAAGTATATCAGGGCATTTTGTGTAAATAGACACTCCGAACATGGCTACTCATTTACCATAAAGCATTATTGCTCATTTATCATTATGAATAAAGCATTACTACTCATTTATCATTATAAGTAAAACATTACAGATTTTTTATCATTATAAATAAAGTACTATTACTTATTTACCATTATAGAATACTTTACCCTACCCTCAAACACTGTATTTTCTAGCTGAGTCCTGGACTAGTGTGGTTTGTGTTGTCGACATGTCGAGAAGATGACAAGTAAGCAAATCCTCTTTGCATGCCCTTCCAGAGGATGAGAACTGAGGGTTGAATTGATATACGGTAGAACCGACCACATCATTAATGTTTGTATTACTGTGTATCAAGTGCTGGGGAAGAGCTGAAATTCAGATAAGGTAATGGGCGTTGCGTTCCCAACAAACGCTGTAGGTGGTAGACCAGTCTACAGACTGAGCATCTGACAAATCAGAGCAGAGTAGACCAATCACAACAGAATGGGCCATCTGACCAATCAGAGCAGAGTAGACCAATTACAAAAGACTGGGCCATCTGACCAGTCAGAGCAAAGTAGACCAATCAGAACAGACTGGGCCATCTGACCAATCAGAGCAAAGTAGACCAATCGCAACAGACTGGGCCATCTGACCAATCAGAGCAGAGTAGCCCAATCACAACAGACTGGGCCGTCTGACCAATCAGAGCAGAGTAGACCAATCACAACAAAATGAACTATCTGACCAATCAGAGCAGAGTAGACCAATACCAACAGAATGGGCAATCTGACTAATCAGAGCAGAGTAGACCAATCACAACAGACTGAGCCGTCTGAACAATCAGAGGAGAGTAGACCAATCACAAAGAATGGGCAGTTAGACCAATTAGAGCAGAGTAGACCAGTCACACAGACTGGGCCGTCAGACCAATCAGAGCAGAGTAGACCAATCACGATAGACTGGGCCGTTAAACCAGTTAGAGCAGAGTAAACCAATCACAACCGACTGAGCATCTGACCAATCAGAGCGGAGTGGACCAATCACAACAGACTGGGCCGTCTGACCAATCAGAGCAAAGTAGACCAATCAAAACAGACTGGGCCATCTGACCAATCAGAACAGAGTAGACCAATCACAACAAACTGAACTATCTGACCAATCAGAGCAGAGTAGATCAATCACAACAGACTGGGTCATCTGACCAATCAGAGCAGAGTAGACTAATCGCAACAGACTGAGCCATATGACCAATCAGAGCAGAGTAGATCAATCACAGCAAACTGAACTATCTGACCAATCAGAGCAGAGTAGACCAATTACAACAGACTGGGCCATCTTACTAATCAGAGCAGAATAGACCAATCACAACAGACTGAGCCATCTGAACAATCAGAGCAGAGTAGACCAATCACAACAGACTGGGCCATCTGACCAATCAGAGCATAGTAAACCAATCAATACAGACTGAGCCTTCTGACCAATCAGAGCAGAGTAGATCAATCACAACAGGCTGGGTCATGTGAACAATCAGAGCAGAGTAGACCAATAACAACAGACTGGGCCATCTGACCAATCAGAGCAGAGTAGACCAATAACAACAGTCTGGGCCGTCTGACCAATCAGAGCAGAGTAGACCAATAATCACAAAAGATGGGCCATCTGACCAATCAGAGCAGAGTAGACCAATCACAACAGACTGGGCCGTCTGACATATCAGAGCAGAGTAGACCAATCACACCAGACTGGGCCATTTGACCAATCAGAGCAGAGTAGACCAATCACAAGTGACTGGGCTTTCTGATCAATCAGAGAAGAGTAGACCAATCAAAACAGACTGGGCCGTTTGACCAATTCACCTGCTAATTGTGGACTATTTTTTATCCAAGTTTAACTTGGATATTCTATAATCTTTTCACTTTTATTTTGCCTCTGTCCCAGCTTTTTTGTAGTGTGTTGCAGCCATCAAAATGTGTTAATATTTACAAAATACAATTATGTTGGTAAGTGAAAACATTGGAAAACTTTTCTTTGTACTTTTGTCGTTAAGTTAAAACAAGTTTGAAGACAACTAACAAATCACAGATTGTGGATTTTATTGCATTTTACAAAATGTCCCAACTTTTATGGAATTGAGGTTTGTACTGTGCATGACCTTGAGAGAACTGAAACACATCTCCCCGGCTCCAATCATGTTTAAACCTCCAGTAGGTAACTTTTGTAAACAAATATTTGTTAAAACTGTCATTATGTCCTGACAGTAGAATATGAGACAGATAATCTGTGAAAAAATCAAGCTCCTCTGGCTCCTCCCTGTGGTCCTATTGCCATTTGCAGAAATACACCGCTCCCGTTCAGAAACAACCAATCAGAGCCAGGGAGGAATGTCTTAGCAGTGTCAATCACACTCGTGTACGCGCTGATCACCCCTCTCTTGCACAGCGCGAGCGCGTACTGTCGTTCTTGACTCTCCTGTTCGAACTCGTTCATCCAAATGAACAAATCTTTTTTCGAGTCATTTCGAAAAAATATTTGTTCATTTTGAACAAGTCTTTATCGGAGTCATTTCGTTCATTCAACGAACGAAATGACTCGAAAAAAGATTTGTTCATTTTGATGAACGAGTTTGAACAGGATTACGAACGTGCATCATAGAACAGAGCAAGGCGAGCATTTGTGCTTATAAAACTTACAGTTTTTTATTTATTTTTGAAATAACCGATCGTTTCACTAGATAAGACCCTTATTAATCGTCTGGTATCGTTTAAAGCCCTTTGAAGCTGCACTGAAACTGTCATTTGGTCCTTGAAACGTTTGTGACCTATTGAAGTCCATTATATGGAGAAAAAGCCTGGAATGTTTTCATCAAAAACCTTTATTTCTTTTCGAATGAAGAAAGAAAGACATGGACATCTTGGATGACATGGGGGTCAGTAAATTATCAGCAAAAGTTTTTTTTTAAATGTGAACTAATCCTTTAACGTTATCTTACTAGCTAAATAACTTTTAATAGAAAGAGTGCAACGTTATAAAGTTACATGTATTGCAAAATACATAATGATTTGAGGACCAAGTTTGTAGTCAAAGTATGGGAAGGCCATAGTCAATGTACAGCATATTGTTGATGTTTCGTTCCTATTAGTGAATGTTCCATAACTGTCTATAATCCGCCGTCATCGGTGGTCCTGCTTACTAGCCTGCGCGTTCACGGCAGGCTCCGCTGTGGGGGAGGAGCTTTGGAGGGAGGGCTGTAGCGCAGCAAAGAGCAAGGGGGTTGGACCTGTAAGTTGTGCTTATTCGAATTTTCAGGCTAAGTCAACATTTTCTTAAAACTCCCTACTGCAGCTTTAAGTGTGATAATCAATGTCAAAATGGACATTAAAATCATTGAGATGACCTCACAGATGTTGCAGGTGTCTGGTTGTATTACACTGATTTATGATTGACTTCAGCCTCTGCTATGTAGTATGACCTAGTAGTGCATTGTTTGATTTCATTATGAAATATTAAATGTGATATATTTTTTAGGTTAAGGTTTCTCCCATCCCAGCTATTATACAGATACAGAGACTATGTTTAAGTCATTCCTAGGTTGAAAAGTTTAAAAGTTTTTAACTTTTGAAAAGGACCTCACATGGAAATGTAGGAAAGTGGGTTGTATTGAGACTATTATTGTAAACATTTGTGAAATTACTTAAGATCTTTTCTCTGAAATCTGTGTGAATCAATTCAACCTGAAGAAATTTCCTCAAACTCACATTGTCTTGATGAAATAGAGAGGCATATTGTGGTGGTTAATGTTTAGAAAATTCAGGATATATACCTAATTTTTGATCTCATCATGATTTTTGAATCATTTCAAGCTTTGCTGAGGTTTTCAGTGTTGCTAAAGAACACTGCTATGCATTTGATAGGGTTCTTGTTAGTTGCAATTGTGTTGCTAGGTGGTTGTTAAAGGCCCTGATATAGATATAGCGAATTCAAAGAACAAACTAGTCTGATGTCATTTTGAAACCAGGCCAAAACAAAGTTCTTTTACAGTTTATGCAGAATTTTGAAACAGCTTGTCACAGTGAACTTTCTGGAAAAGTTTGCTCTGGCTGGTATCACCTTTGATTGGTCAGTAGTGATTACGCAATAGCTGGGTGTGGGTCTGAGGTCCCGTCTTTTGACCAGGAAATCATTTATTTCTTCTGTTCAGGCTGTCAAGGTCCGACATGAGTAAAAATATGAACACACTGGAGAGCTGCATTATTAGCAAAAATACAAAGTTCTGTCATAAAACTCTAGATGGCGCTGGCTGATAGGTTCGTAACTCAGTCTGCTTGCAATCACATCATTCTCTATGGGGCAAAGCTGATTGTTTCCTGCTGTATCAGAAGCCAATGAGCTCGCTGCTCAACCTTCAAATACTGGTCAGGTTTCGCTGCAGCAGTTTGCAGTGAACTTTCAGAAACTCTCCACCTTCCCCAGCTCCACCTGTATAGATCTGCTATGGGATAATTCATGTACGCTATATTGTACAGTAGCAGCATGTCTTACTTGCTCACAGCAGTGTGTCGTGTATGTATTGACAATAGCAAGTCCAGTACTTGCTCTGTAGCAATAACAACAGCAACAGCAGCAGCAGCAGTGTAGCAGATCTATATCACCAAGACCAAACCCATCAACACTGTCATACCCATTACCATGTCAAACATTCAGAGAGTTGTCATGACAGATTTTTAACTTGTAATTCTAATCCAAAACCAACACTGACACCATTTTTATGTTTAATACTGTAAAGCTGATTATTTTAAAGCAATCTATTGTATAAAGTACTTTACAAAAAAAAGAGATGAGGGCATAGCACATATTTGCATTTTCATCAAAATCCTGCTCATTAGCATCTGAATGTTTGCTAATGGTAAACTGCAGAAAAAGGTATTTCAAACTTCTTTTTACCCCTAAGCGAAGAACAAAAAATAATTTTGCTGTGAGTATTTCAGGTCCTTTAGGGGTTTTGGGTGATTGCTTACTAACCCAAGTCAGTTGCTGTTGTGCTTAGGGTTAGGCTTGTTAACTAGCAAGCAACCCTTACTTAGTCTATCAGTATAATCAGAAAAACCATGGTGGTTGGCATCTGAAGTTTTGCCAAGATCAGCAGTAAATCAACATTAACTAGCCGGAACCAACATGGAAATCCTTGTCTAAGCTGGTCATTTCAGCAAAAGAGACATCATAACCAAGAGAGGTGGAAGTTGAGCGCATGGCCAGCTTCAGTTCCTGAGTGTCCATAACTCTGAGGACCTTTCCTGGACCCTCAACACCTCCATCCTGATCAAAAAGGCGAAGCAGTTCCTTTACTTCCTCAGGAAATTTAGGAAAGCTCATTTATCCTCACAGATGCTGCTTAACTTCTATCACTGCAACATTGAAAGCATCTTAACAAACAGCATCACAGCGTGCTACAGCAACTGTACTGTGTCAGATTAGAAGGCCCCCCAGCGAGTTGTAAAACCTGCCCAGTATATAACTGGTGTCTAGCTATCCTCCATCAAAGACATGTATCAAAAACTCTGCCTACAGAGAGTGAGAAATAACTCCCACGCCAACCCAAATCTTTTCACTCTACTACCATCTGGTGAATGCTACAGGTGTATTTGCAGTCGCACTTATAGACTCTGGGACAGTTTTTTCCATTTGCACTTCTGCGTATGTAAATCAAGGAGGTGTGCTCATAACAACTCATGTTGGTCCATCAATCACAAGAGCGATACTGTTGTTAATATCCCTGTAGACTAACTGTACCTCCTAAAATTGTGTATCCTTCTAAAAAGATCAAACTATTAAAAATGTATGGCTGATGGGTTTTTTTTTAACAACGTGCCTGAACAATTGAATGAGAATGTTTTCGTTAGTTTATCTTATTTCACAACATACAATTGTTTTAATGTCAACCTATTACCAGTTTTTCTAAATATCATGCATTGAAAGTTACAGCAGTGCCAAGTATTTTGTCCTCTGAGGCAGTCGTTCTGGTTGCATTGGTTAATTTTAATATAGTAAAAGTCTGGCTGACTGCGAGACATTCATTTACCACTCTGATTGCACTCACTCTGCACTATTACTTCACGCTCACTCTTTATCATATCCAAGATAAATCATCACCATTGATGTGTTTTGTTGAACTAATGACATCATCATCAGTTAAAACACATGCACATGTAACTTTTCTTCCCGAACAAGTGTGGACCCGAGTTTGAGATGCTTTCACATTCACCAGAATCATGCATTTCATTGCGATCAAAGTCAGACCACCTCAGTAAGTCTTTGGTTCGTTACCGTGGTGTGCTCCCCACTACACATGACAGCTTTCACATTACCATTTTTTATGTTTTGAAATAAACTGCAAGAGTAAAAAACACAACTTTAAATGAAGTGTTTGTGACAGTAGGGCTTTCACACTGCGCTGAACCCCGGATTATCTTCGTTCTAAACCATGCTTTTATCCCCAGGTAGAGGAACGCTTTACACTTGTAATGTAGAAGTGGGGTTAGCATTGCTTTTTCACCAGGTTATGAAAACCTGCTCCAGAGCAGGATTAGCACCACTTTTGTGCTGTTAACCCCACATTGCAGGACCAAACATGAGCAGTGTGAAATGATGTGGTGTTAGAATGTTACAACTAGATGCTTAGCTATCGACAACCAATCACGTGCATCATATTCACATGGTTTGGACAGTCATAGAAACACCACATTGCATAAACAGTATTTTCAGCATTTGAGGGGGGAAATGAAAACTTGTCCATTGGAGCGAAGAGGTGACCAATTCATTCTTATCTTTATAGTCTGAAAAGTTCATTCAGGAAAATGTGATAATCTGCAATATACAATATAAGGATGTGCAACGCTAAGAACCTTTGTAAACAGGCTGCATGCTACAGTACATCCATCCAATCAATGACATTGTTACTGATTTGCATGACAAATATACAAATAAGAATGTTAACCCGGGGATTGAGGAATGTACATTGTGTGTAGGAATAAATGTTATCCCTGGGTAAAGTATGAGCAATGTGAAACATGAAACAAGATAAAGCTTGATTATGATTCCGTTTACCTGGGGTTTAGAATGATTCAGGGTTAACTACTTTAAGTTTGATGAGCCCTAGAGATTGAACATTATTATTTATGAATATTTGAACTTTTTTGATGCAAAAGAAAACTTCATTAGCTAACCTCCAGTAGCATAAAGATCTGAAAAGGCATTCTATGACCCCTTTAAGCTAAAAGAAACTTAGCTTATAGAACACCTGCTGTAAAAGCAGGTCTGTCTTGCTTAAATTTGCAGTCAAAGAAATGTGACTCAAACTGTTGCAAGGATAAGCTTTATTGCAGAACCTCAGTTGGCCAAAGAAGGGTTGAGGGTGGAAGGCCACAGGGATGCTGGGAGGAGAATGCAAGGAATGTCCATTGCTGTTTACAGCCCGGGACGCTTCACACATGCAGGTCAGGGGGCTGTCATCTGTCTTCCACTCTCTTACGCTCAGCTTCTCGTCCCCCCTCATTACACGAGGGTCAAGCTCAGAGGTGACCTAATTAAAAGCTCATTACATCACAGACAATATCCATTAGCATGCCAGGTCAAGCTGTTAATCCATTAGTGTTGCAGAGGCTGCCTGTCCAAGCCTCACATTTTAAAAGCCCCCTCTTTCCCAAAGTATACACTTGCTTGCATACAGAATCTCTACTTAATGTTATCTGCATCCAAATAGAAGATGATTTTGGACTCAGACAGTCCTCAGATAATCATTGTGTGGATTTAAGGAGGGATAGAGGGTGTCCACACTCAATGGATCTGTTCCAAAACTTAGTGAGCTGCCTACTAAGATGGCATATTAAGGCATCATACATGTTTAAAAAATAAACGTTGTTTATAGCATCAGTTGGTTTAATGGAGAACTTTTCATCCATTGCATAAAATGTTCTTTATAGTACAAATAGGTTCGTCAGATTATTAATATATTCATCACACAAAAAAGTGGTTATTTTAAGAATTGCACACTGAAAGGTTTTTTGGGGAATCCAAAAAGGTTATTTTATGGCATCACTCACTTTTATTATTAAGAGTGCAGGCGTGCATCCAATGCAACAGCTATTGCAAAAAAAAAGGCATCATTGCATTTATCCTTTGTGAAGAAGGCAATTTAAAAAAATTAAAAATTAAAAAAATAATACTAATTGGTCCCACTTTATATTAAGTGGCGTTAAATACTGTGTATTACATTGAAACTAATAATTTGATACAATGAATTGTACATACATGTTTTTACGTTGTACTTATATTTTAAAAATAGCTGCATGTAATTACAGCTGTAGTTAATGTATGTAATTACATTTTAATTACACTGTTGACCCTTCCCTTACACCTAAACCCAACCTTAAACCTGCCCATACCTACACACCTGACCCTAACCTTACCCGTATCACACCTCAATAGCAGCAAAAGTGGTTTCCAATACAACATTAACACAATAAGTACATTGTACATATTTTTCAATGTAAGTACACAATACTCTACAAAAGTAAATAAATAAACTGGTGATTTCCCAATACCAACCCAGACAGAAACAGATCCGTCAGTGTCAGCCCAGATCCGGCCCACGTCTGGTACTCATACCAAATGTCTGTTTACAAATGGCTTTTGGATCTGGGCCGATACTATGTTGCTGTCTGGGAAGAGACAAAATAGGAAAATTAAAAATGGCCAAGCAACCAACTTTACCATTTTTGGACCACCTGAGATGGATTGACCATTACATTATTATTAAATTTGAGCTCCTGGGGTGACCAAACAAGACTGGTTAAGCACCTAAAAAACAAAAACATCTGTGCACATATTAATGCAGTCTACTTTTGAAAGCTTTCCACATGATGCCAGAAGACAGTGTGGATTACATGCATTATATAGTATCTCCACCTTCACATAGGCTTCTCCTGTCCCTTGAATCTCCTGTAGCGTCTATTGAAGTTCTGTTCAAACAACGACCCATGCACCTGCGAGCTGAATGCATGCATTTATCCGTTCACTGGGGACTGAGCCATACAGAAGCACTCTGCTATCTCTTTGAACCTGCTTCCCCTGGTGGCTTCCTAACTATACAGCACTCAATGCTTTGTAAGTGACTCCAGCAGTGGGGGCAGACTGAACAGAATAGAAAGTTAACCGAGGAGAAGAAATGGTAAAACAAACAAAAAAGACCTAAGAAAATGTCTTTGAGGCATGAGGGGTGCACAGGGGGATCAAAGACCTTCACGTTGACCAACGGCTTTTGTCTTTTAGACACATTATTGAGCTCATGTCTGGACTCCGATGTAAGTCACTACCGTATTCAGAATAGGGAAGCTCGTTCCCTCTATGGGACACTAGATTGCCACCAATTCCTCTAAAAAAACTTCCACTGTCAACCGCCACTCTGTGCCTTCCTCTCCTGCACGGTTCCAGGGTTTCAAGTGAAGGGGAGTGACATCTAAATCTTTACTTGTCAGTTTCCCCACAAAGAAAGCGAGAGAGTCAATGGTAGATTAATGGAGAGAAGATTTGCCCACTGTTGTACCTCCTTTAGAGAAACTGACCATTATAAAGATAGTATTAACAGTAAAGGCTGGAATGCAGTAAACGACTTTGGTATAGATTTTTCCCCAAGATTTGCAGTTCAGTCAGCACTAGTTGCCAAAAGCCAGAGCCAATTAACAGATTTTGTGCAGCCAGAGTTGACCAATTATAAATAAACTGCATAGTGTATGATGGTCACAGATTTTTTTTTTTTTTTTACCTCAGGTTGTGGTCACATTTACAGTTGCTCATGAAATTTCATTGGTGGAATCCAGTCATTTCAATAATGAATCTGTGCGTTTATGAGTTTTCCATGATGGTGACAGCGTTTTCCACAAAGATTTTGCTCATGATCAAGTCACATGAATTTGACAAAAAGCTACAAGGTTTTAAAGTGACTTCTGTCTTATACATCGGTACACTATTGACAATGGACCTTTCTGATGGGAAATTTCACAGGAATATCACTAATGTGAACGCATTAACTGAGAAAATTCCCTGAAGGAGGGAACGGAGGACGTAGTCGACGTCGACTGAATGGGGATCACGCTAGGGAGCCAATCGTCTTCGAGTACTATTGAAGGAGCCAATGTAATTGGCGTGCGTGATTTACATCACACACTCTGCCAGACGTTCCGCCACGTCCGATGTCAGAGGGGTGCGGAGGAACTCAACAGGGTTCGGAAGGGGGAACTCACTGGAGTAGAAATGGCACACATATCCAGTCCGTAGTAGGGGAATGGCGCAGCAAGCTAACACTTTGAACCGGGCTCAGAGTGAAACTGGCTTCATGAGAAGGGAGCCCACGAGAAGCAGCGGTTCAAGTATAGGTGTTGCCCAGCCCCCAACTCTAGAATATCTGTCAGCGAAGCACTCTGTGTCAACGCCTAGGCGGAGCGCACACTCATTTAAGAGGAGCTCAACACCTAAGTGGACATGAGCATCTCGGAATTTTCACCAAGATGAAGGCAGTCATCATTCAGTGGGCCAACTGCACTTGGAAACAGCCTTTCCTCTCTGCTGATTCCCTAACAGATAAGAGCTGGTGTGAGGTTCTAAGGCTTGCGTTCTGTGCATACAACCCGTAATGAAACAGACGGACAGAGAAAGCCAGGGCTGGGTCTGCCTTCTCCGGGGCAGCGCTTGCAGGCTCACCACCTAGTCCCATTTAAGGGAGAGGTAGGAACCTTGTTCATATCATATCCAGGCCGGGTTCTCAGTTCGTGAGAGTTAGCCGGCTCAAATTCCAGGCACAACTCTTTGACCGAAAGCGAGCAAGTCTCTACCCTCTAGTAGAGACCAGGCGAGCAGGAGAACTGTTTAAAAACAGCACAAGAGATAAGGCCCAAGAGGATAAAGAGGGGCGCAAGGCAATTCCCTTGTTCCCTCAGGAACCTGACGATAAGACGTGCTTCCCAAGCTTCTGCATCATGATGTGCATCAAGAAAACAGAGGCAACATCATTTGAGGGTGGAGGAAACAGCCTACTCCAACCCATCTTGCAGGAAAAGAGCACTGAATGACCAAACGCTCTCAGGATCTCCTCACGGAGAGAAGACTCACTCAACAAATCGGTTCTACTTTCTTTGGCGTAAGCAAACTCCTATTTTAAGGGGTGCTCGCAAAAGTGATGGTAACTACCACATGTTCCTTTGGTAGCTACCTGAACCTCCACGTCCAGTTAGGACCGGCCTGGAATCTCTCCAGGGGTCTGAATGCGGGCGCCATCATGCCTCGTCCCTGAAATGTATTCAGGGGAAGTCAGGAGGGCTGTTGAGGGGAGCTAGGTCTGGTTGGGCCAATAAGGGGCAACTATCAAGACCAGCTCCACTCCTGACCTAGCACAATAGGTGCAAGCGGCATGCGCACACAGGACAGGAGCACTGCTCAACACTACATATGAAGATCACTGAGCTTCAGGAGCAATTCTGCTCAACACCTGAGTGTGAAAAAAATTCACTGAGCTTCAGGAGCATCTCTGCTCAACACCTGAGTGTGATGAATTTAACTGAGCTTCAGGAGCATTTCTGCTTAACACCTGAGTGTGATAATTTTCACTGAGCTTCAGGGGCATTTCTGCTCAACATGTGATGAAAATCACGGAACTTGAGCAGGTACCAAACGACAATGAATCATATAACCGCTTTTTTAGAAGGCTCACTGGGGAACGCATTTCTGTGGAGCCCAGGGCCAGCTGAGCCAGTGTCTGTCTAAGGGTTGTCCGCTCAGACAGACATAACACAACTGGCAGAGGGAGGACTGTAGAGGCAAACAGATGTAACTGTGTGGCCTCGAAGTGGTCCCTGCCCAGCTGGACCACCAGGGGATGGATTCTCCAATCTACCTGGCCATTGCTGTCATGAGGCTTGTTGGCGGAACGATTGAGCAGGCCGGAAGAACTAGTTGAATGAAGCGACCTCAGAAGCTTCTGACTCCAAGGAGGAGTTGATGGGCGAGTTGTGACATGCGAGGGAAGCTTAGCGCAATGGTCGCAATGTTCAGACCAGTACCAGCTTGCTGAGCAGCGGTGGCTCAAAGCGAGGTGAACTGCAACAACTCGAGCCAATGCAGTCGGAGGTCACCCAGACCTCCGTTAAAGCATGCCCTTTGTATATTGCCCCACAAGAGGTTTTAGTAGACCCAATTCTATGAGCGGATTGGCCCGGAGAAATGATGAATGCTGAAGCGGTCTTCATATGGAGGAAGTCAAGCGGCTGCTTCTGCCATATGCCCCAGGAGCCTCTGAAAGTTCTTTCAGTGGGACCCTTTCTCACTTCTATATAGCACCAGCCGAACACACTCTTTTCTTGAAGAGACGTGTTGGACCAAGTCCTTCTCGAAACTGAAAAAGAGATACTCAACCCGTGGGCGAGATTACTCACTTCCAGTTGACCTGAAGACCCAACTGGCTATGGAGCACTCGAAGGGTAGGACCTTGTACTGATACTTCGCACCTTTGAACGCAAGAACACAGAATGATCTGTGGAGCGGAGGGATCGAGATCTGAAGTACTGTCCTTCAGGTCGATTGCTGCAGGCCAAGCTTGGGGATGGAGCATTTGGAAATGCATCTGTGTTAGTAACTTGAAAGGAGGCTTTCAAAAAAACGTTTCAATTGACACAGGTCCAAAATGGCCATGACCCAACCATTTTCTAGGGTACAATGAATACGGGTTTATAGAAACCGGTCTTCGTATCGGCTGGAGGAAGAGGCTTCATCGCGTCCTTCACCAGTAGGACTGCGACGTGCGCACACAGGACAGGAGCAATGCTCAACACATAGGTGTGATGAATATCACTAATCTTTGCTGCCCTAGTGGAGAAGAGGGATCCGGCTCGGAAGGCCCGGAGGCAGCCCGAAGCAGGGTCTGAGTGTGGTGCACGACCCTAAATTGTCTCCACGAGATGGCCAGGGATGCGTGAGAAGGCAGATGACCGGGTCCTCGAACCACACCCAGCTGCCGTGCTGGCGAACAAGAGGGGGTTGAGGGGTGCAAGGCTTTAAAGGGTCGCACACCGCCAGACTTGCCCTCTTGGGACCCAGGAACAGAGGAACTTGCTCTTTCTTTGAAGTGTGAGTACTGCTTGCTCCAATTCTTTTGAGAGCCAGCAGAGGAACAGACAGACACACAAACAAAGACTCCACCCCGCCCTCACCCGGGGGGAGAGAGTGGATCAATGACCAACTCCAAGAGCATCCTCCACCATGCCTGGGCGGCCCGCTCTGGAATGCTTCCGCTGTTGTTTGCCACCTGGCTTGGCAGCGCCTGGAGCAGGCTGGGCGTCCCTACTGTGGGCGGCTCCATGCTGAGGCCTGGCTGGAGGCTGCTGCGGAGGCCCAGCGGGAGCGGCAGCCGGGGAACGGAGGAACTGACACCAGACGACGGGGTGGAAGCAGCAGCGGCCGCCGGGGCATGATGTGCCGGATAGCCTCCTCCTGCGCTTGGGCAGCAGAGAACTGTTGGACGCAGTTCTCCACCATGTCTCCGACCAGCCCAATCTGGAAAATTGGGGAGACCAGAAACCGAACCTTGTCCACATCCGCCATATCAACTAGGCTGACCCAATGATGGTGCTCCTGGACCACTAAGGTGGACATCGCCAGACCAATCGTGCATGCCACGACACTTATGCCCCGGGGGGCGAGGTCGGATGCAGTGCGGTGCTCACCTATGAGCGCACGGTCTGGGCTACCCTCGTGCATGTCCATGGGTGCTGTGGCCTTACAGACCTGTAGCAGCGCCATGGCACGCAAGAGGAGGGGGCTTGCCCATAGGCTTTGTAAACTCTGCCCGTCGGAACGGACAAGAACTCACAGGCCTTAGGGGGGGACGAGGATCCCTCCAAAAGGCAGCGGCCGCCAGACACAGGTGCACCTGTGTCGTGACAGACCACTCCACTGGAGGGAAAGCCTTGCAACCCTTCACCACTCCTCCATCAAGGGTAGTGAGGGGGAAAAGCTATTCAGACAGTTTCTGGCAGAGAAAGGTGCTGTCCACAGCCTGATAAGCTCTACATGCACTTCGGGAAAGAAAAGCACAGGGGCGGCGAGCTGAGAACCAGCGCGGCCCACCCGAGATACCAATCCTCTAACCGAGACTGAACGGGACACGGCAGAGTTCCACTCGAGCCCGGCAGCCTCGGCGGGCCGTTTCAGCATAGCTGACACTTCTGGACCTGGCTCGGGCAATGTTACACCCCCAGAGGGAGATAACACAGCCGAGTCGTCATCTCCAGGGGCCAGCTCACCCTCCGATGCTGCTATCGACATCTTATCCTCTGGGGGAACCCCAATTGAAACAGCTGATCGGTCCATTACAGAGGGACCAGCACGCTCAACAGGAATTCCATCGGCTGCGGTGTGATGGAGGAGTGAGGAGCCCACAGGGAATGGTTACCCGGCGAGACATCCATCACTACCCTCCGATCACCCATCCCACACAGCACCCGGGGGTGGGGCATGGTAATGGGGACTCGCGCTTCACTGACGAAGGCGAGTCTCGATCTCAACACCGCGACAGTCATATTCCCGCAATGAGAACATGAGCCGTCCACAAAAGCTGCCTCACCGTGCTGAACATATATATATATACATATATATATATATATACATATTTATATACACATAAATATATAGCTCAAACACATGATGCAACAATTTTGACCGTCAGAGAGGAAAAGTGAACGACTGCATCCAAAAACGCACAGGTGGAAAGACATCTTGAAAAACACGCAAATGCACCTGTGTTGCTCTTTCAGGAAATAGGACCCATCACCAGTGCCAGAGCACACAGGGGAATGACCGCGGCAACACTGAAACAGTGAAGCACTCACTTTTCCGCCCTCTAACCAGCCGTCAACACATACAAACCCTTAGAAATTTGTTGCTGTTAAAACAGCAGTTGAGAGCTCAAAGCTCGCGATCACCGCTGCACTCGCGCTGTAGAAACCACCAGCCCTGGGAGAGTCTTCCAGAAGAACACGACACGCTCACCTGTTGTAAACAATAACACTCTTCAGAGACATCAAACGATCGGCTCCGAAGCGAAAGGCAACAAGTGCGTGCATCCAATTCCGTATTTATACCTGCTCCACGGGGGGCTGAGTGTTTGATGTAAATCACGCTCGCCAATTACATTGGCTCGTTCAATAGTACTCGAAGACGATTGGCTCCCTAGCGTGATCCCGATTCAGTCGACATCGACTACGACTACGAAAGGGAACTGTTAATCGCTTTGCTTGAAAATGCATATATTTGACAATAAGATTTAATTGGTCATCAACAATTGCTTCAGTTTTGTACAATCAAACCTACACTGTCAGCACTACCAGCGGCTGATGCATATGAGTAGATGATGTGACAGGAATTAGCATCATAAAGACTATAAGGAATTGCACATTATTAAAGTATTGTTGGGATTAGTTAAGAAAAGTTGGGAAACTTTAAGTGTTTGAGTGTTGGGGGTGGTTAGGGAAGAGAATTAGAGATGGGGGTTTAAATATGTTGGGAACGGACGCACACAAATTGTCCAGCTTTCATTAGTGTGGTGAGTGAAGACTCCGCAGAGGGCTTGATTCCCAAGACTCTCAGATAACAAGTGGCTTCTCACACTGGGGCTTTCTGTTTCCTCCAAATAAAACCAAAAAGAGAAAAAAGGAGCGAGATGGAGAGTGAGTTACCACAGAGGGGGGAAAAATGGGAGAGTGGTTCCAGCAGCCAACTGTTATCTGCCTGACATTCAGTCAGTGTAGAGTTATTTTGGTTTATTTATCCCAAGAGCAATGAATGGCTGCCGACAAGATATTTCTGATAGATGTGATAAGGTTTTCCATCCTTTAAACATGCCCTCTTAGCTTAAAGTTAACCTCACTTCTAAAAGCCATTAGTGACAGACATAAAGCTGAGGGGGAACATGGAGGTCTTCACTGAAACATTCATCAGCACACAAGTTATTCTAGACATCTCCAAAAGCAAACAGGAAAATGAAAAAGTCCAGAGTGGAATTTCAGGAATACGCAAGAGTGACACCTTTGTTTCAACTAGAAGGTCAATCATCTTTAGCTTTAGCATGTTAACCACGAGAACACTGACTTCTATGGTTGGGTCAAATTCAGAATTTAAGAATTAGCTCCCTTCCCTGAAGTGTAAATTTGAATTGAACTGGACACATGATTATTTGCTATTTGGAATGAAAGAAAAAGGAATTTTAATTATTAGATATTCAAAAGAATTCAGCACATGATTTCATTAACCCAAGTCTTGTAGATGGGCATGCATAAATTAAGTTTTGAAAAAACTTGAAAATAACCAGGTATGTTTGTAACCCCTAAAATTATGACCCATTAAAATTTTTGAGTTGTTGAAAATAATGGTTGATTCAAATTTGTCTACAGGTGTTATCATATGAAAGTTAGAAAAAGGTGCAGCACTCACTCTTAAATAAATTTAAACTTAATAGTAAAAAAAAAAAAAAAAAACGTACTTTTTCAGCCAACATCGACTAGTATTTTTTTACAGGTGTTATCAACCAATTAATCCAGATACTCTTCTGTTTTTAGCGTATGAAGTGAAAGTTTTCATATTTCTGTGCCCAACCATCTGGCCAGCTAGTGATGAGAAGCAGAGATGATGGCTGGTATACAACACTGGCAGTACTCAAGTTTCTGATATCTTTTGGGAGCCTTTGATGTGCATTGCTCCCACCCCTGGCTTCCCTCTCTCAGGAAATTGCATTCTGTCTGTTTCCACAGCAGATAAATGATCTAAGAAGGGGGCTGCACACTGTCACCAGCCAATCCTGTGTAACACCAAGGCCTGTGTCGCGTTAACTGCGTGTGGCTTCATCTGCTGCTGGCCAGGTAATGAGCAAACATATTGCATGCATTTCCCAATCTTAATAAGATAATAATGAATAACAGTTGTAAGCAAATTGATGCATTGATTGTTTTATCAGAATAATATTTTTCACTGGCAATACTGTGAAAGGCTGCCAACTGTGCACCACGACTGTTACCCCCTTTAAATAACCGCCATTTCAAACAAATGTAATTAAATTAAATACATCAGTAATACTCCCTTGAGATTTTTTTAAAGCTTATACTTTATACTTATACCGTCTTGAAAATGGCAGTTCCTATTAAGAGACTACAGAGATTGTTGGACGTTAAACATCATCACGGCGAACAGGTAAACTCATCCACTCACTAGTTGCTATCACTGCCTATTTGTGTTTATTCTCTTGCAAACTATTCTGACTCAAACTTTCAGTAAAAAAAATAAAATAAATTTAAATAAAGACTGGAAGCTTAATGGTGATGACTTTAAAGTCATGTGACCGTGGTGTATTTCGCTTATAGCCTAAGTTTAGCTTTTGACTTCTACTGATTGAATTTAGGCTTCAAAATTCATAAAGGTTGTGTTAATTTCTGAAGATTATCATGATGAACAAATCATGTAAGGATCATAAACTTTTGTTGGTCACAGAGCTTATTTACTGCAATAATCCAAAAACCAATGGAAAAATATTATTGTGTTATACGAAAGGGAACCAGGGTGAAGCTAATTTAAGGTTTGTCTACAATAATACGCCATCATTGCATCGCTCTATTCACCAACTTCCAGGGTAGATTAAAATAGAATAGAATAAAAGGTTCAGTTTTAATTTTCATTAGGTGTTGATGCATTAGTTATCATGAATTAATATTGCACAATCATTTTCACAGCATTATTCATTTAAGTTAATATTAATGATTAAAGTCCCCCATGTAGTAAATAATTGTATCCCTTAAAACTCATCTATAATCAACAAAATTACCCCAAAAATAACTTTTCTCGACACTTTATTGATTCATAGTTGATATGCTAAAGCCCGCCAGCACGTACGTGATTGGTTACAAGGTAGTTTGTGATGTCAGAAACACTAGCGATTTCAAACCGTGTTTTTGAGACTGTCTTTGGTTCACTGCAGTTTTAAGGAGAAAATACTCAGCAATGCTGTTGTCTTATGAATTTACACATGGTTTGTCTTAAAGCATATGAAAAACAACATTAAAAGGTTGATTTTCCCCACAGGGGGACTTTAAGTAAATGTTATTTAACCATAGTTAACATATGAAACTTGAAATATATTGCAAAATCTATTAGTATATATCTAGAAGTTAGCACAAACCTAATTTAATAAATTATGTAAATGTATTCATGGTTATTTCATGTTGGCTACTGCATTAGAAAAATGGAATACTTCACTCAAAAAATCCTTTAATCAAGTTGTTCCAAACCGGCATGCTTAAAATGTAAAAGTTTTTTATTACCCACCATATTGCTCTGATCAGATCCTAAATTTATATTATATTAACTTCCTTGTCTTCATTTCACACACTTCTTCTTAATTTGCATCCACAGTTCCATGAAGAATTTTCAACATCCATGGAAAGTCTTCATTGCACAAAAGCTTCTGAATAGTGGAAAAAATGTTCTTCAGATACTTAAAATGTTCTTCACACTAAGAAAAAATGGCTCTTTTAAGAACTGTTTACTGAAAGGTTCTTCTGAGAACCAAAAATGGTTCCTTTATGGCATAACTGCGAAATTCCCCTTTTGGAATCTTTATTTTTAAGAGTGCACCTCCTCAGAGTCATAATGCAACGGGTCAAAGGTCTTTCCAACAAAAAAATAGCAGCCTTGGCTGTCAACATTAGCACGCACTGCCCACATTACGGCTCTGGAAAATGTTGCGTCTGCATTCTGAATCATTCTGTTTGATGACAGACAAGAGCAAGGCTACTTCAACCCTCCGTCCCATTCCAGACGACTCCCCGCATCTCACAAGGCCTCTGACCGACGGGCCGTGAAGGTTTTCGTTTCATTCAAGTACCGTGTTACCCTCCATTCACAACATCATAGAAAAAAACACACTTGAGTATTTCAGAGCAGGAAGTTTCCTGCGGGGAGAAAGTTTGGTTTCAGGTCAGTGTGCTTTAGTCAGAGAGGAGATGCGCAGGGGGAGGTGGTGGAAACTTGAAGGCAGTGGGAGTGCTAGGCAGCTGGTCGGAAAAGGAAAAGCCGGTGGGCTCATTGGGATCTTGAAGGTGGGGGTGGGCGATAGTGCCGTTGGGTCCTTGGAGGAAACATTAGCAAAGCGTGGAGGAAAAGCTGCCAAATTAACTTCTCACCCTTTCAATCACACCCCAGAGCATTCCTGTCCCACTTCACCTCTGCCAGTCTGGTTTGTTTTTCAGCCTCTCTTCCCATTCCAAATTAAGACATTAAACGACCCCTGAACGCCTTCACTCCCCAACAACCCAGAACACTCAGTAACGTTAACACACCAACAAGCCAATGAGGTCATATGGCCTCTTTCTGCCCTTTACTTGTAATTTTTCCTTTTGTGTGCCTTACGAGCTGAACTTAGTGAGGCTCCCCCTCTTGTGCCTTTTGAAGGAGTGGAATAAATGTCTCAATTGTATCAGTGACACTTGTTCTAAATGCTACATTTATGTTTAGCCCGATTTAAAGGTGTTATTGGGACCCTAAGTCTTTTTTGCTTGTGGTATTTTTATTCTTTGCCCTTAATAACATTCGCTAAAATGAAAACCATATTGGACCAATTGCTGTATATAAAAAATAAACTTTTTTTATGAGTGTTACTAATTTATTAGGCTCTTGCAACATCTGTCACGGTGCGTGGTGTGGAATAAATCCGTGGATTCAAGTGCAGAGTAGAAGTATTTAATAAAGACGAAAACATAAAATAAACAAAAGAAAACTACAACGTACAAACTAAATCCAGAACAAACAAGGCAGGGCAGGAACAGAACTCAATACGACGAATACACGTAACAAATACAACGAACGAGCACAGGACAGCAAACACAGGAAGACTAAATAGGAAAGCAAATAAGGCGGGTAACGAGGATAACAGGTGGGACAAATAAACCAATAATCAGATAACAAGGGGGAGGGATTAAACAATGACAAGAGCACATGGCTCAAAATAACAAAACACCCATGTGCATAACAAGACAGGACAGACATGTGACATAACCCCCTCCCTACTGAGCGGCTACCAGACGCTCCATCCGACCCGGGCGGGACAGGAGGGACAGGCCAGGGGGGGGACAGGAGAGACAGACCAGGGCAAAACACACAACACAAGAGTTCAGGAGGGAGGTGGAATGGTGGAGGATCAGGGGGAGGGATGGGGGGCCAGGTCCATGAAAGGGAACAGAAACAGGGGGTGATGGTTTAGCCGGGGGCCAGGGCGAAGCAGACAGTCCATCGGGCGGCCAGGGCGAAGCAGACAGTCCATCGGGCGGCCAGGGCGAAGCAGACAATCCATCGGACGGCCAGGGCGAAGCAGACAGTCCATCGGGCGGCCAGGGCGAAGCAGACGACCCATCGGGCGGCCAGTGCGAAGCAGACGACCCATCGGGCGGCCAGGGCGAAGCAGACGACCCATCGGGCGGCCAGTGCGAAGCAGACGACCCATCGGGCGGCCAGTGCGAAGCAGACGACCCCTCGGGCGGCAAGGGCGGTGAAGACCCCTCGGGCGGCCAGGGCGGTGAAGACCCCTCGGGCGGCCAGGGCGGTGAAGACCCCTCGGGCGGCCAGGGCGGTGAAGACCCCTCGGGCGGCCAGGGCGGTGAAGACCCCTCGGGCGGCCAGGGCGGTGACGACCAGGGCGAGGGCGACCATGGCACAGGAACAGCAACAGACACCGGCTCATGAACAGACACCGGCTCATGCACTGGAACAGCAACAGACACCGGCTCTGCCTCCGGCTCTGGAACAGGCACCGGCTCTGCCTCCGGCTCTGGAACAGGCACCGGCTCTGCCTCCGGCTCTGGAACAGGCACCGGCTCTGCCTCCGGCTCTGGAACAGGCACCGGCTCTGCCTCCGGCTCTGGAACAGGCACCGGCTCTGCCTCCGGCTCTGCCTCCGGCTCTGGAACAGACATCGGCTCTGCCTCCGGCTCTGGAACAGACACCGGCTCTGCCTCCGGCTCTGGAACAGACACCGGCTCTGCCTCCGGCTCTGGAACAGACACCGGCTCAGGAACAGACACCGGCTCAGGAACAGACACCGGCTCAGGAACAGACACCGGCTCAGGAACAGACACCAAAACTGTAACAGCCACAAGAACAGACACAAACACCGAAACAAACACTGGCTCTGGCGCTGGAACAGGCACTGGCTCTGGAACAGGCATTGGCTCCAGCTCTGGAATAGGCACTGGCTCTGCCTCCGGCTCAGGAACGGGCACTGGCTCTGCCTCCGGCTCAGGAACGGACACTGGCTCTGCCTCCGGCTCACGCACTGGCTCTGCCTCCGGCTCTGGAACGGGCACTGGCTCTGCCTCCGGCTCTGGAACAGCAGACACGGGCATGTCCAGGATCCGAGCCAGACGCTCCAGATAGTCCGTAACTGCCTTGGCGGCCACACAAATGGGCATTTCTGGATCTGTCTCAGACTGGGCAGACTGGACGTGCTCAGTCTCAGACTGGGCAGGCTGGACGTGCTCAGTCTCAGACTAGGCAGGCTGGACGTGCTCAGTCTCAGACTGGGCAGGCTGGACGTGCTCAGTCTCTCGCTGGGCAGACGTGACGTGAACAGTCTCTCGCTGGGCAGACGTGACGTGAACAGTCTCTCGCTGGGCAGACGTGACGTGAACAGTCTCTCGCTGGGCAGACGTGACGTGAACAGTCTCTCGCTGGGCAGACGTGACGTGAACAGTCTCTCGCTGGGCAGACGTGACGTGAACAGTCTCTCGCTGGGCAGACGTGACGTGAACAGTCTCTCGCTGGGCAGACGTGACGTGAACAGTCTCTCGCTGGGCAGACGTGACGTGAACAGTCTCTCGCTGGGCAGACGTGACGTGAACAGTCTCTCGCTGGGCAGACGTGACGTGAACAGTCTCTCGCTGGGCAGACGTGACGTGAACAGTCTCTCGCTGGGCAGACGTGACGTGAACAGTCTCTCGCTGGGCAGACGTGACGTGAACCGTCTCTCGCTGGGCAGACGTGACGTGAACCGTCTCTCGCTGGGCAGACGTGACGTGAACCGTCTCTCGCTGGGCAGACGGGACGTGAACAGTCTCTCGCTGGGCAGACGGGACGTGAACAGTCTCTCGCTGGGCAGACGGGACGTGAACAGTCTCTCGCTGGGCAGACGGGACGTGAACAGTCTCTCGCTGGGCAGACGGGACGTGAACAGTCTCTCGCTGGGCAGACGGGACGTGAACAGTCTCTCGCTGGGCAGACGGGACGTGAACAGTCTCTCGCTGGGCAGACGGGACGTGAACAGTCTCTCGCTGGCCAGACGGGACGTGAACAGTCTCTCGCTGGGCAGATGTGACGTGAACAATCTCCGACTGGGCAGCCGGAACGTGAACAGTCTCTGACTGGGCAGGCGCAGGTCTCTTTCTCCTCCTCCGTCTTTTCTGATGGATGTGTGCAGACTCGAGGCTGGCTAAAACCATCGATGAAGTCCCCCCGCTTGACGGATCCAGAGATGATGACTTCATTCCTGATGAGACCCGTGAGGAAGACTCTGCTGCCCTCCTCTCCTCATTCCTTTGAGCGCACATGGAGAGGTAGTTAAACAAAGAAATCCCATTCTCTCTCTCCTCAGGAGAGAGTTCGCTCCGCTGAATCCACATGGGCTCGTTCGTTCTGTCACGGTGCGTGGTGTGGAATAAATCTGTGGATTCAAGTGCAGAGTAGAAGTATTTAATAAAGACGAAAACATAAAATAAACAAAAGAAAACTACAACGTACAAACTAAATCCAGAACAAACAAGGCAGGGCAGGAACAGAACTCAACACAACACAACTAATACACGTAACAAATACAACGAACGAGCACAGGACAGCAAACACAGGAAGACTAAATAGGAAGGCAAATAAGGCGGGTAACGAGGATAACAGGTGGGACAAATAAACCAATAATCAGATAACAAGGGGGAGGGATTAAACAATGACAAGAGCACATGGCTCAAAATAACAAAACACCCATGTGCATAACAAGACAGGACAGACATGTGACACATCTGAAATTAATGCATTGACCTCAAGATTTACCTTCCACCTGCCAATCCAGAGATGCTCCTATAAATGACAACGGACTATTGTTTATTTATTTATTTTCCAGAATAAGGAACCTGTGGGTACAGAAACCTTTGCACATGTCTTTTGAATGTATTTCTAAGGCAAGTTTAACCATGTAGACCAGGGGTTCTTAAAGTCTACATTCAAAGGTCCAAATCTGAATTTTCTATCAATGTCAAAGGTCTGGAACAATTTGTTAATACAAAACGTATACAATAAACATGCGCATAACATGCATAGCAAATCAACATGTATATTTTTTTTTTTTAATAAAGTGACTTTTGCATTAATAACAAGTGCAACAGTGGCTAAACAATTAGTTTGTCAGTATTGTGTCAGCATTCTTTTAGGAACAAAACACAACAAAATAGTAACAGGGTGCAAAATACCTCTGTATTTTGTGGATATTGCCGTTCAGAATATCTGGGTTTAGTTTCATAGTGGCATTTGATATTTCCACTCTTCACAACTCCAACTGTCTCGTTACAAATCAAACAGAACGGCTTTGTGCTGGATTGGGGCAAAATGAACCAGCCTGATCTCATGAAATGCGCCTCTATCGCACACATTGTGTTTATCGTGCAATTGATTGCAAGTCATACCCACGTACCCCACACCAGTAATCCTACCCAAGGGGTTTACAGTGCATATCATATGCACGTAAAAACTGATTTTCAAATATAAATTGCACGATAAACACAATATGTGCTATAGATACGCATCTAATGAGAACGGGCTGCATACCTCTCTGTCCAATCATCTTTGAAAACTCGATTATCTTCGTCAACTTTTTATTTCCTGGACATCATCACCTATCCTAACGCTCACTGCGGTGAAGTGTCACCCGATTACGTCAAACTTTATATGCTAATTGGATGTCAAAAAATGTCATTGAGGAAAACCTTAAATATCTCGCCTTCGCTTTCATTTCAGACCATCTCCAAAAAGACATAAAAAACCCCATGCATTATCAACGTAGGAAATC
This sequence comes from Siphateles boraxobius, assembly GCF_051911475.1. Taxonomy (NCBI): domain Eukaryota; kingdom Metazoa; phylum Chordata; class Actinopteri; order Cypriniformes; family Leuciscidae; genus Siphateles; species Siphateles boraxobius. The sequence continues at coordinate 7,615,963 of NW_027508833.1, read as the reverse complement.
CACACTTTTAATCCATTACACACAATTAGTACTCTTGAAATACGAAATGGAGGCGGGTCCAGATTGAATTCCCTCTGGGTCCGGATCCGGACTTTGAGAGGTGCTGATATAGACTAAATTAGGGATGGTGTATTTTTGTAGGCCAAAACCGGGACATGAGTTTGCATATTATCTGAAGTAAATTCAGACTGTTTAACACTGATTGATCGATTGCATGAGACATGATACATTTCAGTAAGTATATATCTATATCTTACAACATACCTTCTGATGTTCATTCATGTTTATTTCGTGCTGTAACTAGTAGCTAAAGATGAAGAGACAATCCGTTCATGTGCCAAAACTTTTAAGCCAAAAATTCAAAACCTGAGACTGTGTTTCATATCAAAAGTAGCCTAACAAAGATCAAAGCTTATAGTAAAATATTGGATGGTAGCAGTGTTGGGTAAGTTACTCAAAAAAAGTAATCCACTACAAATTACTAATTACTACTTTAAAATTGTAATTTGATTACATTACTGATTACTGCATGTAAAAAGTAATCAGATAACTAATTACTTTACTTTCAAGTTACTTTGAAAACCTATTAAAACTACAAGAATACACTAAAGTGAAACTCCGTAAAGTTCTTTCCGTAATTTAATATTGCAGACATCCCAAGTGTCCTGGAAGTTCCTGGAGTCTCCCCAATATAGATAGCGGCTCCCTGATGCCCGCAAATTAGTTCAAATCTCCCGGAATCTAGGGTGAGCGAGCAAGAGCGCGCATGCGAGATAGAAGAGACTGTGCACCAAACCGTATAGTGCGTGCACGGCAGAGAGGAAGAGCGAGAGACCTTGCGTGTGTGCCTCATGAAGCGTGTTCTCCGGTAATTCATTAAAGCGCATGCTCATTTACTGACGCAGCCGGCCAAACGTGATTAGAAATGCACTTTACTAAATATTTTTTTCTTAACAATACATTGTAACACAAGTAACTTAATTTTATTGACATCAGTAACTGTAATCAAATTGCATACATTTGAAATGTAATGAGTTACATTACTGCGTTATCACGAAAAGTAATAAGAACCCCAAATCAGAAAAAGTTGGGACATTTTGTAAAATGCAATAAAATCAAGAATCTGTGATTTGTTCATTCTATTTAACCTTTTATTAACTGACAAAAGTACAAAGAAATATTTTCCAATGTTTTCACTGACCAACATAATTGTATTTTGTAAATATGAACAAATTTTGATTTTGATGGCTGCAACACACCCCAAAAAAGTTGGGACAGAGACATGTTTACCACTGTGCCACTTCACCTTTCCTTTTAATTACACTTTACACTTTTAATTACAGCTCATGGATCAAGTGCACTTAGGGCGTCCGAATCCACTTTCAGCTAGTTTAACGACAGGAAAAATTGTCTAAAAGGGTTGTCCCTATTCTCTTAATGAGTAATGGGTGTGTTTTGGGCGTAATGAGAAATAAACCAATCAGTGTCTTATTTGAAGAGCTTCCAGAAGAGATCAGATGTGCTCCTACAGTAGTCACATTCAAATCCAGACTCAAAACACATCTGTTTAACTGTGCATTTACTCAATGAGCACTGTGCCACTGTTCGTCCGACTGTTTGCACTGAATTTTATTTTATGTTTTAATTATTCAGATTTCTGTATTTTATCTTTTATTCTAAACTGTTTTAATTATTCTGATTTCTTTTGATTATTTTCATTTCTTCTATGTAAAGCACTTTGAATTACCATTGTGTATGAAATGTGCTATATAAATAAACTTGCCTTGCCTTGCCTTGCCTTATTTCCAATTTCCTTTAAAAGCCAGTTAAGCTTGCGCCATGGCGGATTCGCTATTTACATGGCGGGATTTGAAAGCAGAAAAACTGAACGCTTCTCCAGAGTGTGTGTGTGTGTGTGTGTTAAAGCGAGCAAGCAGACCATCTCTACGGGATAAGCCAGATTCCACCATATCTTTATGTACACAATAATGATCTTTTACATTTTGGAATCATTTAATTTGTAATATTTGGCATGTTTGTGTGCTGCTGTGTGTGTAATAGGCAGAGTGTACGCGCATTGTGGACTCGCTTATAGGCGCGCATTACTAATGCACTCTTTAAATAACAAAAACAAAAAAAAAAAAATATATATATATATATATATATATATATATATATATACTGCTCCATTGACTTTTGACCAGGTTTCAGTTGGTCAATGGCTCAGTCTATTATCGGTTCCTCAAAATAGCAACACGCAAACAAATGCGCCCGATCACACCTCGTTTTCAGACCAGCAGTGGGCGAACAAATAGGCGCAAAATGCATTTGCTTTTTAAACAACGTGGCACAGAACATGAGAATAATAACAGAAATCAGGTTATATCTACTGACAGCTGTGTTTCAGTAAAACCTTGTTTTTCAGGTTTGTTGAACGTCTCGGTTACGTATGTAACCCTCGTTCCCTGAGTAGGGAACGAAGACGTTACGTCGGATGACAACGAATGGGGTTTCGCTTAGAAAGCCTATCAACTTTGAGTATTACAAAACGAGCCAATGGCAAAGAAATACCATGGGTCTGCGGAATTTGCATAGCGTAACTCCGCCCCACCTCGTGGGTATAAAAGGAGGAAGCCGGCAACATGCAGATATGTTTCTTCGCTGAGGAGCCAAGACTGAGCTCAGGCGATCCCCGCGGTACAGCAGAAAGTGACAGGCAGACCTCCCTGCCATGACGTAACGTCTCCGTTCCCTCCTCAGGGAACAAGGGATAAATACGTAACTTACGTTGTCACTCCGAGTTACGTTGGATGACGACGAATGGGGTTACCAGTCTAATCACGCCACCTTCTCGGCTGTCTTCCAGTGCCCTGCGTAAATCTGAGATCCTTGTTGTGAGACTGGCATGGACGAAGGACTCCTATTTAGCACAGGAATACCAAGGTACACTGGGGAGCATATCCCATAGCTTAGAGGAAATATGCAATTATTGCCAACCCAGAGGGAGGGTGAGGGCTGGGGGGGGGGCTTAGAGAATACACATATGACCCAGAGGGATGCATATGGAGAACACTGTCCAGCCGCAGGTGGTATATTTCAACCCCAGGGGTGGCAAGGTGGCTTGCCAAGGGAAAGACACATGCTCAGAGAGGCTTACAGTGGAAATACACATGTGGGGGTCGCTCAGAGGAGGGACCATGCACACGTGAGGCACCTAGCCGACGCGCAGGCAATAGACACTGGCGCCGACGTCAGGAGTGCTGGAGGAACTCAGGGCTTTCGGAGAAGCTCACCTGAGGATAAATCGCACGTATCCAGTCCGTGGAGTGGAATGGCGAGCAAGCGAAGACACCAGTACTAGCTGGTTGAAGCGAGTACATGAGAGGACACTGGCTCTACTCGGAGATTGTAGAATCTGGCGTATGTGTTAGGTGTCGCCCAGCCTGCAGCTCTGCAGATGTCTGTTAGCGAGGCGCCATGCGCTAGAGCCCAAGAGGATGCCACACTCCAGGTGGAGTGGGCAGTCACACCAAGGGGGCACGGTCGACCTTGCTGCTGGTATGCCAAAGCAATGGCGTCCACTATCCAGTGAGACAACCTTTGCTTGGAGAGAGCCTTTCCCTTCAGCTTCCCACCATAACAGACAAAGAGCTGGTCTGAGGTCCTGAAACACTGCGTCCTGTCTACATAGGCGCGGAGAGCGCGTACTGGACAGAGCAGTGCCAAGGCTGGGTCTGCCTCCTCCAGGGGCAGCGCTTGCAGGTTCACCAGCTGGTCCTGGAAAGATGTGGTAGGAACCTTGGGCACATATCCGAGCCGGGGTCTCAGGATCACGTGAGAATAAGCCGGCCCGAATTCCAGGCACGCTTCGTCAACGGAGAATGCGTGCAGGTCCCCTACCCTCTTGATGGAGGCCAATGCAACCAGGAGCGCTGTCTTCATAGACAGGAACTTAAGCTCCACTAATTGCAAAGGCTCAAAGGGAGTACTCTGCAGGGCAGTTAGAACCACTGAGAGGTCCCAAGAGGGAACGAGAGGAGGGCGAGGAGGATTCAGTCTCCTCGCTCCTCTCAGGAACCTGACGATCAGGTCGTGCTTCCCAACAGACTTACCTTCGACCGGGTCATGGTGTGCGGCAATAGCGGCAACATAGACTTTCAGGGTGGAGGGAGACAGCCTTCGCTCCAACCCATCTTGAAGGAAGAAAAGCACAACACTAATCAAACATCTCCGGGGGTCTTCTCGGTGAGAAGAGCACCAGTTGACGAAGAGGTTCCACTACATCACATAAATGTGTCTAGTGGACGACGAGTTGCGACATACGGCGGGAGCGTAGACCACCTTGATGGTTGATGTACGCTACAGTGGCGGTATTGTCTGAACGGACTAGTACGTGTTGGTTCTTGAGCACGGCCCGGACGCGGCGCAAAGCAAGACATACAGCCAGCAACTCGAGGCAATTGACATGCCAGAGGCGTCGGGGTCCTGTCCAGGAGCCCGCTGCAGCATGTCCATTGCAGATGTCACCCCAGCCCGTGGAGGAGGCATCTGTTGTTACAACAACATGCCGCAAAGCCCGTTCCAGGGGCACTCCAGCCCTTAGAAAACTGAGGTTAGACCACGGGGTCAAGGTCTGACGGCAGGTCGGAGTAACTGTTACTCGGAGGGTGCCGTGTTGCCATGCCCACCTTGGGACTCGGTTGCGAAGCCAAAGCCGAAGCGGTCTCATATGAAGCAATCCGAGGGGCGTTGCCGCGGCTGCAGATGCCATATGCCCCAGGAGCCTCTGAAAAAGTTTCACTGGAACCGCACTCTTGCCCTCGAACTGTCTCAGGCAAGTCAGCAGTGACTGCGCGCGCTCGCTCGTAAGCTGCGCAGACATGGCGACCAAGTTGATATCCATACCGAGAAAAGAGATCCTCTGCACGGGGCAAAGTTTGGTCTTTTCCCAGTTGACCCGAAGGCCCAGACGAGCTAGGTGCCGGAGCACTAGGTCCCTGTGTTCGCAAACCTGGTCTCGAGAGTGAGCTAGGATCAGCCAGTCGTTGATAGAGTTCAGGATGCGAGCCCCGTGTTCCTGAAGGGGAACAAGGGCTGCCTCGACGACCTTCGTGAAGACGCGAGGAGACAGGGTTAGCCCGAAATGGAGAACCGCGTACTGGTATGCCTGCCCCTCGAAAGCAAACCGTAGGAACGGTGTGTGTCGAGAGAGAATGGAGACATGGAAGTAGGCGTCCTTCAGGTCAATTGCTGCAAACCAATCCTGGGGCCACACACATTCGAAAATGCGTTTGGCGAGCATCTTGAACGGCAGCCTGTGAAGGGAACGGTTCAGCACGCGCAGGTCCATAACCCACCGGTTTTCTTAAGGACAATGAAGTACGGGCTGTAGAAGCCGGTCCTCATCTCGGCCGGAGGGACGGTCTCGATCGCACCCTTCGCCAGCAGGGTAGCGATCTCTGCTCTCATGATAGGGGCATTGCCACCGACCAAAGTGGAGCGGACTCCCCTGAAGTGGGGAGGAGACCGCGCGAACTGAATCGCGTGGCCGAGTCATTAACCACGCCCTGACAGAGGAGACCAGGGAAGGATGAACGTTCCACGGGGCTCTGCTCTGCCAGGGGGCTGGCAACAGAGGTGGATGAGAGTGGCACGGTCCGGAGACAGCGCGCACTGTCAACCGGCTCTGGGACAGAGGAGGACGAGGGGTGCATGGCTCGGGGGCGGCGCACCATGTCGTCCGAGAACTCTGTGTGCTCAAGGATGGAAATGTGACTTCTTTCTTTAACCACATTAGGGTGCTGCCCACCCGTGGGTGAGCAGCGGGGAGTGGAGAACAAAAGATTCTCCCCCGGCCCTCCACCGGGGGAAGGAGTGGTCCTGCTACCATCTTCTGTGAAGTAACTTTCAACATCCCTGAGCAGCCCGTCTCAGGAGCGCCACTTGGCCCGGCGTTTAGCGGGGGGCGGGGCTGGAGAGGGCTGGGGCGCCTTCTTACGGCTTCCTCCGCGACCGGGCCCGCGACCGGGACCGAGGTTGCTGCTTGGGCCGGGCGGGAGCCGCAGGAGGGCGCCCTCGACGGCTAACACACTGAGGGTTCTGCCCGTTCGGCTGGGTGGAGACAGCAGCGGGTCGTCGGGGCAGAATACGCTTTATAGCCTCAGTCTGTTTCTGGGCGTTGGAGAACTGTTGGGTGAAATCCTCCACCGCACCGCCAAATAGGCTGGCCTGGGACATGGGGGTGTCGAGCAGGCGGGACCGCTCAGCATCCCGCATGTCAGCCAGGTTCAGCCACAGATGTCTCTCCTTGACCACAGCTGTGGACATCACCAGACCCAGGGAGCATGCGGTCACCTTCGTCGGCCGGAGGGCGAGGTCGGTGGCGGCGCGCAGTTCATCAAAGAGCCCTGGGTCCGTCCTACCCTCGTGCATGTCCCTTAGCATCTGGGCCTGGTAGACCTGCAGAGTTGCCATGGCATGCAAAGAGGCAGCCGCCTGTCCCGCCGCTCTGTAGGACTTCGCCACTAGGGTAGACGAAAACCCAGGCTTTGGATGGGTGCTAAGGCTCGCCGCAAGAAGAAGCACTCTGAGGACACAGCTGCATCGCAACAGAGCGTTCAACCGGGGGGAGCCCAGTGTACCCACGGGCAGCTGCCCCATCGAGGGGAGGAAAGGCGGATGAACCCAGCGAGCGGTCGCGGCAAGACATGGGAGTCTTCCAGGACTTCGAGATTTCATCATGCACATCCGGGAGGAAAGGTATTGCGGCAGGCTGAGGACGGGAAGCCGCAGCTGCACCCAAAAACCAATTGTCCAGCCGCGAGCGCTCAGGACAGGGTGGAGGAGTCCACTCTAAACCAATGCTCGCGGCTGCCCGGGAAAGCATGGCCGTCATCTCTGGTTCAGACTGAGCCACAGCCGTATTCACACCCAAAGGTGGCAGCTGTGACCAGTCGTCACTTCCAGATGAATCAGACCCGCCTTGTGATGCTGCGATTGACATCACGTCTTCCTCTGGAGCGCCAAAGGAAACCCGCGGGACCTCAAACGACGGTACCACGGGAATCCCCTGAACGCTCGCGGGTTGCAACACTGGTGAAGGTGCTGTGGGGCACGGACAAATAGTCGGCGCTTTGTTCCACACAGTTACCCTCAGATCACCCTGTGCACCAGCCGAAGTAGTGCCTCTCGAGGAGGCGCTAGATCGGGGTGTGGATGAGGGGACTCTCACTCTTGCGAGATCATTGAGTCTCGATCTAAGTGTTGCGATGGTCATGTTCCCACAGAGAGAACATGACTCATCCACGAGCGCTGCTCTAGCGTGATTAATGCCCAAACACACTAGACAGCGCTCGTGCCCATCAGAGTCAGACACAAGCCGACCGCAACCAGAAGTGCACGGGCGAGGCATCTTTAAAAAGACGTGCCGCGTGCAAGCTTTTTGTGAGAGAAACTCAGTGCTGAAGCGCCCGTGGAGAACACACCCACTGGCAAACCACGCTCAGATAGGCAGGAAGTGTGCACTCGCCGGGAGATCGCCGTCACACCAACACTGGAGAGTTGCTCGTCTCGTAAGAAGCTGACAATCAGAGATAGCTTAGGGAGTGAAGAATTACACTTGCCTCCGAAGCGAAAACATATCTGCATGTTGCCGGCTTCCTCGTTTTATACCCACGAGGTGGGGCGGAGTTACGCTATGCAAATTCTACAGACCCATGGCATTTCTTTCACCTAGGACCCGGTTTCCGGGTCATAGGATGGAGGACAGAGGAACGAGGAGACGAGGAGGGATATTGAGAAGCACCCTCAATATCCCTCCTCGTCTCCTCTCTCCTCCGCCCTCCATCATATGACCCGGAAACCGATCGAGCTCAGCCATTTTTAAGGACATCTCAATTCTCTAATTGCACCGTGAGGAGTCGAGGATCGAGGAGTGAGGAGGCTTTCAGAGGAGTCATGAGCGAGGATACACAGGTGTATCCTATGCGGAAGTGTTTTGTAGACTAAACGTGACGCACGTATCAATTCTCCTCCCCCTTCACATCGATCACAATCGTTTTAATTTATACTTTACCTTTGCAGTTTATATAATCCACACGTCTCACATATTTCAACAGGGTATCTTGGTTTATAAGTATTCATTATGAATTTCTTAAATAAACAAACTTCAACAACGATCCTTTGAGCGCTGCTGAAGACGCTATGAAGTGACGCTCGAGTGATCATGTAGGCTATTCCAATCTATAAAAAAAGGCTTTCATTCGATTCCCCCGTCCTCATTTTCTTTCCTAGCAGCCTTCCCTCGCATCCTACAGGGGGTGGAGCTGAGACGTGAGGAAAGGAAACGAGGATGCACAAATAAGGAATGAGAAGCACCCATGCTTTGTGTTCCACATGGAATAAAGATGCCAGTACGAGCACTTCTTTGTATCTTTATTTGTTGTCTCTAGAACAATACATGGTATAATAGATACTCATTACACAATGCACATTTCTTAATATTACGCTTTAAATGTGTTTAATATCACTATTAGTAAGGATAGTATGATCTCTGTATAATATCAGTCTTTAAATGCAAGATATTTAAAGTGCACCTAAAGTATACTTGCAAAAGTTTCACTTTAGCACAATTAAATACACTTAAGTAGCCATATCTTAAAACGGACCTCAGCACTATTTATGAATAACTAAAGTAGCCTACATTAAGTACAAAATTAGTTGTTTCAATTTAGACTTTTAGTATATCAATTTAGTGTAAAAGTACAATTACAGGGTATTTGTATTGATTGTAAATGTATTTGTAGTATACTTAGCATAAAATAAAAATATTTCAAATACATTTTAGGATATATATTTTTCACTAGGGCAAACAAACAAGAGCAAAGGTTTATTGTAAGAAGAACAAGGGCGCTCTTCCCATTACAGAACGTTTTCCTTTGTTTGGCTTTATTAATACCAATATATTACTCAAAGAAGCAATGGTGCATTAAAGCCAGAAAATGTACCCTTGAAATAATAAATGGCAACATTGTGAGGGTCTAAACATTGTCGTTCATCCCCAGCTGTTTCCTTGCTCATCGTGCTGTGAGATAACATGAAACACTCACGCAACAGCTTTATTTCACAGACATCTGTCATCCATTAAGGACAACACACTCAGCCTTTAAGGGGCAGAGACTGATCTCTGTTGTGTGTGTGTGTGTGTGTGTGTGTGTGTGTGTGTGTGTGTGTGTGTGTGTGTGTGTGTGTGTGTGTGTGTGTGAGTGAGTGAGTGAGTGAGAGAGAGAGAGTGAGAGAGAGAGAGAGAGAGAGAGAGAGAGAACGACAGACATTTCTAATGGACAAATTATGCTGCCAAAGAGCTTAACAAGAAAGGATCAACATTCCAAGACAATTTTTTCTCTAACTAATAATATTTTATGGACAATTCCGATTTTTTTTTTTTAACGAGCAAATGGGTCGATTCCGACATAGGTTGAGCAAATTTATTTGTTTTTTATATGTGATTTGAGGTTATTAAACACATTGGGCCCTATCATTGGGCCCTATCTCATACAATTGACTTTGTACACTGACGCATGTATCATTCCTATTTTGTACCCGACGCACAGAGGATTTTTTAGATGCTATTTTAAGGGCGCATGCTTGGCCATAAGCGTGTGCACAACGCGCATACACTTTGCTTCTCGCATTTACACAGATGCAGCAGTTCCCATTTTTGCAAACCACACATAATTACAAGGAAAAATATTACCACACGAGGGAAATCATTGTGGTGTCCATGAAGATGTGAAAAAATAGGCATAAATCTAGCTGACACATTTACCCAAATTATTATACGTTTAACCGAAGCTAATTTGGGTGGGTTTCTCCCATCCCATACAATGCCACTTCTCTGTCTCTGTAACGTCGGTCTCCTCAGCTGTGACCTGCTCCTGGCGTGCGCCAGGCAAATCCGCCATCATGATAGCAGTCCGTCATGGAACAAGCGCACCTGCTTTTAAAGGGAATTTGAGATGACGCTCTGATTGGTTTATTTCACGTTACGCCCAAACCACACCTATGAGTAATGTAGCTACTTCAGACCAACCCATTTTAGATTTGCGTCGGGCACAAGAGTCATTTATCCCGCTGGTATAATAGCAACATGCCCGAGATCTGTCCACAAAGTTACTTGCGTTTTGCGTTTGATACTTGCGTTTCAGATCTTTAAAATAGGGCCCATTACGTTGCATCAAAGTGAAAATCTCAATTGACATTATAAAACAAACATTTTTTGTTTGCCACTTGTTCAGTTTAATTAATTAAAATGAGCTAAAGTGTCACGATCTCAGCCTGTTTTTCCCTGTCTTGTGTGAGGACTTTTGTGTTATTTCCTGTCTTGTGCCATGTTTTGTAGTTCTTTGTAGTTTTTCATGTTGATCAGTCTCCCCAGGTGTATCTTGTTAGATCCCTTGGTTACACTCATGTGTTCCCATGACAATCAACCTTACCTTACCTTGTTAGCCTGTGTATAATTTGCCCTTGTGTTTCTCTTGTGGTTTGTCAGTCATTGTTTGCTGTAACATGCTCCTGTCCTGAGTTTCTTTGTTTGCCCTGAATCTTCATCTTAGTGCATTTATATACAGCGACTGTGACAGAAGACCGGACCATTAAAACGTGAGCTTATGGATCTTGCGTCCATAAACGTTGCCCCACGGAAGGGCAACACACTGTGAGGTGCGCTTGTTTTTATTTTTCAAAACGGCCGAAACCTGAAGGACTACGTAGAGGAGTTATTCAACACTTGCCACCATGCCAGCAGCGATGACGTCTGCCTGATGGATGGACTTCGGTGTGGACTGGACAACGACAACCGCTTCGTCATGCCCCAGGGTGTTCTTTGTTGGACCCTTAAGGACTACATCAGTTTTGCGCTGTGGGTAAACTGATCCACACTTACAGTGGACAAAGCAGATGTCGACTGTAACGTCCAGCCTCACCTCGCAGCCTGACCCAGAGCCCAGCTCGTCACCACCCCGATCTACGGATTTTATGCCAGAGCCCCCCGCAGACTGGATTCCTTTTGTCTGCCGCAACTTGTACACGAGGGAGGGAGGACCAGCACACACCATCGCCCTGAAGCCTAAGCGCCTCAAAGTGTATGGCCAGGGGTGTAAGCCGACGTCACCGTTCATCGCTGTGGGAGTCCTCATGGAATTCGAGGGTATGGATGCGATCCCCGCCCACCCTCTCACAACTGAAGAGAGTACCAACTGGACTTAATAGACTATTTTGGTGAGTGTGGAGAGATAGATTCCCTGTTTCCCTTGATCCATTCACTATGCATTTCATCTTCTTCAGTCTTGTTAACCCCACACAGCCTCCCTCCCCCACCACCTCTTGAAACAGCCATCAGGACTGCATTGTTTTTGTTGAGTTTTGTTCTGTTGTCCCATCTGCCCTTCAGTCTCTCCTGGCACCCATTCGTCCGTGTTACCCATCAGTCCCGCTACGTAACCACCAACTCCTCTCAGTGGCGTGGGCACTTTGCAGACCTGCCGGAAGCCACTTCCTCGTGGGCATCATGAGCCTACAGACTTGGAGTGTGCTGGTGACCGGTGACCCCAGTTCAACCTCTGGCCACTGGTTCCCTACCTTCACCTCAGGGGGTCATTGCTTTGCCTCCATCGCTGCCACCCTGGTCATTGGCATCCATTGCTCCCTCTGGCTCTCCGGCCCCGCCTTGGGCTTCCCTAACCTCTTCTACACTTCCGTCGATCCAAGTTGACACTGTGGCTCCTCCATCCTTCAACTCTACCGTGGGCTGTCGTCCTGGTCGGGCTCTTAGTCTGCACCATCTGGCCTCACAGCACATCTCCTCTCACCATCCCTGCGTCATCTCCTCGTCCTCCTCCTAAGCCGCCTCCTACTCCTCTCTAAAGCTGTTCATATGTAACAGTTATTCTTTTATCTCTGTGTTTAGTTTCATCTTCATAGACTTTTAGTTTGCATTCATCAGTTCCTATTTCCCTTTGTTCAGTTTTCCCGCTACTCCTTGGTTGTCATGGTAACAAATATTATTTTCCATCACATTCAGCTGTGTTGCCGTTGATTACCTTGTTTGCCTGTGTATTTAAGTTCCTGTGTTTTCAGTCCAATTTGTCGGGTCGTGTCTGTGTTATGCTGAAGCTACCCAATGTTTGAATTGTGTAATGAATTAAAGACTTTTCGAATCTTCATCTTCGTGCATTTATATACAGCAACTGTGACGGACTTTATCAGTAATTGTGGCGAGGGGGGCGTGGTCTCGCGAAGTCTGTAGCGAGAGAAGAGTCAGCGAGCTGTGCGGTGAGTAAGTAGGTCAAGTGCAGATGATGAACACCTGTGTCTGATGGCAGTGATTGGCGTGGAGACTGCATATAAGCTGCCAGGAAGGAGAGAGCGAGAGAGAGAAGCTCTTGGGACTCGCACGCGCCCCGCAGCCGTAACCTGCAGTGTACAAACGGATTGGAAAGAGTTTTTGACTGAATGGACTGAGTTATTTATGCAACGGGAAGAGTGGTCGTTTGACTGAACCTTGAGAGCTGGAGACATACAGCGAGAGCTGGTACAGCGGGCAGAGTGTTTTCGTATTCAAGTGCTGTAGTGGTACACTACGGTGAAGGCGCACAAGCGCATCTTTCTTTTGTTCTTTTATTGTTCTAAATAAAGTGCGAGTCCCAAGTTCGCCGACTCTGTCTTCTTCTTCCTTCACCCACATACACTGAAATTGACTACAGTAAAATTAAATCCTTTTTTTATTTTTATTTTTTATTTACTTGTTTACAGAATAAAATAGCAAGACAAGCTTCAAACACCCTACCCACCCACCCCAATCACTCGCCCATACATTCATACTACAATCACAACCACAATCATTCACACATTCATAGTGTTGTGACAGGAAACCAAACTATAATTATTTATTTCTTAAACAAAACCAGTAATTGTAGATGTTACCACATGAAGAAGAACTGACAAAAAGTGTAGGACACTCACCAAAGATGGGCATGTTGACATAATTTTGTGTGAATTTGTCTGTTCAAGTACAAAAAGATGCGAAAGAGATTCAGTATTCAGAATTGAGTTCTCAAATTCAATGCGATAAATATTAATATTAATGAACAAATGCGTCTGTTCAGACCAACATGAACATTCCCATACCATCAATGCAATATATCTTTTTTTCACTGAGTTTGATTTGATTTGATTTATTAGACAAAAAAAGTAGTGAAATACGCTCATTTGTCACGGATAACGCAATAAAGTAAAAAACTTATTTCCATTACTGTCCTTGATGTAAAGAGATTTTATTCCCCCATCAAACTGCTTTTGACCAAATGACCAAACTGATGTGGTTACATAAAACTTTGACTATTGAACAAACTATTCTGCTAAGACTCCAGAACAGGCTCTCTAATCTCTGTACTATGTATGTGGTGTAGTTTGTTGAACACCATAGTGAATACAAAAATCTGAAATGAAATTGGACAGCACTGCTTTGTGTACTGAAAAACTGGGGCAAACCGATGCATTTCTGCTTTTCTACTGTCACCTACTGTCAGACAGTGAATTTGCATTTTCTGAAGCATGTCTGCTATTTTATTTTTTTGCATTCTTCTTAACAGGAGAGAAACACATGCGAAAATCAGACTACATTTTTGTACCGAACATTTGTGTGGATGTAAAAAGATGAGTAAAGAGCATTTGTTGCAGAAATCATCTCAGCTTACTAGACTGTCATGGAGTTCGCTACAGGAACGCTCCTGTTGCCTGAAGCTTGTGTGTTACATAGCATAGTGGGTATTTTGTTCCCATAGCGTCTACTTCATGATGCAGTGTACAGTTCCACTTCGAAAGGGAACGTCTCAGGTTATGACTGTAACCATGGTTCCCTAAGAAGGGGAATGAGACAGTGGCTACGTTTACATGCAGCCAAATAATCCGTTAGTAATTATATTTCTGGCTCAATTGGACTGAAAATCCTTCATGTAAACACATTAATCGATTCGACTGAGCTCGATCTGAATGATCCGGATTAAAAGGGGTGGTTTATTCTTTTCAAATTCGATCAAGAGAACATGTAAACGCTTGATTGGATTGAAAACCGAAACTGAAAGGACTGCGCATGTGCATTGACGTAGAAATAGCATAATAACGTATGACGCACAGAACAAGCTTTTTTTCCTTTTGAATAAAGTGTCATATAAATGAGTGTCCTGTCATTCTAAAAATCTCCTTTCACTGCATCGTTTCAGAGTCTCATCTACAGACGTAATAAATATAAGCAGCACGGCACAACGGTTCATATGCTCATTGTCTACAAATTATGACCAGAAATGGATAAATATTATGTCTGCTGTTTAAAACAAAATAAAGAACTAATGAAGGAGAATAGTTATTATGTGCAAACAGCGGGAAAGTCTGTATATTTGTGAAGTGTGCGCATGTCAAAAAATCTATTCCGATTTGAAGGTTGTGCCATATAAACACGCACATCAACCAGATCATGTTTAGTGTTTATGAAAACACTACATTCAGATTCATCAATCAGAATGAATTCAGTTCAATTTAAACTAAAGGTGTGCATTGTAACGATGGTTCAGTGTGGGTGGGGATGGAAGAAGACAAGGGTCGGCGTAACTGGGACTCGTACACTTTATTAAATGGAAAACAAGAAACAACAGAAAAGGTGCGCCCCATGCGCCTTCACCGTAGACACGTCTACAGCACAGTTCATAAATACTCTTGCCTGCTGACTCAGCTCTCAGTCCTCTTTTATCAAACTCTTCCCGTTGTGTAAACTCAGTCCATTCATTAAACTCTTTCCGATGTGTATCCTCAGTCCGTTTGTCAGCCAGCAGGTCGTGAGTGTTTGGTACGAGCCCCCAGTCCTTCTCTCTCTCGCTCTCTTGCATCAGCCGGTTTATATGCGGTCTCCCCACGCCAATTACTGCAATCAGACACGGGTGTTCGTCATTTTGCACTTGACCTACTTACTTACCGCTCGGCTCCTCCCTCACTCTCCCGCTGCAAACTCCGCAAAACCACGCCCCCCTCATCACATACCCCCACCCTCCCGACTCAGGCCGGGGAGCCATCCGGCCTGCAGCCACCACACCTGCTGACACCGCTCCGTCCACTGGACGGTATCTGGTGCATCCTTTTTAGTTAGATCAGTCAGCGGGCTAGCGAGGTCCGAATAATTAGGCACAAACCTTCTGTAATATCCCGCTAGCCCCAGGAACTGTCTAACCTCCTTTTTGGTCTTAGGTCTCGGACAGATCTCAACTGCTGCAGTCTTATCAATTTGGGGACGCACCTGTCCATGACCCAAGTGGAAGCCCAAATACCTAACCTCCACACGCCCAACCGCACATTTCTTTGGGTTGGCCGTGAGCCCGGCTCCTCGCAGCGCCCTGAGGACAGCTGAAAGGTCGCCGGAGCCCCGAACAAGCTGAAAGGAAGAGTGACAAACTGGTGTAATCCAAACAGCGTTGTGAAGGCGTTTTTTTCTCTGGACATTGGAGTTAAGGGGATCTGCCAATATCCCTTTGTTAAATCCGGTGTCGAATAAAATCGAGCAGTGCCGAGCCGATCAAGCAATTGGTCAACCTGAGGCATTGGATACGCGTCGAATTTCGACACAGCGTTCACCTTGCGATAATCCACACAGAACCCGAACCGAGCCGTCGGGTTTTGGAACCAAAACGATCGGGCTTGCCCAGTCACTGTTGGATTCTTCTATTACCCCCATGTCCAGCATAGCCTTCAATTCATCCTGAACTACTTTCTTTTTATGTTCAGGTAAGCGATATGGCCGGCTGCGTACTACTATATCCGGCTCAGTCTCAACATGGTGCTGAATGATGTTCGTTCGGCCGGGCAGGGGCGAGAACACATCAGCAAACTCCGTTTGTAAATTACGTATATCAGTGATTTGGGACGGCGAGAGGTGATCTCCACCAGGGGCCAGAGCGAGTGATTGAGACTTTGAATTGGCATCTGGACCAAGATCCTCCTCCCCACTCACTACCGTTGCCAACATCACTGATTCCGCCTCATTCCATTTTTTAAGGAGATTGAGGTGGTAAATCTGATTTGCCCCTCCCCTGTCCGTACGAATAACCTCATAGTTGAGATCCCTGACTCGCCGTGTGACCTCAAAGGGTCCTTGCCACTTCACAAGTAATTTAATGGACCTCATCGGGCCGGAAAGTCATCATGCTCCGAAAGATCCTGTCTTTTAATAGCGTTCCGATCCTCTGGTGCAGGTTCCGATGGTCCCGGTACAGCCTCTCCCACCTGAGCGACTGCTCTCCTCCCCCGCTTCCTTTTAGTCCCAGAAGCACATAAATGTCCCAACAATACTTTAAACCCCGGCCAATCGGTCCCCAAAATTAGCGGGTGTCGGAGGTGCTGACTTACGGCTGCCTCCACACTATACTTTTGGCCCCTGAATTGGATCGTGACCGGCAGTAAGTGAACAAGAGGGGTTCTAACCACTTATCCCAATTTTTGGCGTCTTCCTGCACGAACTTCCGAATCATTGATTTCAGCGTGCGATTAAAATGTTCCACCAGTCCGTCTGTTTGTGGGTGATAGACGCTGGTACGAATCGATTTAATGCCCAATAATTTGTAAAGTTCGCGAATAGTGCGTGACAAACACCGTGCCTTGGTCGGTGAGAATCTCCTTTGGGATTCCCACCCGGGAGATTAATTGAAACAGCGCGCTCGCTACGCTCTTGGCAGAAATATTGAGAAGCGGCACTGCTTCTGGGTACCGCGTTGCATAATCCACTAGGACTAATGCAAAGCGATGCCCTCATGCGGATCGTTCTAACGGCCCGATGAGGTCCATACCAATTCTCTCGAAGGGGACCTCCATTAAAGGAAGGAGGCACAATGGTGCTTTTGTGTTGGCCGGTGGGTTTACCAACTGACATTCACGACACGACGCGCACCACTTACGCACGTCCTTGTGAATAACCGGCCAAAAAAATCGTGTCATTAGACGATTTAGTATAGCTGTCTGCCCTAAATGCCCAGCCATCTGATTACAATGAGCCGTCTCGAAAAGCATTTCTCGACGGCTTTTCAGAACTAATAACTGTGTTGTATCTTGCTTTGTCTGGGCGTCCTGGGTCACCCGATACAATTTATCTTTTATAATTGCGAAATAAGGATATGAAAGGGGTCGGTCTGGGTGGAGAGGCTGTCCGTCGATTGTGTGGACCTGATCAAATGCATTTTTAAGCGTTTCATCTCGGGACTGCTCCAGAGGAGAGTCATCACGCTCCGAAAGATCCTGTCTTTCAATAGCGTTCCGATCCCCTGGTGCAGGTTCTGATGGTCCCGGTACAGCCTCTCCCACCTGAGCAACTGCTCTCCTCCCCCGCTTCCTTTTAGTCCCAGAAACACCCGCACATAAATGTCCCAACAATACTTTAAACCCCGGCCAATCGGTCCCCAAAATTAGCGGGTGTCGGAGGTGCTGACTCCACACAATACTTTTGGCTCCTGAATTGGATTGTGACCGGCATTAAGGGATAATCCACCACTTTCCCGTGCACACACCTTACCTTAACCATGCGGCTATTAACCAATGCCCCAGGTTGAATCAGATTTTGATGGATGGAGGTTTGGTTACAGCCTGAATCCACCAAAGCCTGAAAAGTACCCCCCATTATACTCACTGGTATTTGCT
Source organism: Siphateles boraxobius (assembly GCF_051911475.1). Taxonomy (NCBI): domain Eukaryota; kingdom Metazoa; phylum Chordata; class Actinopteri; order Cypriniformes; family Leuciscidae; genus Siphateles; species Siphateles boraxobius. Next base: position 7,598,233 of record NW_027508833.1, on the reverse strand, counting down.
AACGGGAGCTGCGGACCCATCTTGTGAAGCGGGAGTGTCTGGGCCGAGGCTGAAGCTGGCATTGATGGTCTGGCCCGTACCTCCCGGTCCATCCAGCTCCGGAACAGCTCGCGGTCCTCCTGCTGGGCGCGGAGGAGCGCCTCGAACCAGCGCTCCTGTTCCTCCTTCACGGCCAGCAGGGAACAATGTTGTTCTTGGTGTAGACCCGCAAGCGCGTGGATGACATCCGCAAATGGGGACGGAGACTGTCTGGCGGCGGCTTCTTCTTCCATCCCGGGTTTCGGCACCGGTGTAACGATGGTTCAGTGTGGGTGGGGATGGATGAAGACAAGGGTCGGCGTAACGGGGACTCGTACACTTTATTAAATGGAAAACAAAAGAAACAAAAGAAAAGGTGCGCCACATGCGCCTTCACCGTAGACACGTCTATAGCACAGTTCATAAATACTCTTGCCGGCTGACTCAGCTCTCAGTCCACTTTTATCAAACTCTTCCCGTTGTGTAAACTCAGTCCATTCATAAAACTCTTTCCGATGTGTATCCTCAGTCCGTTTGTCAGCCAGCAGGTCGTGAGTGTATGGTACGAGTCCCTAGTCCTTCTCTCTCTCTCGCTCTCTTGCACCAGCCGGTTTATATGCGGTCTCCCCACGCCAATTACTGCAATCAGACCCAGGTGTTCGTCATTTTGCACTTGAACTACTTACTTACCGCTCAGCTCCTCCCTCACTCTCCCGCTGCAAACTCCGCAAAATCACGCAATGAGGGGGTCATCACATGCATGTAAACATATGTCCCTGTGTCACGTTGCCACACTATCGACATGCCTGTATGTCACGCTCGGAATTGAATAGAAGATGTAATTGCGAGAAATTATGGTTTATTGGAAATTGTCAACAGAGAAGTGTGAGATGAGTGAAGTAATCGGATCAGTCTATGTGGTAGCGCAGGTGGCAGATGAACAACCCGGTCATCCGAGGAAGGAAATGAAGCAAACAGGAATCCTCCGGAACAGAACAGGTGAGTAACTCCAGCAGGAAACAAGTAGGACATGAAGACAAGTAGACCACAACCAGTACCGGGAAACATCCAACAACGATCTGACAAACACAAGACGAAAGACCATACCATAAATAGGCACCGCTGATCTGCTCCAGCTGGCGCTGATGATAATCAACGGATGATCAGCGACCACGCCCACACACACACGAACAAACACAAACACAGCGCAAGAAAGAGTCAGTGAATTCATGAACAGTGACACTGTACGTATTCCTGTACGTTCTTTCTAGGCGCCTTTATATACTCTGCCGGCGTGCCTATGATGTCTCCTGACAGTGGTAGCCAATCAGAATTGGCATATAACATATATGGGGCGGCATATATATGGTTCTATCCCCGGTTCCACCTGAACAAGTTTCGAGGTGCCCATGAGCAAGACACCTAACCCCGGCTGCTCCCGATGAGCTGGATGGCGCCTTGCATGGCTGACACCGCCGTTGGTGTATGAGTGAGTGAGTGAATGGGTGAATGTGAGGCATTATGTAAAGCACTTTGGTGGCCATTGGGTCAGTGAAAGCGCTATATAAATGCAGTCCATTTACCATTTACCATATAACATGCGTGCTTCAGACACTCACCATATTTATTGATTTTATGCATTCTTCTTAACAGAAAAAAAAATTTGCTTGAGGAAATCGGACTGTATTTTCGTACGGAACAATCAAAATCAAATCAAAATTGACATGGCCATGTAAGATGCGTGCTTCAAACACTCACAATATTTATTGATTTTTGTGCATTCTTTTTAACAGAAAAAAAAATCGCATCTGAAAATCATATTTGCCTTGTAACATGCGTGCTTCAGACACCGGCTCACGAGGAGCGTTCCCTTAGAGTTCCAATTCAAAAGGGAACTGCATGTGCCTGGTGTACAGTGTTTATTCAAGCAGCGCATACAGCATAGGACAACATTTTAAATGTTTGAGGAATATTTTATGCAAACAGCTAATCACAGGTTATGCCTGTACTTCAAGGACTTTGTTAAAGGTGCAATGTGTAGTATTTCTGAGGATCTACTGACAGAAATGCAATATAAGATCCATAACTATGTTTTCAGTGGTGTATAAAGACCTTGCATAATGAACCGTTATGTTTTTATTACCTTAGAATGAGACATTTATATCTCCATAACCAGGGGCACCCCCTTCTATGGAGGTCGACATATCGTGTCATCATGTTTCTACCGTAGCCGACAGCGAACATACAGCGCTACAGAGCGCGTTTCGTCACTACCTTGAAAAAGAAGTTTTCAGTGGTGTATAAAGAACTTACTTAATGAACCGTTATATTTGTATTACCTTAGAATGAGCAGTTTCTATCTACATACACCGCGGATCCCCTTACATTGAAATGCGCCAACATGTTTCTACAGTAGCCCTAAACCAGTGGTTCTCAAAGTGGGGTCCAAGACCCGTTGCCAGGGGGTCCGCAAAGTAATTTTAAAACCCCTATGAACGGAATCCCGGAATCCAGTCAGACCATCGGGGAAATTCTTGGCAGAGCGCACATGCTCTCTCTTTCTCTCCCCCCACAAACATGCGCGCATATCCAGCGAGAAGAGTGAATCCGTGAATATACAGGAGCCTAGCCTAGTTGTAAAATCAAAGTTAAGAGGCTAGGTTTAAATTTTTCAGTTCTTTGCTTTTATCCGTCAGTTTATTTAAAATGTTTTAAATTAATATTGTTTATTACGTTTAGTAGCTTGCCTATGTCATTTGTAATGGAAGCCCGTTTCCGCCCGCTGAATACAAAAAAGAAAATAAAAGGTAATAGCCTACCTTTTTTATAGTTTTATATGGCGGACACGGGCTTTCATTCTCTTTGATAGGCGTCATAGGACTACATGAGTAAAAATTGATGAGCCTTTTGCCTTTACACAAGAGTGTCATCTCCAGAGCTGCTATGAGTCACTTTGAGAACGTTTCAGCATTGAATTTGATACAAAAATAGGGGCGGTTCTAAGGTCAGTGGATATTCGGGGCTTCAGCCCAAACTAAAATTGAGTATTTTTATTTAAATTAATGAATTGATTATGAAAGCGATTTAAGGGAATAATGAAAAAGAAAGGCTTATTGTATTAATTAAATAATTACAGTTTTCAAAACAAAAAAAAATTAAATCTTTATCTACTTACATTTTACAAGGCATTCGTTCACTGTTAACATCCTTCTGTGAACGGTAAGCCCCGCCTTCTTTAATCATTTTGACATTGATGAGCTAGACCGCTGAACTTTTATTCATCCAACAAACAGAGCGGTGCGTAATAGAGTGCATCAGAGCAGCATCAAGGATATAAAATACATTGCAGTGAATCTCTTATTTGCATCTTAAGGTTATTGCCAATAATAATGACAGGTTTGCGAAAAGAGTAGAACTCGGTGAGCTTGCGCAAAACACACAAGGGGGTAATCCATCAGCCAGAAACTGAAGCCTCGCGGGCAGGGGCGTAGCCATCATTTCAAAAGTGAGGGGGACAGAATGTCAAGTGTAATACCAGTTTTATTTTTCTTCAGACTTTTGTTGACAGATTTTTGCTTAATTGGCTTAATATGCTATTTATTTTAAATCAATAAACCAGAAAAAAAGAAAGAAAGTTGTCCAGTACTTTATATTGCACATGCAGGGTTTTTCCTGGCTTAAAACTAGGAGAAGGTGGTAAAATCCTGATCATGTATTTTAATAAGATAAATAAAATGTGTATTTTTCATAGACCATCATATAGTCTACTGTTTTACCACAGTATTTTCGTAGGTGGATCTCTGTACCTCTAGGGGGGTCCGGGGGCATGCCCCCCTGAAAGAAGATTTTGTACATTTTAAAGATAAATTGACTAATCTGGTGCACTTTGAGTGCCCCGAATCCGCTGTTAAAAATAAATAATCCAACTGCCCAAACATATGATATTCTCTGATTTAGATATCTGATCATCGCATTACAATTATTCAAATTATCAGTGTTAAGCATGATAATATGGTTAAATATCACACTGAAGCTGATTTAAAAATAACATTTACTTAAAATAAAAGTTCTTCTTTTGGCAAAATTACATTTTCTTACTAGCCTAAACAAAGTCTGTTTTACTAAACTAAAACTTTCCTATTGAAAACCTTCAAACTTCAAGCTTTTAAAACTACTACAAACTTTCTAGTTAGGCTTTTTCAAGAGAACTTAAAGTTCCCTTTCAAGGGAACTCGAGCTGTGTTGAGAAGCGGTGGGAACGCTCTGCGTGATTGCATCGTGAAGCACGTGTATAATCAGTCCAATGGAAGAGCGAGACGTCATAGGCGGTGACGTCATAGACCAGGAAGCTATAAAGCACACCAGAAAACAGACCGCGACAGCTTCTGTTGCCTTCAGCAAGCGATCTGTGTATTCTGTCCTTGTCATATTTATTGTTGTCTGTCAAGTTGCAATATATATATATATTATGGTAAAAGAGAGCAAGCAGCTTTTGTGTTGTTCCCTGCCCACGTTATATCACGGGTGGGGACACACACATCAGCTTTTTGTTACTATTTGGGAGTGGAGCATGCCACAGTCAGTTCTCGAGGGGGCTGACTGTGAGCATTGCGAGAAGCTGTCCGTGAGGACGCTCCGCTCCCGCCGGGCGTTCTTCGAGGAGGACGGTTCGGTTCGCGCTCCCCGCGCGGGTCCCGCTGTTGCCGATGCACGGCGGCGACTCACATTTTGGGGTTCGCAAACGGATCTGACAGCGGGGGTCGGGACGGGCCCCGCCCTATCTCAGCTTTCACCTGCCAGATCCAGTGCTGGCGATTTCCAGTTCCGAGGAATTGGTATCGTTAGTGTTTTGTTTAGAAAAGAGAACAAAACAAATAAAGATATTAAGAAAAGGCAGATGTTTGAGTTTTCAATAAATGAATAAATAAGTCAGCTCATAACTCTGTTGAATAAAGAGGAGCTTTAAAAGGAGGTTTATCTAGTGCTGTTGCTAGTTAAATATTTTCTGTCCAGCTGAACATTATGAGAGTGAAAATAAAAAGAGTTTATTAGATGAAATAAATCTAAAAACAGAAAAACTCTGTATCTCAGCCTCCTCGTCGGGGACTGCCGTTTTTTCCCTATCTCCACACCACACTGAGGTGCCGAGATCGTGGAATAAGTCGGTTTCTATTTTATGTGTTTAATGCCCAACGTCTAACTATAGTAATGCTATGGGTATTAAGTATCATGGTATGACAGTGCCTCGGGTTATAGAGACGCTTGCTAGCTTTCTCTCTCCCGAGTCGGCGTCATCATTTTTAACCCCGACGTTACCCACCAGCCATCTAAATAAAAAAAATTATTAGGCAACGCTGGTGGGTAAATTATAAAGACATGGATGAATGTGAGGTTGTCAGCACTGACGCTATTCGAGAATTGCGTCATGCAAAAACAGATAAACTATACTGGGGAGGGACGGTTTCGAGAAATCGTTTCTCCTCTGCGTCCTCTGGGTGGCGACTCTCTGAGGAGGGTCGCAGCACGCCCAGTTCGGTTGTTTTCCTGCTGGTGGCCACGGAGTGATATATATATATATATATATATATATATATATATATATATATATATAGATAGATATATTATATATATATATATATATATATATATATATACGTTTTTCTGATTTAAAAATAAAGAAAAATAAGATAAAATTATGCCTGTACTTCTGGACGCTCCGCTTTCAAAAAAAAAAAAACAAAAAAAAAAAACTAAGAATAAACCGTTCAGCGGCGTTCCAGAGGTTTCTTCCTCACCAATCTAATGTTCCTGAGACTGCTGGGCGGAGCAGTCTCAGTCTACTAAGCTCCTCGCAGCACAGAGTGCAAGAACGAGCATCGCCATTTGGGCTCCTCCACAATCGAAGGGGACTTGGGTGGCGGTAGCAGTCTAGCCAGTTAGAGATATGCAAGATCTGAGGACTATTTTATCTCTAAAAAAGCTTGGACAATAGGAAGCCCTGACGCCGATGCTATCAGGCTTCTAAAGGGTGGTCCCCTCCGGGGTAGGGATGGTTTTGAGAAAATCGTTTCTTCTCGGCGCCCTCTGGGGTGCGACTCTCTGAGGAGGGTCGCAGCGCTGCCAGTTCGGTTTTCCTGCCGGTTCGCCGTTCAGGACACCAAGGTGTCAGTGTCCCCAAACGATCCTCCGAGGGGGGTCGTAGAGCAGTCAGTTCGGTTTCCCTGCCGGTTCGCCGTTTCAGGGTGCCCAGATGCCTGCTTTTTCCAATGATCCTCCGAGGAGGGTCGTTGGAACTAAGTTATTTAAAGGGAGGCAAGATCTGAGGACTGTCGTCATCTCTAATAAAGTTTCTGAGGGCTCCTCCGGGGCAGGGACGGTTTTGAGAAATCGTTTCTCCTCGGCGCCCTCTGGGGTGCGACTCTCTGAGGAGGGTCACAGCGCTGCCAGTTCGGTTGTTCCCTGCCGGTTCGCCGTTCAGGGCACCGAGGTGTCAGCGTCCCCATACGATCCTCCGAGGAGGGTCGTAGAACGGTCAGTTCGGTTGTTCCCTGCCGGTTCGCCGCTTCAGGGCACCGTAGTGACTGTTCAACCAAATGCAGAGGCCAGTCTTAAGAGACTGGTTCCCCTAGTAGAATTTCTGGCAGCGTGGAAACTACTGCCACATATTTCTCGGTGGGTCCTGCACACTATAGAAAAGGGTTCAGAATTCGGTTCTTGTCCGCCCAGATTTCTAGGGGTCCTCCCCACTGTGGTGGACCCCGAGCAGGCTTTGGTTATGGAGCAGGAAGTACTGACACTTCTGCAAAAGGAGCTGTAGAAGGGGTTCCTCCTCCCGGCAGACAGTTAGGGTTTTACTGCCATTACTTCATTGTTCCGAAAGAGGATGAGGGGTTGCGTCCTACTCTAGACCTGCGTCAATTAAACAGCAGGTTTCAGAATCTTAAGTTCAAAGTATGCTTACGCTAAATATGATTGTGTCACAGATTCAGTCCGAGGACTGGTTTGTCACAATAGACTTAAAGGACGCTTACTTATCTATCCATCCTCATCACAGGAGGTTCCTGAGGTTTGCTTTCAGGGGCGAAGCATACCAGTATCGGGTTCTTCCATTCGGCCTAGGTTATCACCCCACACCTTTTACAATATGCGTGGATGCAGCTCTGGCTCCTCTGAGATTCCAGGGCATTCGCGTATTAAATTATATCGACGATTGGTTGATTTTAGCTCAGTCCGAGCTTTTGGCAGTTCAACATCGAGATGTCGTTCTGTCCCACATAAGGAGGTTGGGGTTGCGGCTCAACACCAAAAAGAGTGTACTCCTCCCAGCTCAGAGGACCACTTTCTAGGTGTATTATGGGATTCGACAACAATACAAGCACGTCTGTCTCCTGCACGTATTTCTGCGATTCTCACAGCCGTAAAGAATGTAAAACTAGGTCAGTCACTCACTGCAAACAGTCTCTGAGACTGTTGGGGTTCATGGTAGTTGCGTCTAACGTAGTTACTTTTGGCCTTCTGTACATGAGACCCCTGCAGTGGTGGCTCGGGACCAAGGGGTTTTCTCCGAGGGGAAATCCGTTTTCGCATGATCAAGGTCACGCGGCTATGCCTTCGTGCCTTGGTCATGTGGAAGAAACCTTGGTTCCTCGCCCAGGGCCCAGTGCTGGGTGCTTCTTGTCGACGCGTCACGCTATCGACGGATGCTTCCCTCATAGGATGGGGGGCAGTCATGAGTGGCCGCTCGGTGAAAGGTCTTTGGCTGGGGCTCATGGCAGTTGCGTCCAACGTAGTTACTTTTGGCCTTCTGTACATGAGACCCCTGCAGTGGTGGCTCGGGACCAAGGGGTTTTCTCCGAGGGGAAATCTGTTTTCGCATGATCAAGGTCACGCGGCTATGCCTTCGTGCCTCGGTCATGTAGAAGAACCTTGGTTCCTCGCCCAGGCCCAGTGTTGGGGGCTTCTTGTCGACGCATAATGCTATCGACAGATGTTTCCCTCACAAGTCGGGGGCAATCATGAGTGGTTGGTCGGCGAAGGGTCCGGACAACACACTGATGGTCTCGTATATCAGAGCAGATATCCTGTTGAGGCAGGCGCTGTGGCCCGGGGAATGGATACTTCACCCCGAGGTGGTGGAGCTTCTTAGGGAGAACTTCGGTCAAACTACAAGTCGACCTTTCGCATCGCTTGTACAATGCATTGCCCTTGTGGTTCTCCCTCACGCATCCAGCTCCGCTTGGACTGGATGTAATGTAATAGGTGTGGTTGCCGCTACACCTATACGCTTTTCCCGATATCTTTGCTCCTGGGAGCTCTGGAGTTGTGGATACTGTGGGCTCGGCCTCTGAGGGGGCCCAGCTCATAGATTCAGGTTTCTCGACCGAGGTCGTGGAGACCATACTCCAGTCTAGAGCTCCCTCCACGAGAAGACTAATATGCTGTTCTCTGCCTGGTGCAGAGAACGCCTTCTGAATCTCATTTCTGCCCTGTTGGTACAGTACTTGATTTCTGTAATGAATGTTTCTTTGCTGGGCTATCTCTGAGGAGAGATCCTTAATTTCGTCTTCTCCGTGGTACATGAGGCTGAGGCCTGCACGTACTTGGATTTGCACCTGGTTGGTGGTAGTATTTCTTCACCCCAGATCGGGTTGTATTTCTAGGTCCCTACTAAATGTGCGGGTCATTTGTGCTCCAGGCTAGAGCTTAGATTCTCTGCCCGAGCCCGACCCGACCCTTGATCAAGCACGTCATGTGTCACGCGCAGCGTCTCCTCCACTCGCACGCTGTGCTGTATTGTGTAGCTTAAGTGCAACATGGAGCTTGAAGAAGGAAAGAAAAAAATTAAAACAGGAGAATTAACTTTGAGCAAGTATGAAGGAAAGTCGGAGGTATGGAAATATTTTAAACTCGTGGGCAGTGACAATATATGTGTTGGCTTTGTTGAGTCCAAGTGCGGCGCGCTGCTAGAGAGTCTGTATGTGTTGTAGCCATTAAATAAGCGCATTTAGTTTCATATTTATTAAAATATTATAATGTTATTTTTTTCCATCTATGTTGATTATGAAAGTGAACAGAGTAGATAGGAGGATGCGCAATATCAGGAGACATGGAGTGGTTCAGGCATGATTTTGACCACTTCATTATGTTTTGTTTTGTAGAAAGCCTTTCTTTAAAGTGAGTTTCGTTTTGTATAAATTGTATCTTAATTTTAATACATTTTTCATCAACCAATTGCCTGAAGAAGAAGAAGCATTAATAAGAAGCAAATATAGCAGGCAATATTCATGACATGGAGGCGTCGGCGAGCCGTGTTCACCATAGCACGTGAACTGGAGCATCTCATCATAAAATTAAATCAATTCTCGGCACGCTTGTCACCGAATTTACTAATTGTTCAATTTAATAAAATTAAAACTATCATTGTGATAATTAAAATAACTGAATATTAAATATTAAGTGGCCAATTTTTGCACATTTATTAATAGTATATATATATATATATAATTGCGCAGCTCCACACTGTCAATGGTCTAGCACCCATTCAGCACCTGCGTTAAAAAATGATCTGTCGTCGCCCCTGGTTATAACGGCCCACATATTAAAAATGGTCGGGTTTAAATCGGGCTCGGGCTCATAATCACAGTTAATGTGTCGGGCCGGGCCGGGCTCGGACACAACGTGCACGGGCTCGGGTCGGGTCGGGCTTGATTTTTTGGGCCCGATCTAAGCTCTACTCCAGGCCTTCTGTCCTCCACCTTTAATACCCCAGATCAGGAAAATCTTAAATCTGTTATGCCCTGTCAAGGCTTTGGATGCTTAGGTCCACAGAGCTGCTCAGTGGCGTTTACCAGAACAATTATTTGTCTGCTTCGGGTAACCTAAGATAGGTTGCCCTGCATCTAAACAGATAATGAGCAAGTGGGTAGTTGAGGCTATCTCACTTGCTTATGAAGCGGCCGGACAGCGTTCACCTGTGGCTGTTCAGGCCCATTCTACAAGGAGTATGGCTGCCTCTAGGCTTTAATTTCGGGTGTTTCCCTTCAGGATATTTGTAATGCGGCAGGCTGGTCCTCACCTCATACATTTGTCAGATTTTATGACCTACACCTCTCCACTCCCGGGGCTAGGTTGCTTGCCTCTAGTGTGCGCAAGGACTTCACACAGAACGGGCATTTGTCTTATGGCGTAGTGGGTATGGGGTTCCCACCGCGTCTCAACGCAGCTCGAGTTCCCTTGAAAGGGAACGTCTCAGGTTACGTATGTAACCCTGGTTCCCTGAGAGGGAACGAGACGCTGCGTTCTCCTGCCATACTTCCTGCATGCCCTGATCGACTTGCTTCAGGCTTTTTCAGAAGCTGTCGCAGTCTGTTTTCTGGTGTGCTTTATAGCTTCCTGGTCTATGACGTCACCGCCTATGACGTCTCGCTCTTCCATTGGACTGATTATACAAGTGCTTCACGACGCAATCACGCAGAGCGTTCCCACCGCGTCTCAACGCAGCGTCTCGTTCCCTCTCAGGGAACCAGGGTTACATACGTAACCTGAGACGTTTGTCTACAAACTTTTTTTTATCTAATTGTAAAGTGTTACCAAATTATGATAAACATCATGTACACATGTTACAACGCTGCCTGATTCAAGCAGATCGTGGCTGTTAATGCATGAAAATACAAATTCAGCATTAACATTCACCATGTTTATTCTAAATTGAAGGGCTATGATAACATATCTGTGAAAATAAAATGCATTACGAGTAAAAAAAAGATTGAATATATTGCATGTTTGTTCGGGTAGTGAATTTACAACAAAACCTGTTAATTATTCAACAAGAGAAATAGGCGGAGTTATTCATCATTGTGCAACACAATTCGGATACTACATGACAACTTACTTACAGTGCTTGACTTTTTCGTGAAAAAGGAGTGAAGAGTTTTTTGCCATTTTGAACTCTATGAAACTGATGGATTCGGCGCGGATGTGGGCGTGTCGTAAGCTAATGCACGAGTGACTGATTACCATGGAAACGTGAAAGTCACGTATAGACTATCCTTGACTCTTTTGATTTTAAATATCAATGTATACACACCCGTGAAAACCTCAGCTTGTCGTTGAAACACTTGCCCTATGAAAAAGTGCGGGGGACGAATTTACATTGTATAAAAATTGTAAATTCGTGTTTATTTATTCGTGTAGATTACGTGTCCCCCGCGTAATCTACGCCGATGCTCGCGGGAGCCGCCATTGTAGCAGAACTTAACCTGCTGTTAGCATTCCATTGACCTTCATTTATTTTGGCGGCACTTTGACAGCAAATAACTTTACATCTGAGGCGTACAAAGACTTTATTTGTCCATTATTTATTTCTAAAGAAACACGACAATGTATAAAAGGCTCCATTACTTTGTATCTTACGTTATGGCCCCGTAGAAGCCGTTTTTGTAAAAATAGGCTAACAATTGCGTCATAACCACGCGACTTTCTGTCGCACAAAAGAGACATTACTGTATAGACAGGAGGAGAAGCTCGCAGGCAATCTTTTACTGTCTATGAGGCAATCAGGGGACATGGAGCATAAAGTCAAGGGAGAAGCCCATAGATACAGAGTCCATAAAAGCAACGGGACAAAATATTTCAACAACGTTTTTGATGAATTAGGTTATTCAGATTTGTCCTGGCACAGCTACTAGAAGATTTACAACTGTCAAACTGTTGTCAAGCTTAGTTTGAGCCTGCGCAGTCGCTCAGCCATCAGGCAGGAAGTGCAATAATCAGGCTTCAGTCTTCTCCGTTGAAATCAATGGGGTCGCTGTGTCCATTTCTTTTACTGTCTGTGAAAACACATCTTCAGCACAGCGACTCGTTTAAACGCCTCGGATTGGCCGATGCGTTCAACAGACATGTCTGTGATTGGCTACAATGCTCAACGCTGCAAAAGCATGTTGTAAGTACCTTTAATGCAAAGGGAAAAATATAAATAAAAATGTAATATGCACTTTTCATGATTAGGTAATCACGGCAGCTGTAATCTTATTCACATTTGTTTTTCTGATTGTTTTGCTCTATGAGAAAGACAAGGTAGCAAAATATTCGGGGCTTTACTAAAAACATTCCGCCCCTGGGCCGACATAAATAATAACAATACAAAACTTATATTCACTACAACCCGCCAAAATAAAAGTTTGGTTTAGCTTAATTACTAGGATGTGTTCTGCAACAGTGTTAATTCTGTTATGATTTGTTGAATGTTCTGCCACTGATATAAGGTGCAATGAGTTCATTATTTTAAAGTTGATGCACGTAAAGTAACATTACATAATTTAAATGTTATTTTAATGGATGGTTCAACCAAAAAAATGAAAAGTGTGTCATCATTTGCTCACCCTCAAGTTGTTCCAAACCTGAATGAGTTTCTTTCTCCTGCTGAACACAAAAGAAGATATTTTGAAGAATGTGGTTACCCAAACAGTTTCTGGTACTTTTAAAAAAAAAAAAACATATGGAAGTCATACTGTTTGGTTACCGACATTCTTCAAAATATCTTCTTTTGTGTTCAGCAGGAGAAAGAAACTCATTCAGGTTTGGAAAAACTTGAGGGTGAGTAAATGATGACAGAATTTTCATTTTCGGGGAACTATTATTTTAATGTAAAATGTTAATGTTTTAATTTTATTCTAGGGAATTGTAATGTTTGGTTTTATTAGAACAAGTCTGTGGTTGCTGTCTTGCTGTTGATTTTATGAAAGCTTTTAAAATAAATGACTGAATTATTATTGCAATTTGAATAAAAGACCCACTGTTTACAAGTATATAAGTGGTATTAACATGATTTAAACTGACGTGTTTCTGTTCTATAAAACATTTCTTACGTTTTTAGGGGAAAAGATTACAATGCAATTAATTCCAATGGCATTAAAAGTATAAATACAGGTTCTTCTAAAAAAATTAGCATATTGTGATAAAGTTCATTATTTTCCATAATGTAATGATAAAAATTAAACATATCATGGAAAGGGTCTCTAAACGAGCTATTAACCTAATCATCTGAATCAACTAATTAACTCTAAACACCTGCAAAAGATTCCAGAGGCTTTTAAAAACTCCTAGCCTGTTTCATTACTCAAAACCGCAATCATGGGTAAGACTGCCGACCTGACTGCTGTCCAGAACGCCATCATTGACACCCTCAAGCAAGAGGGTAAGACACAGGAAGAAATTTCTGAACAAATAGGCTGTTCCAAGAGTGCTGTATCAAGGCACCTCTGTGGGAAGTCTGTGGGAAGGAAAAAGTGTGGCAAAAAACGCTACACAATGAGAAGAGGTGACCGGACCCTGAGGAAGATTGTGGAGAAGAACCGATTCCAGACCTTGGGGGACCTGCGGAAGCAGTGGACTGAGTCTGGAGTAGAAACATCCAGAGCCACCGTGCACAGGCGTGTCCAGGAAATGGGCTACAGGTGCCGCATTCCCCAGGTCAAGCCACTTTTGAACCAGAAACAGCGGCAGAAGCGCCTGACCTGGGCTACAGAGAAGCAGCACTGGACTGTTGCTCAGTGGTCCAAAGTACTTTTTTTGGATGAAAGCAAATTTTGCATTTGTCATTTGGAAATCAAGGTGCCAGAGTCTGGAGGAAGACTGGGGAGAAGGAAATGCCAAAATGCCTGAAGTCCAGTGTCAAGTACCCACAGTCAGTGATGGTCTGGGGTGCCATGTCAGCTGCTGTTGTTGGTCCACTGTGTTTTATCAAGGGCAGGGTCAATGCAGCTAGCGATCAGGAGATTTTGGAGCACTTCATGCTTCCATCTGCTGAAAAGCTTTATGGAGATAAAGATTTCATTTTTCAGCACGACCTGGCACCTGCTCACAGTGCCAAAACCACTGGTAAATGGTTTACTGACCATGGTATTACTGTGCTCAATTGGCCTGCCAACTCTCCTGACCTGAACCCCATAGAGAATATGTGGAATATTGTGAAGAGAAAGTTGAGAGACGCAAGACCCAACACTCTGGATGAGCTTAAGGCTGCTATCGAAGCATCCTGGGCCTCCATAACACCTCAGCAGTGCCACAGGCTGATTGCCTCCATGCCACACCGCATTGAAGCAGTCTAAGTGCATTGTATTAAGTATTGAGTGCATAACTGAACATAATTATTTGTAGGTTGACTTTTTTTGTATTAAAAACACTTCTTTTATTGGTCGGATGAAATATGCTAATTTTTTGAGATAGGAATTTTGGGTTTTCAAGAGCTGTATGCCAAACTCATCAGTATTAAAACAATGAAAGACCTGAAATATTTCAGTTGGTGTGCAATGAATCTAAAATATATGAAGGTTTAATTTTTATCATTATATTATGGAAAATAATGAACTTTATCACAATATGCTAATTTTTTGAGAAGGACCTGTAGTTTTAAGCATATTAATCACAGACATTTATTGTTATGAGGGGGTCCTGAGAAAGCCTGAGAAAGCTGGCCGCCCCGGCGGGCGGCAGAGGATGTGGCGACGGGACCTACGTCTCCGTTCCCTCCCTCAGGGAACGAGGGTTACCACATGTAACCGAGACGTTCCCTATCGGTCAGTCACTACAACGTAGGTCATGACTGACCAATAGGAATCCCTACCAAAGCACCACAGCTGCTGCACCCCATCCAGCCCCCCCAGTGCAAGCCTCTACACCTTCTTCCCTGGAAGGACGATAGGTGGAGGCTTACACAGAGTGAGTCTGACACTGTTGTTCCGTGATAACCCATACAGTGAGATATTGGATAACACTGGGAAAGCGTGCCCTTTCTGTTTAGGAAGGAACGCTGCGGAAGCCACTTCTTCAAAGAGTTATGTGGAAATGCATATGGACTAGCCCGAAGGCTGTACTGCATATGAAATAATGGGTGACTTAGCCCAAGGGAAAGACACGGGCTTCCGATAGGAGCAGCCGTGGAAATATACACATATGGGATCCCCGTAGGGTCACACATATGGAACCCAGCCCAGATCCGGTTCTCAAGGATTCAGCGGATAAGGGCCTGGCGCCGGACGCTCCGCCAAGTCCGGGCCGAGGGGTTATGGAGGACTCGACAGGTTTTACTCTGGAGCAATAAGGGTGCACAGTAGGGTGCAGCAAGCCGACAGAGCCAGACCTCTCAGTGCTTCTACCCGTCTAGGGTGAGAACACGGGAGGAGACCGGCTCTACACGTAGGCTATAGTATCTAGTGAACGTGTTAGGTGTCGCCCAGCCCGCAGCTCTACAGATATCTGTTAGCAGGGCACGCCTTGTGCCTGGTAAGCCAAGGCGATGGCATCCACTATCCAGTGGGCCATCCTCTGCTTGGAGACAGCCTTTCCCTTCTCCTGGCCTCCGTAACAGACAAAGAGCTGGTCTGAGGTCCTCACGCTTTGAGTTCTGTCCACGTACATACGCAGAGCGCGAACGGGACAGAGCAAAGCCAGGGCTGGGTCTGCCTCCTCCAAAGGCAGCGCTTGCAGGTTCACTACCTGGTCTTTGAAGGGAGTGGTAGGAACCTTGGGCACATAGCCAGGCCGGGGTCTTAGTACCACGTGGCTGTCACCCGGCCCGAACTCTAGGCACGATTCGTCGACCGAAAATGCGTGCAGGTCTCCTACCCTCTTGACAGAGGCCAGCGCAACCAGCAGCAAAGTCTTCATGGAAAGAAGCTTTAAGTCTACTGACTGCAGAGGCTCAAAGGGAACATCCTGAAGTGCTCGAAGCACCAGGGAAAGATCCCAAGAGGGTATGGAGGGGGGTCGAGGAGGATTTAATCGTCTCGCCCCCCTAAGAAACCTGACGACCAGGTCGTGCTTTCCAACTAATTTGCCATCTATGTGGTCGTGATAAGCTGAAATAGCGGCAGCATGTACTTTGAGGGTGGAGGGAGACAGTCTACGCTCCAACCCCTGCTGCAAGAAGGAAAGCACAGACCCTATCGGACATCTTCGGGGGTTTTCTCGGCGAGAAGAACACCACTCGACGAACAGGTTCCACTTCAGGGCGTAAACACGTCTCGTGGACGGCGCCCGTGCTGAAGTGATGGTGTTAAGTACCTCAGGGGGTAAGTCACCTAAAACCTCCGCGTCCCGTCCAGGGACCAGACATGGAGTTTCCAGAGGACTGGACGCGGGTGCCATAGGGTGCCCCGTCTCTGAGTCAGAAGGTCCTTCCTCAGAGGAATGGGCCAGGGAGGGACTGTCACAAGGAGCATGAGTTCTGGGAACCAAGTCCGGGTGGGCCAATAGGGAGCCACCAGAAGGACCTGCTCCTCGTCCTCCCTGACTTTGCACAGTGTCTGCGCAAGTAGGCTCACTGGGGGAAACGCATATTTGCGAAGGCCCCGGGGCCAGCTGTGTGCCAGTGCGTCCGTGCCGAGTGTTCCCTCGGTCAGGGAGTAAAACAGCTGGCAGTGGGAGGTCTCTGAGGAGGCAAACAGGTCTACCTGAGCCTCCCCGAACTCTCTCCAGATTAGCTGAACCGACTGGGGGTGGAGTCGCCATTATCCCGGGAGCACAGCTCGTGATAGCTCGTCGGCCACACGGTTGAGCAAGCCGGGGACATACATGGCTCGAAGCGACCTCAGATGCTTCTGACTCCAGAGGAGGAGATGGCGGGCGAGTTGCGACATGCGACGGGAGCGTAGACCACCTTGACGGTTGATGTACGCAACGGTCGCAGTGTTGTCAGTACGGACCAGCACGTCCCTGCCCTGTAGCCGTCTTTTCAAGCGGGTCAGGGTGAGATGTACTGCTAGCAACTCGAGGCAGTTGATGTGCCAATGCAGTTGAGGGTCCGTCCACACCCCTGACACTGCATGCCCGTTGTACGTGGCACCCCAGCCGGTGGCAGAGGCATCTGTGAATACCACAGCATGCCTGGACACCTTTTCCAAGGGGACACCTGCCAGCAGGAACGAGGGGTCTGACCAAGGGCTGAAGGTCTGGCGGCACTCCGGTGTGATTGCCACCCGGTGAGTGCCATGATGCCACGCACATCTCGGGACACGGCCGTGAAGCCAGTGCTGAAGCGGTCTCATATGTAACAGGCCGAGCGGGGTTACCGCTGATGCTGCTGCCATATGCCCCAGGAGCCTCTGAAAGAGTTTCAGTGGGACCGCTGTCCTGCCCTTGAACGTGTTCAAGCAGTTCAGCACCGACTGAGCACGCTGCTCTGTGAGGCGCGCTGTCTGGGCGACCGAATCCAACTCCATACCGAGAAAAGAGATCCTCTGCACAGGGGAGAGTTTGCTCTTTTCCCAGTTGACCTGAAGACCCAACTGGCTGAGGTGCCTGAGCACTAGGTCCCTGTGTTCGCATAGCTGATCTCGAGAGTGTGCTAGTATGAGCCAGTCGTCGAGATAGTTGAGGATGCGAATGCCCTGTTCTCTCATGGGAACAAGGGCCCTCTCCGTGACTTTCGTGAAGACACGGGGGGACAGAGACAGCCCGAAGGGTAGGACTTTGTACTGATATGCTCGACCCTCGAACGCAAAGCGCAGAAATAGCCTGTGTCGAGGAAGAATCGAGACATGAAAGTATGCGTCCTTCAGGTCGATCGCTGCAAACCAATCTTGGGGACGGATGCATTCGAAAATGCGTCTCTGCGTGAGCATTTTGAACGGTAGCTTGTGGAGGCTCCGATTAAAAACTCGCAGATCCAAGATCGGTCGTAACCCACCACCTTTCTTGGGTACAATGAAGTAGGGACTGTAGTGCCCTGACCTCATATCGGGGACCGGCTATATCGCATCCTTCGCCAGTAGGACTGCGATCTCCACACGCAAGACATGGGCATCGGCTGCTCTCACTGTAGTGGAGTGGATGGCCCGAAACTTGGGGGGACGCCGGGCGAACTGAATCGCATAGCCGAGCCTGATGGTTCGAATGAGCCAGCGAGACGGCCTGGGGAGCGCTAACCAGGCTCGCAGAGACCGTACAAGTGGGACCAAAGGTGGAACACAGGGACGCGGCTCGGGAGGCTCTCTCTGGGAGGCGGCCCGTAACGGGGTCTGAGTGTGCTGTGCAGCACCTGGTTCCACGGGGCAGGAGGTGCGGGAGGCGGCTCGGTGGCGTTCTCGGACCGTACGCAGCTGCTGGCTGGTGATAGAAGAGGCGGATGAGAGTGGTGAGGATTCCGACCCCCCACTTCTCTCCGGGCCCTCTTCGGACCCAGAGATGATAGAAACTGCTCTTTTATTGAAAATTTGGGTACCGCTGGTTTTAAGGCCAGCAGCGGAACACAAACAAAACGAAACAAAGGATTTTCCACCCGGCCCTCTTCCGGGGGAGGGAGCAATGCAGTCATTGTCTCCTGGAGAGCAGTCCCTTCCACCTCTGGGTCGCCCGTCCTAGGGCCGCTTACCTTTGGCTTTGCCGCCCCTCTTGGCGGGGGCCTGGACGGGCAGGGCGCCCTGCCTGCGACTGGCTCCACGGTCCCGCTTGGATGGAGGCTGCTGCTGCGGCGCGGGAGCAGGGGCAGACGCAGGCGGACGCCCACGGCGACGAGCAGACCGAGGAGCCGCGGGCCGTGGGGTGGAGGCAGCAGCTGACCGCCGCGGCAGGATGTGTTTAATGGCCTCAGTCTGCTTCTGTACAGCCGAGAACTGCTGGGCGAAGTTCTCGACCGCGTCGCCGAAGAGGCCGGTCTGGGACACGGGTGAGTTAAGGAACCTGATCTTGTCGGTCTCCCGCATGTCAGCCAGACACAGCCAGAGGTGGCGTTCCTGGACCACTAGTGTGGACATCGCACGACCCACTGACCGCGCAGTGACCTTCGTCGCAAGAAGGGTGAGGTCAGTTGCGGCACGAAGTTCTTGGAGAACTTGTGGATCATGACCACCCTCGTGCAGGTCCTTCAGTGCCTTGGCCTGATGAACCTGCAACAACGCCATAGCGTGCATGGCAGAGGCAGGTTCCCCACAGGCCTTGTAAGCCTTGCCGGTCAGGTCCGACGAGTACTTACAGGCCTGGGAAGGAAGACACGGTTCTCCACGCCAAGTGGAGTTAGAGCACAGTTGCATAGCAACGGCCCGTTCCACTGGCGGGATACGCGCGTATCCCTTAGCTGCCCCGCCATCAAGGGTGGTGAGGGAGGAGGAGCCACCGAGACGGTTTCTGGCAGTAAAAGGTGCCGTCCACGTCCCTGTGAGCTCCTCATGCACTTCCGGGAAGAAAGGCACTGGGGTGGGTTGCTGAGAACCAGCGCGCGCCACCCCGAGATACCAATCGTCCAACCTCGAGGGCTCGGGACACGGGTTGAGGGTTCCACACAAGCCCGATCCTGTTGGCGGCCCGGGAAAGCATGGCCATCATCTCCGGGTCCGACTCGGGCACCGCTGACACACCTGAAGGAGGCAGCGGCTCCGAGCCGTCGTTCGCGGAGAGGTCTGACCCAGCCTCCGATGCAGCGATCGACATCTGGTCGTCGCAGGGAGCGCCGAATGAAACGACTGGTACACATTTCTCGAGGATGCTCCAGTACGCTCCGTTGGCAGCTCAACTGGTTGCGGAGCATGAGAGGAGTGAGGGTTCCTAGGGGGTTGGTTCCCCGAAGGAAGCGCGCTCACTGTAATCCTCAGGTCACCCGTGTCACTGCCCGAAGCAACCCGCGAAGGGGGGTTGGAACAAGCTGCAGGCACGGGGACTCCGCCCCTTTGCAGGAACGTGAGTCTCGACCTCAGCTCCGAGATGGTCATCTTCCCACAATGGGTACATGACTCATCCACGAACGCTGCCTGTGCGTGTTCGAGGCCCAGACACACGAGGCAGCGATCGTGACCATCCTGCGACCCCAGGTAACGACCGCATCCAGAAACACACAGATAGAACGTCATCTTGAAAAAGACGCGAACTATCTGTGTAAGCTCTTTTAGGAACTACTCTCACTGGTGCTGAAACATACAGGGGAACAGTCACAGCGATCACAAATGGGAATGTGCACCCGTCTGTGCGCTGAATCTCTCGTTGGAGGTCTTACCAGCCGTTACAACAGCCTTTGAGCGCTCTGAGGCGCACCTTACCAGCTGTTATAACAGCTTTTGAGCGCTCGAAGCGCACCTTACCAGCTGTTATAACAGCTCTTTCTTTTTGCTCAGTTTTAAAACAAAAACAAGAAAGAAAGAGAGAGAGAGAGAGAGAGAGAGAGAGAGAGAGAGAGAGAGAGACTGCTCGCGCTGTCGTGTTGTCACGCCCGCACCGCTGAAGGAGAGGTTCAGAGAGGCTTCCAATAGTAGACTACAACTGAAGCAGAGGCATCGAAGTGTTTGGCTCCGAAGCAAAAAGCTAGTGTGCAATCGCACCAGCTGCTCGTTTATACCCGCGCTAACGAGGGCTCGCAGCTGATGCAAATGATTGCACGCCAATGTGTATTGGCTTGTTTTAGTTTCACGCGAAGTAGATTGGCCTCTCTAGCGAGATTCCTATTGGTCAGTCATGACCTACGTTGTAGTGACTGACCGATAGGGAGCATATAAAGTAAAAAAAAAACTTTATTTATATAGCACTTTTCACAGACAAGAAGGGTCACAAAGTGCTTCACAGTAAAAACAAAAATAATAAAACATATAATAACCACAACACACATAAAGGGGGGTCTGTAAAGGGCCGATGCACCCTGTTTCATTCTGGGAGATTTTAATAAGTGTTCTTTGAAGAAATCACTGGGCCATTTTAATCAGTATGTAACTTGTCCAACACGCAAGGATTCAATCCTGGACTTGTGTTATGGGTCAATTAAAGGAGCTTACAAGTCATTCGGTAAACCACCTTTGGGAACATCAGATCATAATATGATTTTACTTGTCCCTATATATAAAACCGTGCTGAAACGGGAAAAGGCACAGGTTATTAAGACGAAAGACTGGTATGCAGAGGCGACTTCACGTTTAAAAGGGTGTCTGGATTGTACAGATTGGACTGTTTTTATGGACTCTGGCTCGGACATTGATCAAGTAACAGATGAAATTTGTAGTTACGTGACGTTTTGTGAGGACATGTTAATACCTGTGAAATCATTTAAGAAATTCCCAAACAGTAAACCGTGGGTTACAAAATCAATTAAGATTCTTCTGTCAAAAAGAAATAGGGCTTTTAAAGAGGGAAATATCGTTGAGCATTATATGCTAAAAAGAGAAATTAAGTGTGAAATAAAGAGGGCTAAAACAGTATATAAGGAAGATCTTGAGTTAAAATTGAAAGAGGGGAATTTAGGTTCTGTCTGGGAGGGGAAATATCGTTGAGCATTATATGCTAAAAAGAGAAATTAAGTGTGAAATAAAGAGGGCTAAAACAGTATATAAGGAAGATCTTGAGTTAAAATTGAAAGAGGGGAATTTAGGTTCTGTCTGGGAGGGGATGCATTTAATCACAGGTCAGAACAAGAGGAAAATAAATAATACAATTAGGTTAAACGGATTCAGTTCAGATGCAGCTTTATCATAGGAATTTAATACATTTTATACGAGATTTGATACGTATGATTTTAAATCAGAAATTGAGGATTTAAGAAATAAGTGTTTGATAAATAGAGAGTTTGGTTGTGTCCCTTTTGGTGTAGGGGACGTAATAACAGTTTTTAAACAATGTAAAATTAGGAAGGCCATGGGGCCTGATAATATAGGAGGATGTTTACTTAAGAAATGTGCTGAGCAGCTAGGACCTATATTTTATAAAATTTTTGTCTGGTCCCTACAAATACAAAAAGTACCTGCACGGTGGAAGCAGTCTACTGTCATTCCATTGCAAAAAAAGCAGAATGCACAGTTAGTAGATGATTTTAGACCTGCGGCGCTTACATCCTTAGTGATGAAATGCCTAGAAAAATTAGTTAAGGGAGAAATTATGAAAAAGACTGAGAGTTTTCTAGACCCTCTTCAATTTGCGTACAGAAATAAAAGAGGTGTAGAAGATGCTATTGCAACTCTCTTACATTTAGTATTTCAACATTTAGAGAAGCCGAAAACTTTTGTTAAGTTACTCTTTATTGATTTTTCATCGGCTTTTAACAATATTCAGCCACATATTTTAATTGATAAACTCATTAAGGAATTTGAGTTGGATTATTATTTGGTAGGCTGGATTTTAGATTTTCTTGTACAGAGAAGACAGAGAGTCAAAGTTAACGACTGTTATTCTGAATGGTTGGTGTCATCCACTGGGTCACCTCAAGGATGCGTCCTCTCTCCCTTATTATTTATTCTGTACACTAATGACTGTAAGAGTGGTTTTAGTAATAGGCACATCTTAAAATTTGCTGATGACTCTGTAATTGTTAGCTTATTGAGTGAGGAGGATTCTATGCATGGTCCCGTGGTCGATGACTTTGCTGCTTGGTGTCAGAATGCTTTTTTAAAACTCAATGTCTCGAAGACTAAAGAGATGAGTATTGATTTTAGATTGAGAGGGAAACTGATTGATGATAAGCAAATAAGTATAAATGGAGAGGGTATCCAGAGTGTTGAACAGTACAAGTACTTGGGTACTGTATTAGATAGTAAACTGACTTTTTCCGCAAATACTGATGCCTTGTGTAAGAAGGGACAGCAAAGGTTGCATTGTTTGCGAAAATTAAGGTCATTTAATGTGGATAAAACACTGATGTGTATGTTTTATAGATCCTATATTGAGTCGTGTATATCCTATTCATTGTTGTGCTGGTTCAATTCTCTGAGTGTGAAAAATAAAAATCAAATTGAGAGGATAGTAAATCAAGGAAATAAAATAATGGGGATGAAGCAGATGACCATGGCTCAGTTATATCGGAGACAGGCTTTGGGTAAAGCACAGAACATTCTGTCAGAAGTTTCTCACCCCCTGTATCATGAGTTCAATCTTCTTCCGTCTGGTAGTAGGTAAAGAATGCCGCTTAGTAAAACGAATCGTTTTAAAAATTCATTTGTTCCATCAGTTGTAAAGTTTTTAAACTCTATGTAAATGTATTTATTTGTGAATGTGTATGACAGTGTTTTTATGTGTATGCCTGTTTTGCTTCAACCAAATTGCCTTCGGGAAATGAATAAAGATGAACTGAACTGAATAACAACAAAACCATATGGCTAGTTAAACGCTTGTCTAAAAAGATGTGTCTTAAGGTGTTTACTAAAAGTTTCTACAGAGTCCAGGGCTCTCAAGGCTAATGGAAGAGAGTTCCAGAGCTTTGGAGCCACCACACAGAAAGCACGATCACCTCTTGTTTTAAGACGTGTTTTAGGAACGGTAAAAAGGTCTTGGCCTGAAGACCTCAAAGAGCGACCAGGAGTGTATATGTGCAATAGGTCCTGTATGTAAGAGGGAGCTTGACCATGGAAGGCTCTGTAAGTAATGGTTAAAATTTTAAACTGCACTCTAAAACTAATTGGGAGCCAATGAAGAGCCTTAAGCACAGGTGTGATATGTGATCTCCTGTTGGTCCTTGACAAAAGTCTTGCAGCAGCATTCTGTACAACTTGCAGTTTGTCCATGGAGGATTTGTTTAAGCAAGTGTACAGTACATTGCAATAATCCAGGCGGGAGGAAATAAAAGCATGAACAAGCATCTCCATCTCTTCTTTAGAAACAACCGATCTAATCCTAGCGATGTTCCTGAGATGAAAAAAACAGGAACGAACCACAGATTTAACATGACTGCTAAAACTCATCGATTTATCAAAAATGACACCCAAATTTCGCACCACATTACCGTCTGAGGATGGTAGAGCCCCAATGGCCTGCCTAATCTTTGGAGTCATGTTATCTGGAGCAAAAATCAGCACCTCAGTTTTGTCTGAATTTAGTTGTAAAAAGTTGTCTGCCATCCAAATATTAATGGAGGCTAAGCAATTGTGCAACAAGAACAGTTTATCCAGCCTATCAGGGCTAAAAGATAAATATAGTTGAATATCATCAGCATAACAATGATAAGATATTTCTCCAAAACTAGCAATAATCTCTCCGAGAGGGAGCATATACAGACTGAACAGCAGGGGGCCGACCACAGAACCTTGTGGCACACCACAGGACAAAGGAGCCGAGTCTCACATATATGGTCCTATGGACACAGAGAAACTCCGGTCTGAAAGATAGGAGGAAAACCAATCCAGAGCTGATCCAGTAATGGCCACAGTTGTTTTCAGTCGATCTATTAGAGTGCAGTGATCCACAGTATCAAACGCTGCACTGAGATCTAATAACACCAGCACAGAGCATTTACCCCCATCAGCAGCCATCAAAATATCATTTGAGACCCTAAGGAGGGCAGTCTCAGTTGAATGTTTTTTACGAAACCCAGACTGAAATTTATCAAAAATATCATGTAAATCCAAAACATTATTTAACTGGTTCGCAACAACCTTTTCTAGAATTTTTGAAATAAATGGCAATTTAGAAATAGGCCTATAATTTCTGAATTAAGCTGCATCAAGATTATTCTTTTTCAAGATAGGCTGAACAACGGCATGCTTAAAACAGCTAGGAACCTGGCCCAGCTGAAGAGATAAGTTTAAAATTGAAACCAAACATGGGCCAAGATGATGTATAGATTTTAAAAGCAAAGATGTAGGTAAAATATCAACAGGGCTTTGAGAAGGTTTCATCGTCCCCACTAATTTAAGGATGTCATTCAGGGTAATGGGGCAGAAGGAGTCCAATATTGAAGGTCTGTGCTGTTTAATTATATGTGGGTTTCCTGATGGAACAATGCCTGCCCTGACAGCTCTAACCTTGTCCACAAAATAAAGCATAAAGTGGTTGCAGTCAACATTTGAAAACACAGGGACAATACATGTAGCAGGAGACACAATGTTGTTAATAGTTTCAAAGAGAGCTTTAGGATTTTTTTTATTGGCAGATATCAGATTGGCAAAGTACGAGGCTCTAGCAACCGTAATCATTTTGTTTGAGTCCATTAAAAGCTCTTTAAGATACAGGCGGTGGACTTGTAGCTGAGTCGCTTTCCATAAGCGCTCAGTTCTCCGACAAACACACTTTAAGCTGTGAATGGCATCATTCATCCACAGGGCTGTATTAACAGCAGAAATTTCTCTAGTTTTGAGAGGTGCCACTTTGTCCAACAGCAGGGTGCAGTGTTCATTAAAAGCCTGTGCACAAGTGTCCACGTCATTCGAAATAAGGACCGAGCTTGAGTCAAATGCGGCTGAAAACTCTCAACAGTAAGCTGGTTAATCAAACGTGAGCAAGACACTCGTTTAGCAGGGAGAGGATCCTCAACACAAATAAGATCAAATAAGATGCAATTGTGATCACTAACAAATACATCTTCGATACAAACATTATTAATGTTTACACCATAAGAAAGAACAAGATCGAGTGTATGCCCCTTGCTGTGCGTAGGACCAGAGACATGCTGGGTGAAGTTAAAAGATTCAATAATATTTACAAATTCAGAAGCATTTTTACAAGTATCATCATCCACATGGATATTGAAATCGCCAACAATAATCACTCTATTCAGCTTAATAATAGATGATAAAAAATCAGAAAAATCAGTAAGAAAAGAGGCCGCTGGCCCAGGTGGCCTATAAACTAGGATACAGTAAAATGCATTTGAATGACCAACCTTCGTCATCTGTAGTTCAAAAGAAGAGTACGTGTCAGCGCGCACTGACTGGCATATAAAACGTTTTTTAAACACCAAAGCAAGACCTCCACCCCGGCCTGTGAGTCTTGACGTGCTGATAAAATTACAATCCACAGGACAGAGCTCATTCAAGTGATAGTATTCCATATCCCGTTGCCAAGTCTCCGTAAGCAACATGAAGTCCATGTTTTTGGAAGTAAATAAATCACTGAAAAAAAGAGACTTGTTTGCAATTTATCAGACCCATCCTGAGCGGTGCAGGAACACCCGAAGCAGAGATAGAGGCTCGCGGCAGCGACCTCAGATGCGCCGAACACACACCCCGATCCGTGATATGGTTTCTCCAGTGTACCGGGACCAGAGCCCTGGGGACGTCAGGGAAGACAGAATGAAGACATGAAGGTCTGGAGTCACAGTCCAAGACCCCCAGCTTGAAGAGTTTTTTCAGATGAAACTGCCTCCCTGCCCTTTTTCCTCGCTTTCTCCGCCGTCTATTTGTAGATCGTATTAAGCCCTCTCCTTGCCGCATACAGACAGCAGTTGCAGTCGGACGTACGAACGGGGCTGCAATCTCGCCAGTACCACTCCAGGTACATCCGTCACCAGACTCCGCCATGGAGGATCGGATCAACAGCATTGTTTGGCGATCGTACACCCATGCAGTAGACACAACATTTGTTAAAAAACTTAGGAGCAATATAACGCTGAAAACAAACAAAACAAGTCGGGACGAACAACCAGCGGCAGAGGCAAAGCCAAACACAGGCGCCATCACGGAACCGGAAGTGAATATTGCTTGAACGACCATTGAGTATGGTCCATTGACCATTGACCATTGACACATATAGTTTTACTGAACAATTAAGTAAACATAATTTCTTAATTTATCCTTGTAAAGAAACCTCATTGCTGAACTGGCTACTCTTTGCTATCTCAGACAATGACATATTTTCCTGTAAGCCACCGTAACTTATGTTGGTTGCAATTCGTAACCTCATCACTAGATGCTGATAAAAATCACACACTGCACCTTTAACTGTAAGTGGACTGTCAAGCTACACTTTTCATTACATTGACTTCCATTCCGCTTGTGAATGCAGAAGACTGGAAACGCAAGCTCATGCGAATAAGTTTTGCATTTTGCTGCACTTCAAAGGTTAAGTTTGGTTAATTATGACCTGTGAGTTCATTAGACGTGAACGTGTGACCAATGAATCAAAAGAACAAACTTTAAAGCTGCAATTCTACAGCATTGCAGTAAAGTGGAGTCGATTGCATATTTTGTGTATATTGTAGCCTATTTATTATTATTTGTTACATTGTGAATTTGTTATTTAATTTGCATGCTGAAACAAGCGGACCAGGACCCTAAAAATGTGGATCTCGGTCCGCTTCCAAACAAACTCTGGTGCGGTTCGACTGAAATATGAATGTAACACAGACCAAAATAATCTAAGCGA
This sequence comes from Siphateles boraxobius, assembly GCF_051911475.1. Lineage (NCBI taxonomy): Eukaryota > Metazoa > Chordata > Actinopteri > Cypriniformes > Leuciscidae > Siphateles > Siphateles boraxobius. The sequence goes on along the minus strand of NW_027508833.1, from coordinate 7,571,176 downwards.
ACCAAAAACCGGATGTGATGTCACAAGAAGTGACCCTAAAAAGCAATGAATGCACAAGCATACCTGGTTCATCATGGTCGCGATGTTGCCCACCACAGTTTAGTGCAGGCGTAAGAACTGAATCTCCTCGCAGCAGATATTCGTCTGTGTGTGTGATGGAGAGATACCTGCCCCTGTTTTGACTCCTTTACACATTTTAAGAGCTCTTTGTGAGTTCTCAACTTGTAAATATACAGGCCCGGCGCCACGAGGGGGCAAAAGTGGGCATTGCCCCCTCAGATCTGATTTGTGCTCCCTCAGTTTCATTTTTGTATTCATGGTTACAAATGAAATGTTTAACCTTTTGAGCGGTACAGTCACACATATCGGATTTAAAATGTTCAGTGACATGACATAACTGCCAGATTCAAACAGTGCTTTCGTGCGGTGGTCTGCGCTGCGCCAGAGACGTGCGAGCTAAGCGCTGTCATACTGTATATCACAACTATGCAGTGTTTTCAACCTCATAATGTTTATTTTAGGTTTCAGACATTTAAATACACAAAGCACTAGTAAAACAATACATTTAGAGTTTGTAAAATATACACTTTGATGTCTGTTGAAGCAGCAATAACAATCTATTCAAATATAATTTGCCAACGTGTGTTATTCATATCAGACAAACATAGTAAAGGTAACTATAAAGTATACTCTATTCTTCTCACAGTTCACCGGCCACTTTCTTACATGTATTTCGGGGGAAACTGATGACTGACGACTCTGAACTGCGGCGCAAAGAAACATGGTGGCACCTATCTCACTTTATAGATCAAGATCAAGACTATTTATAAAGGTTTTAAACGACCAAACACACTCACTTACACATTTTTGAGAATCGGAATATCAGATAGTTGATAACATGGTAAGCAAGTTTGTGAATATTTTGAATAAAAAAGGAAAAACTAAATAAAAGCGATACATCTGTCATGAATTATTGTGGCTGCGGTGTGTCAGTGACAAATATGTTGTGTTGCCATGGAAACATTAAGGGGGAAAGTTCTAAAATAACGGTCGCCTTGAAAAAACTCACTCTAGGGAGTCAGTTAGAATATTTTAAACTTAAGCGTGAAAGGGTTAATATCATGTATAATAAATTACGCTGGCTAATCTTTTTATTACGCTTTTACCTGTGCAGTTGCATATGGAGTGTTTTAGGGAGCACTGCATTTAAAAGTCTGAAGTTCCAAAGCGAGGCGTGTATTGATTGTTCATTGATGGTATAAAGTTTAGCCCCCTTAACAATTTCACATGCCCACTCAATCATTTCATCCTGCAGCCGGGCCTGAATATACCATACATATGCACATACAACATTGTTTTGAATGCTCGATAAGTTCCGTCACAAAATATACGTCATAAAAGACCTGTTTTGATTATCTTTAGTTTCAGTGTAAGCGAACCAGGTCTAAATGTATAATTTTCTTTTTTTGTCCAGAACAAATGAACCACGAGAACCGAACTACAAGAACACACCCTAAAGCCAAATTTTATTTGCTGGCACATTTCATTGCCGGACAAAGAAAGAAATTGACACACACACCAAAGACAGAAAACCTTCCTTTTTTTGAGTGGGTGAATATTGATGTCAAGTGTGTATAGCCCCTCAGAAATTCATTGCTTATATTTAAAAAAAACGTATTTGTGATGAAAATTCACATTTGGTATGAAAGGGCTTCAAGATGGAAATTATTTGTTTCCCTTAAAATAATGTCACCGGGATGACGAAGGCAGGCGGAACCTTTAACCACGGCCGGGTTTCCGAGGGGAGGGATTTCCGGTGTGGGACCCGGAAGACTCCAGTTCCGGAAACTCCGGGCAGAGACGGAGAATTATTAATGAAAGATTCGAAACAGGTGCGGGAGAGGACGAACGTGATAGCGATTGGGACACGTTGTCATTTGGGAAGGATAAAAGGATATCTCATCTTCATCGAGAAAAAAAAAAGAATAAGAAAGAAAGAAAGGAAAAGCTGCGGGTGGACGAGAGATAAGTGCTGTTGATGTTTGGATTGTGACATGAGAAATCTTTTGGAAGATGTGATAAGAAGATAAGTGCTGTTGATGTTTGGATTGTGATATGAGAAATCTGTTGGAGGATGTGATAAGACTTCATGATGTGTAAAACTGTCTTTTAGGAGGAAGTTTGAACGTCCCACGCTCATCGGAAGAAGTCAAACAGATTGTAGTGATGTGCAGTGGACTAGATCCCCCGTCTACGCCCTAGTTTGTGAGTAACGAGACTTTGCAGTGTTGTTCATCAATATAATCACGTGTGCGGATTTGTGTGAGTTGCAGTGGAACACGAGTGGAAGTGTAATGCAGTGACATAGGGGAAGCGGTCCTGGCTGTAGAGACATCGTCCGCATCTTGTCGGATTGAGGCCGATGGAGGAAGCCATCTAGTGGTGAAACTCTCCTTTTCTCCTCTTTAATTTCTACGTCGGATTGTGAAGTACCAGTTATACTATTGAATCCTCACCTTTTCTCTCTATCTGCCTGAGTCCTGAGAAGAGAGCCAGCTTCGCTGTTGAATCCTTACTCCGCTCCGTTCATCCGAATCCTGTGAAGAGAGCCAGTTATACTGTTGAATCTCACCTTCTCTCTCTGTCTTCCTGAGAAGAGAGCCAGCTTCGCTGTTGATTCCTTACTCCTCTCCGTCCATCCGAATCCTGTGAGTAGAGCCAGTTATACTATTGAATCCTCACCTTTTCTCTCTGTCTGCCTGAGTCCTGAGAAGAGAGCCAGCTTCGCTGTTGAATCCTTACTCCGCTCCGTTCATCCGAATCCTGTGAGTAAAGTCAGTTATACGGTGAATCCTCACCTTTGCTCTCTGTCTGCCTGAGCTCTGAGAAGAGAGCCAGCTATATTATTGAATCCTCACCTTTCCTCTGTTTGCCTGAGCCCTGAGAAGAGGGCCAGCTTCGCTGTTGATCCCTTATTCCTCTCCGTTCATCCGAATCCTGTGAAGAGAGCCAGTTATACTGATGAATCCTGACCTTCTCTCTCTTTCTGCCTGAGTCCTGGGAAGAGAGCCAGCTATACTGTTGAACCCACACCCTTGCTCTGTCTGCCTGAGCCATCAGGAGAGAGCCAGCTATACTATTGAATCTTTACCTTTTCTCTCTGTCTGCCTGAGTCCTGAGAAGAGAGCCAGCTTCGCTGTTGATTCCTTACTCCTCTCCGTCCATCCGAATCCTGTGAAGAGAGCCAGTTACACTGTTGCATCCTCACCTTTGCTCTCTGTCTGCCTGAGCCCCGAGAAGAGAGCCAACTCCGCTGCTGACCCCTTACTCTTCTCCGTCTATCCGGACCCTGTGAAGAGAGCCAGCTATACTGTTGAATCCGCACCATTACTCTCTGCCTGCCTGAACCCTGAGAAGAGAGCCAGCTATACTGTTGAACCCACACCCTTGCTCTGTCTGCCTGAGCCCTGAGGAGAGAGCCAGCTATACTGTTGAATCCTCACCTTCTCTCGACCTGCCGGAGTCTGTTTTAGCACAATTTATTCAATAAAGATCCTGTGTTTTTCTAAATTGCTGTTGCCTCTGTGTCCTCTGTGGTGTTGGCTCCTCGCGGTGGTACGTGAGTCGGGGGTGGGAACGGCCGGTCATCTGGCGTTCATCGCCCTCGACCCGTGACAATAACACTTGTACTAACATGCTATTGTAGGCTACAGAAAACACTGTCTTTGGCCTATCCTTGCATAAACACTGCTTTTATTGTGTCACGCTTGGGAGTGGAGCATGATGTTAATGAAGTATCAGACAGAGGAACGTGCAGGGACTTTTCAAAATTAATCAAAAGTGCCATTCTCAAACAAATATCAATGATGATATTGTGGTCAATAAAACTAAATGCATTTGATTATAATTAACATGACATTGTGTAAAAATCTAAAGTAGCCTAAATAAAGTTTATTTTTACGTTTGTCAATCTGAGGTGTCGTTGCCACAATGCGTTGCTATGGGTTGCGTCACCTGCGTCAAATTGTGTGTAATATGCTTCGGACGAGGGTCTAAAAGTGTGTGTGGACGGCAGGCATAACTGTAGCGAAAGTTATGCGTTTTAAAATGAAAATGCACTTGTGTAAACACAGAACTCCACAGTCTGCTCGGGAACCGATGTTCTCGAGCCAAATTTAGTTATTTCAGTGAGAAATAACTTCAGTGGCTCATCAGCAGGAAGTAATGAATTTCTTTTTTTTCAATAAAAAAGGTAGTGTGTCGATTCAATTAAAAATCCACAAATCACATATTTTAAAATATTACATAATTCATTGAAGCCTGTATGTCATGTATAATAGACCCCAATCATCATCTGGCACAAGTTCAAATTTCATTGGACAATTTGAAGTGGAACGGTAATTATCCAGTCATTCATAAATCGTTTGAAAATTACATGGACAGGCTAATTTAGGCTACATTTATGGAGCGATCTGAATATGCGTCGATGAAACAATGGATGCTAATTGACTACAAGGGTCATTCTATAATTGGAGGACATTTCATGTCCCACCTATGAAATTTCAAATAATCCATGTACAACATACAAAAAATGCAGTCACTGTGTAAAAAACACTTGTCCTGAGACTAAGTATAAATAGACTTGAAGATTTTTTTTGTCAAAAATATTACTGAAAATAAAAAAAATCTCTAGTGCTCACTTAAAGTGCCATTTTTCTCTCGTCCCACCCTCAAGATGACCAAATTGAATGTTAAATACAACTGTTAAAATACATTTTAAATATCCCTTTTTTGTATGATTTTGTTTATATATGCCTCTTTTGTTTATATATGACAGTTAGAGCTAGCTGAACAGCTAGCTTCTATTCATGAGAAAAAGCTAAGATGTGTGACAGGGTTGAATCTTCTTCAATCCACTCACCACAATCTATTATCAATAGCTCAGCTAAATAATTAATATGATTTGTTCCTGAGCATTTGTCACATTATTGACCTGATCTTTAATCAAAAGTAATGTATCTATCCAACACCCGTAACTTTTCGCAACCCTGTTACTTAAATTTCAACCCTGTTACCATATCATTTTTATTAAAATAATCATAAAATAATTTTTTAGCTCACACGGGCTTGAGCTATTGTCCTTACCGTAGTTCGGATTATATGCATTATACATTGAGCAAATACTTGAAAATATATACTGAAATCAGTCAAATTAAACATGTCACAATTTAAAACTTCGCAAAGATGGAACTCAAAAGTTACTGAAATTAATTAAAATCAATTGATATCTGAAATGAAATAGTTATATAGAGTTATTGTGACTTTCTTTACTTAATAGCAGGAAATTATATTTAAAAAAATCAATAAATATCCTTTTTTCAGGTTCCTGAGTATTGGTAACAGGGTTGCACCGAGCACAAAACAAAACAAAAAAAGTATTATAAAAAGTGTGCCTTTCATACCTGAGCTGGACGAATCAAATTATTTAATGGTATTGTCACGGTTTGCGGGTTTGCTTCTGTTACTGCCCTGATCTGATTGCCCATCAGCGTCAGCTGTGCTGACGAGCAATCAGATCAGTCGCAGGTGTACCTCGTTTAGAGTCCTATATGTAGTGCTGTGTTTGTCATGTTCAGTATCAGATCGTTGTTCTCTGGTCCTGTTCTGGTCTTGTCTCGTGTTTGTTTGCAGTTTACGTACCGATTCTCCTGTTCTCAAGGGTTATCCTGCATCTCTCTGCCAGCCTTGTTGGGCTATGCCTTCGGAGGGTTCCTGTTTTCCAGGACTGTGCTTCGCCCACTCCAGTCACCCTGAGCTGCCAAGTATTTGCTGCAGACCGCAGACTTTACCAGACTTCCTGTTTTGCTGTTCTCGCTGTTCATAAATAAATCTTACTTTACTTGCATTTGGATCCTGTGATTCGTGCCCTAACATAACGATCTGACCGTTATGGATCCAGCGAATATGGCCGAGTTGTGAGAGATCTTAAACAAGAATAACATGCGTTTTGATTGTCAGGACTAACAGATCACGGTCGTGCAGTCCAGACCTTGCAGGTATCGGAACTTTCCTCCCAGCTGCAAAATTTGAGAGCCGAGTCTGCCCACGCGACCACTGTGCCTAATCCACCACCCGCTGTTCCACCCAAGATCCATCCTTCCAACAGCCCATAACCTCATCTGCATCCTCCTGCTGCCTATTCGGGTGAGCCACAACTGTTTCGTGCATTCCTGACTAAATGCTCACTGTTTTTTGCTCTACAGCACGCATCGTTTCCCACCGAAGAATCCAAAGTAGCCTTTGTTATCACACTACTGTCTGGATGAGCGGCGCTGCGGGGAACTACTATATGGGAGCAAGGGCATCAGTGCTTGACGTAATACCAGACTAACAGCACGGAACTCAAGAAGGCGTTTGATCGCGCGGTCTCGGGCAAGGAGGCGACCAGGTTCTTGGCAGACCTTCATCAAGATCACAGATTGGTGGCGGACTATTCCATAGAGTTCCGGACACTGGCTGCGGAATGTAAGTGGAACAGCGAGGTGCAATGGGACATGTTTCTGCATGGGTTGGCCGATCGCATACAGGGTGAGATCTACAATCTGGACCTACCTGCATCACTAGAATGCCTGATCGATCTAGCCATTCGAGTGGACTCAAGACTGCAACAAGAGGAGCGGAGGAGAGCCCAGGGGCTGTGTTTGTACTGCGGAGCCGGGGGACACTTTGCCTCTAAGTGCCCGGTAAAAGCCAAGGCCCGTCAGTAACCTCCTCCCTGCCTTTGATGAAGCCTCCCGAGAATCGATGCTCCTCCCGGTCAGACTGCAGTGGGCCGTCCCTCATCATCTCTGTGACGCGCTCATGGACTATGGAGCGGAGGGGAGCTTCATGGACCAAGATCTGGCGCATCGTCTTGGTATCCCCATCATTCCCATCACTCATCCCATCTCAGTCAACGCGCTTAGTGGTCAACTCCTGTCATCCGTCACTCATTCTACTGGACCGGTGAGTTTGATCACATCTGGCAACCATGTCGAGGAGATCCATTTTCTCCTCATTGACTCTGCTTTTGCCCCTGTGGTGTTGGGACACTCTTGGCTCACCCTCCATAACCCTCACATTAACTGGCGTCAGAACTCTGTCATGTCTTGGAGTGAGAATTGTCATGCGTCTTGTTTGGTGACTGCGTGTTCCTCTGTGTTGAAGGATGAACAGGCAGAGTTGTCTAACGTGCCAGAGGAGTACCTCGACCTGAAGGAGGTGTTCAGTAAGTCTCGGGCTGCTTCTCTTCCTCCTCATCGTCCCTATGACTGTGCAATAGACTTATTGCCATGTACGTCTCCGCCTAAGGGCAGATTATACTCTCTTTCCGTTCCCGAGAGGGAGGCCATGGAGAAATATATTTCTGATTCTCTGGCAGCCAAACTCACCTGTCCTTCCTCTCCTCCTGCAGGGGCGGGATTATTCTTTGTGAGTAAGAAGGATGGTTCTCTGCGTCCTTGTATTGACAATCGAGGGCTGAATGACATCACGGTAAAGAATACTTATCCTTTGCCGTTGATGTCTTCAGCCTTCGAGAAACAACAGGGCGCCTCCTTATTCACAAAGTTGGATCTTCGTACCGCCTATCATTTGGTCCGCATCAGGAAGGGGGATGAGTGGAAAACCGCCTTTAAGACCCCCAGGGGGCACTTTGAATACTTGGTTATGTCTTTCGGGCTTTCCAACTCCCCCGCGGTTTTCCAGGCACTCGTCAACGACGTGTTGAGAGACATGGTCGATCAGTTCATATATGTCTACCTGGATGACATATTGATTTTTTCTTTGTTTCTCCAGGAACACGTTCAACACGTCAGACGAGTGCATCACATGCTGTTGGAGAATGGGCTTTATGTCAAGGCGGAGAAATGCGTTTTTAGTGCACAGTCTGTCCCCTTAATAGGATAGATTGTGTCATCTGAGGGGGTGCATATGAATCCCGACAACATTCAGGCAGTGGTAAATTGGCCAACTCCAGATTCCCGCAAGGCCCTGCAGAGGTTTCTGGGCTTTTTATTCGCAACTATAGCCAACTAGCCGCGCCTCTGACCTTCTTGACCTCCACCATGACGACGTTCAGGTGGTCAAGTGCAGCCGAGTCTGCATTTTTCAAACTCAAGGACTGCTTTGTTTCAGCCCCCATTCTGGTCGCCCCTGATTCCTCTCGTCAGTTTGAGGTGGAGGTCGAAGCATCAGAAGTGGGGGTAGGTGCGGTTCTCTCTCAACGTTCCTCAGCAGACGACAAGGTTCATCCGTGCGCTTATTTTTCTCATCGCTTGTCTCCCGCTGAACGTAACTACGACATTGGTAATAGAGAATTGTTGGCAGTCAAGTTAGCCTTGGAGGAGTGGCATCATTGGTTGGAGGACTCGAGGGGAACCCTTTATCGTTTGGAACGATCACAAGAATCTTGAGTACATCAGGTCCGCCAAACGACTTAACTCTAGGCAGGCTCGGTGGGCACTTTTTTTCGGTCGATTCGATTTTTCCATTTCCTACCGTCCTGGTTCCAAGAACATCAAACCTGACTCTTTGTCCCGCATTTTGACCAATCTGAACGCCCGGTTTCTCCCGAGTCCATCGTTCCACAGAGTTGTGTGGTTGCAATGCTGACCTGGGAGATCGAGTCGAAGGTCCGTACTGCCTTACATGGGTTAGTGCCTCCGCCTGTATGCCCACCAGGTTGATTGTTTGTGCCAGAGAGATTGCGGTCCAATGTCATCCGGTGGGGTCATTATTCCAAGCTAGCTTGTCATCCAGGAATCAATCGTACTATTTTCTCATTAAACAAAGGTTCTGGTGGCAAACCATGGCTCGCAACACTCGTCGTTTGGTATTGGCCTGCTCTGTCTGTGCCAGTTGTAAGACCTCCACTCGTCCTCTGGCTTGGCTCCTTCAACCGTTGTTAGTTCCTTCGAGACCCTGGTCACACATTGCGTTAGATTTCGTTACAGGCCTTCCTGCCTCACAGGGTAACACGGAGGTTTTAACCGTGGTGGACAGGTTCTCGAAGGCTACTCATTTCATCCCTCTGCCCAAATTACAGTCAGCCAAAGAGACAGGGGTGGCTGTCATAGACCACTTTTTCGGATTCATGGCCTCCCGACAGACGTGGTCTCTGACAGGGGTCCCCAGTTTATATCCAGATTTTGGAGAGAGTTTTGCCAGTTGCTGGGGGCGAATGTCAGTCTTTCCTCTGGGTTCCATCCCCAGAGCAACGGTCAAACGGAGAGGGCCAACCAAGATTTAGAACGGCGGTTGCGATGTTTAGCGTCACAGAAACCGTCCTCTTGGAGTCAGCATATCTCATGGGTTAAGTACGCATATAACTCATTACCAGTGTCTTCCACGGGCCTGTCTCTGTTTGAGTGTAGTTTAGGGTACCAGCCACCAATTTTTCCTAGTCTGGAATCCGAAGTCGCGGTCCCCTCCACTCACAAATTCGTCCGGAGGTGCAGACACATCTGGAGAACGGCCAGGGAGACTCTTCTCCAGGTGGGTTTGCGCACCAAGGCCCAGGCCGATCGCCACCGGTCGAAGCCTCCCATCTACGTCGCTGATCAAAAAGTGTGGCTTTCATCTGCTGATATTCCTCCCCGCTCCGCTTGTAGAAAACTTGCTCAAACTTATTGGCCCGTTTACCATCACCAAGATCCTTAGTCCGGTAACGGTCCGCCTCAAATTTCCTCCAGTGTACCGGAGAATTCATCCCGTCTTCCATGTTTCAAAGATCAAGCCCTTTTTTCGTTCTACTAATCCACCGGCCCTGGTTCCCCCACCGCCGCGAACCGTAGATGAGAACCAGCTTATTCTGTTAATCGTATTCTGGACTCAAGGCGGAAGGGACGTGGATTCCAGTACTTGGTGGACTGGGAGGGTTATGTTCAGTGTCAGATCGTTGTTCTCTGGTCCTGTTCTGGTCTCGTGTTTGTTTGCAGTATACATACCGATTCTCCTGTTCTCACGGATTATCCTGCATCTCTCTGCCAGCCTTGTTGGGCTCTGCCTTCGGAGGGTTCTCTGGTTCTCGTCAGTCATCCTGTTTTCCAGGACTGTGCTTTGCCCACTGCAGTCACCCTGCACTGCCAAGGATCTGCTGCAGACCGCAGACTTAACCAGACTTCCTGTTTTGCTGTTCTCGCTGTTCATAAATAAATCTTACTTTACTTGCATTTGGATCCTGTGATTCGTGCCCTAACAGGTATATTGCCTGTTTTCATGAAATACAAGGGCCAATTTTTCAAAGTTATAGAGTGCCAAATTATCCTCCAATTCTGGAATGGCCCACAACGCACTGCACTAAACCAGCACCAAAAGTCGCATAAATGGTAGGCTAAGTAGTATTAAAGTCATTTTATTGGTATCATATTTACCATTTGATGAAACTATCATAGTTTCTGAAATGAAGCCCAGGCCTACAAGCCTATTATGTGAAGTGTAGGCAAACAGCAACACGCGAAATGGTGACTTGAAAGGACTCTAACATTTTGATAAATTATGCAGCAATAGTATAATAGTACAGTACTACTGCAAAAAATTGGACACATTACTATTTTTGTTTGTTTTTTAAAGAAGTCTATTATGTGTATCAAGCCTGCATTTATTTGATCAAAAATACAGAAAAATATTATTAAAAATATAAGGAACTCTCTTCACGTCCCTGAGACAGACAGCATGTACACTAGACAAAATACATACACGTTTATAGAGAATGGCAGATGTTCTCAAAGACAACTGTTACATAACAAGACTGAGTGGTTGTTAGAAGAGGAAAGACACAATGAGGGTGGATTTCTATAACCATATACGAGAAAACATTAAGTGGCTTTTAATTATAGCTTAACCCTAGCCAGAAGGCTCATACTGTACAGGGCTTTGCCTCTGATTCATCTATTCTGAAAATAAAGTTGTTTAGACAAGCATCCCTTAAAGATATTTAGTGATACCACTTGTATTCAGGGTGGATTTACAGACAAAAAAGTCATGCACACATCATGGCCATGTTTACTGTGTTGTCTTATGTTAACAACACACGTTATCTGCTGTCAATTTATTAAGTAGAATATGTTGTGCACTTGCACATTATGTGCAGCTCAGAAAGAATACATTAGCATCGCATTGCAACATCCATTGCTAAACTGAAATACATTTTTTGCAGTATAGGCCTGAACATCTCTAGGTCAAAAGGGCCATAAATATAATCTTCTAAAAGCATTAAGTATAGCATTTTAGTTTATGACATCACTTTTTCCATTTTCAGAATGGTTTTATAATTAATGTGTAATTAAAATCTGTGCTGTGACTTTGGTAATCTGGTTTATTTCTGATATCTTTGTTTTGGCTAGTAGAAGGTCTGAATGGCCGGTAACTTTGCAGCCAAATCAGCTGGTGAGTGAAAAAGTTAATTTCAACCCTGATTAGGTACACAGTACAATACCTGATTTAGAATTTTTTTTTTTTAAGTGTGAAAATTATACTATAGATTATACTGATTCATCAACAGCATGTATTATTTCTTACTTTTCATTGTATTTCTCACATTGTCATGAGATGGATGAATATATAGGCCTTTGGTGGAATATTCTATTTTTAAACTTGTGTATATGCCTAGAAATATTTTGGGTTCCACTTTATTTTGATAGTCCACTTTAGACATTCTACTAACTATAAGTAACTTTGCAACTACATGTCAACTAACTCTCATTAGAGTATTGGTAGACTGTCAGTAGAGTGTTTGGTTGTTGTTAGATGTTAGGGTTCAGGTTAGTAGAATAAGTTGACTTGTAGTTGCAAAGTTACTTATAGTCAGTAGAATATCTGTTGGGGGACCAACAAAATAAATTTTTAGCAGATATTAAGCATACAGTCTACTAATACTCTAATGACAGTTAGTTGATATGTAGCTGCAAAGTTAGTTAGTTTGTAGAATGTCTAAAGTGGACTATCGAAATAAAGTGTTACAATATTTTACAAGATTTTGACCTTCATCTTAGTCTACTCTTTGAACTACTATGTCATTATCTTACCACTGACTAAACAATATTGTAACAATTAAACCTGGAGGCAAGTTGAAGTGAACCCAAACACAACTTTAATGAACAAGACAAGATTAAACAAAAACGTGGCGTGGCACAGAACTCGGAACTCTGCATTCAACATGGAACAAACATTCAATACTAGACCAAGACACAGGTCAAACATGAGGGCTTAAATACACTGACAAATTACAAGACAAGGAACACCTGTGAACAATGATCAGACGATTAACAAATGACAAGACACATGGCAGGATCACATAACAATCAGGAATCACATGACAGACAAGAACAAGGAACAAGACACAAAACAAGACAACAAGACATCAGTATCAAGAATCCATTCAAACATTTTTGCAAAATGTTTCTTTTTTATTTGCATATTTGAATTATAAATCATAAAAAATTGAATAGACATTAAATTGACTTATGTAAGGTGAGAAATAAGCGGCCTGCTAGTAGAATAACTGCATTGTCCAGAATCTTAGGTAGGTGAGGTATAAATGTTTATGTTTGCTCCCATCTAGTGGTAAATTGGCAGGCTGGCCAAGAAAGACTCTGTTGACAATCAATTTTATTATCAAGGTAGTATTAAATACAAATAACATTGGTAGAAATAAAATACAATACGTTTACTATCCATAAAATAATTACTTTTAGTTACTTGCATAGATTGGCTTTGGCAGCTTTAGTAAGACGTAAAGCATATAGTTACAATACCTAATTTAAATTTGAGAGAGAAAATAAAACATTAGTTGCAATTCATGCATTTATTGTCACAGTGTCTGGTTTGTGTTTCCCCGGGTGTCACTAGAGATCCTCGTTTTCACGGTGTCCTTCACATTGACTACAATTCCCAGCATTCTGTCTGTCACTTATCACTGTTCATTACACTCAGCTGTTCCCTGTAATCATTGTCCCAGCTGTTCATTGTTAGTCTTGTTAGATTTGTGTTTATATATTCCATGTCTGTGTCAGTATGTGTTACGGAGTCGTTGTTACTCGTCACTACACTTCTGGTCTGTGTTCTAACCTGTTTCTTGTTTTGTTTATTGTGTTTGGATTGCTAAAATGGACTTTGAACCCTGCCTGGATGACTATGAATTGGATTGCCCTAATAATAAATATGCTGCATTTGGATCTACCTGTTTTCCCATGTGTTCCCGTGACAGAACGACTCCATCCACAAATAGATCCAGCAGTATGGACTTTTGTGGATCTTCCCCAAATGCCGAGAAAGAGAGGAGGCAGCAGAGGGGGAATTTGCGGGTTGAAGAGATTCCCCCCCGTATGAACATTCATCAATGTTTTGCCTTATGGGCCCAGCTGACTGAGGAAGCCGCAGCAGCCAAGGCTTCAGCGAAATCTTCCATCAGAAATGGTGAGTCGTTTCTGGGGACTCGTCTGGCGAAGTTCTCCAGAACTCGGGGAGGTGGCAGGGGAGGAGGTGGTCGACAAGTTCCACAACAACGTCCTCCGCCTGGCGATTTTTCTGATCCGGAGCCGCCGGACTGGCCCAGCATAAGATCCTCGCCGCTGGTTCCGCCCAGCACAGGATCCTCGCCGCGGGCTCCGTCCAGCACAAGATCCTCACCGCTGGTTTCGCCCAGCTCAAGAAATTTCGCCGCTGTTTCCGCCCAGCACTAGATCTTTGTCGCTGGTTCCGCCCAGCACAGGATCTTCGCCGCTGGTTTCGTCCAGCCCAGAGCCCTCACCGCTGGCGCCGTCCAGTCCCGAGCTCTCACCACTGGCGCCGTCCAGCCCCGCGCCCTCTCGCACTCATGGACGGAGGAGGAGGAAGAGACACAGTCCATCTGCCCAGCCAGAGACCGTTCACGTTCCGTCTGCCCAGTCAGAGACCGTTCACGTTCCGTCTGCCCAGTCAGAGACCGTTCACGTTCCGTCTGCCCAGTCAGAGACTGTTCACGCTCCGTCTGCCCAGTCAGAGACTGTTCACGCTCCGTCTGCCCAGTCAGAGACTGTTCACGCTAAATGTACCTAATAAGCCCTCCAAAGTCTAGGTTTTTTTCATAGATATTGACATGGTTTATAAGAAATATATAATTTGTTAAAATGCAAGATTTATCTCTCATTTAAAAATGTATTAATTAGTTGATGTGCATTTTAGAATATTACATTAAGATATTTTAGGAATAAAGTCATAAGTCTGGCATGGGCTTAATTGGTACTTTGTCACCATTTAAGCCTGCATGTGTTTCAAATAAGCCCACATTATCATTGATTCACAAAATATGAAAATGAATTGATTTTAAAGAAGTAAAACATCAATATACAGGTCCTTCTCAAAAAATTAGCATATTGTGATAAAGTTCATTATTTTCCATAATGTAATGATAAAAATTAAACTTTCATATATTTTAGAATCATTGCACACCAACTGAAATATTTCAGGTCTTTTATTGTTTTAATACTGATGATTTTAGCATACAGCTCATGAAAACCCAAAATTCCTAGCATATTTCATCCGACCAATAAAATAAGTGTTCCCTTTCGTAGTCACTCCGAGTTACGTCGGATGACGACGAATGGGGGGTTTCGCCTAGAAAGCCAATCATCTTCGTGTATTACAAAACGAGCCAATGGCGATGAAATGCCATGGGTCTGCGGAATTTGCATAGCGTATCTCCACCCCACCTCGTGGGTATAAAAGGAGGACACTTGGCAACATGCATATATGTTTTCGCTTCGGAGCCAAGAGCTTCTCTTCACTCCACAAGCCAAATCCTGAGTTTCAGTGACATCATCTTCTCTTCGAGACGAGCGAACTCTCCGGTGTTGGTGTGACGGCGATCTGCAGCGAGCTCACAGTGCCTGCTGATCTGTGCAGTGATCTGCCAGTGTGTGTGTGTTTCCCTGTGCGCTTCAACATCACAGAGTTTTTTCTCCTCTCATAAAAGAGCTCGCACGCGGCACGTCTTTTTAAAGACGGCTCGCCCGTGCATTTCTGGGTTGCAGCGGACTGGTATCGGACTCTGATGGGCACGAGCGCTGTCTAGTGTGTTTGGGCTTTGATCATGCTTGAACAGCGCTCGTGGATGATTCATGTTCTCTCTCAGAACGTGATCATCGCGTTATATATAGGTCGAGACTCTGTGAACTCGCAAGAGTGAGAGTCCCCTCATCCACCACCCGATCTTCGGCTGGGGCCAGGGTGACCTGAGGGTGTTGGTCTGGAACAAGGCAGCTGTGCTCTTTGTCTCTTTGACTCTTTGTCCACGCCCCAGCCGGTGCCCGCTAGCGAACTGATGATTCCACGAGTTTACCCTTGGGTGGCCCGTGTGTTTTCATTTGAAGCTACAGAGGATGATGCTGTGTCTGTAGCAGCATCACTAGGTGGGCTTGATTCTTCTGGAAATGACGACTCGTCACAGCTGCAACCCTCTGGTGTGCATACGGCTGTGCCTGAGTCTGATCCGGGGATGACGGCCATGCTTTCCCGGGACGATTGGTTTTGGGTAAGGCCGCCGACGCGCCCACGGCAAACCCCAATATCTTTCCTCCCGAACGTGCATGATGAGATCACGGGTCATCTCGTTGGTCTCATCCGCCTTTCCTCCCCTCAGGGGCTGCTGCCCATGGGTACACTGGGGTTCACCCGGTTGAACGCTCTGTTGCCATGCTACCATGTCCTCAGAGTGCTTCCCGGCGCAATCCTAAGCACCCGTCCAAAGCCTGTAGTTCTTTTCGTCTACACTATCTGTGGCGAAATCCTATAGTGCCTCAGGACAGGCAGCTGCCTCACTGCATCCCATGACCGTTCTGCTGGTCTACCTGACCCAGATGCTCATGGACATGCAGGAGGGTGGGACTGACCCGAGGCTCTTCAGTGAGCTGCGTGCCGCCACTGACCTTGCTCTCCGAGCGACGAAGGTGGCCGTACGCTCTCGGAGTCAGGTGATGTTCACCAGTCTGGGGCTGACTGGTCTGATGTGCATGGTGTCGGGCGGACCCGTCTGCTCGACACCCCCATCTCCCAGGTCAGCCTCTTCGGCGGTGCGGGTGAGTGCTTCTGCCCAACAGTTCTCAACCGCCCGTGAGCAGATTGAGGTTTCTGCCCGACGGCCCCGCCGTCCGCTCAGATCCCTCAGTCTGCCCACCGCCGAAGGCTCCCTCCCACGGTTCCAACCCCGCCCGTTCACCGGGCCTGGCTCTGGAAGACCGTAGGGGGGATGCCACAGCCCTCTCCAGCCCCGCCACCCGCTAAAACGCCGGTTAAGCGGCACTTTTGAGATGGGCTGCTCAGAGATGAGTCTCAGTTCTTTCCAGCAGTTGGTAGCAGGGCCACTCCTTTCCCCGGTGGAGGGCTGGGGAAGAATCCTTATTCAGGAAGAACAGACTCTTCGTCTCTGAGCATACAGAGTTCTCAGACGACACAGAGCTCCGCCCACAAGACGTGCTCTCCTCGTCCCCCTCTGACCCAGAGGCGGTTGACACGGCGTGCCGTCCACGGACCGCTTCGCCCCTGTCCCTCTCTGTCGCCAGACCCCTGGCAGAGCAGACCCCCGTGGAACGCTGGTCCTTCCCTGGTCTCCTCTGTCAGGACGCGGAGCATGACCGCGCCCCCGCACCGGGCCGCTATGCCAACCTCGCCTGGGCCGGTCACTCCGCTTCGCTGCCCCTCTGGGGGACGCCTGTGGTTCGCTGACCCCGCTGGTTCAGTTCTGGCAGCTTGGTTAGCTCCCAGCCTGTCCCGCTGGGTCGCCTGAACTATCAGGCTCGGCTATGCGATTCAGTTCGCACGGTCTCCTCCCCGCTTCAGGGGAGTTCGCTTCACTATGGTCGGTGGCAATGCCCCTATCTGAGAGCGGAGGTTGCTACCCTGCTGGCGAAGGGTGCAATCGAGACTGTCCCTCCAGCCGAGATAAAGTCAGGGTTTTACAGCCGTACTTCATTGTCCCCAAGAAGACCAGTGGGTTACGGCCGATCCTGGATCTGCGCGTCTTGAACCGCTCCCTTCACAGGCTGCCGTTCAAGATGCTCTCGGCCAAACGCATTTTCGAATGCGTGCGGCCACAGGATTGGTTTGCAGCGACAGACCTGAAGGACGCCTACTTCATGTCTCCATTTTACCTCGACACAGACCGTTTCTCCGGTTTGCTTTCGAGGGGCAGGCATACCAGTACGCGGTTCTCCCAATCGGGTTGGCTCTGTCCCCTCGCGTCTTTACGAAAGTCGTCGAGGCAGTCCTTGTTCCCCTACGCGAACACGGGGTTTGCATCCTGAATTACCTCGATGACTGGCTAATATTGGCTCACTCTCGAGATCAGGTTTGCGAACACAGAGACTTAGTGCTCCGGCACCTAGCCCGTCTGGGCCTTCGGGTCAACTAGGGGAAGAGCAAACTCTGCCCCGTGCAGAGGATCTCTTTCTCGGTATGGAGATCGACTCGGTCGCTATGTCCGCGCAGCTTACAAGTGAGCGCGCACACTCACTGCTGACTTGTCTTCGACAGTTCGATGGCAAGAGTGCGGTCCCACTGAAATTTTTTCAGAGGCTCCTGGGGCATATGGCATCTGCAGCCGTGGCAACGCCGCTCGGATTGCTTCATTTGAGACCGCTTCAGCTGTGGTTTCATGATCGAGTCCCGAGGTGGGCATGGCATCATGGCACGTTCCGAGTCCCAGTGACTCCGACCTGCCATCAGTCCTTCACTCCGTGGAGGAACCTCAGTTTTCTACGGGCCGGAGTTCCCCTAGAACGAGTTTCCAGGCATGTTGTTGTCTCCACAGATGCCTCTTCCACGGTTTGGGGCGCCATGTGCAACGGCGCGGGCTCCTGGACAGGACCCCAGCGCCTTTGCATGTCAATTGCCTCGAGTTGCTGACAGTACGCCTTTCCCTGCACCGCTTTCTCACGTTGCTCAGAGGTCAACACGTACTAGTCCGTTCAGACAATACCGCGACTGTAGCGTACATCAACCGTCAGGGTGGTCTACGCTCCCGCCGTATGTCGCAACTCGCACGCCCCCTCCTCTTATGGAGTCAGAAGCACCTGAGGTCCCTTCGTGCTATCTACATTCCGGGAGATCGGAACTTTGCAGCCTACGAGCTGTCACGGTTTCGGCCCATCTCTGGCGAATGGCGACTCCATCCCCAGTCGGTTCAGCTGATTTGGGACCAGTTCGGGGACGCAGAGATAGATCTGTTGCCTCTCACGACTCGACCCATTGCGCCCTGTTCTATTCCCTGCCCGAGGGCACCCTCGGCACGGATGCACTGGCGCACAGCTGGCCGCGGGGCCTACGCAAATATGCGTTTCCCCCAGTGAGCCTTCTCGCACAGACCTTGTGCAAGATCAAGGAGGACGAGGAGCAGGTCATTCTGGTTGCGCCGTATTGGCCCACCCGGACCTGGTTCTCCGAACTGATACTCCTCGCGACAGCACCTCCTTGGCCAATTCCTCTGAGGAAGGATCTCCTTTCTCAGAGACGGGGCACCCTTTGGCACCCTCGACCCGATCTTTGGAGGCTCCACGTGTGGCTCCTGGACGGGACGAGGCAGGTTTGAGTACCCTGCCACCAGCAGTGGCGGCTACCATCACTTCTGCTAGAGCATCGTCCACGAGACATGTCAATGCGTTGAAGTGGAACCTCTTCGTCAACTGGTGCTCTTCTCGTCGAGAAGACCCCAGGAGATGCTCGATCTCTGTCGTGCTTTCCTTCCTGCAAGATGGGTTGGAGCGAAGGCTGTCTCCCTCCACCCTGAAGGTGTATGTGGCCGCTATCGCCGCATATCACGAAGCAGTTCAAGGTAAGTCTCTGGGGAAGCACGACCTGATCTTCAGGTTCCTGAGAGGAGTGAGGAGACTGAATCCTCCTCGCCCTCCTCTCGTTCCCTCTTGGGACCTCTCAGTGCTCCTGGTTGCTTTGGCCTCTATCAAGAGGACAGGGGACCTGCACGCATTCTCCGTTGACGAAGCGTGCCTGGAATTCGGGCCCGGTAACTCTCACGTGATCCTGAGACCCCGGCCTGGATATGTGCCCAAGGTTCCCATCACTCCCTTCCGGGACCAGGTGGTGAACCTGCAAGCGCTGCCCCGGGAGGAGGCAGACCCAGCCTTGGCACTGCTCTGTCCAGTACGCGCTCTCCGTGCTTACGTAGACAGAACGCAGTGTTTCAGGACCTCAGACCAGCTCTTTGTCTGTTATGGTGGGAGACTGAAGGGAAAGGCTCTCTCAAAGCAGAGGTTGTCTCACTGGATAGTGGACGCCATTGCTTTGGCTTACCAACAGCAAGGCCGACCGTGCCCCCTTGGTGTGACGCCCACTCCACCCGGAGTGTGGCTTCCTCTTGGACTCTAGCGTATGGCGCCTCGCTGGCAGACATTGTAGAGCTGCAGGCTGGGCGACACCCAACACATTCGCCAGATTTTATAATCTCCGAGTGGAGCCTGTGTCCTCTCGTGTACTCGCTTCAGTCAGCTAGTACTGGACCCGCTCAGGTGTCTTCGCTTGCTCGCCATTCCACTCCACGGACTGGATACGTGCGATTATTCCTCAGGTTAGCCTTCCTCTCTGAAGCCCTGAGTTCCTCCAGCACTGTTGACGCTGGCGCCAGTGTCTATTGCCTGTGCGTCGGCTAGGTGCCTCCGTGTGCATGGTTCCTCCCTGAGTAACCCTCACATGTGTATTTCCACTGTAAGCCTCCTTGAGCATGTGTCTTTCCCTTGGCAAGCCACCTTGCCACTCCTGGAGTTGAAAGTTGCCAGCCCTCGGGCTGGTCACTCCAGCGTTCCTCCATATGAAGCCCTCCGGCCATATGTGTTTCTTAAGTCCTCCCTACGGGTAGGCATGCTGCGGCATAACTCCTCTGAGATATGCTTCCCAGTGTACCTTGGTATTCCTGTGTTAAGTAGGACTCCTTCGTCCGTGCCAGTATCACGACATGGGGATCAGACTTTCGCAGGGCACTGGAAGACAGCTGTGAAGGTGGCGTGATTTCACGGGGACCCCCATTCGTCGTCATCCGACGTAACTCGGAGTGACTACGAAAGGGAACGTCTCGGTTACGTATGTAACCCTCGTTCCCTGAGTAGGGAACGGAGACATTACTCTGCCACTTCCGCTGTACCGCTGGGTAGACGCCTGAGTTCAGTCTCGGCTCCTCAGCGAAGACATATCTGCATGTTGCCGAGCGTCCTCCTTTTATACCCACGAGGTGGGGCGGAGATACGCTATGCAAATTCCGCAGACCCATGGCATTTCATCGCCATTGGCTCGTTTTGTAATGCACGAAGATGATTGGCTTTCTAGGCGAAACCCCCCATTCGTCGTCATCCGACGTAACGTCTCCGTTCCCTACTCAGGGAACGAGGGTTACATACGTAACCGAGACGTTTTTAATACAAAAAAAAAAAGTCAACCTTTAAATAATTATGTTCAGTTATGCCCTCAATACTTGGTCGGGAATCCTTTTGCAGAAATGACTGCTTCAATGCGGTGCGGCATGAAGGCAATCAGCCTGTGGCACTGCTGAGGTGTTATGGAGGCCCAGGATGCTTCGATAGCGGCCTTAAGCTCATCCAGAGTGTTGGGTCTTGCATCTCTCAACTTTCTCTTCACAATATCCAACAGATTCTCTATGGGGTTCAGGTCAGGAGAGTTGGCAGGCCAATTGAGCACAGTAATACCATGGTCAGTAAACCATTTAGCAGTGGTTTTGGCACTGTGAGCAGGTGCCAGGTCGTGCTGAAAAATGAAATCAGATGGAAGCATGATGTGCTCCAAAATCTCCTGATAGCTAGCTGCATTGACCCTGCCCTTGATAAAACAGTGGACCAACACCAGCAGCTGACATGGCACCCCAGACCATCACTGACTGTGGGTACTTGACACTGGACCTCAGGCATTTTGGCATTTCCTTCTCCCCAGTCTTCCTCCAGACTCTGGCACCTTGATTTCCGAATGACATGCAAAATTTGCTTTCATCCGAAAAAAGTACTTTGGACCACTGAGCAACAGTCCAGTGCTGCTTCTCTGTAGCCCAGGTCAGGCGCTTCTTCCGCTGTTTCTGGCTCAAAAGTGGCTTGACCTGGGGAATGCGGCACCTGTAGCCCATTTCCTGCACACGCCTGTGCACGGTGGCTCTAGATGTTTCTACTCCACACTCAGTCCACTGCTTCCGCAGGTCCCCCAAGGTCTGGAATCGGTGGAATTGAGTAATGAAACAGGCTGGGAGTTTTCAAAAAGCCTCAGGAATCTTTTGCAGGTGTTTAGAGTTAATTAGTTGATTCAGATGATTAGGTTAATAGCTCGTTTAGAGACCATTTTCATGATATGCTAATTGTTTGAGATAGGAATTTTGGGTTTTCATGAGTTGTATGCCAAAATCATCAGCATTAAAACAATAAAAGACCTGAAATATTTCAGTTGGTGTGCAATGAATCTAAAATATATGAAAGTTTAATTTTTATCATTACATTATGGAAAATAATGAACTTTATCACAATATGCTAATTTTTTGAGAAGGACCTGTATTTATTCAATTACTCCATACCGAGTTGGGGCTCCATACTCTGGGCTTAGAAGGGCCTCCTGGTGGGTCCCCAACGCCGGGAGTCTGGAGCCTTAAGTCGGCTTGTCTCCCGAGTTATGCCTGGTCAAAGGTGGATTTTAACCAGGTGTATCTCGGGAAGGAAGCTGAGTTGGGGCTCCAGACTCTGGGGTTTTGAGGGGTCTCCTAGTGGGCCCCCCACAACGGGAGTATGCAGCCTTAGGCCGGCTTGACTCTGGATTTATGCCCGATCAAAGTTCCACAGGAAGTGACCATATCCCGGGAAGAAAGCCGAGTTAGGGCTTAATATTTCCGTCATAGGGGGCCCAATGGATGACCCCTCCATGCCTGGAGTCCGGAGCCCCAATTCAGCCCCAAAGCTGGACAGGAAGTGGCGGTATCTCAAAGCCGGACAGTCCCAGGGGCTCAAGACTGAGGGGAATGTAGGGTCCCTCTGGGACCTCTCCATGCCCGGAATCTCAAGCCATAACTCGGCTTGGTTCCCGAATTATGCTCGGCTAACATAAGGGACTTTAGGACAAATGGCTCTATCTCATTTGAATGAATGTGTGTAATTTGTAGGCCTATATAAATATAGTTGTAAATTAAGGTAGTAAGTAAGGTACGGTTTTACAGGTTAGTAAGGTAAAAGTACACAAAGAAATGTTATCATTAAACACTTTCAAAAAATGTATCAAAGATTTCAATTACAGGGATTCCTCTTTGAAACACATAAGGTGGGCTTAAATGGTTCCACAGTGAGTAATGGTGAAAAAAGGTGTTTTCTTTAAAAATGTAAGATATGTTTACAAATACATGCATGGAGCTTAAATATACTGTGGACTAAGTATCTTAGTAATTTTCATTGTGCCCACATTGAGAAATGTTAAGTTTTTTTTCATTCAAGGTTAGCTTGTGTTGGCTATAGTTTGCAAGTGTTTTGTGGCATTGTACCATTTAAGCCCATCTTTAAAAAAAAAGTTAATTTATGAAAATAATCTTCTCTACAAAACAATTAATGAAGTATTTATTTGTAAATTATTGTGAAATGAATCACAAAACATTTATTGTTTGCAGTTCACATGCTTAATTCTTTGGCAGTCTAGCCTTTCTGTAAGGTAGCTTTGAACGCAAGCTAATAAAACTCATCTTTTCATTTAAAGGAAAATAATATAAAATGATAAAGTACTATTTTTTTCATACACACAAACTACACATTCATCTCTTATTTGACATATCAATGTAGTTACCAAAGAAATGGCTGAAAATTGCAGAAATGTGTTGATTTCTGAAGGGTCCTGAAACACCAAAGTTTTGGGGTGACTTTGTGTGAGGTCCCCTGAGACAGCATGCACATGGATGGGGCTAACTCAACATTGCCAATGTGATTGGCATGCAATAAAAAATGCCAGGGAAGTAACAAATCACTGGATTGGTTAAAATAATGAGCAGCATAACATATTTTCTTTTTTTTTAATTTGACTTCAGAGTTGTAAGTGGGCTTAAAGTGGGCCCTTCCTGTTCGCAGGAGTGATGAGATAGTAGTCTGTTCTCCAAAAAAAAAGCTCACTGTGACGGAGCGCCAGAAAACACACCCTGTTTATTTTCTTTATTTTACAAAAGCACAATGTTTTATTTCAATTATAATTGGACACATAAAAAGTAGACATTTAACAGTTCATTTTTTCATACTTAATTCTGTATGACCAAAAATGACAGAATTTTAGGTCTATTTTGCTGCTATGTGAAAAAAATCAAGCAAAACGCGCAGGCATGTTTTCAGACCCCAGAGGGTTAATGGCTGGCTGTCTAAGTGGTGTCCACAAAATAATATAAAATTCATAAACAATTGGAGAAGTTTTTGGGGCAGACCTGATCTGTTGAAAAGAGATGGTATTCATCCCTCCTGGGATGGTGTAGTGTGGGGAATTTTAGGAACGGTTCATATAGATTTTTGCAACTGGCGTTTTTTTACTTGCTAGGACCCCACTGAATACAAAACAATCTGTTTCCAATTTTTTGCTTCATTTTTAATGCCAAAATTCAAGATGGCAGATAACATATGCAGAGAAATCACAGAAAATAAAATATATAATCTTTTCACTTCTATAAAGGCTTTGAAATGGTAAACATTTTGATGAATGTATTTCTAATAAGGCAGACAAGTGAGACTGTAATATCAAAATTATGAATATCATTCATTATTGAGGAGTTCAACAAAACAGTCAGTCATTGTCACTCAAGTATTTATACCGTAGGACATCAACAGGAATTCGGAGGTTTTGAGTCTCCAGCTGGTGAATTGCATCTTGGTCCTGTTTAGAGCGTACCACCAATTTTGTGTTCCTCGGAGGTACTGTGTACAGCTGCCACAGTTTTTGCACATTGTGGTTGATGTCATCAGGTGGGCATTTAAAGGAGATAGTGACACTTGGTGGAGGGAGAGTTAACAATATCTCTAGCAGGGCCCTGTAACGTCCAGCCGAGACGGGTTTTGATTGCTACAGGGGCTCCGGGGGGGCCTAACTTTACAGGCAGTGTTGGAGTGATAAGGCGAGTATGATCAGCTCATATGAGTAGAAGGGGGCTTACGTTATCATGCTGCTTCAAGGGAATCTGCCGGAGATGAATGTAGCACCGCTGGAGGGATTTCACAGGATGAGAATGTTCGGATAAGGAAAGCTGATCAGCAGTGAAGGCATGCCTGATGGCATAGGATTTCTCTGGATGGGCCTTCGGAATGAGGGTGAAGGACATGGCGGCACCGTTTAGAGTCTGGACATCATGTCTCACCGTCCTCAGCTTCAAGCTCTCAGACTGTCCTACCAACTGGAGTTTCTGGGCGGCAGGATGCAGAAGAATCGTACATTCTGACCCATCATCCAATATGGCAAACGTGTCTAGGGACTTGTTCCCATTACGTAGGGTCACTTCAACTACCTTCAACAGCACTTTATTGCAATCGCTAGGATGGTCTAGGTAGAAATTCTGCACTTGATTCTGGTTGATGTTGCATAGGACCTGCAGATATTTCCCATTATATTGGTTGCAGCATCCCTTCAGATCACACTGGTTTGCAAAGTGGTCTCGTGCACACCGCCAGCAGCGTTTCTGTCCTTTGATCAAACTAGTTCTCTGATCTTCAGTGAGCTGGAGGAAGTCATCACATTTACTGACATGATGTTCAGGGGAGTTACAGTAAGCACTCACTGGACAGCGTGTGGATGTGGTGTGGGGGAGGAACTGACTGGCTCTAGGAGGAGCTATCTGGACTTTAGGGGAGGTCATTTGGGAAGTCTTGCTACCATAAAGTATAGCTGTAGCTCTGAATGGGTGAAAGGGTGGTGGCCTTGGTCGGACGGGCTGAAAGGTTCTCTCCCTTCTGGGCTGGCAGCGGGTTCCCTGTTGCAGCCAGGAGGAGAAATCTTGGCGGTTATAGGAACCTGGTCTGCTCAATCATGCTTCTCTTAAACTGACAAAAATGCTCACTGGGTAGTTTCTCTAATAGCCGCTCGACATGTGAGCCACAGGTAAGCTCAGAAAGACCTTCATGGCCCATTGACTGGAGGAGACCCACTAAGGCCTGTACTCTAAGGGAAAACTGATCTAGGGCTCTACCATCACCTATCTGGATAGCAGGCATCTCCATTATAGCCTGGAGCGCTCTCAGAGCAAGCTGTCTGGGTTGGCCATAACGCTCATCTAGGGCCTGAATAGCGAGTGTAGGGATCATGGGCATAAACATAAGCTAAAGCAAGCCGCTTCACCTGATCTACCTTTAAGTGATCCAGTAAGATGTGATATTTATACTGCTCAGACTCTCCTGGATCCAACAAGTTGGATAGGGCCATCTTCAACATCATATACTGGCTTTCACCCTCTCTAGTAAGATCAGGGAATGAGAGATATCTTGCTATATGACTGCAGTCGGCCTGAAGGGGGAGCTAAATGGCTTGGTTGGGCTGCAGAGGTAAAGTGGTGAGGCTGCACATTGCGAGGCTGGTATGCTGGCTGGGCAGAGTGGGACATAGCTCTAGGCGAAATTTGAGGTGACGACATGTAGGCTGGGAGAAAGGGGTTACGTGAGACTGGGACTTGACAGGTGGCAGGGAACTGACTATGGTCAGAAGGATTTGTGTGCTGCCAGGACTGAACTAAGGGCTGAATGGCAGAGGCACAGGTTACAGGAGGTGGATAAGAAAGCTGCTGCCGAGGTGGGGAAGAAAAGGGCTTAGTCACTTGTGGTAGCCTGGGGTGGCATTGCAGCATACTGGGCTTGTGATGCTACTAATTGAGGGCCAAGGTTTTCAGGGGATGATCCTGAACGAGACCGTGAGGAGTGGCCTTTATCAAGCATACAGCGCTGGATTAGTCTACCTTGATTTCTTACTTCTAGTAACTGCTGTAAGAGCTCAGTTTGAGGATCAGGAATTGGGGCTACATGAGGGTCATATGGGTGCTCAGGGGCTAGGGCTCTTCCGGAAGAGACAGGTGAGGGAGGCTCTGTTGCTGGCTCAGGCTCTTCTGGTGGTTCCGGCTCTTCATCCTCCTCGCTGGGTAGTTGAGGTGGGTCTTCATCCTCCTCAGACTCATACTGTGGTTGATACTGAGGTCCAACACCACAGATGTCTGCAGAGTGAAATGGTGGTGGCTCTGGTGCTTCAGCAGGTTGTCGTTGCCGCTGACCATATTCCATGACGTAGTCATCATAGCGTACAGGACGCAGGGCTTGGCGATGAGGACGCTGAAGTAACAAAGGCAAGGAGTGACTGGACATCTCCACTGGTCGTCAATGGCTCCGGCTCGAAGGACCATGAAAAGGAGGTTTGAGAGGGATGTGTAGGTGGCTGGCTTGAGACCAGTGGAAGTGTCGGTAAGAACAATCTTGTCCAGTCACTTTAATTACACAATGTCTCTCTTTATTTGGTATGTTTGTATATGTGTGGTTTCTAGGAGGGAAAGGATATGGGATACAATTAGCTACATAATGCCACAATACAAGGCCACAATCCATTTGAATAACAATCAAATTTTTGTATAAGAACTTAGAATGCAGGATGTTAGCTAGGTAGTCTACAAACAAAGTCAATACATAAATCCCCTCTGCCCCATAATTAATGAGCTGATAACGCCTATAAATACTCAAATGCACTTATTCTACAACTAGCACAGTCACATGAGCAATATAAACTGTTCAATCGAACAGTACATTTAAACAGACTGAAAGGAATGCAAGGTAGTGCACATTTTCTCATAATTAACATAACATCAAAAGAGAAACGTATGGAACTTACAGATATCAATAACACACACAAGGCATGAGACACAGCATTTCCAGCAACAACACACCAAGATTCTTCCATGTGGCATGAACAAAGAGAAAGGGCTGTGTGTACAGGTTCTGTCTAATAAAGTCTGTGGCTGATTGGAGCTAATTAGTTGAAGGTGTGGTGAACTGCATGGGGAACTGAGTGAAAGAAAAAAGGGGCGTGGCAACTGCAGGACAGAGAGGAAAACTTCCAAACATTACCCATGGTCATATTTATTACCTAAGTCAATTAATCAGAAAATGTATGTATATAATGATATACCTTACATATATCCATTTGAAATGTTTAAAAAGGCGATTATTTGCAAATTTTGGTGATATATCCTCCATCTTGGATTCTGGGCCTGTGCAGCCCGGGAAAAAATCGGAAACAAGTAGTTTTGCAAACTATAGGGTCTGAAGAAGTCAAAAAACATCATTTGCAAAAATCTATATGACATGTTCCAAACACTTTATTTTGCTACATATGGCCCTGCACTAGGTGCTGCTCTTCTCCCTAGTAATATGGCACATAGTCTTAGAGCTCAAACATGACAATCTGTGTTTTGAGGCCGCGAGGGTCGGTCTGATAATAGTTATACATTGCAAGTTCTTAGCAAAACCATCCGGCGGCCTGGTGTGCGGCAGCTGCCCGCTTGTCAAACTGTGCAGCCTCTCTGCTCAAATCATAAATAAATGCATCGATCCACAAATTTTGTTGCGTCAGAGGTTACGGGTTCTAATCTGAACTCATATAGATTTTTTTTCTCTCATCAAAACTGAATATGTTCATCAGTGGTTACAGTCTATATCAACAATTCTGCATATGTTCTGCATACACATAATACATTATAGACTTCTATAATTCAATGCTAGGCTGCATAGTTTAGATCAGCTGGAACCGAGAACACTTCCCATAAATCCTGAAGTGTCAACTATAGTCTTTCCCCTGTGAAGGCCTCCTTCCCTTTACCTCTGTACAGATAAAACGTTGTCAGGATAATTCCAGTTCGCGTGGCTACACAGACGCAACATAAAATTCTGTATTATAAATTTTTAAGCCAGACAAGTAGTTTGTTGAGGGTTGATTTGTGAAGGACTACACGCCTGTGCACATATATATTCAAACGCGCATACTTATCGACTGAACACGTTATGCGCATGTGCGAGCGGTCTGCGTTTTCGCGGGTTTGCATTTTTGAGGTTTGCGCAGAGATAACGGATAATCATTTGTACCTTCAAACCTATTTCATGGAGTGCGTACTCGAGACACCATGCACTGTTTTGTGCGGATGGGCGGCCGGAGCGCGTTAAGGGTTTTTCTGTTAGAATGGTGTCGTGTTAGCGACCCCAAAGTTAATAAATATCGATCTTCACAACAGGATTAGTATTGAGTTGAAAAAAACAAACCAATATAACCAGGCTTTGTTGGTACCATGATGCTGATCATCAACTTTTTCTGTCAACTCAGGCTTTGATCCTGAGTTTAGGAGTGACATCAGTAGCGAACAGCCAGTCACATGCTGACAAAAAGTGAAACTGTGATTCATTTCTCGTGAGAGAAGCAGCGCACTCCACATATTAAATAAAAGTATTAAAATTAAAAATAAATTTACACAGCAAGAAGAAAATAGCTGTTTATGAAAGAGGACAACTAAAAGACTAAAAGTCTTGCTACTGTATATCAGTGCAAGTAAAAGTTGTGAAGTTAGTTACAGTTGATAAAGGCATAGAGAGAATTTAACATTTAATCTCACATATAGTCATTTTATAGCATCATCTATTAATTCTAAAGCGTATTTATATTACCTTTATATATTTATTCATTTAAACTCTGCGTAATAATAATTGATGAACTAAAATTGTACATGCATGATCGATTAAGGGTATTACATAAATAATATGGTAACGAGGTTCGTTGTTATGGGAAGAAGGAGGCGGGAACCGGCGAACATTCAACATACTTTTAATATTCAAATAAAAGAAATACTCAAACAAAAGGATCCGCCAGCAGCCCCTTGCGGACGACTGCTGGCTCCACAAAACAGAAATAAAACACAACATAAAATCAGGCCTGTTCCTCTCTCGATCTTCACAGTTGTCGCTCCTCCTTTATGCTTCCGCTCCTCTGTGAGAGATGCGAGACCGGTGCGTCTCACAGGTGTCATTCATTAACACTCACGCCACCGGCCTGCGAAGGAGTTCTCATATAACTCATCTACAGGATATGACGGGTGCCAGGGATAACCCGTCAGCCTGATGCCAATAGGCTAGATGACAGGATTCATCCTCCAATCTACAGGAACATGGAGTTTTTTAGTGGGAATGTCCCTACGAGCTCACAATTAGAAGCTTGCGGAGGGCACTGAGGCCACCACAGAGGCCCTAAGCATGAACAGGAGGTCCCGTTACAGAACAGGATGGAACGCCAGTACTGAAGCCAGTGGACAGTATTTAACTGGGTTCAATGCCGTACCTAACCTCTTAAAAATATTTAGTTCCTAGTAGAGTGGGGTTCTAGAATGGGTGCCCAAACCACCTCAGTTGAAAGGGCAACCTATTTATAGGTTGGACTCCCTCAGGGGCCAGACCCATAGTCTCCATAACTCCGGCCGTGGATAAAATATTGTACCACCGGCCTGGGAAAGAAGATCTCTCCTAATAGGGACTCGCCAGGGAGGACTCTCCAAGAGACTTATAAGGTCCGAAAACCAAATTCGAGCCGGCCAGTACGGAGCTACAAGGAGTAAACTCAAACCGTACTTCCTGACCCCTTTCCAGAACCCGAGGGAGCAGAGCGATCGGGGGGAAAGTTTATAGACATGACCTTGGCCACATCTGTACCATGGCATCCAGGCCCAAAGGAGCTGGATGTGAGAGAGAGTACCAGAGCAGGCAATGAGTGTTCTCATGAGAGGCGAACAGGTCAACCTCCGCCTGGCTACTACTTCAGCTTGGAGCCGCCATTCCCCGGGCCTCAGCCCCTGCCTCGACAGGATATCTGCTCCCACATTATCAACCCGAGGAATATAAATAGATCTGACAGAGAGACATTTATCTTGGGACCATAGAAGAATCTGAAGCGCCAGTCTAGAAAGAGGGCGTGATTTCAGACCTCCTTGGCGGTTGATATAAGAGACCACCGACATATTGTCTGTCCTTACGAGAACATGATGGCCTCTGAGGTCTACAAGGAAGTGCGTCAGGGCAAAGAATACGGCCAACATCTCTAAGCGATTAATATGCCATAAGAGATGATGGTCCTTCCAAGTACCTCGGGTGCAACGGCCTTCTATAACCGCACTCCAGCCCGTGCGGGATGCATCCGTAGTCAAAGTTTTTCTCTTACATGGTGCTCCCAAAGCCGGGCCTTGAGACAGGAACCATGGTTTCTTCCACATGACAAGAGCACGAAGGCATCTGCGCATAACTCTGATCATGCGAAAGGGGCGGAGAAAACACCTTGGTCCTGAGCCACCACTGCAAGGCCCTCATGTGGAGCAGACCGAAAGGAATTACGATGGAAGCTGCGGCCATGCTTGCCAGTGATGGCTTGGCCTAACCTAATACTCTTTATTGTGATTAAGACAGTATTTATAAGAGCAGGAGACAATTGTGCCCGCATCGTAATTGAGTCCCACACTGACCCCAGGAACATAGTCCTCTGAAGAGGAGTTAAAGAACTTTTCTTCACATTGAGTCTCAACCCCAAGCACCTTAAATAACGCAAAACAACATATCAATGTTGAATTGCCAGCTCTTCCGACTGAGCCAAAATGAGCCAGTCATCTATATAATTTATATTGATTATTGAACCCTATATTGATAAGCTTTTCCCCCAAAAGCGAATCTAAGGCACCTCCTATGTTGTGGGATGATGAAAATATTAAAATATGCATCCTTAAGATCAATTGTTACGAACCAGTCCTCGGATCTGATTTGTTTGACGATCATAGGTATAGTTAACATTTTGAACCTAAACCTCTTCAAAGATTTGTTCAATACCCTAAGATCGAGAGGCAACACTCTCTTTCTGCCTAAGCAGGTGAGAGGAGCTGGCGGCGGTCTCCTGGGACTGCACCCTGGCAGCAGACCCACGAGACCTGGAACGACGGCGGGGAATAAGCTTTTCAAATGCGGCTGACTGTCGTTTCGCCTCCTGAAACTTATCGACGACGTTATTGACACCGTCGCCGAAAAGGCCAGAAGGCGAAACCGGGGCATCGAAGAGACAAGCCCTGTCCTTGTACCCGATGCCTGACCGATTCAGCCACAAGTGTTTCTCCGTGGCTACCAGTGCTGCCATGGAGCGGCCGATGGCACGGGCCGTCTCCTTGGTAGCACGGAGAGACAAGTCAGCCACTCGACGCATCTCCCTGATTTCGTCGAAGGTGACCTCCCCGCTGTCATCCACCTCTTTGAGGAGGTCGGCCTGGTATGCCTGCAACAGCCCCATTGTATGCAGACAACTACCAGCCCGACCTGCCGCCATACATGCCTTCCCAACAAAGGCCGATGTTGTACGGCAGGGCTTGGTGGGAAGCGCCGGAGCCGCAAGGATGATGCCACAGGGGAGAGACGTGATGCAAATGTCTCTTCAACCCTGGGCATCATTCCATAGCCCTCCTCCCTGGCACCCAATATATTTGAATATACATGCACATTGGGGCCAGATAAACGTGAGGAGAAGCTTATTCCACGATCTCGCCACCTCTGTGTGGAGATCGGGAAAAAATGGCAGACTCCGGCGTAAAGGCTGTGGCTGAGCCTGCAGGAAGCGCTCATCTAATTTACTTTTTTGCGTCGCTTCCTGCACTTCTTGTGGCCAGTCGATCTTTAACTTGGCCATGGTTCTAGTCAGAACCTCTAGCAGCTCCTCTGAGGCAGGGGAATGGGTTGACGAATCCTCACATTCTCCTACCTCGATGCCCGAAATATCCATCTCCTCGGAGCCAGATAGTTCGAGCATCGGGTCCATGACAGGGGCGGAAGAAGCCGCTACACGGGACCCTGGGAGCTAGTATCAGAGTCCTGAGAAAGGGCCGAAGCCATCTCAGCACTATCCACTAACTCCCTTTGTGATCCCCATGAATGCAGGCGCCGCATATCCTCGACAGACGCGGGACCTGATCCATGGGGAGCGCGAGCCTGGCCAGTCTCATCGAACATGGCCAGGCTGGAGCGGAGCGTTCTCAGGGGCATTGTTTAACAGTTAGCACAGACAGCGCCCTCTAGCACTGCCCGTGCATGCTCCACTCCCAGACAAACTACACAAAGCATGTGTGTGTCACCCTCGCTCAAATAGCGCGGGCAAGGGGACGCACACTGCCTGAATAGCTTCTCTTTATTCGCCATAGTTTTTTCTAAATACAAGTGACAGACAACACCAAATAAGACAAACAGTTTGACACAGAACGCTGCTGAAGACCAGAAGCTAACACTTCCTGTTTCCTGTGACCTTATATAGCATCCGGATCACCGTCACGAGTGACGTAATGACGCTACACCAATCGAGATTGGAATGATTCCATAGTTGACTTCAGATGCTACATGCCGAAGGCATTCCCCAAAGTGTCCAATATCGATGTAGCGGGAGTTCCCTTACGAAAGGGAACTGGTATTACAGCACCATTCATAATTTATATGACACATCCTCCTTGAGTCTGACCATGGCGCGAGGCTTTAGCAACTCCGTCATTTCGGCGCCCATTAACAGATGACTGCTTGTGCAAATTTGATTTACACCATAAAATAATCACGACAAAGTGTGCTGATCAATATGAAGTTCGTGTGAATACCAACTGATGTAATTTTAAAGCATGTAATTCTTAACATAGGAGCCCATAGATGTTCTGCCCATAGCCACTGTAGCGCCGGGGAATGTGAAATACTACCGCGTCCACACTGCTGAAGCCCTGCGCAGTTGTGAATCAATCCTCTTGCCGCTACCCGAAAGTCGAAGACTCAACCTTTGAAGATCACAATGCCTCTGTAGATTTGGAATTTACAGAAATATTCTGTATCTTTAATCAAACCACCGCATGACCCCAGAATGCATTGCAGTTTACAGCAATATGCTGTATTATTAGAAAACAGCCAGCTGCTGTAAAATAATGCAGTAATTTTTACAGCAATTCATTACAGTGTACATCACGCCAGGGCTCATTAGTATCCACAGGGAACCCACTAGCCCTAGAGTGTAAATGTATCTGAAGTAAATGAGTGTTTAGAAAACAGAAGAGAAAGCACATCATCTCTTCAAGACTGACAGTTGGCTTCAAAGATTTTGTAACACTGTCAAGTTTTATGGCTGAGCTGGACAGCTGGCAGTAGAAGGCAGCAAGCAGGAAACTTAAAAAATACAGCACCTCAAGCTATTTGTCAAAGCTATGCGCTGTAGTTGCTTCTATATATTTCCCAGTGTGTAGTTCTCTACTACTTTTCACATGTGCACACAACCAACATTTGTGTCACAGAATTCTCAAATCTACACCAAAGTTGTTTGTTTTGTTTATAGTGTTGTGTCTTATTAAAGCCACCCCACTAATTCGACTTTTAATTTCTTTAAATATGAAGTGTCTAATTTTTCAATGTTTAAATACTTTCTCCTGTCCCACTTCAATGTGCAGTTATCTACAGAATTGTCTGGGTCTCAGTCAACAACTTTAATGCAAAGATCCTTACAAGCAATATCAAACTATTTTCGTACAATGGTGGTTTACGTCCATAGTGGACACAGCGAGTGTAATATTACTTGTGTACATCAGTTCAAAAAAGTGCAAATACGAACAATTAGGTATTGTACAACGAGTATCCCAAAGTCCCCATGTTTGTGCATCAGAACTTTAATATTGAGTAACTTATAATAAAAACGTAGTAACTTCTAACAAAAATCATTTCAAACAAATCCACAGATGAACTGCAAGACAGAGCAACACAGTTGTGTATAATTTCTGAAAGAATTAGAGTTTTGAATGAATCGGTTGAATGAATTATTCAAACAATTCACTCATAGACTGTTAATTTTGCCACCTACTTGCGTATTGATGTAAAGTGCAGAAAGAGTCACTGTACCAGTCTACAGAGAAACCTTGCTGATCTGAGCAAAAACATTGGATCATCACTGAATCAGAACACAGCATGTTTACATTTGTCCACATCAACAGCTTCTGTATCCAGGAACCTCTTTGGATATCTTATTCCCGGGCAATATTTAAATTAGGGTTGCACAATTAATCGAAAAAATAATCTTATGAAAAAATTATGAAAGGTGTAAATTACACATATATTTAGACAAACTCACCCAGAGTCAAATTCTTCTATTTACACTGAACAAAATTATAAACGCAACACTTTTGTTTTTGCCCCCATTTTTTATGAGCTGAACTCAAGATTTTTTCTATGTACACAAAATGCCTATTTCTCTCAACTATTGTTCACAAATCTGTCTAAATCTGTGTTAGTGAGCACTTCTCCTTTGTCGTGATAATCCAACCACCTCACAGGTGTGGCATATCAAGATGCTGATTAGACAGCATGATTATTACACAGGTGTGCCTTAGGCTGGCCACAATAAAAGGCCACTCTAAAATGTGCAGTTTTATCACACAGCACAATGCCACAGATGTCGCAAATTTTGAGGGAGCATGCAAGAGGGAGCAACAAAAACACAGAGCTGTTGATCTTGAATTGAATGATCATTTCTCTACCATAAGCCACCTCCAAAGGCGTTTCAGAGAATTTGGCAGTACATCCAACCAGCCTCACAACCGCAGACCACATGTAACCACACACCCCAGGACCTCCACATCCAGCATCTTCACCTCCAAGATCGTCTGAGACCAGCCACCCGGATAGCTGCTGCAATAATCAGTTTCCATAACCAAAGAATTTCTGCACAAACTGTCAGATACCATCTTAGGGAAGCTCATCTGCATGCTCGTTGTCCTCATCGGGGTCTTGACCTGACTGCAGTTCGTCGTTGTAACCGACTTTTGTGGGCAAATGCTCACATTCGAAGGAGTCTGGCACTTTGGAGAGGTGTTCTCTTCATGGATGAATTCCGATTTTCACTGTACAAGGCAGATGGCAGACAGCGTGTTTGGCGTTGTGTGGCTGAGCAGTTTGCTGATGTCAACGTTGTGGATCGAGTGGCCCATGGTGGGGGTGGGGTTATGGTTCGGGCAGGCGTATGTTATGGACAACGAACACAGGTGTAGCATTTTTTTTTTCATTGAGCATGTTTGGGATGCTTTGGATTGGCGTATACAACAGCGTATTCCAGGTCCTGCCAATATCCAGCAACTTCGCACAGCAATTGGAGGAGGAGGAGTGGACCAAAATGCCACAGGCCACAATCAACAACCTGATCAACTCTATCTGAAGGAGATGTGTTGCACTGCTTAAGTGGTCACACCAGATACTGACTGGTTTTTGGTTTTCTGAGAGCTGTCTGAATTCTTCAGAGACTTCTAGGCAATTTCATTCTGCTGGTCCAAAAAAATGTAAGTAAAAACATTGTTAAAATAGTCCAAGTGACTACAGTGACTCAACCTTAAGTTTATCAAGTGACGAGAATACTTTTTGTGCGCCAAAAAGAAACAAAAATAGCAACTTTATTAAACTAAAAAATTTCTTCTGAGTGGGCCTCTGACGTGAGTTCACGAGAGTGCCACGACGCATGCGCGAGAACTGAAATGACGCCGACGATCATTTGAAAGGAAAGTGTGAAAGGTAAGCCATTCATTTTGCGGCATTGGTAAGGCACTTTTACTTTTATTTGTTGGTTTCTCACGATCCAGGAAATGTACACTTATGTACATGTACATCTGGTACTTAGGGAAACGTTGCCATATACCACAATGGAAAATGGTCAAAAAAGTAGTTTTTATATAAAATTGTGATATTCTTTTCTATTTAATTGCACTTTTTTGTGGAAATTGATAGATGTATATACTTGGAACTCATGCAAACCAAAAATAAGTAGATCCCTATCATTTAATCCCTAATTCCTAATCCCTAAATAAAGGACCAGCCCGTCACATTACACACATATTGAAGGGATACCCTGACAATAAGGCTTTAGAAGCCACTATACTTCTCAATGAGTAAGCTCTGACAGCCATATGTGAAGGTTGTCCAGAAGCTTCATAACCAAAAGAAATAGCCTAGAATATCCAATCGCTTAGCATCTGTTTGGTCTCAGGAATCCCTTTCTTAGGCGAACCAAAGCAAACATCTGATTTTTTCCATATGGCAGCACTTTCACTGGACACACCAAATTAAGCTTCTCCTGGTCCAGTGTTCTAAAAGGAGGAGGACAGAAAGCCTGAAAGTCTATAAGCTGTGGCATATTGGTAGGCACCTTAGGCACATAACTCAGTCTTGGGTGTAAGAATGCTTTCACCATTCCTGGTGCAAACTCGAAGCACAATGGGGCAACTGAAAGGGCCTGGAGGTCCGCTACTCTCTTTAGAGATGGTATACCCAGAAAAACACAGTCTTTAGAGTCAGAAACTTAACTGGAACAGTTTCAATAGCACCATAGGAAGGCCTTCCAACACAATGGCCAGGACCCAGGCCGGTATCATCACATAGATTGCAGGCCTCAGGCTCAAACCACCAGAGGAAATGTGTCACCAACGGGTTCCTCCCCAAAGACTCACCACCCAAAGGTGCGTGGTAAGCATCTGTTGCCGCCACATATTGAGCCCTCAGGATGAGACAGAATGTCCCTTCGGGTGGTAATCTCCCATGGAGAGCCACCAAGGAGGGACACAAGGTCCGATAACCACACTTGGGCTGGCCAGAATGGGGCAACCAGCAACAGACAGGCCCTGTCCTGACTCCCCAGAACTTTTGGGAGCAGAGCGATCAGGAGAAATGCATACAGATGCATGAGGGAGAACCAGAGTGGGCAGTGTGTCAATTCCAGAGATGCAAATATGTCCACTTCTGCCTGGCTGAACTCCCTCCATATCTGCTCCACCACCTCAGGGTAAAGCATCCATTCCCGGGTTTCAACCCCTGCTTCGACAAGATGTCTGCTCCCTTGTTTTTGTGCCTAGGGATGTAGATGTAGAGCATATTCCCTTGAGCCCACAGGAGGATCAGGTGTGTCAGTTTCTAAAGTGGGCGTGACCGCAGACCACAAATGCATCCTTCATAAGTGTTATGGGACAAAGTGCTCCCAGCATGAAACCCTGGGACAAGAACCAAGGTTTCTTCCACATTACCAAGGTACGAAGAAATCTGTGCATAACTTTGATCAAGCGGAATGGGTTGCCCATCAGGGAATACCCCTTGGTCTTGAGCTACCACTGCAAGGATCTCATGTACAGCAGGCCAAAGGGTATTACTTTAGAAGCTGCCAACATCAGACCCAACAGTTTCTGAAACTTACAGTGAGTGACTGGCCTAGCTTCATCTTGTTTATGGCTGCGAGGGTCAAATTGATATGAGCTGGAGACAGACTTGTCTGCATTTTCATAGAATCCCACACCGGGACTTCCTGTCGGAACATCGTCAGGATGGTCGCATAGTGAGAGAGCTCCCGGTTGAGCCAGAGAAATTAGAGAAATTCCTCCATACAAGCCAACTAAATAATTTCATAAAAAGTGTAGACAAGGGGGCAAGAGCCATAACGCCACTTAGAGCAATAAAAATCGTCCGAAGACAGGGGGTGAGAAAGACGGAGCGCAGCAACTTTAGCAGCTAACAGGTTTAAGCTAGCAAACAACGTGGAGAAATGGCTGACTTGGATCTAATTCTGCGAGAACTAAGAGAGTTTCACCAAGAAAATAAGGAAGAATTAGAGACAATAAAAGAAGAAATGGTGAAGGTGAATGCCAGACTGGACGAGCCAGAAGGGCGAATTGAGAAAGTAGAGGAGAGGATCCAAAACACAGAGGAAGTCATCAGGCTATGCTAAAGCTACACACCAAGCTGGAGGATAAGCTGCTGGATCTAGAAAGTCGCACCAGACGCGAAAATATTAGGATTTATGGGGTGCCGGAGGGAGCCGAAAAGAAATCAACAACGATGATCTCATTTGTGGCAAATTTACTCCATGGGGGTCTCGAGTTAGCTGAAGACATGCCCGACCTGCAGATTGAAAGAGCTCATCGGTAGGTGGGACCGAAGCTGCTGGTGGATGCGCCGCCACGCTAATTATGTTTTTAACCCTTCAAACCCTAAGGGGTTTTAAGGCCACCTGGCACTATGTTGATATTTTTGCTTCTGGAATGGTCAATTTTCATAGCAGAGTAAAGAGAGACATATTTCTGGATTCTATAGATTCTCACCTACAATGTGGATGCATTGAAAATACACTTTTTGAGACAATTATATGAGTTATTGTGTGATATATCACCAAGAAATACAAAAACAGAAATTATTTTTTTTGTTTTTATTATATAAAAATATGAAACATAAATAAACAAAGGATTTTACAACAAAAAAAATTCCCCAAAGGCTTTAGAACACTTGCAAAAAAAATTGGGTGAAAAAATATAAAGAAACAAAAGAAATATTTACATTTCTGTAACTGTAGTCACCATACTTTTTTGTGAACAAAACAGAAATAAGAATATGAAGGGAACCCAATGGTCATTAGAATGGAATATTCTCAGTCTATATGTACAAAATATACAAAAACCACCCCTAGATGGCACTGTGCACTGCGCACTGCATTGGAAAGTTGAAATATTGATGTGCTTTTCTTACATGTGCCACATTTGAAAGCAGTTGCGCTCTGGCTGCAGGCAGAGCGGCACATCACACTCATTACACTTCCATGAGGTGTCTTTTCTTGGGAGCCCATCCGCCTTGCATTTCTCACACCTCAGCCTTGTAACTGGAGTGGAGATTGGCACAGGTGTATGCCCAGTTCTCCTTTGTACTGGAACAGCCCCAACTGTGACACCACACAGCTCAGCCACGAGCTGCTCCACGTAGGCCCTGTGGGTGGTGAGCTGGTTGGCTGGTGTGTTCCTCAGCTTTTGGATTTCTCTGTACATTATGAAGCCATTCGTCACAGCAATGTCAATAAAATGAAAAAACATGGTTCTGTACCATCTTCTTGTTGTGTGGTGCACTGAATAGTACTGGATCAGCTGGTCTGATAAGTCCACACCCCCCATGTAGATGTTGTAATCAACAATCGGTTTTGGTACTGGTATGTTTATCTCCTCCCAGGATCCATCCCTCTTTTTCTGCTTCCTCTTGACAGTGTCCCCATCATAAGCAACATGGACACTGCTGCACATTGCCACCTCCCTGTTGTCCATCCACTTAGTGAAGAGAAGGCCATCTTCTCTTATCCACCTGAGAGTTCCTCTGGGGGATTTCTTGGGCAGTTGGTTTAGTTTCGTTTTTGGAGCATCCTTCCTCCCTTCACGTATGGTTCCACAGGCTCCGAAATTGAGGGACAGCAGGTGCCTGAAGAGTTTTGGGCTGGTGTAAAAATTATCACAGTAGAGGTGATAACCACTGCCTAGGAAAGATGGCCTCATCAATTCCACCACAGAGTCAAATGAGAGCCCTTGCCCAGAGGCCAACCTGCTTTTACCTGTGTAAATGCTGAAGTCACAGGAATAACCGTTGCTGGAGTCTGCGAGCACAAACAGCTTTATCCCCCATTTGGTGGGTTTCGCCTTCATGTACTGGGTCATCCCAGTTCTTGCCTTGGTGGCCACCATCCTCTCATCAATGGAAAGCTGCTTCCTGGGATGGTAGGCAGACTGACAGGCGGCCTTTATCTCAGTCACCAATGGCTTCAGACGAAAGAGTGTGTCATACTCATCTGGCTGTGTCTGCTTCTTTCGGTCATTCACAACATCTTCCTCTGGGTCACTCATATGGATATTCCAAGATATGGCACAGAACCTATCCCTTGACATCACAGTGCTTGGAAAATTCACAGAAAAAATGTTTTTTCTCTTCCAATAGTCACTTACTGCTGGGAGCTTTAGAACACCCATGTACAGAACCAAGCCAATGAATTTGAACATCTCCGCAGGGTTGATGTTGGTCCACTTGTACCTTTTCCCAGCAGCAATGTTTCTCTCCGCCAGCTTGTTTGTGTTGGCACACAATGTCCTGACTGAATCAGCACTAAAAAAGTGCTTGAAAAGGCCAAGGGGGCTTTGCTCTACGGAGGTGTCCAATTGCACTCCAGGTTCACGTCTAGGGCAAAACCTGTGTGGAATGGGGGCCACATCAGGATCATTTTCAGTCTTCCATCCTTGTTCCAGCTGGTCTGGTGGTGGTGCTGGACATCGGACAGGTGAAAGTGACTGCCTCCTTCCCCTAGGACGCGACCTCAAGCCAGGGGTCGCAGATGATGTTGGTGGTTCTGTGGCAGTGCTGGAGGAGCCGGGCCGAGGAGGATAAATAGATCTACGGGCTGCAGGAGACCTTGATCTGCGGGCTGCAGGAGACCTTGATCTGCGGGCTGCAGTAGACCTTGATCTGCGGGCTGCAGTAGACCTTGATCTGCGGGCTGCAGGAGACCTTGATCTGCGGGCTGCAGGAGGAGACCTTGATCTGCGGACTGCAGGAGGAGACCTTGA
This sequence comes from Siphateles boraxobius, assembly GCF_051911475.1. Taxonomy (NCBI): domain Eukaryota; kingdom Metazoa; phylum Chordata; class Actinopteri; order Cypriniformes; family Leuciscidae; genus Siphateles; species Siphateles boraxobius. Next base: position 7,530,711 of record NW_027508833.1, on the reverse strand, counting down.
TCGGCGGGCTGCAGGAGGAGCAGACGCGGTGCTGGATGGAAAGGGGCGAGCGGTCGGGGTCATGGGTTCAGCAGATGTACTCGGCTGCTCTGCAGTTTCCTGATTTAGACTATAACACACAGATTTTGTCATTAGTTTAGATTCCCACATATCAAAAGTTGTACAGCCTTACTAATAAAGATTAGCTATTTATCATCATGTGTGCATATTTTATGTTCAACTCATAGGACTAACTACAAAATTATTACTGGTGCCTTTATCATAGTATATGAGTAAATACAATGTCTAAAACCCCCTCCCATGTAGACTAAATAGTACAGGCCTTAGATAAGGCTTACTGCACTATTATTTCTAAAAAGCTACAAAAATGTTTCCCTTAAAGAACATTACAATAAAATGCAAAGAGTAAATACAATGTCTAAAGCAAACCCCCTCTCATATAGACAAATAGTACAGGCCTTAGATAACGCCCTGTACCATTATTTCTGAAAAACTACAATAACAATTTCCTAAAAAAATATTACAATAAAAATAGACAAACAAAGTAAACGAAATAGCTTATAAATGAAGATGATTACATGCGGCCAAAACGCGCACATTGTTTGATTGCGCACATGGCGCACATGGCGCACATGGCGCACATTGTTTGAATACGCGCGCGGCACACATTGTTTGATTACAGCTCCGTTATTTCTGAACAGCTATAATAAAATCAGTTGACTAAAAAACGATACAATATATATCAGACAAACATATTATCTGTAATATATTATTCACACTTACTCCTCAAATGGATCGATTCCGTGGAATATTTGGTCTTCTTCCTCCGAATCAAACCGATCTGGATCGGATCCTATTTCATTTTCCTCACTGTCGGCAAAAAGCATTTCAGCGACTTGCTCGGCAGAGAATCTCTTTTGTGCCATATTTTCTTCGAAACGAATCTTGCGAAGTACAAAAGAGCTGTATCTGAAAACTTTCAACTGTGCGCGTCCTAAGACCGTGTACAAGTTGCATCGGCTATGGCTATCACACACACCTGGCGTGATTGTAAACACCTCCCCTTTGTCTGAGGGCGTCATCTTTTGTTTTTGATCTGTGATTGGTTCACAAACATGTCTGTGATTGGTTCACACACCCCAACAGCATTTCATATCATTAGACCAGAATAAAATATTTCTTTGTTTTGCAGTAAAATGCAATAGATTTGCACTAAAATAAAAAATGCTTTTAATTTGCGAAAGTCAACACAGTATATGCAGAGGAATGGCAGCTTTTTCATTAAAAAAAAAAGTAAGTTAATACCATGATCCGATCCGAAGTTATAAATAGATATTTGAGGGGTGTGTCCTTTGACGCTCTAGAGCGTCAATCGGGTTTTCAAAACTAAAGAGTTATTACTCCGCAAGGCATGGCAGAAGAAGGGGTTTACCTGGCAAGAAAACCACATAAACCTGGATCACGACTATCCACCTCTGATGCTCAAAAAACGAAGAGAATATTCAGAGATCCGCAAATTGGTTTAGGAAAATAAAATTCCATTCCAGACCCTCTTCCCAGCCAGGCTGCGCGTGAGACATGACGATGAAACCAAAACCAAAACCAAAAAAAGGAGGCATCAGAGGACCTACAGAGAAGAGGCTACACTGTGACAATCATCAGACCCCCTGAGACGCTCATGGAGCAGATGCAGCGGCTATCCTGGAAAAGAGTGGACAGAAGAGTGAGGAAGGACACACTCAAAGCCAGGCGGGAGAACTACAGGGAGAAGCTCCGATCCTTCAGGAGATCATCACCGGCCCCCTCCGGGACCTAAAGGATTTAACCCCAAGCTCGAGGGAACGGTGTTTAAGATTTTATTAGTTAGAAAATAAGTAATTTAGCTATATATTTATACACAATTATTTCCTCTCTGTGTGACTTTGGATTTCCTTTACTCTCTGTGTGACTTTGAATTACCTCTGTGAGTGATTTTTGAGAGGCCTGGAATGTTGTTTGCTGCAGAAAATTCTATTCTAAGAAGTCACGTGAGAAAAGACCTTCACCACAAATAATCTATAGGTTTGTGACCATCTTGGTCGAAAGGCTTGGTATATAAGGTAGAATGTGAAAGACCTCGGGAGCGTGTCTTCTGCAGAGAACGTTAGGCTTTATTTGTTGGAAAATAAAGTCTGTTATTTCTGAAATCCAAGATCTCTGAAGTTATTTCTACAAAGACTGAAAACCACAACATTTGGCAACCCAGATGGGACGTCCGTAGGGGCTGGTGACGAACCGTGGTGGGCTTCGCTGGACGAGCAACACAAACAAAAAGTGGCCACAAGGTAAGCAATTTTTGCTTATAGTTTGTGTGGTTCGCCCGGATATTTGCCCTTTACGGTGAGACACTTAAAAAAAGCTTCTCCAAAATTAAAGAACTACATATTTTAAACAGAGGTCTCTGATTTCGAAATAATTGCATGCAGTGTGATGTCTAATAAGAAGGCCTTGGGGATATAAGATAAATTGTAAAATTGGACCTCTCAGAATCAGAATCAGAATCAGAAAGAGCTTTATTGCCAAGTGTGCTTGCACACACAAGGAATTTGTTTTGGTACTGAGGCTTCCAGTGGACATATACAAATACAAATACCACATGAAACATAATACTACAAATTATAAGAATAAAAAATAAAAATATAAATATGTGACCCGTCACAGAAACCAGGGACACAAGTCGGCAGCACAACTTTCGAGCAAAATGAGAAAGAAGAGTTTTTTTTCAAAATTGGTGATTTTCAATTTTTTGGAGAATCTGTTAATTGAAATCACGAAGAAGCCTCTCCATGTTTGAGATAGCAGTATTGGTATATTTAAAAGCTTACATTTTGAGGTTGAAATCGGCTTGTTTTCGGAGATTCTAGCATGCAGTAGGGGCGTGGCGTGTCATTGTCTGTGTGTATTTCCATACTGAATAACCCGGCGCTTTTGCCCCCGCCCTCCAAGTCAACCACATGGCTACTTATTATGCTGTGCTCTGGCCAGCTCTCTCTGATATCAAAATTCAATGAAGATGGATGCCGCAAAGATTGTCGCAGACGAGATGAACCGTCTGGCAGTTACACCGAAAATGTTTTCGCCGCACTTCGTGGGCTCGGGAAACTGAACCGGAGGTATGGGCGCAGCGCGCGCGCCCTCAGTGCTTCAATACGGCGGCTCGGCTCGCTGACAGCGGTGGCTGGCTGTTTCATATGTGACGGAGAATCGAAATAGAGGATGCAGTTAAGACCTTTGCTGCTGCGATGAAGGCCTGCCGTGCGTGTTTCTGAAATGTAAGTTAAGCTTCATTTGCTCTTTAGTCGTTATTTAAGATGCTGAACCTGCTGATGATATAATGTGCTTGCGGACATTTCATTTGTGTGTGTATACGCACATAAGAAAGTGGTGTAAAGAGATTTGCAACAGTAATTTGAGGAGGTGAAATGTGATTATTTGGAAAATTGCAGAAATGACTGCTTAAAGAAAAATGCCAGCAGGTATTTGCCTCCTACATAAACTTTAATATTGTTGACATTTTGGGCACACGAGCGTTGCGTACTATTTGCGCTATATGTAGGCCTATGGCTTATTGGTCTTTGTTTGTTGTTGTTGGTTTTGCGTTATATGTATATGGCATATTGGTCTTTGTGTGTTGTTGCTGGTTTTGCGTTATACTGTATGTATATGGCATATTGGCCTTTGTGTGTTGTTGCTGGTTTTGCGTTATATGCAGGCTATATGGCATATTGGTCTTTGTGTGTTGTTGCTGGTTTTGCGTTATATGTATATGGCATATTGGTCTTTATGTGTTGTTGCTGGTTTCGCGTTATATGCAGGCTATATGGCATTATTGGTCTTTGTGTGTTGTTGCTGGTACGTTGCAAATAGAGGGGCAGCACAATTGTTTTTCGCCTAGTGCGGCAGAAGTGCACTCATTCGAAGTGTAAAAAAAGCTGTAAAGCACATGGAGGAGCTTTACAGGGGGTATGGCTTATCTAAATGAGATGTAAATGAGCCCTATTGTCACCCCCAGCAGCAGAGACAGGTGAGAACTGCACAATCTTTAGCTCGTTTTCTCCTCTTTGAGCTTTTTTAAGTGCCTACTTTAAAATGGCCACAACTTCTCCAAATATTATCAGATTTCCACATGTTACACATCGTTGGAAAGCTTGGATATTACACTCTCAGAATCTATGAATAACTCAAAATGCCCCAGAACCGACTTGTGTCCCTAGTTTCCGTGACTGGTCACATATATGAGAATAAAACTATCACAGTTGGGTTTAGTCAGAATAGACATTTTCAGATTTACAGATTATGAACCTATTTACAGTGTTTTGAATATTATAAATAAATAAATCTACATATAAGTATCACCTGAGTTGTGGGATATTGCACTAAACAGTGGGAGTATTGCACTTACAGGCATATGCCTTGGGAGGTGTGTTAACTGTTCAGAAGGGAAATGGCCTGTGGGAAGAAACCGTTCCTGTGCCGAGATGTTCTTGTGGCCAGTGATCTGAGTCTCCGTCTTGACGGTAACAGTTCAAACAGGTGGTGTCCAGGGTGAGTGGAGTCTGTGATGATTTTACCTGCTCTCTTCCTCACTCTGGAAGAGTACAGGTCCTGGAGGTTTGGCAGGGGGGCACCAATGATCCTCTCCGCAGTCCGGACTGTCCGTTGTAGTCTCCTGATGTCTGATTTGGTAGCTGAACCAAACCAGACAGTGATGGAAGCGCACAAGACAGACTCAATGACGGCTGAGTAGAACTGAATCAGCAGATCCTGTGGCAGGTTGAACTTCCTCAGCTGGCGAAGGAAGTACAGTCTCTGCTGGGCCTTTTTCACAGTGGAGTCAATGTGATTGTCCCACTTCAGGTCCTGAGAGATGATAGTGCCCAGGAACCTGAATGACTCCACTGCTTCCACAGTGCTGTTCATGATGGTGAGTGGGGGCAGTGCTGAGCTGTTCCTCCTGAAGTCCACGATCATCTCCACTGTTTTGAGCGTGTTCAGCTCAAGGTTGTTATAACTGCACCAGGCAGCCAGCTGTTCAACCTCCAGTCTGTAAGCAGACTCGTCACCGTTTTGGATGAGACCGATGACAGTGGTGTCGTCTGCAAATTTCAGGAGCTTGACAGTGGGTTCTTTAGAAGTGCAGTCATTAGTGTACAGGGAGAAGAGCAGTGGGGAGAGAACGCACCCTTGGGGAGCACCAGTGCTGATTGTGAGTGTCTTGGATGTGTGTTTCCCCAGTCTCACTCGCTGCTGCCGGTCCGTCAGGAAGCTGGTGATCCACTGACAGATCGAGGATGGTATGGAGAGCTGGGTCAGTTTGGCTGTGAGAAGACCAGGCATGATGGTATTGAAGGCCGAACTGAAGTCCACAAAGAGGATCCTTGCATAAGTCCCTGGTCTGTCGAGATGTTGCAGGATATAATGCAGTCCCATGTTGACTGCATCATCCACAGACCTGTTTGCTCTGTAAGCAAACTGAAAGGGATCCAGCAGGGGTCCAGTGATGACCTTCAGGTGGGCCAGCACCAGTCTTTCAAACGACTTCATGACCACAGACGTGAGAGCGACAGGTCTGTAGTCATTAAGTCCTCTCGTTTGCCAGTGTTTATGTAATCTGATGCAGGTTGTATAAATATTGGTATTAATTTGGCACTATAAAGGGTTTATCGCACTTGTTAAGGATAACAAGTTTAATGATAAGATTATCATTACTGGTAAGGCTATCAGGATTTATATTTACTGTTAAGGATAATGGTTATTGTTAACGATTAAGGTTAATCATTTTCTGCTCGTTAAGGATAATGAGTATACTGATAAGGTTATCAGTTTTATCTGTGTTTCTTATTAAGGTTAATAAGATAGCATGCGCACAGATAAGTTTAGCTTCTGGTTACCGCATTGTTATAGGTATGACGATGGCCTGCTCAGGGAAGCTAAAGTGAATCGCAGAGGACTGTGATAATTTTAAAGTTATTTTTCGCTGTGCTAGTAAGTGTTATAGTTTAAAGAGTGTTCTTTCAGTGAGTAAAACTGACAGGGAGTGGAGTAAGACTAGCTTGTGTGTATGTGTGTGTGTGTGGATGAGCTCTGGGTGTCAGTGGTAAAAAATAAGCTCTGCTCCTTGTGAACTTTGATCCCTTGCTGACCGTCACAGACTGCGGTCTGGTGGTGAGGTGAAATTGTTCACTTGAGAAGAGATAAGGAGTGTATGTATGAGTCCTGAGGATAAAGTAATAAGCCTCAGGAACAAGTGTGAAAGAATAAAAATTGTCCCCATTCAATAATAAAGGACTATTGTGAATGATTTGAATGTTGCAATACTGTGAATGTGAGAAACACCAATTTAGAAACCTAGCTTTGCAAAATAGAATAATATATGAGATATCCAGACGACTGGTGCTAAAATAATTATTTATTCTGCATATGCAAAGTATAAAAGACGATAATAGGAAAATACTATAATCTAAAAATAAAGAAGTTGCTTTTATTGATGATTGGCAATATTCAAGTATAAAGTAATTAAAGAAATAGAGAAAAGCTGTATAAACATTCAAATACAAGCTATAGGAAAGAGAAAGAAAATTTTATTACATAATATTTTGAATGCCTTTGCAAAATAATATTTGAAACTAGAAATACAAAGAGTGTTTTAAACCAAAGGTAATTACTTCATAAAATAATAATTGATTAGAGGAGAATTATGGCCTCTCCAGTAGAAATGCTGGGGTTAAAATACCCATTGTGTAAGGAATTAATTGATAAAATGTCAAATAAATGGCAAAAGAGACCTCGATATGATAACAAAATGGCCTAAGGAAGGAACATTTGATGTTTCATTATGCGAAGAAATGGAAACTTTGATAAAAAATTATAGAATAAAGAATAAGAACCTCCCAGAAAAACGGGAAAAAGAACAGGCAGTGCTGGCATTGTTCAAACAAGAGGGAGAAGAATTATTGAAAAATATTAAGCAGGCAAGGAAAATAATTAAAGAGACAGACAAGGAAACAAAGAAAAAAGAGGAAATCTTTGCCAAACCACCTTCAAATAAACTAGAAGGTCAGTTCCCAATGCTAAAGGGACTGGTAGAAGTTATAGGAGAAATGAAAATGAAGGGACAAGTGGAATTAGATAAAGACAAACAAACAGGACCAGATGTGAGACCAAAAATGACTCAAAATAAAACGTTTAAGAAAAGCTTGCCCTTAGATTGCTATAAAGAGGCGCGGAAAGCATTAGAAAAAATAAAAACACAATATGAGGAGAAAAAAATAGATAAAGTAGAAGAAGAGATTGAGATAGTAGCACAAATGCTTGATGATGAGATAGATCAAACTATTCAAGAAACAGAACGATTAATAGATGATACAGACAAATTAGTCAAAAATAGAAGTAGACTATTGGACAGTTTAAATATAGGAAGTGAACAGGAGTTGTCATTTGACGAGGAAAGGTGGACACAGGGAAGAGAAAAAGGAAGGCTGAGATCTCTGGCAAAACAACTTCCAATTCTAATTAAAGGTACTGAGGGTCAATATGTGCCCTGGGCCTCACAGGACCTTAAGGGCTTAGTCACTCGCCTCCCAAACATTCATGAGGGAGCTGGAAAGTGGATCAAAGTGTTTGAAGAAGAAACAATGGGCAAATTGTTATCTGTGGGGGACATTAAAGCACTTCTGGCAAAAATATTAGGTGGATCAAAAATGGAAGAAATCCTTCAAGCCTCTGATTTAAACAGAGCTGTTGATTCATATTACATGGATGGGACTGTTTTTGATGCATACCGTCCAGCAGTATGGCAAGCACTGCGTGATGCGTATCCAACCAGAATAGACCCTAAAGCATTAAAAGGGGATCAACTGGGAGATACAGAAAGCCCAATTGCATATATACAGAGACAATTAAAAAGATGGAAGCAAGAGACTGAAGGGAATCCAGAAGGAGACCCATTAATGGCTACATTGTTCAGAAATGCTGTGGTAGATGCCATGCCACAAACTGTAAAAAGCAAACTAGAAGATGTAGTCGGTTTAAACTCAAAAACACACAAAGAGTTTTGTGACCATGTGACCCATGCTGTAGAACAATACAGGAAAAATGAACAGAGAATAAAAATTCAAGAAAATGAGCTACAGAGAAAACTGACTCATTTACAGATTGAACAGCTGACAAGCAATAATAAGAAAAATATTCAAGCTACTGTAAAAAGAGAAGAGTCAGAACAAATGACAGTGATGTGTCCTATGAGTGCTCCACAGTCAGCTATGCAGCAGCCCCCACCTCTACCAATACCTCAAAATACATACCAGATCCCTGTACCCACTGTCAATGTTTATGCTCAACAGCAGCGGCAAATGGGATGGAAAAGTAATCCACCACAAGGGGGACAAAGAGGAAAAGGCAGGTCTAATAAAAAAAAACCAGGACTGTGCTGGGGGTGTGGACAACCTGGACATAATAGAGTCAACTGCCCCATCAATCCATTTCAACAGTCACCGGGGAGTGGGAGGGGGGAGAGATGGCAACAGCCTTTTTGGGGTCCATGTCAAGGCCCAGTAAACCCTTGGGGAGGTCCAAATCAAGGATATTAGGGATGCCCAGAGAATCCTATGGGGGAGAATCAGCTGCCAATTTTAACAACCAATGCTGATCAAGAGCCAATGCTAAAAATTAATATAGAAGGTAAAACAACACCCATGTTAATAGATACTGGAGCAGTTTATACATGTGTAAATTCAAATTATGCCTCACATTTCCCCTTGTCTGGAAAATTTGCCAAGACAATAGGATTCTCGGGACAAATGCAGCTAATTCCTATGACCGCTCCAGTTTGTTTACAAACTGAAAATAAAAGTGTGACACTACCTGTCCTTGTATCAAATCAGACTCCAGTTAATTTGCTAGGAAGAGATGCATTATGTAAATTAGGGCTTCAAATTTGGTGTTCTTCAGAAGAAGTATATATAGACCTGAAAGGAATAAAAACTCAAATGATGTTCTCTGAACCAAAAGCAAACGTATACTGGATAGGACAAATAGAAAATGAGGTAAGACAAATAATTAACACATGGGGAAAGTTCATTGAAGCACAGATTTTTGAAGCACAAGTACCAAAATCTGAATTTCATTGTACTATGATATATGACCCGAAGAGAGATGAAAAATTAGAAAAACTATGGCAGGAAAAAACTAACAGTCAAAAAATTGAACTGAATGTGAAAGATATCATAATAGGAAAACAGGGAGCAGCAATGAGTATATTACAAACTGAATTTATAAAAGATTGGTTTAATGTACCTGATTCTGTGCCACATATATCCTTATATGTAGGAAGTAATTGGGAGAAAAAAGATTTAGGACCAATGATGAAAAAAGCAGAACAATGCCAGTGGGAGCCAACAATAAATCCGCTAATTTTTCATTCAGATGACAAAAATTTCATTAAAATTTTGTATACATCAAAATTAATGGGGTCTCCTCAAGAAATCATCATTAATCAAAAAATACAAAAACAAATGATAACAAAATCCAAATCTATAGAGACTATTGATAATGAACTATTTAAGGAAACTGAGCAACAAGTACCAACCGAGATATGGTCTCAACATGACACTGATGTGGGATTGGTTAAATCAGCGAGTCCAATAACAATACAACTTAAGCCAGGTGCACGCCTACCTCGTAAATTACAATACCCTTTAAGGCCTGAAGCAGAAGCGGGCATAAAAGACACAATTGAAGGGCTGGTGAAAGCAGGAGTATTAATAGAAACAAATAGTTACTGTAACACTCCAATTTTACCTGTAATTAAAGCAAATAAATCTAAATGGCGCCTCGTACATGACTTACGAGCAATTAATGAAATAGCAGAAGATTGGTCGGCTGATGTTCCAAACCCACATGCACTGTTAACAAATGTACCACCTTATGCTAAATATTTTACGGTAATTGATTTATGTAATGCCTTTTTCAGTATACCAGTGGAAGAAAAAAGTAGATATTTATTTGCATTTTCATATGCTAATAAACAATATACTTATACAAGAATGCCGCAGGGATTTAAGCATTCTCCACATATATTCAATCAAGTTCTTAAGGCTGATTTAGAGGATCTTGTAATAGACAGCACTTTGCTACAATATGTAGATGATTTGATGATTTGTTCAGCAACACGAGAACAGTGTCACAAGGATTCTATAAAAGTGCTTACAAAATTAGCCCAAGGAGGTCACAAAGCATCCAAAAATAAACTACAATATTGTCAGCCACAGGTTGAATATCTGGGAAGAATGATTTCATACGGGACAAAAGCTATAGCTCCAAATCACTTAGAAGGCATAAGTAAAGCACCGTTGCCACAAACAGTAAAACAAATGATGACCTTTCTAGGAATGACTGGCTTCAGTGCAGATTGGATAGAAGATTATGCAATGAAGACAGCTCAACTGAGGGAAATCATGAAACAAGCAGGAGTACAAAATTTGAGTAATCCAGTAAAATGGACTACTGATGCAATGATAGCATTTGAATCTGTTAAAAAGGAATTGCAAATGGCACCTGTAATCGGAAACCCTGATTATACTAGACAATTTTACTTATATGTAGCAAATAGAACTGATGGCTATGCATCAGCTGTTCTGATGCAGGAAACTTGCAGTGGCAGAAAGAAACAGCCCATAGCTTATTATAGCACCAAGCTAGACAACGTAGCACAAGGCTACCCACCTTGCTACCAACAAGGTCTTGCAGCAGTATATTATGCTTATGATAAAGCATCTACAATAACTATGGGATACCCAATAACTATTTATGCGCACCATAAAATTGTGGAATTAATAGAACAAGGCAAATTTGTATTAACTCAAGCTCGTATTCTAGCATATTCATCATTGCTTACATACCCAGATGTTACCATTAAACGATGTGATACAGTGAATCCAGCTGAATTAATTCCTCTGGATTATGAAGGTGAACCACATGATTGTGTAGCCAATTCATTGGCATTCACCAGATTGAGACCAGATCTTGAATCAACACCAATACCTGAAGTAGAAATAATTTACTTTGTAGATGGTTCTAGTTTTAAAGATTATCTGGGGACTCATACAGGATATTCAGTGGTAAGAAAAGACAAGGATGAATTTGTACCCGTAATATCTCAACATTGTATCCAGCCTTGTTCTGCTCAATTAGCAGAATTAAAAGCTCTTACGACTGCATGTCAATTGGCAAAGGGACAAACTGCAAATATTTTTACGGATTCAGCATATGCTCATGGAGTGTGTCATCTGTTTGGAGCAGTATGGAAACAGAGAGGTTTCAAAAAGAGTGATGGAACTCCCATCCAGCATGCAGAACAAATAGGTCAATTAATTTCTGCTATGATGCTACCAACACGATTGGCAGTCATCAAGTGTCAAGCACATAAAAAGGAAATGACTTTGTCATTAAAGGTAACAACATAGCAGATTTGGAAGCCAAAAAAGCATCAGGGTGTCAAGTAGCAATATTAAATCCGGTAGTTCTGATAGAACCACAGCCGCAATTGGATGATATCGCTTGAATTCAAAAAGAAGCAGCCACTTATGAACACTCTATGTGGTATCAGAGAGGGGCCAAAAAAGATGGACAAGATATTTGGCGTTCACATGAGGGACAGATTGTTGCACCAACAGCGTTTTTAAATATTCTCATTGCAGATGCGCATGGATTTGATCACTGCGCGAGAGGGGAAGTAATTAGGAAAATTAAAAAACAGGGATATTGGTCCCCATATTTGTATGCAATGGTTGACGATTTTCTGTCCACATGTGAAATTTGTGCCAAATATAATGTAAGGAAAGGAACAGCGACACCAATAGGCCACATACCAGTACCAGAAGGACCATTCAGACACTTGGTTATGGATTATGTGGATATGATAAAGCGAGTACAAGGCAAAAGGTACATGCTTGTGATAATAGATAGATTTAGTAGATGGGTAGAGGCGGTACCATCAGCAGATGAGGGGTCAGGAACAGTGATTACATTTTTGACAAGAGAAGTAATCCCTAGATTTGGGATACCATCAGAAATAAGTTCTGATAATGGGTCAGCATTTGTTCAAAAGACTGTAAAACAAGTACTGCAGCAATTGAGAATAAAACAGAGATTAGGTTGTGTCTATAAACCGCAATCGCAAGGAATAGTTGAAAAAATTAACGGTACTCTCAAGGCCAAAATTAACAAAATATGTGAAAGTACTAAGCTTAATTGGGTTGATGCTTTACCAATTGCACTAATGAGCTATCGCATGCAAACCAATAGAATTACACATCTAACACCGCATGAGATGCTTACGGGTCGACCCATGCCTGTGCCGTATTGCAGAGGTCCCTATAAAGGACCTCCATTGGAACAATTGCAAATGGAATTACGATCATATATGAAGAAACTAACTGCAATACATAAAGCTATATATTTACAGGAATCGAGAAAGCAGCCCAGTGAGGAGACAGAGACACCTTGTCCAGTGGTTCCAGGTGATCTAGTGTATCTGAGGGAATTCAGGAGGAAGTGGAATGAGCCTAGGAGAGAAGGTCCCTACAAAGTAGTGACGGCTACTCCAACAGCAGTCCAGGTGGAAGGAAAGACCACCTGGTACCATCTGAACCACTGCACAAGAATTCCCAGGCAAAGACAGGAAAGAGAAGAAAGAACACGTGAAACTGAGGAACAGGACGAAAGGGTGCAAAATATTGAAAGCTCAGAACAACGAGTGGGTGAGCACAGCAGTGAAAATCAACAAACTGAAAGGAATGAGTCCGATAATGTGCCTGATAATGATCCTCACATGCTTACTGTATCTGATACTGCAATCTCAAGCTACCAGCATCAGCACCCAAACCTCCTTTCAAGTTCAAATATTAGACAACACCACCCAGACTACCCTACAATTGACTTCTCAGCCCTCAAATAGACCTAGTGACAAAACAACAATAACCTCAGCAGAACAAGAATTGATTGAACAGCAAAAGATATCAAAGCAACGTAGAAATGTTGAAGATGATAAAATTGAAGGGGCTAGTGAAGAAGATATATTATGGGAGACAGCACAAAATAATGATTGGTATAACTGGGTGTCGTATACAGCCAGAGAAATAGGTATGAGCAATTGCATAATGTGCTCCAAATCCCCCTTGAATAAGGTGATAGTAGTTCCAAATCCACATGACTACGTAAAATGTGCTGAGTTTAATAGTCACTTTTGTCATGTAAATGACTATTTTAGACCTTACTGCTCAGCTGAGTGCCTAGCCTTTTCAGGAAATTCTGTATTTTATGAAAAATTTAGTAGACCACATAGGGGAACCTGGTGTCAATATTGGGACGTAAATGCAAATGTGACCAGTCACGGAAACTAGGGACACAAGTCGGTTCTGGGGCATTTTGAGTTATTCATAGATTCTGAGAGTGTAATATCCAAGCTTTCCAACGATGTGTAACATGTGGAAATCTGATAATATTTGGAGAAGTTGTGGCCATTTTAAAGTAGGCACTTAAAAAAGCTCAAAGAGGAGAAAACGAGCTCTAAAGATTGTGCAGTTCTCACCTGTCTCTGCTGCTGGGGGTGACAATAGGGCTCATTTACATCTCATTTAGATAAGCCATACCCCCTGTAAAGCTCCTCCATGTGCTTTACAGCTTTTTTTACACTTCGAATGAGTGCACTTCTGCCGCACTAGGCGAAAAACAATTGTGCTGCCCCTCTATTTGCAACGTACCAGCAACAACACACAAAGACCAATAATGCCATATAGCCTGCATATAACACGAAACCAGCAACAACACATAAAGACCAATATGCCATATACATATAACGCAAAACCAGCAACAACACACAAAGACCAATATGCCATATAGCCTGCATATAACGCAAAACCAGCAACAACACACAAAGGCCAATATGCCATATAGATACAGTATAACGCAAAACCAGCAACAACACACAAAGACCAATATGCCATATACATATAACGCAAAACCAGCAACAACAAACAAAGACCAATAAGCCATAGGCCTACATATAGCGCAAATAGTGCGCAACGCTCGTGTGCCCAAAATGTCAACAATATTAAAGTTTATGTAGGAGGCAAATACCTGCTGGCATTTTTCTTTAAGCAGTCATTTCTGCAATTTTCCAAATAATCACATTTCACCTCCTCAAATTACTGTTGCAAATCTCTTTACACCACTTTCTTATGTGCGTATACACACACAAATGAAATGTCCGCAAGCACATTATATCATCAGCAGGTTCAGCATCTTAAATAACGACTAAAGAGCAAATGAAGCTTAACTTACATTTCAGAAACACGCACGGCAGGCCTTCATCGCAGCAAAGGTCTTAACTGCATCCTCTATTTCGATTCTCCGTCACATATGAAACAGCCAGCCACCGCTGTCAGCGAGCCGAGCCGCCGTATTGAAGCACTGAGGGCGCGCGCGCTGCGCCCATACCTCCGGTTCAGTTTCCCGAGCCCACGAAGTGCGGCGAAAACATTTTCGGTGTAACTGCCAGACGGTTCATCTCGTCTGCGACAATCTTTGCGGCATCCATCTTCATTGAATTTTGATATCAGAGAGAGCCGGCCAGAGCACAGCATAATAAGTAGCCATGTGGTTGACTTGGAGGGCGGGGGCAAAAGCGTCGGGTTATTCAGTATGGAAATACACACAGACAATGACACGCCACGCCCCTACTGCATGCTAGAATCTCCGAAAACAAGCCGATTTCAACCTCAAAATGTAAGCTTTTAAATATACCAATACTGCTATCTCAAACATGGAGAGGCTTCTTCGTGATTTCAATTAACAGATTCTCCAAAAAATTGAAAATCACCAATTTTGAAAAAAAACTCTTCTTTCTCATTTTGCTCGAAAGTTGTGCTGCCGACTTGTGTCCCTGGTTTCTGTGACGGGTCACAAATATTAAAATAGAAAAAGGAAAAGTAGAAATCCCAAAATGGTACAGCATAGACTACAGCCAAGAATATGAGTGTTTTAATAAATCTACAGGAACTCATAATTTAGGAGAATTTAAAGGGAAGTGCGATACAATATGGAACCTAGATAAAACAAATGCGTGGGATTCCAAAATACCGGTAAGAGCTCCAGAATTTCAAGCACTAGGAACAAGGAAAGGAAAAAAAATAAATCCAGAAGAAGAATGTAAAAACCAAACTATAGCATTACCATCAATAGAGCTGTACGAAGACCAAACAATAGTAGTAGCAGATTTCTTTTGGGCTTGTGGGAAAAAACGACTTCTAGCCTCCTTGCCACTAAAATGGAAAGGAATATGTGCTAGAGTAAGACTAATTCAAGAAGTTACTATTGCACAATGGGAACCAGAACCAAATGTAAAGGAAGACAAAAAAAGAACTAAGAGAGCTTATCAACCAGATCCTAATATAGAATTGTATTCAATAGGTCAACCAAGAGGTATACCTAATGAATTTAAAGCTAGAGATGAAGTTAAATCAGGGTTTGAATCAATATTCATATGGATCACGCAAAACAAAAATGTCGAATGGATCAATTATATTTACTATAATCAGCAGAGATTTATTAATTATACCGATGATGCATTATCTACATTAGGAGAACAGTTACGTGAAACAAGTAAAATGACATGGCAAAATAGACAAGCGCTTAATTGGTTATTGGCAGACAAAGGAGGAGTATGTGTTATGTTTGGAGATCAGTGCTGTACTTTTATCCCAAATAATACCGCTCCAGAAGGAAAATTTACTGAAGCTATGAATAAGATAAAAGGCTTAAGAGCAGAACTTAAAGCAAATGCAGGAAGAGATGCGCAAATGTGGGACTGGTTCGATTTAAATTTTGGAGCATTAGGCGCATGGTTTGCAAAATTAGGAATGTTTTTAGGTGCTGCAATATTAATAGGAGGATTATTATTCTGTTGTGTACTTCCCATATTAAGATCACTGGTTGTCAAAACCACCGTTAAGCAGATGGAGGTGCTAAAATGCCAAGAAAATGGGAAAATAACTTTAGAGGATAGCCAAGGTATATACTATCAGGACACAAAATGGATTTTACAAGCACTGGACAATGATTCAAGTACCTCAATTGAGGATGAAAAAGATGATTGATGAGCCAGACCCTGGGTGTAAGTACTGGCCTGCCCTCTCCCCAGTGGTGACCCTCTACGAAGCGCAAAGCTTCTGGGTCGAAGAAGATGTCTACCCGGCAAGAAAAACTTGAAATGAATGCATGATTTGATGTTTGATGTACAATGTATTCTACATAACTGTGACAACCACAGGCAAGGCTGAACAAAATACACGCTCACGCTTATAACAATGTTTTAATGTTAAGTTTAGTTAATGAGTAAAGAATCTTTTACTCTCTCTATTGAAAGAAAAATAAGAAATAACTGAAAGAAAGAAAAATGTATGGAGAGAGATGTTTGGTTCTTATACTCCTCAGAGTGTGGTGGCAATAATCTGGTTATTGGAAAGAAGAAGGGGTGACTGAATTGAGTCATCAGGTAGTATAACTGAAGGAACTGGATTTTGAAACTACACTCTGGAAAAGGATAGTGAAAGTGGGGCTTAAGTAAGCCCCAGAGAGGGGAATGTTGAAGATTTTATTAGTTAGAAAATAAGTAATTTAGCTATATATTTATACACAATTATTTCCTCTCTGTGTGACTTTGGATTTCCTTTACTCTCTGTGTGACTTTGAATTACCTCTGTGAGTGATTTTTGAGAGGCCTGGAATGTTGTTTGCTGCAGAAAATTCTATTCTAAGAAGTCACGTGAGAAAAGACCTTCACCACAAATAATCTATAGGTTTGTGACCATCTTGGTCGAAAGGCTTGGTATATAAGGTAGAATGTGAAAGACCTCGGGAGCGTGTCTTCTGCAGAGAACGTTAGGCTTTATTTGTTGGAAAATAAAGTCTGTTATTTCTGAAATCCAAGATCTCTGAAGTTATTTCTACAAAGACTGAAAACCACAACAACGGCGGAGTAAATTGTGAAATCTTTTGAACTGTACTGTAATTAATGGTGGAATTACATTTGCCGGTTCTTCCAGGGAGGGGGAAGCGCATCAGGTTTCTGAGTGGGATGAAGGGTGGAATCACATAGATGCAAAATAGGTCTTTAAAGATAGCATCATTTAATATAAATGGAGTACTCAATCCAGTTAAGAGGGAGATAATCTTCTAAAAATTAAAGAAGGATAGAATTCAAGTATCTTTCTTGCAACAGTCACATCTTAATGACTCTGAACATGCCAAATTGAATAAATCAGGATTTAAACATGTTTATTTTTCTTCCCATGGATCGGGATAGGAGGAGAGGAGTGGCGACTCTGATATCTGGTGCTGTAAATTACGAACACATATCAGAACATAAGGATAGCGAATGCAGATTTGTTATGGTTACGGGCAAAATAGAAGGAACTGTGATGAGTCTCCTTAACGTGTATGTCCTTCCGGGTAGTGACTGGTCGTTTTGTAAGCATATAGTTGATTTAATGTAGGGCTGCAACTAACGATTATTTTGATAATCGATTAATCGGACGATTATTTTTTCGATTAATCGATTAATCGGATAGAAATTAAATTAGATTTTTTTTTTTTATAACTAAATAAAACCGTAAATCAGGGTATTTATGTGTAAAAGTGTACTTTAAAAAGTGCAAAAGCCACACATTGAGTTTTACTAATATCAATATTTGCATTGTTTTTAATGATAATTGCTGATGGCAAGTTGACAAACATGATTATTGTTAAAAAAATGATATCCAACATATTATGTTTTAACACAATTTTTGTTAAAACAAATTTACACAGACATGTTGTTCAGATGTGAATATCTGAACTAAAAACAAACTAAAAACATCTAAAATATATAATTCATTTAATTTTTATTTAAAATTAATTATATATAAGGAATATAAGGATAAAGAATATAATATATATTATATATATAATATATAAAAGAATATAATATAAGGATAAATTGATTAAATAAATATAGAAAGACTGAAAACAATTGTGTGAATGTAGAGCCGCAGTAGATCGCGTTTGAAAAACAATTAAAACTTAGTAGACAAATGCTATAGAAGAGAACGGAATGGAGGTAACGTTACCCAGCAAGCTAACAGGCTTGAGTAAAGGACAGGAGAAATTATGCATTAGTGCACAAGCATTCGCTGAAAACCACTGAGTACAGTGACTAAAAAACAATATTTTACTGCTGCTGTTATTAACTGCCTTTGTATTTAATGCTTCACTTTGTAAACACCGTTTAAATTTAACCTATTTCTGCGGTAGCGCTATTTTAATCCATCACTTACGTTGCGAGCGAACTGATTGCACAACCTGATGCTCGAGACAAAATACAGACATCCCGGAAGTCCCGGGAGTCTCCCGCATATTGATTGCGGCTCCCTGATGCCCGCGAATTAGTTCAAACTCCCGAAATCTAGAGCGCGCAAGCAAGAGCGCGCGCGCTACACGGTTTGGAGCAGTCTCTTCTGTCTCGCATAGACAGAAGAGACTGCTCCAAACCGTGTAGCGCGCGCGCTCGGCAGAGCGCCTGAGGGAGAGAGACCTTGCGTGTGTGTGCATACCAGTAAACGCTCCCCGTGACGTAAGCAGACCAACTAATCTATAATGACATTCGTTGACAACGATTTTCATAATCGATTATAATCGATTTTATCGATTAGTTGTTGCAGCCCTAAATGACGACAAAAAGTCAAGGGATTTTAATATGTGGCGGAGATTTTAATATCCGATTAAATCCAAGAATTGACTCATCAAACGGGAAATCTGGCACCAAAAACATTAACAAAACATTAAATACTTGGATGTGTGAAGTGGGGATTGTGGATTTGTGGAGAGAGATAAATCCGAAGAACCGAGACTACTCACATTACTCACCCGCTCACAAGGTCTACTCGCGCATAGAGTACTTTTTTATGCTTAAAGGGGATCTTTGTAGGGTGGATAATTGTGAAATAAAAGCTAGCACTATTTCAGACCATGGTCCTATTTATATGTCAGTCTACCTGAATAATAATAAGAAATCCACTCTCTGGAGACTGAACTCAAACATTTTGAAAAACCCAGTTATTAAAGATAAATTGAAAAATGAAATTCAATCGTATTTGGATAATAATAATGAAGAAGTGACCCCGCCTATTCTCTGGGATGCAGAGAGCAGGATGAGGCCGAGGGACGTGAGAGAACGGCGCGGGGCCGGTGGCGTGAGTCATAATGAACGTCACCTGTGAGACGCACCGGTGTCGCATCTCTCCCGGAGGAGCGGAAGCATAAGAGGAGCGACGACGCTGATAATTGAGAGAGGAACAGGCCTGTTTTTTTTCTGTTTTGTGTGGCCAGTAGTCGTCCGTGAGGGGCTGCTGGCTTATGTTTTTGTATTTGTTTTATTTTTATTATTAAAGTCTTTGAATGTTCGAAGGTTCCCGCCTCCTTCTTCCCATAACAACGAACCCCATTACAGTGACCTTTCAAGGTGATGACGTAGTTCCCAGCACATTGCAGAGCAGCTCAATCCAAACAATTGTAGTTAAAAATTATATATATATATATATATTTTATTATTTTTTATTTTTTTAAATGACCTATCGTTTCGCTCGATAAGACCCTCCTCCTCAGCTGCGATCGTGCACAGTCCGTTGAAGAACTTCAAAGACCTTTGAAACTGCATTGATTTGGACTTCAAAACAGTGGTTGCCATTTAAGTCAATGTTTTCCTCAAAAAACTGAATTTCTCTTCCACTGAGGAAAGAAAGACATGGATATATTGAATGGCAATGGGGTGAGTAAATTATTAGGAAATTTTAATTTTGAGGTGAACTAATCATTTAATAGCAAGGTATTTGTGGCAAAGGAAAAGGGCCAGAATTAAATTTAAGACACTGCAACTTAGAAAAGAGACGGGTGGAATGGGCCCTTCCTTGCCTACAAGTTTACTACCATGCAGCCCAACTGAGAAGTTTAGTCTGCCTGTGTTCAACAACTTACACTGCAGCATGGAAAGAAATAGAAAGTACGATGTTAAATGGAATTCCAATGACAGCCCTACAAAGTGATAACAAATTACTAGAAGAACAGGGAATCCCAGATGATTCTATAACGGGTAGCTTTCTGAAGTCCTGGCAGGCAATAGTTAAAATTTGCAGATTAGGAGAAGCATCTAAAATTATGAGATGGTGTGCCTATGATTCAGACGTTGCACCAAACAGAATCGATGGCAAATTTAAGATATGGATCTCAAAAAGCTTAACTACATAATTATCAGTCATGTATCCATAAAGGGGCATTCCAGAGTTTTGAAACCCTACAGAAAGATTATGGACTGGGAAAAGATGATTTTTTAGGTACCTGCAAGCGAGACATCAATTTAACAAAAATCTTAAAGGGGTTTTAGGAACAAGTGGAACAGGGTTCCTAGAAGTATTTTTATCAATAACCAAACCCAGACCAAGCAACAAAATTATATCCAAACTGCACAATGATCTAAACAAGAAAATACAGAATACATAAAGAAGAAATGGGAAAGGGAAGTAAAAGTGATGATCACACGGGAGAGCTGGGAGAAAATAAGCCAGTTACAATGGTTATCAACCGGGTCAAACACATGGAGTTTTCCTTTAAAAACATTGCAAGATTTTGTCATGATTCTGCCATCTAGTCCTTGTCGTTCTATAATTCTTGAGGCAGGATCATGACAGACCCCTGTTTTGTGTGCAAGCACATGGCCTTTTGTTTGGGCCATGTGCTTGTGTTGTCTCGTTACGTAACCCCGCCTTGTTTGATCGTCTTGTTTTGTATAAGTGTTTTATTAATTTAGTCAATCCTGCCAGAGAAAGTCCCTCCTTCGCCCGACACCGTTCCCGTTGTGCTTCCCCAACCCGTCTCATTTCCGGCTATGGTCTCTGCTTCTCGACCTAGGAGAAAGAGGAGGAGGGGAGCCTCCCATCCTTCATCAAGCACTTTCTGTCACGGTGTTGGAGGAACGAACCCAAGCGCAGACAGCAAATAAATCAAAACGGACAAAACAGAAACAGAAACAGACAAAACAGAAAACAAACCCCACAATGGGGCAAAACAAGACAGGTTAAACTAATAAAACACTTATACAAAACAAGACGATCAACAGGTACTCACAGATTGATACGATAGACAAGATTCACAGAAAGTTTGACAAGGAGCTTGACACAGTTTTGACAATGAACCGACAAAGGACAGCAAACACAAGGGGATAATATAGGGAGACACTAATGACACTAATAGGTGACTGATCTTACTGAGAAGGAGATTTAAACCCTGTTAATCCTATTATTCTAAATATATAACCACTTGAGAAAGGTACAAACATATATCTAATTTTCCCATCTCATGATTTTCCTTTTGTTGTTTCCTTGTAAACTCTAATGGGTTAATGTTTCAGACTTTGCAACCATGGTTAACCAAAATCATTGTGTGTGGCATGTTTGATTTCTATAACTTGGTACTTTGAAGATAGAAATGACTGTGTACATGATATGTCGATAACAACAACATATTAGTATTTCAAGAATCTTTCATAGTTCTTCACAGCTACCAGCCATCCAGGGTGCACATGCAAATGAGCACGCTTGAAACAAAGAGCCATAAACCAAATTCTCCTGCCTGGAACTTCCACCGTTCTTATTGGCCGAGCCAACCCTGAGGGGTGGGACATGCCTAAGGCTTTATATTGCATCTACACCCAACATTTGCTCTCTTGGCCTTCTCTCGTACGTTCAGGTTGCTGTCCTCCAGGGCCCCACCAGGCCCCAGGCCCCAGGGCAGCAAGTCTTGACTCACAACCAGCCATGTGCTCATTCAAAAGAGAGATGACCCTCTCAACCACTACAGCATCAAGGATCAAACAAAGTTTGGCTAACGTCTTCATTCAACGCAGAAGAAGTCCATTGCAACTCCCACCATTTGCTCTGCGTGTCCTCTCAGGCCCAGGGCCAGCAGGCCACGATCTGCATGTGCTCAGCCATGTGCTTTACGGAGAGAGATAAAATCTTCATCCAGAACAGTGTCAAACTACCCAGGCAAGTTCATCTTATCTTCATTCAACGGAGAAGAAATCGGTTGCAACTTCAATGTTTGACATTCAAAGGAAACATCTTCATCCTTTTTCACGTTCTTCAAGAAATGTGTCCGCTGCAAATGCAATGCAAGTATATACATTTAATGAGGTACTTTGAAAATGATAAGCTGATGGTTCTTTTCATAGTTACATGGATCTTCTCCATAGTTCCATTTCCGGTTTCCAATTTCCTCCTATCACTCACCTATTTATGTATACATGTATGTATGTTTGTCTAGTTTAGTTATGTTCGTGATTTAGTTAATAAAACTTGTGCACAATTTGTATTTGGTTCGTCTTCACTGCTTGCAAAACAAAGTCTCTTATATGTTTTATGATCTTGTTACATGCTCAAAACGCTGTACATGCTAAGAAATAATTATTCTTCTACTGCAATGGAAGATACCCTTTTCTTAGAATAAATGAATAATCAAAAGAGTTCGACAAATATTCGACTAAGCGTCAAGGAGGCCATCTAGTGGCCTTTGTTATTATCTTACAATTCTGAACCTACTGTTGTCATTTGCCAAATGGAGGTTTCTGATTGGTGGTTTGAGACCTTATAAGGCTCTTCCTGTTTGTTGAAATGTAGTGACTCCCGGACGTAGGCTTGTATGCCGAAACGCGTCGGAGTGTTTTAATAGTGTTGATTATGACTAAGCCATAGAAATAAAGGCTTTTAACTTTTCTAAACAGAGTGCCTTGGATGTTCCTGTTGATTTCTAATCAAAAGAGTTAGATTCATTGATTGTAATATTAAGTTAGCTATATCAAGTTAATACAATTAACTGACTGACCCAAATATTCATAATTAATCATAACCAGTTATTATTAATTATTAATATTTCCCCTCTGAGCTGACTCGTTACAGGGGACAGTTAACTCAAAAGCATCTGTTCCAACTTAGGCATTGCCCCATACCCGTGCTCTTGAATAGTCTTTGACTCGGGGACTGAAGAGCCGGCTGAAAACAGTCTCGACCGGTTCGACCTTGACACCTCTGTGTGGAGGTCGGGAAAAACGGCAACGTGGAGGTTGTTATTTTATAGGTAGGAAACACAGGAAACGTCTCGGTTACTAATGTAACCCTCGTTCCCTGAAGGAGGGAACGGGAGACGTAACGTCAACGTGACGACGTAATTGGGATCACCTTGAGAGACCAATCGACTTCGAGAGTATTAAAACGAGCCAATGCATATGCTCTGCTTGCAGCCAATGCTCTGCTTGCAGCACGAGCATATAACGAGCAGCAGGTGCGTCGCATATTGTTTTACGCTGAGGAGCCAAGAAGTGTTCGCCCATACAGCGATGGTCAGCAACCGTGGCGACGGGACGTCTCCCATTCCCTCCTTCAGGAAACGAGGGTTACATTAGTAACTGAGGCATTCCCTTTCAGTCTCTCACCTTCGTCGTAACATTGACGTGACGACGTAATTGGGATCCCATAGAAAACGCCATGGTTGATACCACATCCAGCGCCCTACGCAAGACTCTCAGACCCCCAACTGGCTGGGGCTGAAGGCCTGCGTAGAGGGAGTTTGAACTGCTGTTCTGTTATACCCCACACAGTGGAACTCTTTGAATAACACTGGGAAAGCCACTTCCTGCCCGAAGGGAGATAACATGTGGAGAATACACATATGGACTGGCCGGAGGGGCAGTGCAACATATGGATGTCACTGGGGTGGCTCCAGCCTGAGAAGGGGAAGGCTACACCAGACAGTGACGGCAGAGTGGACTCTTTCAAGGGAAAGATATGGGCTCACCGCAGGGAGCTGATCGTGGAAGAATACGCATGTGGGATCGCTGCAGGGATCACCACATATGGAACCCAGACTAGCACAAGTTACACAAGCGTACGAGCACTAGGCCTGGCGTCGGACACTCCGCAACGTCCGACTGTCGAAGGGTTGTGGAGGAACTCTACAGGGTTCGCCTGAGTGGGGAACTCTAACTCGTATCCACTCCATGTGGAGGGGAGTGGCGCAGCAAGCCGACACTAGAGCGGGAACTTCTGTGTTCTTCTGAGCACACAGGAAGAAACCGGCTCAACACGTAGGCTATAAACCTAGCGAACGTGTTAGGTGTTGCCCTGCACGCAGCTCTACAGATATGTAGCGAGGCGCCGTGTGCCAGCGCCCAAGAAGAAGCAAAACCCCTAGTGGATTGGGCTCTCAACCCAGGCGGGCAAAGCACACCTTGGGCTTTGTAAGCCAAGGCGATGGCATCCACTACCCAGTAGGCCATCCTAAGCTTGGAGACAGCCTTTCCCTTCATCTGGCCTCCGTAGCAGACGAAGAGCTGATCTGAGGTCCTGAGGCTGTGCGTTCTGTCCACATACAGGCGCAAAGCGCAGACGGGACAGAGAAAAGCCAGGGCTGGGTCTGCCTCCTCCTAAGCTTGAAGGTTCACCACCTGGTCCCGGAAGGGAGTGGTAGGAACCTTGGGCACGTATCCGGGCCGGGGTCTCAGGATTACGTGAGAGTTAGCCAGTATAGAGAGCGGGCGAGGAGGATTTAGTCTCCTCGCCTCCCTCAGAGACCTGACGATCAGGTTGTGCTTTCCCTACAACTTACCTTCAACTGCATTGTGATGTGCGGCGATAGCGGCAACATACACTTTAAGGGTGGAGGGAAACAGCCTTCGCTCAAACCCATCTTGCAAGAAGGAAAGTACAGCTCTGATCGAGCAAGTTCGGGGGTTCTCCTCGTGAGAAGAACACAAGTCAATGAATAGGTTCCACTTCAACGCATAGAGGCGCCTTGTTGAGGGGGCTCTAGCGGAACTGATGGTGTCATTTACCCCTGAAGGTAGGTCACCTAGAACCTCCACGTCCCGTCCAGGGACCAGACATGGAGTTTCCAGAGGTCTGGATGCGGGTGTCATAGGGTGCTATGGCACCGCTAACCGCGGCTGCTGATCCCATATGAAAAAGTTTCAGTGGTGCCGCTGTTCTGCATCTGAGTGTGCTCACGCAGTTCAACACTGACTGGATGCTGGCCTCTGTGAGGCATGCTGTCATGTTGATCGAGTCCAACTCCATACCGAGAAAAGAGATCCTCTGCCTGTGGGTGAGTTTGCTCTTTTCCCAGTTGACCCAAAACCCTAGGTGGCTGAGGTGACTGAGTGCCATGTCCCTGGCACATGCTCTCTCAGAGGAATGGGCCAGGAGGGAGGGGCTGTTGCAAGGAGCACTAGTTCCAGGAACCAGGTCTGGTTGGACCAATATGGCGCAACTAACAAGA
Organism: Siphateles boraxobius; assembly: GCF_051911475.1. Classification (NCBI taxonomy): domain Eukaryota; kingdom Metazoa; phylum Chordata; class Actinopteri; order Cypriniformes; family Leuciscidae; genus Siphateles; species Siphateles boraxobius. Next base: position 7,505,256 of record NW_027508833.1, on the reverse strand, counting down.
CCTGCTTCTCGTCCTCCCTGACCTTGCACAATGTCTGTGCAAGAAGGCTCACAGGGGGAAACACAAACTTGCGTAGCCCGGGGGCCAGCTGTGTGTCAGAGCATCCGTGGCGAGGGTCCCCTCGGTCAGGGAATAGAACAGCTGGCAGTGAGACGTGTCCGAGGCGGCAAACAGATCTACCTGTGCATCCCGAAGAGCCTGAAAATCAGCTGGACCACCTGGGGATGGAGTTGCCATTCTCCCGGTAGCACCTGTTGTCGTGAGAGCTCGTCGGCTGCATGGTAAGGCAGGCCCGGAATAAAAATTGCATGAAGCGACCTTGCATTGCAGACGCTTCTGACTCCAAAAGAGGAGATGGCGGGCGAGTTGTGACATGCAGCGGGAGCATAGACCACCCTGACGGTTGATGCACGCAATGGTCGCAGTGCTGTCCATACGGACCAGTACATGCTTGCCTAGTAGCGGCGTTTTGAAGCCGCCCAGCACAAGATGTACTGCTAACAACTTGAGGAAGTTGATGTGCCAATGCAGTTGAGGCCCCGTCCACAGACCTGAAGCTGCATGCCAGTGGTACGTGGCCCCCCAGCCGGTGGCAGAGGCATCCGTGGAGACCACAGAGTGCCTGGACAATTGTTGATACCTGCCCACAGAAACGAAGGGTCCGACCACAAGAGTTTGGCGACAGTGCGGGGTCACTTGGACCTGGCACGAGCCGCTCTGCAACGCCCATCTCGGGACTCGATCGTGGAGCCAGTGTTGGAGCGGTCTCATATTGAGTAATCCGAGCGGCGTAACCGCGGCTGCAGATGCCATATGCCCCAGGAGCCTCTGAAAAAGTTTCATTGGTGCCGCTGTTCAGCATCTGAGTGTGCTCACGCAGTTCAACACTGACTGGACGCGGGCCTCTGTGAGGCGCGCTGTCATGTTGATCGAGTCCAACTCCATACCGAGAAAAGAGATGCCTCTGCCCGGGGGTGAGTTTGCTCCTTTCCCAGTTGACCCAAAACCCTAGGTGGCTGAGGTGACTGAGCACCATGTCCCTGCTCTTTTGACTGGGCCAGTGATTAGCCAGTTGTCGAGGTAGTTGAGGATACGAACACCACGCTCGCACATGGGAGCAATGGCCGCCTCCACCACTTTCCTGAAGACACGGGGCGACAGGGCCAGCCCGAAGGGTAAGACTTTGTACTGATATGCCCGTCCCTCGAATGCAAAGTGAGGAAACGATCTGTATCAAGGGAGAATCGAGACATGAAAGTACGCGTCCTTCAGGTCGATCACTGCAAACCAATCTTGGGGACGGATGCACTTGAAAATGCGTTTCTGCATTAGCATCTTGAACGGCAGCCTGTGAAGGGACCGGTTCAGGACACGCAGGTCCAAGATAGGTCGTAACCCACCACTTTTATTGGGTACAATGAAGTACAGGCTGTAGAAGCTGGTCTTCATATCGGCTGGAGGGACCGGCTCGATTGAGTCCTTCGCCAGTAGGACTGCAATCTCTGTCTGGTGAAGGCTGACGGACGCTGTGCGAACTGAATCGCATAGTCGAGTCCGATGGTACGGATGAGCCAGAGAGACGAGGTGGGGAGCGCTAGCCAGGCCCCCAGACACCGTACAAGCGGGACCAATGGCACGACAGACGTACCCGAGCAGAGCTGGCTGTGGCTGAGTTTTTTTTTTCGCAGGGGACTGAGACCCTTGACAAACAGACTGAGGGGCAGCCCACCAGTGACTCAGCGAGCACATTGTGGCAAGTTTTTGGTTTACCTCAGCCTGCTTTTGAACTGCGAAGAACCGCTGGTCATAGTCTCCAACAGTGTCGCCGAAAGGCCACCTCGTAAGATGGGAGCATCGAGAAAGCGAACTTTGGCGTTGTCTCACACCTCTGCAAGGTTTAGCCAAGGGGCTCTTCTGGACCACAAGGTTGGACATCATCTGGCCAAGGGCAAGCGCTGTGACTTTAAACAGGTAAGTCACAAGGCACAGCTCAACCCGACTCAGAACTACCCTCATGCATTATGACTGGTTTGGCCTTCTTTTGCAGGGTGGCTGTCACATGCATGGAAGAGGCAGTCTGCAGTAGCACTGCCACCCCAACATTGAGGGTAGTGAGAGAGGAAAAACTTTTTGCAGCTTTTGGCACGTGTGGCTTGCCATATTGGCACTAAAATGCTCCCATACTGCAAAAGGTTTTTCACACACATCCAGGAAGGCACGGGGGCGGGGCAAGGGGATTAGCGTTGCACTGCGCCCCCAGTGTAACCCGGAAAATCATGGCTGTCAAGTCTGAATCTGATGCACACCATCATAGTGGGAGCTCTGCATCATCTTAATTTTCAGAGCATAACAACCCTCTCTCTGATGCAGTGATCGACGTCTAATCCTCCCCTGGAGCCCCAAATGAAATGCTAGGTCCATCATGAGAATGACCAGCATCCCATCCAGAAGCTGCCAGGCATGCGAGACAGTGAATGTGGCCGTCAACTCGACGGCACACAGCGCGCTGATCGCTTAACCGTAATGAAAAAGGCAAGACGAACAATGTGCTGACGTGGTCATGTTCTCCTAAGAGAATATAAGCACCCACAAACAGAGTCTCAACATGTTTGCGATGCGATAGAGGAGTGAGGGGCCCACATGGATTGGTTACTGGGCAGGGAAGCCCTCACTATAATCCTCCGGTCACTCTGGCTATACGCAGAAGTAGCCCTTTTCTGGAGCACCAGAAGAAGAACTAGATCAGGGCATAGGCGAGGGGACTCCACCTCGTTTGAGGCACTTGAGTCTCGACCGCGCATCTACAGTGCAGAACGACGTGCGCTGCGTTGCCATGACAACCCGCGCTGTCAGCCGGCAGCTCGACGGCACACGGCCACTGATCACTTAAACCTTAATAAGAAAGGCAAGACGAACACTTTGTCCCTGATGGGCTTTTAAGCTTCCTGGTCATGATGTCACCCCACCTGTGACATTCTGCCATGCCATTGGACTGATTTCACAAATGCTTTAAGACACAATCATGCAGAGGCATTCCCAGAGCTTCGCAACTATTATGCAGTGCGAGTTCCCTAGAAAGGAAGCTACGAGAGGAGGGAGTAAAGGTAGTGGGTGAGTTTTGTATGATGACATATGAATTCCGATATGATGGCTAGATTGTATTTAGATTGGAATGAGATCATATCACGATGTGTTGGACACACAGATCAAATAACATTCCGAACATAAATGCATTTACAGTTGTCTTTTTAAATGCATATGTGGACAATGTTCAGATACAGGTTGCATGTTAATGTGTAACATGGGCAATCTGTCTAATACATGCCACACACAAACAAGTGGAAAGATACAAACAGTCTGATTCATATCAGCACTTGAAAATATTTGTAGAATAAAAAAATTAATACTATGGAATTCAATTGGGACCATCAACTGTTTGGTTATCAACATTCTTCAAAATATCTTCTTTTGTGTTCAGCGGATGAAAGATATTCCTGCAGGTTTGACAGATAGAACTATCCCTTTAAAGGTTCTCTTAATAGAAGCATCAATGCCAATAAATATTTTTTTTAAGAGTGTAAAAAAGCAAAATGATATTAATCAGTCATTGGGATGCATGAAACTGGCTGCATACTGGCTTAGCTTAGACCCAGCATTGCCACAGGCCACAGCTGACCAATAGCATGTAAAAACAGCACAGGAATAGATTAGTGATATACTACACCACAGTCAGATGGTACACCCATAGAGGCACTGGAGCACAAAGAGATTAGGATAATAAGCCAAAGCCAAGAAAGCGCTTTCAAGAAAGAAGGTATAAGATTGCAACCTGCTATCAGGTTGGCTCTGGTTCGCCCTGGATGACATTGTGAAAGGTGTCAGTCTGTAGACTGAGTTACACACTCATTACTATAACCTAAATTCTGTAACACATTTTTTGGAAGCAAATCATACAAAACATTTTGGCAAAAAAATAAAAAGTTATATACAGTGGCCGAAAGTGATGTCCAGCGAGAATATTTTTTTATTAAATCATCAAAAAATGAGGAAAATATTTTATATATTTTTAATTTGAGAGAAGAACAAAACATTAAACTAGGCAACAAAAAAGTAAAACTACAGCTACAAATTTTTTTTTTACTAAAGTCAAGAAAAAAAGTGTACATTGACCACAACATAATCATTATTAATATTTAGTTTGTTCTCTCTTGTTTTTGCCTGTGTTCATTGTTTCGTTGTATGACAGCCTGGCCAAAAATTATGTACGTACAATTTTGCATGTTTCATTGCGCTATCACAAATAAAACAATTGACTCCAAACACAACACAATATTCGGTCCCACTTTATATCAAGTGGCTTTAAGTACTATGTACTTACATCGAAAAATAAGTACAATGTACTTATTGTGTTCAGGTTGTATTGTACAACACTTTTGCTGCTATTGAGGTGTGATACGGGTGAGGTTAGGGTCAGGTGCGGTGGTATTGGTCGGTTTAAGGGTAGGTAATTGTAATTACATAAATTAATTACAGTTGTAATTACATGCAGGTATTTTAAAAATATAAGTACAATGTAAAAACATGCATGTACACAATAAGTCCATTGTATCAAATTATTAATTTCAATGTAAGTACATAGTACCTAAAGCCACTTAATATAAATTGGGACCCAATATTCTTTCAAAATCTTTAACACGCTTTTAATAATATTTAGATATAAAGGGTGAAGATATCAATTTTCCTAGGCCACTACCGTACTTATTAAAAAAAACAGAAGGGTTTAAAAGACAATAAATATACAGTAATATTATCGATTTAACTGCACTGACACTATCGGATGAGAAAAAAAATAACATCACTAACTTTGCAACATCGACTTTGTCATTGAACTGAATTGAACTGAATAATGACATTATCTTCTGTAGAACTGCTTTACACATGAAAATGTTTTTTGTTTTGTTTTTTTGATGAAACAATCTGTATTGTATGAAGCAATATATAAGTAAATGTGGCATGATTTGACTTCCATTGTCATTTAAAAAGCCCTATTTTACCAAATTTTACCAAAAACAAGTTTTGTGTCAGTTTTGAAGAGGATACCCAGCTAATTTAGACATTGTTAAGCCCTGTTGTCGTTCTAAAAATGTTATTTTCAAAATTCCATACATTTATCAGAGGTAAAATGAATTTCTCAACTTACACACATGAGACTTTGATGATAGCAATCATAAGTTATTACAATAAACCGCTTCAGAGCATCTCGAACCTCTTATAGCCACATTATCAGGACAAAATGTCCATAATACCATGTCAGTTTGGTTTGTTTTGTTTTGTTTTGTTTATTCAAAGACCCATGAATATTTCAATATAAAGTGTTTAGGTTATGCAAAAATGCAATAGAATATTAAATAGGAGGTATTATCTAATACCTCTCTATATTACTGTATATACATAAACCTTATACAAACAAAATGTTGTTGTAGAACTTTGTTTATTCAATATAGGGCCTATATCATTCTCTTTTATTGGCTAATGATGCATACATGTCTGTCAAGACAATACAAATGATGCTACCTCATTGTGGATGACGCATTCAACACTGATTGGCACAATTTAATAATTTAAGATATTTCACTGGATACAGGCAACTTTAGACCTTAAACGTATACCTTACAAACATCATGTCTTATTTATGAGCTGATTACTTTAGTTTGACTTTTCAAAAGCACTTGTGTTATATACTGTCTGCTGAAGTATTGTTGATAGAAGAGACACAATGCAAGTATTTTGCTTCATGGACATTTTATCATTTCCAACATGATTTACCTGTAAAGACTGACACACATTTTACCTGTAAAGACTGACACACATTTTATCTTCAACCATATGGTATTTGTACCTTAGCTAATTCATTTTTTATTATTATATTTCTTTAAATAATTCACCTAAATTAAGTCCAACATTTTAAACTATTGTTCTGGAACTCATTGAATAAGCTGTTGAACCAGTATCACATTTCAGTACATTTGCATTGTAGATTACCACATGACACTGCTGGGTTACTGAAGCTACATGCCGTCAGCTAGTCTGAAAGTTGCAGTTGGAACAAGACATCATCAATTATTGAAGCCAGAGTCAGTTTGATTTGTCTCCTGACAATTACATATGCTTCTGTTCAAGCATCTTACAGTTGAAGCGATTACAGACAGTGATGAGGCAAAAATTAGTTTTGAATGAATGATTCCTCAAATCATGTAGTGTTGTTGAACTGAGTGTGCAGGTACTTTAACAAGTGATCAGACCAACCATTTCCACCTCGTGGATTATATAACAGTACTTTTCTCAGTGCAGATGAGAATGAGAGGTGAGAATATAACACTCACATGCTTATTTATGAAAGCCATATGTTTGCAAGATAATACACTGTATGTAACTATTGTACATGGACTGCTTTCCAGTTGTATTCAAGACCTGCTCTTGTATTTATAGGTTTAAACAATGATATTTTGAAACTGAGAGACAAAAAAGAACATGGAAGTAAACAAATAGAGAATCATTGGTCTTCATTTTGTCTTTGTTACATATATGTATTACACACTTAAGTACAGAGTAATAGTAATTGAGTAAAAGTAACCAAAGATGGCGCCGCGGATGGCTGCCTCGGTGTGGAGCTCTCCAGCTATAGTGTTGTTTTTGTTCGATTGTTCTGCGTTTAGTCATTCTTTTCCTATCAGTTTCACCAAAGACGAACTACTGGACATTAGGAAACACACATCAGATAACTTTTCTACAGTTTTTGATTATTCCGACGTCTTGCAGGACATTCTTGTCGGAGGGGCAGCGTTGTTGTTCAAACGTGCGGTCAGACGCAAACGCGGGAAGCGAGCTGGCGCAGTGGTTAAACTCCGCGAGCGAGGCCTCCGCACTGCACTCCCCAGTATTCATCATGCGAATCTACAATCCCTTCCTAAAAAAACGGACAAAAAACAGGGAAAACAAGAGGTGGTGGATTGTGTTTGTACATTAACGAAAGTTGGTGTTCAGATGTAACAACACTGAAGAAGATGTTCTCTCCTAATTTAGAGGCACATTTCATAAACTGTAAACCTTTCTACTCGCCTCGGGAGTTTTCCTCTTTCATTCTCGTGAATGTATACATCCCTCCAGACGCGTGTGTCAGCGCAGCTACAACAGCTGGCTGAATAAATAGCTGAAACAGAAAAAAGGTATCCTGACCCTCTTTTAATCATTCTTGGGGATTTTAACAAAGCAAATCTTTCCCGTGAACTACCAAAATACAGACAGCACGTAACATGTCCCACCAGAGACAGTAATATACTGGACCACTGTTACACCACAATAAAAAATGCGTATCACTCCGTCCCATGAGCAGCTTTGGGGCTCTCTGATCACTGTTTGGTTCATCTCATACCGACCTACAGGCAGAAACTGAAATCAGCTAAACCTGTAATAAGGACTGTAAAAAGATGGACTAATGAAGCAGAGCAGAATCTACAGGCATGCTTTGATTGCACTGATTGGACTGTTTTTGAAGCTGGTACCAACGATCTGGATGAGCTCACAGATACTGTAACATCATATATAAGTTTCTGTGAGGATACATGCATTCCTACCAGGACATTCTTATAATTTACTAATGAAAAAAACATGGTTTACTGGGAAACTCAAACACCTTCGTCATGCCAAAGAGGATGCTTACAGAAGTGGGGATAAAATCTTGTATAACCAGGCCAGAAACAGACTGACAAAGGAGATCAGAGTTGCTAATAGAACCTACTCTGAAAAACTGAAAAAACAGTTCCCCTTCAGGGACTACCGCTGCGTGAAATCGCAGTGGGAACGCCCTCAGCGTGACGCGTCTGAAGCATGAATGAAATCAGTCAATGGAGAGAATGAGCGTACGGCGAGTGACGTCATCGACCAGGAAGCTATAAATATCCCCTGAGTACACAACACGCCAGCTTTTTAGTTACTTCAGCAGCTCTGTGTGTGTCTGAATCTGTCGATTGTGTTTGTCTGTTTTGTCAGGAGTTTTCACTATATATATTTTATATAAAAAAACCAATATGAGCGAGCAGTATAAGAAGTGTGTTCCCCCCTGTACTCGGCACATCACGGGTGGGGATTCACACGAGCTAAGTGTGGCTTGTTTGGGAGTGCAGCAATGCCCAGTCGGCTCTCGAGGGAGTCGATTGTCAGCATTGCGAGCGTTTTCCCTTGAGAACTCTGCGCTCGCGGCGATCGCTCTTCGAGGAGAGTGATTTGCTGCGAGCTCCCCGAGGCTCGGGTCCCGCTTCTGTTGAGGCAGAGCGGCGGCGCTTGTCTTGGGGCTCGCAGATGGATCTCGCTGGCGACGTTGAGACGGGCTCCGCCCTATCTCAGCTATCTCCGACGAGATCTAGTCCCTCTCACCCGGCTCTGGAAGCACGCGCTGCGGCGGTTACTTCTGCCCGGGTGGAGGCACATGATGATGTTGAATTGAGATTTTCCAGTTCTGAGGAGCTGGATGTCGAAAGTTTATTATCAGAGAAAACTAGTTTATCACATTATACTGCAAATGAAGAAGGTTTGATGGATGTATTATCTCGGGCTGTTGAAAAGCTAAAAAAAAATAAAAAAAATATAAAATAACAGTATCGAGTGGCCAGCTGATAGACAGGTTTCTAGAATTAAAAGCAATCTAGATGATAGATTTCTGTCTGCACGACCTCAACCTTCTAGCCGGTGCTTACCGTTCTTCCCAGATCTTCATGCTGAGTTTTCAAAGACCTGGGTTAGACCGGTTTCAAGCAGAATTTACACAAATCAGTCCAATGCTTATGGTAACATTGTTGGTGCTAAATCTGCTGGTTATGTGACGATACTGTAGGCGGAGGAGACGCTTGCGAGCTATCTCTCTCCTGCTTCATCGTCTTCACTTAAAGCACCGGCTCTTCCACCAATAAATAAATAAATAAATATATATACCTCTGTGCTGGTGGGGAAGGCTTACTCGGTGGCTCGGCAGGCGGCTGCATGTTTGCATACGATGTCTTTTATGCAGGCTTTTCAGGCCGACCTGCTCAAAGGAAATCTGAGGGGGGTCCCCGCCGAGAGAGACTTGCGTTCACCTCCCTTAAGGGTGCCCTGTCTCTCCCGGCGCCCTCAGGGGCCCGTCCTACTAACCCTGCCGAAACAGGGCGTAGAAGGGTCTGGCGAGTGCTTTCCCGAGGGACGCTCGCCGCCTCTAAGGAGGGTTCTAGTGTGTTCAGACCAGTCGTTCCCTGCCGGTGCGCCGTTACAGGGCACTGTGTCTGTCACGCAGAATGTTCAACCAGAGCAAAGTCTTTCGTCGAGTTCGTCTTCAAAAAGAGCACAGCAGAAGCGGAGTGTCACGTCTCGTGCCCCCCTGCAGAGAAACTGGAGGGACGAGGCGGGGTGCTCTCCGGCACGGCCTTCTCGGGGCAGGACTGATCTGAGGACAGTCATTGTCGCCAGAAAGGCCGCGTCGAAAAAGTCCTGACGGGCTGAACGTCAGGACTCTGAGGGTGGTCCCCATCGGGAAAAACTTGAGTTCACCGCACAAAAACACGGTGCCCTGTCTTTCTCGGTGCCCTCAGGGGTCTGTTCTACTAACCCTGCCTATACAGGGCGTAGAGAGACTCGGCGAGCGATTTCCCGAGGGACGCTCGCCCCCTCCAAGGAGGGTTGTGGAGTGCTCAGACCAGCTGTTTCCTGCCAATATGTTACAGGGCGCTGTGTCTGTCACTCGGGATGTTCATCCGGAGGCCAGCCTCGAGAGGCTGGTTCCCTTAGTAGAGTTCCTGGCGGAATGGGTCCCCCACCCAGCAGGGAGTTAGGATACTACTTCATCGAAAAAAAAAAAAAAATCCTGACGTGCTGAACGTCAGGGTTCTGAGGGTGGTCCCTATCGTGAAAGACCTGAGTTCACTGCACAAGAACACGGTGCCCTGTCTTTTCCGATGCCCTCAGTGGTCTGCTCTACTAACCCTGCCTTCACAGGGCGTAGAGAGACTCGGCGAGCGATTTCCCGAGGGACGCTCGCCCCCTCCGAGGAGGGTTGTGGAGTGCCCAGACCAGCTGTTCCCTGCCAGTACGTTACAGGGCGCTGTGTCTGTCACTGGGGATGTTCAAATCAGATCCGAGGACTGGTTTGTCATGATAGATCTAAAGGACGTTTACTTCCATGTATCTATCCTCCCTCAACACAGGAAGTTCCTGAGGTTCGCTTTCGGGGGCGAAGCGTACCAATATCGGGTTCTTCCGTTCGGCCTAGCACTGTCACCCCGAACATTCACGAAGTGTACGGATGCTGCTATAGCCCCGCTGAGGTTACAGGGCATCCGCTTTCTGTACTATATAGACGATTGCTTGATTCTAGCTCAATCGGAACAACAGGCGGTTCGGCACTGAGATGTCGTTCTTGCTCATATCAAGTGACTGGGGCTGAGGCTCAACGCCAAAAAGAGTGTTCTTTCTCCATTACAGAGAACCACTTTTCTAGGTGTAGTGTGGGATTCAACGACGATGCAGGCACAATTGTCACCTGCTCGTATTGCTATGATTCTCGCTGCAGTAGATCAGGTCAAGCTAGGCCAGTCATCCACTGTAAAACAGTTCCAGAGACTGCTAGGTCTCATGGCAGCTGCGTCCAACGTGATACCTCTTGGCCTCTTGCACATGAGACTGTTACAGTGGTGGCTCAGGACCAAGGGATTCTCCCCGAGGGGAAATCCGCTTCGCATGATCGTGAGTTTGCGACGGTGTCATCACGCCCTGATCATGTGGAAAGATCCTTGGTTTCTGTCCCAAGGCCCTGTGTTAGGAGCTCCTTGTCGTCGCGTTATGCTAATGACAGATGCCTCTCTCACGGGTGGGCTCAGGGTCTGTGGGAGGACCATCATCGTCTGTGGCACTTAAACTGCCTAGAGATGTTGGCGGTGTTTCAGGCTCTGAAACACTTCCTCCCAGACCTAAGGGGCCACCATGTTCTTGTCCAGACAGACAACACATCGGTGGTTTCTTATATCAACCATCAGGGGGGTTTGCGTTCTCGCCCGCTTTACAAACTGGCACGTCAGATCCTTCTATGGTCCCAGGGGAAAATTCTTTCTCTGAGAGCTTTTATCTCCCGGGGTATTTAAATCAGGGGGCAGACATCCTGTTAAGACAGGGGCCGAGGCCCGGGGAATGGAGTCTTCACCCCGAGGTGGTGGAACTCCTATGGAAACATTTCGGTCTTGCCGAGGTAGACCTATTTGCTTCTCGAGAAACATCACACTGCCCGCTGTGGTTCTCTCTCAGCCATCCAGCCCCGCTGGGGTTGGATGCGATGGTACATCCGTGGCCGAGGTCACGCTTGTACGCTTTTCCCCCGATCGCTCTGCTCCCAGGAGTTCTGGAGAGGGTTCGCCGGGACGGGCTCAGTCTCCTGCTAATAGCCCCGTTCTGGTCGGCCCGGGTATGGTTTGCGGACCTAGTGTCTCTCCTCAACGGCTCTCCCCTAGAGATACCGATCAGCAGAGATCTGCTCTCTCAGGCGAGTGGGTCGATCTTTCACCCCCGTCTAGAGCTATGGAGGCTGTGGGCTTGGCCTCTGAGGGGGCCCAGCTCATAGATTCTGGTCTCTCGGCTGAGGTCGTTGAGACCATCCTCCGATCCAGAGCTCCCTCCACGAGGAAGTTATATGCCGCGAGGTGGAAACTTTTCACCTCTTGGTGTGGAGAGCGCCAGCAGGACCCAGTTAACTGCCCGGTTGGTACAGTCCTGGATTTCCTGCAGGACCGTCTCTCCACAGGGTTATCCCACTCCACACTGAAGGTGTATGTGGTGGCCTTAGCTGCTTACCACACCCCTTCAAGTGGAGGTTCCCTCGGGAAACACCCGCTTATGTCTCGCTTCCTTCGTGTCACCTTGAGGCTGAGGCCTGCAGTTCGCACAAGGGTACCAGCTTGGGATCTGGCCGTCATCTTAGAAGGTCTCTCCCTTGCTCCTTTCGAGCCCATCGAGGAAGTTTCGGAAAAGTTTCTTACTCTAAAGACTATCCTTCTTCTCGCTATCTCATCTCTAAAAAGAATTGGAAATATTCAAGCACTTTCGGTGGCTCCCTCGTGCCTGGAATTTGCTCCTGGTTGGTTAAGGCCTTTCTCTTTCCGAGACCAGGTTATGTTCCTAAGGTTCCAACTGTTTCAGTTAGACCTATAGTTCTGCAGGTTTTCTGTCCTCCGCCTTTTCTGACGTCAGACCAGGAGAAAATTAATTTGCTGTGCCCAGTTTGGGTTTTGATGCTTATGTCCACAGAGCTGCCCTGTGGAGGAGATCGGAACAAATGTTCGTCTGTTTGGGTCACCTAAGAAAGGGTGTCCTGCATCTAGAAAAAGGATGAGCAAGTGGGTGGTCGAGGCCATCCCACTTGCTTATGGTTCGGCCCATCAGCCTTCACTTTGGCTGTAAGGGCTCATTCCACCCGGAGTATGGCTGCTTCTACAGCTCTTTTTTCAGGAGCTTCTCTTCAGGACGTTTGTGATGCGGCAGGCTGGTCCTCACCGCACACTTTCGTTAGATTTTATTCCCTCGATCTTAGCTCCACTCCCGGGGCTCAGGTTCTCTCGTCGGTTTGTGTCTCCTAATGACACACGACGGGGATTTGGTCGTATGGGGATGTGGGTATTGCGTTCCCACTGCGATTTCACGCAGCGGTAGTCCCTGAAGGGGAACGTCCCGGGTTACGTATGTAACCCTAGTTCCCCGAAGGGACGGACGCTGCGTGTCCTGCCATACTCTCGGCATCCCCTTGGGTCGCTGCTTCAGTAACTTTTAAGCTGGCGTGTTGTGTACTCAGGGGATATTTATAGCTTTCTGGTCGATGACGTCACTCGCCGTACGCTCATTCTCTCCATTGACTGATTTCATTCATGCTTCAGACGCGTCACGCTGAGGGCGTTCCCACTGCGATTTCACGCAGCGTCCGTCCCTTCGGGGAACTAGGGTTACATACGTAACCCGGGACGTTTTCATCCAATGACCCATCATCAGTCTGGAATGGCCTGAGGAACATCACCAACTACAAGTCACCATCCCCCCGATCTGTGGACAATCAACACCTGGCTGATGATTTAAACTCATTTTATTGCAGGTTTGAAAAGCCCTCATTCACACCACACACCCAGTCTGATCTGCACTTCACACATTCACCATCACCTCCTGCACCCCCATTACTCCCCCTCCTGCCATCCAACCTGAGCTTAAGGTCTGTGTGGAGGACGTGAGCAGAGTCTTCAAAAAACATAAAAAGACTAGGAAAGCCTCAGGCCCAGACGGCATCTCATCTGCTTGTCTAAAAGCCTGCGCTGACCAACTGGCCCCGGTCTTCACGCAGATCTTCAATAGATCATTGGAGCAGTGTGAAGTTCCCTGCTGCTTCAAACGCTCCACTATCATTCCTGTCCCCAAAAATACCAAAATCACTGGACTTAATGACTACAGACCCGTCGCTCTCACGTCTGTGGTCATGAAGTCGTTTGAAAGACTGGTGCTGGCCCACCTGAAGGACATCACTGGACCCCTGCTGGATCCCTTTCAGTTTGCTTACAAAGCAAACAGGTCTGTGGATGATGCAGTCAACATGGGACTGCATTATATCCTGCAACATCTCGACAGACCCGGGACTTATGCAAGGATCCTCTTTGTGGACTTCAGTTCGGCCTTCAATACCATCATGCCTGGTCTTCTCACAGCCAAACTGACCCAGCTCTCCATACCATCCTCGATCTGTCAGTGGATCTCCAGCTTCCTGACTGACCGGCAGCAGCGAGTGAGACTGGGGAAACACACATCCAGGACTCTCACCACCAGCACTGGTGCCCCACAAGAGTGCGTTCTCTCCCCACTGCTCTTCTCCATGTACACTAATGACTGCACTTCTAAAGACCCCACTGTCAAGCTCCTGAAATTTTCCAGACGAAACCACTGTCATCGGTTACTTCCAAAATGGTGACGAGTCTGCTTACAGACTGGAGGTTGAACAGCTGGCTGTCTGGTGCAGTTATAACAACCTTGAGCTGAACACGCTCAAAACAGTGGAGATGATCGTGGACTTCAGGAGGAACAGCCCAGCACTCCCCCCACTCACCATCATGAACAGCACTGTGGAAGCAGTGGAGTCATTCAGGTTTCTGGGCACTTCCATCTCTCAGGACCTGAAGTGGGACAATCACATTGACTCCACTGTGAAAAAGGCCCAGCAGAGACTGTACTTCCTTCGTAGCTGAGGAAGTTCAACCTGCCACAGGAGCTGCTGATTCAGTTCTACTTAGCCGTCATTGAGTCTGTTTTATGCACTTCCATCACTGTCTGGTTTGGTTCAGCTACCAAATCAGACATCAGGATACTACAACGGACAGTCCGGACTGCGGAGAGGATCATTGGTGGGCCCTGCCATCCCTCCAGGACCTGTACTCTTCCAGAGTGAGGAAGAGATCAGGTAAAATCATCACAGACTCCACTCACCCTGGACACCTCCTGTTTGAACTGTTACCGTCAAACAGCGACTCAGATCACTGGCCACTAGAACATCTCAGCACAGGAACAGTTTCTTCCCACAGGCCAACACACTTGGCAATAAAGCTCATTCTGATTTCTGATTCTGATTTCTGAAACCTGTACTTACTTTAGGGTTAGATGCATGTAACTATATGTATAGTTTATTGTTGTTGTTGTTGTTGTTGTGGTTGTTGTTGTTATTATGGTAAGTACACTACCGGTCAGAAGTTTCATGTGACACTGAAGACTGGAGTAATGTTGCTGAAAATTCAGTTTTGATCACAGGAATAAATTACATTTTAAAATAATATTCACCATATTCCCATATTCACATAGAAAGCAGTTCTTTTAAATTGGAATTATATTCCACAATGTTTGAATTAATGCAGCCTTCGTGAGCAGAGGAGACAAATCTTACCAAATCCAAACTTTTGAACAGTAGTGTATATACAATAAAAGCATATTTGGAGTAAAATAAGTAATTGCACTGCCAATGCCTCCAAATCTTGTGTAAGTTGTAGTTAGAGGACATGTAGCCCATCACTGATGAGAGTTGGAAATTATTAGGGCATTATGTTCAAATTCCTTTGAACTATTGATACAACATGTTCCTTCTGCAGTTTACCGTTTAGTTGCTTTTTACCTGGTTTGTTACTCTGAGAATATGGTGTTATATCGTTGTGGCTTGTCAAAGTCCCACATCTCTCTCATCAGGAACTAGTTCTAGTTACCAGTGTCTCAGGTTCAACACTCATACACTATTCATGGCCATATCACATCTCTCCTGACCATCTTCAAGCTTAGACCAAACCAGACTCTTTTTGAGTTACTTTTGTGGCCTCTCTGTTTCTGTCCTCCAAATGCCAATAATGAGTTTGTAGGCACGTTATTTTAAAAGCATCTCAATATTGGAATCATTTTGTTCTTCCTACAAACTTCTAGATGCTAGATGTGATTCAGAAAAATTGAGAACCATCTGCATTGTACGGTAAGTTTACAGTACCTCATCAGACTTTTCATGTGAGACTTTCGTTTGCTTTATGTGAAACCAAACATTGCAATCCTAAAGGCTGTAACGTAATGACAATGGCTTTCAGATTTGGCATTCCTGTTTGTGTTGTTGCTGTATTAATGAAAACATTAAACATAATGGAAAATGTATTAGCAGTTAATTTACTTTTATTGTGAAATTAAGGAGATTTCCGTGAAAGGGTACAGTTAAAACAGTAATATTTAAAAGTAATTAAAAAATACCTTAAAATTGCAATGGGAATATTTTCTTTGCATTATAAAATCTTAATTTATAATTGCTGTTTAAAAAATTAAAACTACTAGAAACCTTTAAAATCCAGTAAAAATATTGGTTTGTCTGCACAGAATCCATTAGCTCTGTTTTCATCATGTTTCCTATGGCTTGCTTAGTTGGAGACACTTAATATTCAACAATATTATTGATCTTCCTACATTGACACTATTATATGAGACCTGAACTAACCTGGGGTGCGTTTCCCAAAGCCAACTATTGTCGTAAGTTCCGTCGTTACCAATAGAGTTCAATGGAAATTGCGATCATAGTTGGCCAACGATGCTTTTGGGAAACGCACCCCTGGACGATGGCATCACTGTTTTCCCCAGAGCGGCTGTATAGATAAATTAACTAAATTTAACTTTTTTACAAAAGAAATTAATCATCACTGAACTTACTTAAGCTGGACAATGACACTATTTTCTTCCAGATCTACTGTATAAATATATAAAGGTGACTTGTTTAGATTGTATAAAATAGCTTGAAGCATCCAGTTCTCAGATTTGAATGTGTAGTTGGTAATAATATTTGCCTTTCTTTCTTTCTTTCTTTCTTTCTTTCTTTCTTTCTTTCTTTCTTTCTTTCTTTCTTTCTCATTTACAACATTCAGCTTTTTCAATGCTAGTTTTAAAAACATTAAATTGTTCATGTATCTTCTAATTATTGATGGGTTAGTTAGGGTAATCAACTTTATTGAATTCTGTAGGCAAATTATCTTTTTTTCTGGTTATTGCTGTTTTTACTACTTAAATTCAAATCGAATTCATTAGAGGATAAAGCCACACAAAGTTCCAAAGATATTAACGTTACATTTCAGATGTTTATGACAGATGTTTAACTTTTATTTTTAATTTTTCATGTTCAAAACGATCATGTATCCAGAGGATAAATCAAATTCATAACAATGAAGCGTAGCAAGCATCGTGCCTCCAAGGATGATGGCAAAGGTCAAGGTGAAAGCTTTTAATAACTTGTATGAAATGTTAAAATTATCATGAATTCTACAACATAATTATTTCAGTATTATTTATAGTGGATAAGGAATATATTTTTGAATATAATTATATGATATTCATATAATAATATATTTGATAGGTTATATTAAGTATTTTATGTGTGAATGTAGTAAAAAATAATAATCTGAAAATCATAGTGCTGTTCATAATAACATTTCATCCTATTTGACTTAAGATGAACCGGCCATTCTTGAGACCGAGGATATGAGGATGCCAGACCCAGATACCATCTCACTAGCATCAGTAACTGCTGTCACAACTAATGTCTCCAATAAGAGGTGACCAAAAATTATTTACATAAATATCAAATATGATATTCTACATTAAATGTATTTTATATATTATTTATGATATGTTCATGATATATTCTAATGTAGTAGGTCGATCAACTCTTAGTATTTTCTTACTCCACAAATTCTCTAAATATTTTAGATCAAAGCCTGACATCAAGATTGAACCTAGTGCTGGAAGACCAATGGATTTCCAAGTATGTTGAACAGAAAGAGAATGAAATAAATCTCATCAAACACCCAATATCCACTCTTACAAATGATGGTTACAATTTATTTTGATGGTCCCCTTTAGACATTCTGTTAACCATAAGTAGCATAGCATCTACAGATCAACTCTCATTAGAGTATTAGTTGAGTATTAGTTGACTGTTAGGGTTAGTAGAAAAAGTTGACATCTACTTGCAAAGTTACTTATAGTCAATAGAACGTCTGTTGTGGAGCATCAAAATAAAGTGTTAGCAGATAATAGGCAGACAGTCTACTAATACTCTAATGAGAGTTAGTTGACATGTTGGTGCAAAGCTACTTATAGTAACTAAATGTCTGAAGGGGACCATCAAAATAAAGTGTTACCCAAATATTGTCTCAGGTTACGACTGTAAACATGGTTCCCTCAGGAGAGAATGAGATGCTGTGTTGGAGTAGTGACACTATGGGAACACGTCTGCATGTTTGTGTCTTGAAGCACATGTGAAATCAGTCCAATAATGTGGCGGGACATTAGCAAGTACTGTGTGACATCATGACCAGGAAGCTCTATAAATAGAACCTGGACCAAACAATGTCAGACTCCCTTAGGTCTGGTAGGAAATGCTTCAGAGCTAGAAAAACACCCATCATATCCAGGTAATTTATGTGCCAAAAGAGATGATGACCCCTCCAAAGACCTTGCTTTGAGCGACATTCTAGGATCGCTCCCCAGCACGTGAGGGAAGCATCAGTCATAAACAATCTGCAACTACAGGACGCCCTCAACACCAGACCTTGGGACAGAAACCAAGGTTTCTTCCACATCATCTAGGTATGAAGGTACTTGCGGGAACCTTGATCATGCAGAACGGGTTTCCCCTTGGGGAAAACCTCTTGGTCTTGGCCCACCACTGCAAAGGTCTCATGTACAGCAGGACAAAAGGTATCACGTTGGATGCAGCTGCCATCAGACCTTACAGTGTTTGAAAATATTTGACAGTGAGTGACTGGCCTGGCTCTATCTTGTTTACGGCTGCCAGGATTGATTCGATATGAGCAGGAGACAGATGTGCCTGCATTTTTTTAGAGTCCCATACCACTCCCGAAAAGTGGTCCTCTGTATTGTAGAAAATACACTTTTATTGGCATTCAGCCTTAGCCCCAGCTCCCTCATATGGGCGAGGACAACATCTTGATGCTGAACCGCCATATACTCCGATTGAGCCAGAATCAACGAATCGTTGATATAATTCAATACTAAAATGCCCTGGAGTCCCATAGGAGCCAGCTCTGGATCCACGAATTTTGTGAAGGTGCAGGGTGACTAATATCGGATGCAAACCCACATCCTTTTTATTTTTTGGTAAAATGTTATACAATTAAACAATCACTTAATACCAAACTCTCTCTTTCGGGTGGAGAAACACGTTCTATGGCCTCCTTCCCCAAGAAAGCTTTGACTTCTCTCTCCATTACCAGGGCCTACCACTGTGGGCAGGACTCCGTTGATTCGAGACAGATGAAAACCGAACTGAATTCTGTAGCCTTTTTCTAAAGTCTGTAGGACCCATTGAGGCACAGTTGGCAGAAGTTCCCACACTGCCAGATGGTCTACTAAGGGAACCAGCATCTCCAAAATTGTCTCTGGTGTTTTTCGAGTAGTCAGCTCTGCACCCTGAAGTGGATGACCGGCAGAGAACAACCGAACTGACTCCTCTAAAACCTTCCTTGGAGGGTGTGAGTCTCTCAGTGGCACAACGTTTTCGGGTGGACACTGAGAACTGAACTCGCTTGGTGCGCCCCAAAGCACCCACGTTGGTGGTCCCTTGAGGGCGCAGAGGAGAAGTGGACCTCCTCAGAGCTGGATAGCTGCAGCACCAGGCCCTTACTCTGGTCAGAAGAAACTGCAGAGCTACATCCAAACCCAGAGAGAAGGCACCAGATCTAGCGGGTAAGGGCAGAGAAAAGGCAGAGCCCATCTTCAACCCCTCCACTAGATCCATTTGCAATCCTCACAATCTTAGTGGCTGCTAGGCCTCGGCAGAAGCGGACCTGAACCGTGAGGAATGAGTGCCTGGGTGCCCTCCTCAAAGTATACCAGGGGGGAGCGATCCGTCCTTAACAGTAAACGCTCACAATCAGCCCCCTCAGAGCTTCAAGGAGGAACACACGATTTGAACTGTTGTGTGCTCACCATTATAATGCTTTTGGACATTATATAAATATATTACAGGACAAACGAACAATAAATAAGACAACAATTCACACAGAACGCTTGCTAAAGACACAGAATCTGACATTGTTTGGTCACAGGTGCTATTTAAAGAGCTTGATGGTCATGACTTGACATGCTACGAGCTGACGTCCCGCCACACGTGCTTCAAGACGCAAACACGCAGAGGTGTTCCCATAGTGCAGCTACACTTTCGCAGCGTGAGTTCCCTTGAGAGGGAACTGAATGTCATTGCTTTAGATAACAAAATATCAATGCATATCAAAGCAGGGGATTTATTGCAAATAAAGAAAGAAGCAGCCAAACATTTAAAAAAAAGTTTGTTTGGTTTGAAATGCTAAAACAATAGATGTAGTGCTGAAAATTAAGTGGGTCATAATTGTGTGATTTTTGTGTTGGTGAAACGTTAGTGGAACATGTTCATAGTTAATGTGATAAACAAACCTGGGATATACTACACCGGCAGATACAGACATTTGCTTTAATATTTTGTGTGTTTCTAATTGTGGTGGTTTGGGGACACTGTATATTTAGATCCAATATACATACCACATACATTATTTCGTAAATTTGTGTTATGCCCCACTTTCCAGGTTAGTGTCACTGTAATCGAGGCTAGACAGCTGGTGGGATTGAACATGGATCCAGTGGTGTGTGTGGAAATTGGCGATGATAAAAAATACACTTCAATGAAGGAGTCAACCAACTGCCCTTACTACAATGAGGTATGGGATTGTAATATTGTCTTATGGAAAATTAATGACCAAAGCAAAAATTGGTTTGTATGTTGTCTACTGAACTATAATGGTTATCTAAACATTGTAAATGAAATGTTTTGAGAAAATTCATCCTAATGCTTATTATATGCATACCTTTTTTTGTAGTATTTCGTTTTTGACTTCCACGTTCCTCCTGATGTCATGTTTGACAAGATCCTGAAAGTGTCAGTAAGTATCATTAAATAACAGTTATAGAATAAACTAAAACCTCCCCTTCTGAAAATGATGTACACTTTAGCATACTTTTTAAAAGAGTAATTCTTTAAAAGAGAAAAATATACTTTAAAAGAATATAGTTAAGTGCGAACTGAATGTAATGTTTTGAGACACCTAATTGCAAGTCAATTGCAATTAAATATAGTTTAAATTTATATTAAATGCATTTAGCTGAACTTTAGTGTGCTTTTTTGACTCACTTAAGTACATGTTTATGAGTAATTTCATTATTATTTCTATTGTTTTTGAAAAATGGTTAAAGGGTACTGCCCAATGTACTGATTGTTATGGATTGCTTGTGTAGATAAACCCAAAGGAAGATGCATGACACAGAATAAATGAAGAAACAATATTTAATAAACACAGAGACCAAGACTACAATGTACAATCCAATGTTACAATAGAACAAGACCTGAAAAAGAGTGAAGGCTTAAATACACAGGGGAAGGTAATCAACAGAACAGGGGACAGGTGTGGACTAATTAGAAACCATGAAAACGAATGAAAGCGTAGGGCCGAAATCGCCCCGTAAACTCTCATTCACTATTCCCTACGTTAGTCCACTAATACTGTTCACTTGAAGGAGAAAATGAAAACGAGTGAGCGAATTCGGACAGCCGTTGAGCATACATCGATCATACACTTGTTATTGCAGTGCAATGTGGGATTGAATAAGTGCACTCAATAACGTCCATGATGGATTCGGACACCACTACAAATGGCTTTCCCTTCAAATAACGCCCTATTTGATGGCATAGGCGGCGATTTCGGATTCAGCATAGAACTCCGGCAAAATGGTGGCAAAAATAAAAAAAAAGACTGAAAACTAAACAAGACAGAAACTAAACATGACCATGACACTGATTATGGTAAACTAAAATATAGTTTAATGTAATTTAATTAATTAAATGTGTATGTTGTGTATTTAAATAGTAAACATTTGTAATGATGCATTATAGTACATTTAACTATAATTTAAGTATATTAAAGGTGCTCTAAGCGATGTCACACGTTTTTTAGACCAAACATTTTTTGTCACATACAGCAAACATCTCATCACTATCCGCTAGCTGCCTGTCCCCTGAACACACTGTAAAAAAATGTGGTCTCTGCAGACACCCCAGGCTCCACAAACGGCAAAAAAAAAAAACTGGGCTAACCCGCACCACGGAGGATAACAAACTGTTCCAGCCAATAACGAACAAGAAGGATTTGCGGGTGGGGTTTGGGGGGTTAGTGCACGGATGACAGGGAGGAGGAGGGAGGAGGGAGGGTTTATCTAGCTTCCATTTTGTTTGACAGTACTTCGAATGGCAACAAGAAGTGACGTTACCCAACATCGCTTAGAGCACCTTTAACTTTAAATATAATATCGAATAATACTCAAGTACTTTACATGTGCTTTAGTATGTTAGTCTACATCAACATAAGTCTACTTTAGAGGATGACAAGTTATTATTAAAACATAATGATTTAAAATGTACTTTAAAGTGAAAATGCTGAATTTACTAAGTGCACTTTTAAAAGTGTGTTAAGAAAAACAGTCATGAAAGTGTTCTCTCTTTAAGTACACTTAAGTGGCCTTTTATTCAATTAATATTATATTATCTGCTAATAGTTTTTTTTATTATATATAATACTTCTAAGATCTGAGTACACTACACGTGCACATTAAATAAAATTGAGCACACTTCTTTTTCACAAGGGTGAGCTTATTCATATGAGATGACCTTTTTCGTGTAGCATTAAGCTTTGTTTTAACTGTTTTAAAATAATGTGTCCATTCAGGTTATTCACTCTAAGAATCTTTTGCGAAGTGGCACACTGGTTGGGAGCTTCAAGCTTGATGTGGGCACAATATATACACAACCTGGTAACTGGTTTTACATGTTTCTATGTGAAGCTCTCAATTTCACTAAAGACTTTAGAATTTCAGGATTTTTTTCTTTTCTTTACAGAACATCAATTCTTCCACAAATGGGCCTCTTTATGTGATCCCGAAGACATCACTGCAGGATGCAAAGGATACGTCAAGTGTGACATCGCAGTTGTTGCAAAGGGCGACACAATCAAGACCCCACACAAAGCAAATGAAAGCGATGAGGATGATATTGAGGGGTAATAAAAACCTATCATATATTGTTAATGTTATTATTAGTGTTTTTTTCTAAGGTAAGCATTACTTATGTTTTTAACATTGAACAAACTCTAAACTCCAGGGTTCCCAACTTGTTTGAACAGTCATATGAACTAAATATTTACTCGCAATACTGTTTTATTTATAATTTTTTTTTAAAACATTCATTTGTATTCAATTTAATTTGTCTTTGGCCATCAGTGGTGAAAAACTTTCAGAACACCTTAGCAATGCCTTAGCAATTGTGGCAGTGACTATTTCACCATTCACAATTTCTGCAGGAAATGTAAAATATGAGTTTAGTATAGTATTTTACCCTGTCACACAACAATAAAAATGTAGAGATCTCCCAGATAATTCCATATAACAATATATTTAAAGCCGATATAGGTAATTCTAAATGCATTAACATATATCACATTCTTTTTATTAATTTATTTTCTTGTTCCAGTAACCTTCTGTTGCCGGAAGATGTCCCAGCTGAGCGGCAGTGGGCAAGATTTTATGTCAAAGTATACAGAGCCGAGGGGTTACCCAAAATGAACACCAGCATTATGGCAAATGTCAAAAAAGCTTTCATTGGAGAAAATAAGGACTTGGTTGATCCTTATGTCCAGGTGCTATTTGCAGGACAGAAGGTGGGCAGAATTCTTATTAATATATATATATATTAGGGCTGGGAAAAGATTAATCGCGATTAATCGCATCCAAAATAAAAATTTTTATTTAGATAATATATGTGTGAGCACTGTGTATAATTATTTTGTATATATAAATACACACACATGCATGTATACATATAAGAAAAAAATTATATTTATATATAAAAAAATTATATTTATATATAATATAAATTATAAATAAATATATACAGTATATACATGCAAATATTTCTTAAATATATACATGCATGTGTGTGTATCTATACATATACAAAATAATTATACACAGTGCACACACATATATTATCTAAACACAAACTTTTATTTTGGATGCGATTAATCGCGATTAATCTTTTCCCAGCCTTAATATACACATTGAATTTTGTATTGTGTCCGTCACAGCTGAATCTGTATTTCCTACTTGTTAGTGAATAGCAGGTGGTATTAGAGGGAGGGTCATTCTCATTCTAGAGAACATTTGATTGAACAACAACCTGTGTAGTTCAAGATGACCCTTGTGAAAAAGTACGCTTAATTGTATTGAATCTGCACTTGTAGTTTACTTTAAATCTTAAAAGTTTAAAAACAGTACTAGCAGATAATGTAATGCTAATGAAATAAGAGAGAACACTTTCATAATGGTTTCCTAGCACACTTAAGTACTTTAAGCACTTTGTAATGTCAAACTTTTTACTTTAAATGTAATGTGAAAAAACACACTATACAGTTATTACAATTATAATTAAGTACTTTACATGTGCTTTAGTACGTTAGTCAACACATCCACATAAGTTAAAGCGTGACAAAAGATTATTAAAGCATAATGATTTAAAATGTTATTTAAAGTTAAAGTTAAACTTTATTTTAAGGCATCTGTGTTACAGTGTAATCATACATTTAGGTACTGAGTAATAATAATTCACTGCATGTACTTACTATAGGGTTGTAGGGATTAGGCTTTAGTTTAGAGTCAGTTGCGTGTAATTATGCATAATTCATGGCTATTACTACATGTAACATGTGTAACAAGGACACTGTAAAATAAAGTTTTACCAAAGTTAATATATTTTAAATGTACTAAATTGCAACTTCATCATTATAAAGGGGTAATTTACAAATTTAGTTAAATACATGACATGCAAGTTTCAACAGAAATGACATTAAGGAATATTTTAGTTTACCATAAATACTTGACAATAGATTTGACAGTACACTTTAACCAAATTTCAAAGACAATAGAAAAAAATATAAACAATATAAGTACTTAAGTGGGTCAAAAAACACTCTTGAGTTCAACTAATGGCATTCATTGTAAATGTACAAGATAATACATTTTCATGTATTGAAGAAAACATGCAATTAAGTGTCTCAAAACATTACATTCAGTTTGCACTTAACTATATTATTTTAAATTATATTATGTCATTAAAAAAATACTCCTTTTAAAATTATGATAAAGTGTACTTGTTTTCCCCTCATTGTCCTTTAAGGGAAAGAATACATTTTAAGTGTGCATACTGGCTAAAACCTAACTTTTCGAAGTACTCTAACATTTAGATGGCATAAAATCTAACAGACATGAACTAAAAGTTAAAAAACTCGATTTTTTGTGGTAAAGTGGACACAGGTGATAAAGATACAAGAACTGATGTTTTTATCTGTCCACAATGCAGGGAAAAACTTCAATTCAGAAGAGCAGCTATGAGCCGATCTGGAATGAGCAGATCGTTTTCACTGAGCAGTTTCCACCACTGTGCGGGAGAATGAAACTCCAGATCCGCGATTCAGATAAAGTCAACGATGTGGCGATCGGAACACACTTCATTGACCTCCGGAAGATTGCTAATGATGGAGACAAAGGTAACAGGGATAAGTTGCCAAGTCTGCAGAATAATATTTCCTTCGTCTTTCTTGTTTTTTATTACATTTAGCCTTGGATGCTCAACCACAGAAGCCATTACTACATTGCCGTTCAAGATCATTATAAAATTATTTGTAATACAGTAACACTACAGTACCTGACTGTCAGGGTTAGTGCATGTAGATGATGACAAGGAAGGCTGAAGGTACAAATCCAAAGTGTTTTATTTACAAGTATTCAGAGATGTAGCAGCTCTGTCACACAAGAACGTTACACTGAGGAACATAAACCAGGTGACACAGATGAAGTTAATTAACAAGACACAGGTGATGAAGATGGACTGATGATGGTTGGCATGGTAACAGATGAGTGGCGGGAAAACAAAAGATATGTGACTAATACTGAAAACAGAAGAACTAAACAGAACAGAATCAGACAGACACCAACGTGACACTGACACTATTGGATGAGAACAAAATTGGGTAACACTTTAGAATACGGTTCCTTCGTTAATGAATAACTATACAGGAACAAATGAGTAACACAATATTAACAATCTAGTAACTACGTATTAACGAGAAATTGTGATTAACAAATTAGTAAGTAATAGCACACAGATGAAAGTGGAAGTTCACTATTAACCAATCAATAACTACTATTTTTGTAATGCTTCCCAGAGAACTAGAAGATCATTGTAACTAACTAGCAATGACTGAAGTGTTACTACATACTTCTAAAGGAATTACTAATTATTTTAAGCTTTTGAGGTTTTTGGTGAAGTTTTAAATAGTAATTCCCATAGAAGTATGTAGTAACACTTTAGTCATTGCTAGTTAGTTACCATGATCTTCACTTTAGAATACGGATCCAAATAATTAGTAATTCCTTTAGAAGTATGTAGTAACACTTTAGTCATTACTAGTTAGTTACCATCTTACAGTAGTTACTTATGAAAAGCCAATCCTAAAGTGTAGAATCTTCTAATCCTTCACAAGATATTTGCACACATATATGAGCTAGGAGACATAGATAAAAAAAAAAATTTTGTGAGGTAGGTTAAATAATATAATCACTGTATATGGTATCTGGATGACTGATAACTCAATATGTTCCAGTCGTCACCGTGACTCTAGTGATTCAATGTCAGTCCAGAGGAATGCTGGAAAATTGGCCACAGGACAAGTAAGGTCCTGACAACTGCATTCAAAAATCCATTTCTTTAAAATTATTCAGTTGGTAAATAGTTCTCTAGGAGAGAGCATTTAGGCTATTTATTTCCCAAATCATAAAGCCTGTTTTATGCTTCTGCGTCGAATCGATGGCGTACCCCCGCAGACCCCTCTGCGTTGCCGCGAACCCCTCCGCCGTAGCTCGACGTGCACCTCCGAAAATTTTTAACTACGTGTCGAGGTGACGCAGACCACAAGGGCTGTGATTGGTCAGATGCACCGCGATGCAACTCAACCTGACGCAGAACCATAAAACGGCCACGACGCCGTAGGAGTGACGGCGTAGCTACGCCGTGGAGTTGTTGCAGAAGCATAATGAGGCCTTAAATCTGCTATGCTATTACATATTGATAAACGTTGTGTATTCGTTTACAGTAGCAGTTAAAATGTTAATGTAGTGCCACTCATTTGTCCTGCATTAGTTATTGATTAGTTTTGCATGAATTATGAAACTTTTTCAGTAGTTCTCTGAGAAACATTAAAAAAATAGTAGTTATTGATTAGTTAATAGTGAACTACCACTTTCATCTGTATGCTATTACTTACTAATCCGTTAATCACAATTTATTGTTAGTTAATAGTAGTTACTAGGTTGTTAATATTGTGTTACTCATTTGTTCCCGTGTAGTTATTCATTAACGAAGGAACCGTATTCTAAATTGTTACGAAAAAATTGTAATTCAATTGAGCTGAATAATTATACTATTGTCTTCTCTATGGCTGCTTTACACTGGAACAAATGGTAATCTAAAATGATAACATCTAAAATTTTATTCAAGCCAAACTATTATTTAAAATTGTTGAATCAACTTAAAGTCCCCCTGTAATCAGTAATTTTATATCTTAAAATTCACCCTTTATCACCAAAATTACATATTTAATTGTTTTTTTTTCCTTAAAAAAATGCCTTAAAATAGCTTGACTGTAACTTGACACCCTTGCTTCATTTAGTATACATGGTTCTATGAATATTTAAATGAGCCCCGCCTCGACTCACTCACAGCAGCTCAGAGATCCACTCGTTTACGATCACACGTTGATCTGATTGGTTAAAAGGTAGTTTGTGACGTCAGAAACACCAGCGATTTCAAACCATGTTTTTGAGACTGTCTTTGGTTCACTGCAGTTTTAAGGAGAAAATACTCAGCAATGGTGTTGACATGAATTTACACATGGTTTGTCTTAAAGCACATTAAAAACACCACATAGACATATAAACAACATTTAAAGCTTGATTTTCACCACAGGGGGACTTTAAATACATTAATTTAAACCAACAAAATTATTTTTTACGGATGAAATGAAGTAAAACAAAAACAACACTTTAAGATAATTGCAGGTTACATCTTTTTGCAATGTAGCTGAATCAAATTAGTTTCACAATTGAATAATTTTGCAACATCGACACTCTTATTGAACTGAATTGAATCAACATCTGGATTGAACTGAATAATGACACTATTGTCTCCTATAGCGCTTATAGCTGAATTGAACTAATTTCATAATTGATAAACTCTAGTCTACACGGTTACTGAACTGATTATATAAAAGGTCAAAGATACAAATAGAACTATTTATCCTGCTTCCATTCGTAGGCTTTCTCCCGACTCTGGGCCCGGCTTGGGTGAACATGTATGGTTCCACACGCAGTTACACGATCATGGATGAGTACCAGGACCTGAATGAAGGACAAGGGGAAGGGGTTTCATTCCGGGCTCGTCTGTTGATCAGTCTGGCCGTGGAGATACTGGACACCTCGTCTCCTGAAGTAATGAGCTCCACCGAGGTCCAGGTGGAGGGGATACCCAACATCTCAGATGTAAGTGATCCACTGACGGGGAGGGTTCGACAGGCCAATTACAGTGAATAATTCATGAATTCTTTATTTTTCTCCCTACATTATTAATTTAGCAGTAATACTTATAGTAGTTCTTTGTGTGCAATACAATGATCTCCACAGTCAGAGCCAAAGTTAGGCTTCATTCAACATGTGACTGGCTGTTAAATATTAATCATTAGGGAAAACTTCCACAACTCCTTCAGAATTATTTATAAACACACTGACTTTTTTTTTTGTCTAATCTTAGGAATGTCCTCTTTATGCACAAAACATTATTTAATTGATTGTTTTTTGCTTATATCTAGAATGCCACAGGAAAAATTGAGGAATTCTTTCTCTTCGGATGTTTCCTTGAGGCCACTATGATTGACAGGAAGATTGGAGACAAACCCATCAACTTTGAGGTTACAATAGGTAAAATCTATGGTAGACTATAGTTATCAGCCTTTCAAGTTATAGATATGAATTTGGCAGACACTTTTTTCTGAAGTGAATTACATTGCATTGAAGGTCTACAATTTATCAGTTCATTACCTAGGAATCAAACCCATGATCTTGACGTTGGTAGCGCCATGATCTACTGTTTGAGCTACAAGAAAAGCTATTGCAATAAACTGCAGTTAGGGTTGTCTACCATTCAGAATATTACTGAATTGAGATAGTAAACAGGATGCAGAATTAAACAAAGTATGATCAAAAAGGTATTAATTCGTTTTAAAAGAAAAAAGTTTATACAGTTAATAGTTGATATGAATGAAACAAACTTTATATTTTTGTTGATTCAAAACAAATTCAAACTCATGAATCAAAATTTAGACAGTTTTTACATGCAAAGAGCATTAATTGGCACCAAAGACTGTAGATATACAAAGACAGTTCATTCCTATTACTTATGAATGTGAGAAACTGCAACATGCAATATGGTGGAATAAGTCCCACCCTCTAAATGAAAGAGCTAATCACTGATTAGTCAATAAACTGGTGTTTGCGCCATTATTTACCGCCCAAAAAAGTGCGTCTTAAGCCAGATGCTACCTGGTAGATTACGTTGGTTATTATGGAAAGGATCTGACTGAGTCTGTGTTCTTTAAATTGCGAGTCGTCAGTAGATCACGCGCAGTTTTGGAATTGTGCTCTCACACTAATTTGCCCTGTTTAGTAAATCTTTCCCTTAGTCACTAATCAAGCTTCTTTAAATTAGGACAGTTTTTGCAAATCATTTACTGGTGAGAAATATTGGCCTTGTTAAAAAGGAGAAACTAAGAACAAGAAGTTTGTCCTTAAATTGAATAGTTTTATTTAATATAATGTATTTCGATGTTTTTCTTTTGCATGTCAAATGCTAGTTTAATATACAAATCAACTATAAGTATTATGTACATTTGTAGTTTGATTGAAAAAAATTATACTGTGCCGTCTAAACATTGATCTGTTTGTTTGAGCAATCTGACTCAATCAAAGACATGGTACTGATTTTGGACTGGGAAACCTGTTTAAAAGCAATCTTTTTTAGTGACACAGAAATGATACGCTTGACCTTTATGCAAGTAATGAAATGAATCTGGAAAATGTGTCAGAGACATGCCTCATTAAACTATCCTCTTGACACCAGGAAACTATGGCAGTGACCTTGACACTCCAACCAAGCCAAAAACAAAGAAGAAGAAGGGTGGAGATGGAGATGAAGAGTCTGAGCTCATTCACGGCTCTAGTGACGAGGAGGATGATGATGGTGGAGATATGTCTTCAGTTTCCTCCACCCCTCCAATGAAACCAGTCATCACTGACAGGTTCAGTCACTCAACACTGCTGATTCAAAACTCATCTGTTTTATTTTGACTTTTGGTGCAAATTTATTTGATATAACTATTAATCATGTTTATTTGTTCTGCAGAAACTATTTCCACCTCCCGTACTTTGAGAGGAAGCCTTGCATCTTTATAAAGAGCTGGTGGCAGGACCAAAGACGACGACTTTATAATGCCAACATCATGGACAACATTGCAGACAAACTGGTAATAAATCAATGAAAATGGGTTATATCAGTTCCTGAAATACTGGTTTAGTTACTAAAGTATAGAATTTTGTACGGTTCTGTACACATTCTCATTTTTGACATAATTTGTTATTTAATTTTTCATTGTAATGTTTTAAATCTTAAAACTAAAATACTAATCAATATTACCGTACTTTTCCCAGTATATTAATCACAGTACATTATATGTTTAAAATGCAAATGAGGCATTATCTTATTAAATATGCAATATATTGCATAAAATATGGAGAACAGAAATCTGAACACTTAAGCCATGTTCGACGTTCTTGTTTCGTTTTGACATGTTGGAGTTAAAGGTTTTCACAGATTTGATGTCTATTTTTATCACTCCTTAAAACAGAAAAAAAATTCACCATAATTTTGGAATAAAATGTTAAATCAAGTGATATATGAACAAACCCCTCTGTGAAAATACATCCATACGTTTTCATTGCAGCATCTGCTCTGTATCATTTTATAGGAAGAAGGGTTAAACGATGTGCAGGAGATCATTAAAACTGAGAAAGCCTATCCTGAGCGCAGACTCAGAGGAGTCCTGGAGGAACTCAGCAATAGCTGCAGGTTTGCAAACATGTTATTCTGCAGATCATGAGCCAGTTATGAGTCGTTCTCTGGAAACTGCGCAATTTGTGCTTCATTTGTGTTCCAGTGATTTAAAGAGGCCATATTATGTCATCATTTTTTATTTAGTATTTGGGCTCTACTAGAACAGGTTTTCACACTTGAATGTTCAAAAAAAACATTATTTTCCCCATATTTTACATTGTTACATTTCCTTCTCTCTTCACAGTCTCTCGGTCACGCTCTGGGGTGTGTTTCCCAAAAGCATTGTTAGCCATGCAACTAGGTCGCAAGTTCTGTTGTTATCAGCAGTTCAACGAGTCCAACAGAGAGCAGTCAAACCATCGTTCCAACGAACATTCACAAACAGCATCGCAAAGTTGTTTGGAGCGTCAGCTCTCGACCTGTGTAGGAGCAGAGTTTCTTGTTTGCATGACATGTGGACTTAATTGATCCTTATCTTGAGCCAAATAAGCAAGCTGACATTAAAGGTGCTCTAACTGTCGCGCGTTTTTTAGGCCAAAACATTTTTTGTCACATACAGCAAACATCTCCTCACTATCCGCTAGCTGCCTGTCCCCTGAACACACTGTAAAAAAACGCTGTAGCATCGTTGTTGCGCAACATTCAGCAA
Source organism: Siphateles boraxobius (assembly GCF_051911475.1). NCBI lineage: Eukaryota > Metazoa > Chordata > Actinopteri > Cypriniformes > Leuciscidae > Siphateles > Siphateles boraxobius. The sequence goes on along the minus strand of NW_027508833.1, from coordinate 7,473,682 downwards.
CTGAGAGACGACGTTGTGACACTTTTTTTTTTTAACCTACTAATCTGTCGTTGACCACTAATCTTGGGTCAGCTATATTGGGGGAATTACCTTCCTATGTTTTTACATATACAGTAGTGGTTACTTTGTAAGGTGAGAAAGCTTGATTTCTTGATAGTCCAGCAGTAACATTTTGAAATACAATGGAAAGAGAAAAAAATGTGCCCGAAATTTTGAGTTGTTGAACGATTGTTATATTTTTACAAAAATGTATCATTGAATCATTTTTTATATCTATAGTCTAGAGGAAGGATATAATAATAGCAAATTTCATATCTCTTTCAGTACCTTTGTAACTTTGGCAAACAATGACCAGAATCAGGCCGGGAGGACTAAACTGGACCGGGAGAGAGTGAAATTATGCATGCAGGAACTGGTAAAACACTCAGCCTTCAATTTAAAGCATATGTTACAAATAAATGCTATTAATAACTATTATATACTATTATAATGTTTAAAAAAAAAATCTGTTTCTGACAGGAAAACATGAGCCAGCAAGCAAAGACCATGCGGTCGCAAGTTAAGAAAAGCAACGTGAAAGACAAAATAAAACTGGCTCAAAACTTCCTCCACAAGCTGAGATTCCTGTCTGATGAGGTAGTGCACAAAATGCTTGGTTATATGGCCAGATAGATGAATTCAAATCACTGTAAAGATATTCATGTAAATCCTTTTGGTTTTTCACCATAGCCACAACATAGCGTTCCAGATATTTACATATGGATGATAAGCAACAACAAACGCATTGCATACGCCCGCGTTCCCTCCAAAGACATCCTCTTCTCTTCTGTCGAGGAAGAAACCGGAAAGGACTGTGGGAAGGTCCAGACAATATTTTTTAAGGTTGGGATGATTGCACTTTGAACATATCTCAAAAAAAGTAATTACCATATATGTGGGTCATTCCTGGTATACGGTGACATTTTGGCTTTATAAGTGTTGGGAAAAAAAGGACATGATTTTCATGTTTTTAGCATTCTACCAAAATAGTGACATGTTTAACTATAAAGAATACATATTGGTCAAGCTCAGGGACTCTGAATATAATAATTATGGGTTGATTGTTCAGACACTGTCCATGAAAATATTCCACCCTGTTAGGGACATATACATAGTTATCACAACATGTCAATAATGTAAATGTTAAACAATAATGAGCTTTTCTTGGATAGTATATGTCCCTTATGCCATCTTAGATTTTTTTTATTTATTCTTGAAACAAGCAAAACAATTTTTGATGAATAGAATATGTCTTGATTATTAAAAACTGGTACTTTTTGTGCCCATTTTTGCAAATAGGATGGTAAATAATAATAAAAATTGGCTCAAAAACATATAAATGCTGTTAGTGCTCCTCGCCTCACAAAATAAGACAAAAGTATGCCAAACATTTAATGTTGCTGTCAAATTATTATTTAAAATGACTTGTCTAACAGGGTGGAAAGGAGCATAATGGTGGAACGGAGTATAACAGGGTGGAACACCAGTGTTAACAGGTTCAGTGGATGAGCCTTTTGTCATTGTCCTGGATGGTTTGCCATTGGTAATGTGTGGAACTGCACCTATATAATGTTGTTTTACACAAAAAATATCTATGTGGTTCCTTATCACAATCAATCATGGGGGCAAAACAATTCTCTCTTTAGATGGCTAGAGAAATATTCACAAATTAGAGAAGACAGACATAATAAATTACATTTTTATTTATTTGTATTTGATTAAAAATAAAGATGCAATAATTCAATTGAATTAACTAGATTAACAAACAAATACAAAATTCATCACAAGAAGGAACAGTAATGGACAGTGATGCCCTTTGTGGTGTTTTGGCTACATCAACCAGATTAACAAACAAACTTAAAAACATTTCCTAACAAATATTGTTATATTGTAATAATTTCACAGTTACTAATACTGGTACTGATGTTTCTATGAAAATAATGAAATTGATTTTTTTATTTTTTACATTCTAGACATTCCAATTACAGTATAACTGCGATCAATTTCAACATTGTAATAATAGCAGAATCCTTTTTGGTGCTGAATAGAACCCTTTTTATAAGGTTCCAAGTAGAACTGCTTTGAAAGATCTATGTAGGACCTAGTGATGTTAAATAACCTTTTTAATAACAGTTTATTTTAATTAATCAGTATCTTTATATTATTATTACAATTTGAAAGTTATAAAAAATAAATCATTTACCTATTGAGAGTATGTTGACAGTCTGTCATGAACTCCAGAAAATCAGTTATGATGTGGCTTTGACACAGTTTTGAAAAGCAAAAAGGTGGGAAAAAGAACTTTAAACTCTACACTGGAAAGAACCAGCTCAGCATAGGATGGCATACTACATATAAATAACCTTTATTTAACCATCTTTGATGCTGAGTGTAGGAGATTTATATAAATATATATATATATATATATATATATATATATATATATATATATATATATATATATATATATGAGAACTTGCTATATACATTAAATACTAATTATTATATTAGAATTTCCACCCTCTTAGGTTTATAGACCTAACAGGGTGGAATCTAACAGGGGGAAAATCTTGAGCTAAGCTAGCCATAGCTCTTTGAGTGATCAACATTTAGCTAGCTAACCTTCTACAGATGAATAGAACTTTTATAACTATGTCAGATATGTTTTTACATTTTTTTTTTTTTTGATAGGACAAACATTCTCCATAACATAGCCTAACAGGGTGGAACTTAAGGGTGGGACAAGCAGGATAAAATTCTGAAAAAAAAAAGTTAGGAGTGAAAGTTGAAGCTTACTTCAGTTTGTACAGTTGAATTCCAGCAGGTAAAAGAAATTGTCACTTCTTGAAAAAAGTACATACTAACAGGGTGGAAGATGACTTCAGGGACGCAGTAATTGAAGAACATTTTAAGAAAAATACCTATATTTTCAAATGATTTACATGTATGATTAGAGGCAATTTAGCCTAATCTATAACATAATTTAAAAATAATTTGAGGTTTTTTTTCATTTCATGGTTTATATTTCTTGCAGAAGTTGATTACTGTGCACTGAGAACATGATATAATTGAATGCATACATCAATTAAAATTGTGTAAAATACAAAATAGTATTTTTAATGTCTATTATCTCTGTTTAAATGGTAAAGAATACTTAAATCTACAATTTAGGCCATTTATTATAAATATGTGACTCATTTTAGAGAAAATATGAGAAAATAAATCATTGGGACAGGAAAGTCAACGCATACCAGGAATGACCCAAATATATATATAACCAATTTTTTTTGCTAATTTCACATGTGGAGACAAAACTGTAGAAGCCTTGTAAAAAAAAAAAGGAGGACTTTTTTCTCGTAGTTGAGTTTACATATCACAATTCAGACTTTATCATTCACAATTGCAACATTATTTAGCGCAATTCTGACTTTTTTATAGAATCGGGATTCTGACTCGCAATTCGGAGAGAACAAATTCAGAATTGTAGGCTAATGTATTGTGTTAGAGCCATAATGACATTCATCATTTTTTTTTCTTATATTAAGAGTGATTGGTTTTTTTTTTCTAAATTTAAATTTTGTGTTATTTCTATTGTATCATGTGACTTTGACTAGTTTTATACGTGTTACGTATGCGTAACAATTTTGAAGAAGAAGAAAGAAGGACGGGTTTGTGCACGACAGTTTTTTGAACGTGGAAAAGAATTTATGTTTTTGGAATATAAATAAGTGTAAAGTAGTTTTGAGTTTGATTTCTCTTATTATGTAACAAGACAAAGAAAAAGTAAAGCTTTACAAGACAAGTTATGGATTCACGCATCAAATCCTTTGTGCAATAGCCTACCCTTGTGGAAATGTTGGAGGATGGAAAATGGCTCAAATCGCCATTACATATTGCACATAGACTCACATTTTTGAGCTTTTTTGAGCTTTTTTGTAAGATAAACTTGCAATTGTGCAATAAAAAATGCAATTACCTTTTTTTATTCCGTGGTGGAAACAACCTTTAAAAAAGGAATATTAAAAATATGATATGAATCTTTTAATTGGCTTGTTCTTAACTTTTACTTGATAGGCCTATGGAAGCTTGTTTCCGCCAAAGAATAAAACATTTTAAAAGATAATTGCGACTTTTTATTTCACAATTGCGAGTTTACACATTGCAATTCTGACTTTATTTCTCAGATATAAAATCAGAATTGCGTGATATAAAGTCACAGTTGCGTGTTATAAAGTCAGAATTGAGAGATGTAAACTCGCAATGGTGAGGAAAAAAGTCGCAATTACCATTTTTTATTTTTCATTCTGTGGCGGAAAGATAAGCTTTAGCAACAAATACTCATTTACTTTCACTCTGCCTACCTGTCTTTCTAGCTTCCTGGTAAGAAAAGTTTTGGACCTGCAGGCTGGACGGTTCAGGCTAAGACTGAGCTGTACCTGTGGCTCGGCCTGAGCAGGCAGCGGAAAGACTATCTGAGCGGACTGCCGAACGGCTTTGAGGAGAACATGGCAGTGAAAGGGCCTGGTGTACAGTCCTTGCCACCCACCAGTCTGATGTACACCAGTAAGAGACCGATGAGTTTATACCATTGGCTACAGATTGTCCATTCAGTAGTTGGTGATAACTCTTGTTTCACACCAACAGTGAAGCAGATCTTCCAGCTGAGGATTCACATGTATCAGGCTAGAAGTCTGTTTGCGGCCGACAGCACAGGCCTATCAGACCCGTTTGCCAGGGTTTTCTTTTCTACTCACAGTCAAGTCACAGAGGTGAGATAAAAGTTGTTCAAGTGTTCTTCCAGTATCATCCATAACATTTAAATTAATTTAGGTGACATTTTAAACATGATAATTATTATTAGCTACATTCTACTAACTATAATTAACTTTGCAACTACATGTCAACTAACTCTCAGAGTATTAGTAGACTGTTAGGGTCTGGGGGGGGGGGGGGGGGGGGGGGAGTTAGTAGAATAAGATGACATGTAGTTGTAAAGTTACTTCTGGCCTATAGTCAGTAGAATTTCTGTTTTTGGGATAATCAAAATAAAGAGTTAGCAGATATTAATCATACAGTCTACTAATACTTCAATGAGAGTTAGTTGACATGTAGCTGCAAAGTTACTTATATTTAGTAAAATGTCTACTATCGAAATAAAGTGTTACCTTATTATTATTCATTTATATGATATTATTAATACCCCATGTTGTGTGTATGATGACATGTTGAAAGGTAATTCAATCGAAAATTAAAGTATTATTTAATATTTTTTATTATGATTGAATGTTATGTGCTACACTTAATTCACACAGGTGAATTAAATAATTTCACATGCTTGCTACATCAAATAATAGATGGTCAATTACGTTCCGAATGGTATCAAACAAAAAAAAACTTTTTGTCAGCACCATCAGGCCAAAAGGAAAAATAAAGCATTGAACATATAATAGAGCTTGACGGGCTTGAACTGAAAATATTTACAGAAAAAAATGTAGTTTGGCGCTGCTTTACAGCTTGAGCAGATGAGCAATGAACTGTTTGAGTGCATCACCACCCCAAGTTTAAAGAAGTTCAAAGGAAGATGTAATAAGTTGGTTATTTCTCACAGGTCCTGAATGAGACGTTGTGTCCTACATGGGATCAGCTGCTAGTGTTTGATAATGTGGAGCTCTATGGTGAGGCTGGCGAACTGAGAGACGATCCTCCTATAATCGTCATCGAGATCTATGACCAGGACACTGTCGTGAGTGTTGATATCCGCAGAATTTTTCATTTTCTTCTGCTTTTCATGCTTTCACAATCATAAATGTGCTCCGATCTCATTCTGCTTCTCAAGGGAAAAGCTGATTTCATGGGTAGGACATTCGCTAAACCTATAACCAAGATGTCAGATGAGCATTACGGGCCGCCACGCTTCCCTCCTCAACTAGAGTATTACCAGATCTACCGGGGAAACTGCACTGCGGGAGAGATGCTCGCCGCCTTCGAACTGCTACAGGTGTGTGTGTGTGTGTGCGTGTTTGTGTATGAGTGAGTATGTGTGTGTGAGAGAGAGAGTGTGTGTGTACCTACTTAACTATATTTTGGGGACAAATTTGTGACCAAAACCTGACAAAATCTCCAAAACCCTTCCTTTAGAGACGTCCTCATTTGTAAATCTGGAATAAAAATAAAGTAATTAAAGTTTTTTTTTTTAAATGTAAAAATGCAGAGAGTTGCGTGTGATGGGTAGGTTTAGGGGTCGGGTTAGTGTAAGGGGAGAGAATATACAGTTCCCTTTCGTAGTCACTCCGAGTTACGTCGGATGACGACGAATGGGGGTTTCGCTTAGAACACCTATCGACTTCGAGTATTACAAAACGAGCCAATGGCGATGAAATGCCATGGGTCTGCGGAATTTGCATAGCGTATCTCCGCCCCACCGCGTGGGTATAAAGGAGGACGCCGGCAACATGCAGGTATGTTTTCGCTTCGGAGCCAAGAATATTTCTTCACTCCACAATCATCTCTGACTTCACTCTATGAGACGAGCTTCTCTCTCCGGTGTTGGTGTGACGGCGATCTGCAGCGAGCTCACAGTGCCTGCTGATCTGTGCAGTGATCTGCCAGTGTGTGTGTGTCTCCCTGTGCGCTTCAACATCGCGGAGTTTTTTTCTCCTCTCATAAAAGAGCTCGCACGCGGCACGTCTTTTTAAAGACGGCTCGCCCGTGCATTTCTGGTTGCAGCGGACTGGTATCGGACTCTGATGGGCACGAGCGCTGTCTAGTGTGTTTGGGCTTTGATCATGCTTGAACAGCGCTCGTGGATGACTCATGTTCTCTCTGGGAACGTGATCATCGCGTCATATATAGGTCGAGACTCGGTGAACTCGCAAGAGTGAGAGTCCCCTCATCCACTACCCGATCTTCGGCTGGTGGACAGGGTGACCTGAGGGTGTTGGTCTGGAACAAGGCGCCGACTCTGTGTCCACGCCCCAGCCCCCCCTCTTTAATGACGGTGCCCGCTAGCGAACTGATGATTCCACGAGTCTACCCTCGGGTGGCCCGTGTGTTTTCATTTGAAGCTACAGAGGATGATGCTGTGTCTGTAGCAGCATCACTAGGTGGGCTTGATTCTTCTGGAAATGACGACTCTTCACAGCTGCCACCCTTTGGTGTGCATACGGCTGTGCCTGAGTCTGATCCGGAGATGATGGCCATGCTTTCCCGGGACGATTGGTTTTTGGGTGAGGCCGCCGACGCGTCCACGGCAAACCCCAATATCTTTCCTCCCGGACGTGCATGATGAGTTCACGGGTCCTCTCGTTGGTCTCATCCGCCTTTCCTCCCCTCAGGGGCCGCTGCCCATGGGTACACTGGGGTTCCCCCGGTTGAACGCTCTGTTGCCATGCTACTGTGTCCTCAGAGTGCTTCCCGGCGCAATCCTAAGCACCCGTCCAAGCCTGTAGTTCTTTTCGTCACAGTAATCTGTGGCGAAATCCTATAGTGCCACAGGACAGGCAGCTGCCTCACTGCATCCCATGACCGTTCTGCTGGTCTACCTGACCCAGACGCTCATGGACATGCAGGAGGGCGGGACTGACCCGAGGCTCTTCAGTGAGCTGCGCGCCGGCACTGACCTTGCTCTCCGAGCGACGAAAGTGGCCGTACGCTCTCGGAGTCAGGTGATGTTCACCAGTTTGGGGCTGACCGGTCTGATGTGCAAGATGTCGGGCGGACCCGTCTGCTCGACACCCCCATCTCCCAGGTCGGCCTCTTCGGCGGTGCGGTTGAGTGCTTCTGCCCACAGTTCTCAACCGCCCGTGAGCAGATTGAGGTTATTCTGCCCGACGGCCCCGCCGTCCGCTCAGATCCCTCAGTCTGCCCACCGCCGAAGGCTCCCTCCCACGGTTCCAACCCCGCCCGTTCACCCGGGCCTGGCTCTGGAAGACCGTAGGGGGATGCCACAGCCCTCTCCAGCCCCGCACCCCGCTAAACGCCGGGTTAAGCGGCACTTTTGAGATGGGCTGCTCAGAGATGAGACTCAGTTCTTTCCAGGAGTTGGTAGCAGGGCCACTCCTTTCCCCGGTGGAGGGCTGGGGAAGAATCCTTATTCAGGAAGAACTGACTCTCTCCTCTCTGAGCATACAGAGTTCTCGGACGACACAGAGCGCCGCCCACAAGCCGTGCTCTCCTCTTCCCCCTCTGCCCCAGAGGTGGTTGACACGGCGTGCCGTCCACGGACCGTTTCGCCCCTGTCCCCCTCTGTCGCCAGACCCCTGACAGAGCAGGCCCCCGTGGAACGCTGGTCCTTCCCTGGCCTCCTCTGTCAGGGTGCGGTTATGACCTTGCCCCCACACCGGGCCGCTATGCCGCCCTCGTCTGGGCTGGTCATTTCCGCTTCGCTGCACCACCGGGGGGACGTCTGTGGTTCTTCACTCCGCTGGCACAGTTGGGAGCCTGCACTAGAGCTCCCTATCTGTTCCGCTGGGTCGTGCGAACCATCGGCTCGGCTATGCGATTCAGTTCGCACGGTCTCCTCCCGGCTTCACGGGAGTCCGCTCCACTTTCGTCGGTGGCTATGCCCCTATCATGAGAGCGGAGGTTGCTCCCTACTGGCGAAGGGTGCGATTGAGACTGTCCCTCCAGCCGAGATGAGGTCCGGGTTAACAGTCCCTACCTCATTGTCCCGGAGAAGTCTGGTGGGTTACGGCCAATCCTGGACCTATGCATCTGAACCGCTCCCTTCTCAGGCTGCCGTTCAAGATGCTCCTGGCCAAACGCATTTCTGCATGTGTGCGGCCACAGGATTGGTTTGCAGCGATCGACCTGAAGGACGCCTACTCTTATGTCTCCGTTCTCCTTCGACTCAGACCGTACCTACGTTCTGCTGTCAGGGCGCGCGCATGTCAGTACGCTGTTCTCCCATTCGGGCTAGCCCTGTCTCCTCGCGCCTTCACAAGGTTGTTGAGGCAGCCCTTGTTCCTCCATGGGAACACGGGGTTCGCATCCTGAACTATCTCGGTGACTGGCTGTCTTAAGCTCACTCCTGAGACCAGGTTTGTGAATACAGGGACCCAGTGCTCCGGCACCTAGCTCGTCTGGGCCTTCGGGTCAACTGGGAAAGGAGTAAACTTTGCCCCGTGCAGGGGAGCTCTTTTCTCGGCATGGACTTGGTCGCCTTCTCCACTCAGCCATTAAACAAGAGTGCGGTCCCACTGAAATTGTTTCAGAGGCTCCTGGGGCATATGGCATCTGCAGCTGCGGCAACGCCGCTCGGATTGCTTCATATGAGACCGCTTCAGCTGTGGCTTCGCGATGGAGTCCCGAGGTGGGCATGGCATCATGGCACGCTCCGAGTTACAGTAACTCCGACCTGTCGTCAGACCTTCACCCCGTGGTGGAACCTCAGTTTCTACGGGCCGGTGTTCCCCTAGAACGAGTTTCCAGGCATGTTGTTGTCTCCACAGATGCCTCTTCCAGGGGCTGAGGCGCCATGTGCAACGGACATGCTGCCGCGGGCTCCTGGACAGGACCCCAGCGCCTTCTGCTTGTCAATTGCCTCGAGTTGCTGGCAGTACGCCTTGCCCTGCACCGTTTCCTCACGTTGCTCAGGGGTCAACACGTACTAGTCCGTTCAGACAATACCGCGACTGTAGCGTACATCAACCGTCAGGGTGGTCTACGCTCCCGCCGTATGTCGCAACTCGCACGCCACCTCCTCTTATGGAGTCAGAAGCACCTGAGGTCCCTTCGTGCTATCTACATTCCGGGAGATCGGAACTTTGCAGCCGACGAGCTGTCACGGTTTCGGCCCATCTCCGGCGAATGGAGACTCCATCCCCAGTCGGTTCAGCTGATTTGGGACCAGTTCGGGGACGCACAGATAGATCTGTTTGCCTCTCACGACTCGACCCATTGCGCCTTGTTCTATTCCCTGACTGAGGGCTCTCTCGGCACGGATGCACTGGCACACAGCTGGCCGCGGGGCCTACGCAAATATGCGTTTCCCCCAGTGAGCCTTCTCGCACAGACCTTGTGCAAGATCAAGGAGGACGAGGAGCAGCTCATTCTGGTTGCGCCGTATTGGCCCACCCGGACCTGGTTCTCCGAACTGGTACTCCTCGCGACAGCACCTCCTTGGCCAATTCCTCTGAGGAAGGATCTCCTTTCTCAGAGACGGGGCACCCTTTGGCACCCTCGACCCGATCTCTGGAGGCTCCACGTGTGGCTCCTGGACGGGACGAGGCAGGTTTGAGTACCCTGCCACCAGCGGTGGCGGCTACCATCACTTCCGCTAGAGCATCGTCCACGAGACATGTCTATGCGTTGAAGTGGAACCTCTTCGTCAACTGGTGCTCTTCTCGTCGAGAAGACCCCAGGAGATGCTCGATCTCTGTCGTGCTTTCCTTCCTGCAAGATGGGTTGGAGCGAAGGCTGTCTCCCTCCACCCTGAAGGTGTATGTGGCCGCTATCGCCGCATATCACGAAGCAGTTCAAGGTAAGTCTCTGGGGAAGCACGACCTGATCGTCAGGTTCCTGAGAGGAGCGAGGAGACTGAATCCTCCTCGCCCTCCTCTCGTTCCCTCTTGGGACCTCTCAGTGGTCTTAAATGCCCTGCAGAGGGCTCCCTTTGAGCCTCTGCAACCAGTTGAGCTTAAGTTCCTGTCTATGAAGACAGCGCTCCTGGTTGCATTGACCTCCATCAAGAGGGTAGGGGACCTGCACGCATTCTCCGTTGACGAAGCGTGCCTGGAATTCGGGCCCGGTCACTCTCACGTGATCCTGAGACCCCGGCCTGGATATGTGCCCAAGGTTCCCACCACTCCCTTCCGGGACCAGGTGGTGGACCTGCAAGCGCTGCCCCGGGAGGAGGCAGACCCAGCCTTGGCACTGCTCTATCCAGTACGAGCTCTCCGCGCTTACGTAGACAGAACGCAGTGTTTCAGGACCTCAGACCAGCTCTTTGTCTGTTATGGTGGGAGACTGAAGGGAAAGGCTCTCTCAAAGCAGAGGTTGTCTCACTGGATAGTGGACGCCATTGCTTTGGCTTACCAACAGCAAGGCCGACCGTGCCCCCTTGGTGTGACAGCCCACTCCACTCGGAGTGTGGCTTCCTCTTGGGCTCTAGCACATCGCGCCTCGCTGGCAGACATTTGTAGAGCTGCAGGCTGGGCGACACCCAACACATTCGCCAGATTCTATAATCTCCGAGTGGAGCCTGTGTCCTCTCGTGCTGGACCCGCTCAGGTGTCTTCGCTTGCTCGCCATTCCACTCCACGGACTGGATACGTGCGATTATTCCTCAGGTGAGCCTTCCTCTTTGAAGCCCCGACGTAACTCGGAGTGACTACGAAAGGGAACGTCTCGGTTACGTATGTAACCCTCGTTCCCTGAGTAGGGAACGGAGACGTTACGTCTCCCTGCCACTTCCGCTGTACCGCTGGGCAGACGCCTGAGTTCAGTCTCGGCTCCTCAGCGAAGACATACCTGCATGTTGCCGGCGTCCTCCTTTATACCCACGCGGTGGGGTGGAGATACGCTATGCAAATTCCGCAGACCCATGGCATTTCATCGCCATTGGCTCGTTTTGTAATACTCGAAGTCGATAGGTGTTCTAAGCGAAACCCCCATTCGTCGTCATCCGACGTAACGTCTCCGTTCCCTACTCAGGGAACGAGGGTTACATACGTAACGAGACGTTTGTACAGTATAAACACCATTACTTGGTGTATGGAATGTCCCCATTTTATGTAAACGTGTGTGAGTGTGTATATATATTCAAGTACTGTGTAAATCTTTCAGATTGGACCCGCTGGAAAGGTCGACCTGCCTCCAATAGATGGACCTACAGATATCGATCGTGGCCCAATCCTGCCTGTTCCGATTGGCATAAGACCTGTCTTGAGCAAATACCGAATTGAGGCGAGTTGATCTTTATCTTTTCATTTTGAGGCCTAGGCAACCTCAATATTTTTTACCTTTGGTAATTACGTTACACAATTATTGCATTTAGGTACAAATTTCATTGCCTTTTGGTGAATTTCATTGGTTTGAAGCCAAAATGTGTCAAGTAAAACATATTGCTTTAAAGTAGCTTTATACAAAATCATGATGTGAAAGTCGGTATGAGAGAGAAGTTGTGCTCGTCTTTTCTTCTCTATTGTGACATACATCCGAGTAAAACGCTTCTGGAACAGGAACAAATGTGGGCAGGGCTTGATTTTGTCCTTGGGGAATTGATTGGATGGTTGTGGATCTCATGTGAGTGACAGGTTGCCCCGCCCTGCATCCGCAGGGAACAGATGTTGCTGTAATTCTGATACAAGATTACCAGGAACATGAACTTAAAACAATGATATGCACCGATAAATTCTGCAATATTCCATTAAAAAATAAGAATAGTCAGTTTTGATTTCGTGGCCACTGTAATGTTTATTATAACAACTCAATATCTTCATGCCTTATAGTCCCATTTGACAGATTAGAGCTGGACGGTAATATAGTTACATTTTGCAAACTTTTTTTACAAAATATTAATTTGGAAACACAATCCAGTCAAAGAGTTTTAGCATTTACTGTGAGATGTATTATATATCCATTTAAATGTCAGCTTGTTGCGAAAATAACTTTTGCCAATTGGTCGACGCTAATGAATCTGCGTCGCATGTTAGACTACAGAGAACAGCCTCTTATTCACAAAAATTTGCTTCCAAAAAGTGCAGTTTACAATGCTGATGGTTTAAATGAATATATTTCTTTATACATAATACGTCAAAAATTTGAAAGGACTTGTAGGGTAATATTTATAATATGCTGGCATAGTGACACTAAAGGCATTAATAATCTATATTCTCACTTCTGGCTATAATTCAAAAGAATATAATTGGCTCTGAAGACATTTCAGTAATTATTACAGTGAAAACTTATCTTTAAAAAAAAAGAATGGTGATTTGATTAAAAAGTCAAGTCCACTGTTTTCCATGCATGAAAATGCAGCGCAATAAGTTGCAATTTTGAAATGAAATGTATATTGTATCAGTATTTGAGCCTGTCCCTTTTGCATACTACAAAATTACACCACAGAATTGCCAAAACCCTCACTGGTGCCCCTTTAAAAAAAGCTAGATGCACTTATACAGCTTTAAAAAACTTTGGACAAATAGAAATGTCTGAATGACATTAAATGAACAAAATATTTGTGCAGGTTCTCTTCTGGGGTCTAAGGGACTTGAAACGGGTGAACCTGGCCCAAGTTGACCGTCCCCGTGTGGACATCGAGTGTGCGGGGAAAGGCATTCAGTCAGCGCTAATTCAGAACTACAAGAAAAATCCCAACTTCAGCACTCTGGTTAAATGGTTTGAAGTGGTGCGTCTTTGCACTTTTACATCTCAGGATTTTCTAAATTATGTTGATCGCACTACAAAGATTTGATAATGTTGTGGATTTTTCCCCAGGACCTTCCTGAGAACGAGCTTCTCCATCCTCCTCTGAATATTCGGGTGGTGGACTGCCGGGCGTTTGGGCGTTACACGCTAGTCGGCTCTCATGCCGTCACATCTCTACGCAAATTCATTTATAGGCCGGTGGACAAGAGTGTCAATAGCTGGTCTGCTATGGGTGTGTATGCAGGGCTGAGATGAAAGCTGTTCAATATGTATCTTTAGTTGATAAACTTTAAATGACTTATGGTATCCATGGTATAGATGTGAGCCTTCATCTAAAAGCATTTGAATAATTAAACATTTGTCATGTTTGTTAAATAATGGAAATGGAAAAATATTTGAACCTTTAGATGTAGTAACTTTTGACTGGTAGTGTATACTTTTATATCCCTTATTTCTCAGCTAGTAAGTAACGTTGTTTTTCCTCTACAGAGGAGGTTGTGATCCACACAGAGCCTGAACCATCCATAAAGAAGACTGAGACAGTGGTCAAACTTGACTCAGTAGGAGACTTTTCATTTGTGTCACATGTTTTCATCACTACATAATGCAGACTGCATGTGTGTTATTACACAGTTTTTGTGACAGAACTATTAGATTTTATTATAAACAATAAGTAGTTGTGTCCAAACCTTTGGCTGGTACAGTATATCATATTCTAACGCAATAGCGATTTCATAAAAAAATATATATATTTTTTTTTTTTTATTTTTTTTTTTTAAATAAGAGATTATAAAGCTGACTTTTGAACTTAATTTTATTGAATCTGTTTTCAGGCATCTGATGCTGTTGTTAAAGTTGATATGGTAAGTATACAGATATCAGATGTGTTTCTTTCTTTCCAATTATGTTTAGTGCCTGTAACATTCATCCCAGCGAACAAAAAAATATGTTCTAAAAATGTTTTGCTAATGTTCCCATAAAGTTTTAGAAACATATTTTCTTTTTAAAAATGTTTCTTTTTGGTTATGCAAACGTTAAGGGAACATTCCATTTCATAATTTTGTAAACATTATGCAAATGTTACTTTTGAATTTTCTCTGAACATTCTGAAACAACTAGTAACATTTTTAGAACTTTAGACGGAAGACAAAAAAGTTCCTGATCTAATATTGACAAACTATATATCGTTGGAAAGCTCTAAGTGTATAATTTTCATATGTGACCACTGTTTTGCAGGAAATATTATGTAGTGACAAACATTTATCAATTTGTGACAAGAGAAGGTTGCGAATGTTCCGTTAGCTGGGAAAAATAACATTCATGAATTCAATATTTTTGTGTGAAAAGGGCTTTTTGAATTTTGTGTCTTGAACATTGTGGCAGCCAGATGATGACAAAAGTGGGAAAGGGAAAAAGAAGCGGAAGAAGGGTGAAGAGTTTGAAGAGGAGGAGCTGGATGAAAGCATGTTGGATTGGTGGTCAAAATACTTTGCCTCGATTGAAACACTGAAAGAGGTTATTTTACATTTACCAGAAGATACCTTGAAATCCATAAAAATGTATGATTCTGTTTGTTTGTTTTCTCAACTGAGAAAATTGTATACTATTTTACGAACGATTTAGGTCCTTAAAGCACAAGAATCAGAAGCTGAGGAAAAGGACGATTTTGACTCTGGAGAGGGTGGAGGTAACTGAAGCAGTTGTCATTTATTATGTCTCTAATACAAGACACCTGTAGAAATCTAATAAAATCGATCAATGTAAAATTTAACCCTGTAATGCCTGACATGAAATATTGTTACGAAATGGAACAGTTTATTGAACCATTAGACAAAATATTTAAAAAAAAATGTAATTTTTTTTTGTTGCGTATCATATTTGATAGATCAGGTGTTTATGGCTAAGATAGTCTGATAACAGTGAGAATATGAAGGAAAAACAGCTCAATAAATATTGAAAATAAAATATTACCAGTAAAATATTACTCAAAATATAAAAGTTATTCTTGTGTTAAAATGTGAGTTTCCTCATTAAATTGGAAGTTCCTTGATATTAGCATACGATATATATTAATGTGTAATACAATTAAGGATGTAAGACAAGACACATATCTACAATTTCCATAAAAATATATTTTTTTATAACACATCTGTTTTTAGTACTGCCCAGATGAAGTTAATTGACAGATATTTATTTACGAATAATCCACACTTATTTTTTTTCCATATTACATATTACACAATGTTCCATATTACACAAATTATCCTGTTGTATACTCTCCATTCGCAATATTGAAAATCCATGTTTGTTTGTTCTCTTCTCTTCTGTCTTTGCACTGATAACCAAATATGTTCATAATGCCTCTGATTTGAAAGGGACCAAGAAGAAGAGAGGAAAAGGAAACAAGAACAAAGCCATGACTGGGGATGGCGTACCAGAGAAGAAGAAACATAAAATAGAAGAGCTGAAGGTACATTTGTAGTTAGGTGTTTAACAACCATAGTACATTTGAAAAGGAAATGCATAGGTCGGTGAAGTCATTCATCTCTTTGGATAGCAGATGTGTAGAGCTGTTCCATTTCAAAATGTTTTGGAATTGACCTTCAGATTCTTGGTTCTGGAATTGAAGGACTCAATTTATTGCCATAAGACTTGCATGTATTGCCACTCCCCTGGACATACAGGTATAAAAGGCAGCCAACAGCACACACCGAATGCTGAGGAGCTGAGACAACATCTCGACCACTTCAGTAGATCACTTTCGACGTTGTGTTGAAATACCGACACTGGGGTCCCTATATTAAACGTCACAACGTTTGGAAGACGTCACTCCAGCCGTAGGGTCTCTTCTGATTTTTGAAAAAGGATTTATTTTTTATTTTTTACAGCTGAGAACACCTGGTTAACATTGGGAAGCCTACTCCTCTATTGAGAAAGGAAATTTATGGAGACCACATCCTACCCAAAGGGGAGGTTAGTATGTGGAAAGTACACCCTATGGACTCACCTAATGGGGTGTACTACATATGGAAGAGTCGCTGTGGTGGGCTCGAGGGGGAAGGCACAGGGTTAGATAGGGAAACCAAACAGAATACATCTTACGAGGTCAACCTTAGGGAACCACTACATATGGTTCTAATAGCCAGATTACTAGGGCTCACCTGAAAGGGGAATACCATAAGTAATAGGGCTGGTGGTGAGCTCCTCAGCTGGAATCACTACCGATGAGTGCTAGGAGGTAGAAAAGATGTCCTGGGTTCACTAAACCTGGGGAACTCTTTGAGGCGAAATGTGCATGTTACCACGTCAGAGAGGGGGAAGGCAAAAGACAAAACTGGTTCCACGCAGAGATTATAAAATCTCGCGAAGGTGCTGGGTGTTGCCCAGCCCGCAGCTCTATAGATGTCTGCTAAGGAAGCACTGCTCGCCAAAGCCGATGTGGCCACAATAACCCTGGTGGAGTGAGTGCTCACTCCCAATGGGCACGGCACATCTTGGGCTTGGTAAGCCCGGAGAATGGCATCCACAATCCAGTGAGGAAATCTCTATTTGGAGACAGCCTTCCACTTCTGCTGACCTCTGAAGTAGACAAAGAGCTGCACAGATCTTCTGAAGCTCTGTGTGCGGCCCAATACAATGTTGCTCCCCATGTGTCAGATTATATACTGAATGTTCTCAAAGAGATTTCTGAATGAAGGGCCTTTACAATATAACTAAAACTTACATTAAGTACTACTCACAGCACTAAGTACAAAATGGTTGACCTGTGACTGACGGCTGTGCAAGTGCTGTAAACCGCAAGCTAAATGTCATGATGACACAACTGGATATTTACTCAAAATTAAATTTCTGTTTTCATATTCTTGTTGAGTACTCAACAAACTCACATTTGCATGAAGCCACCACACGCAGATGTTAGTAAATAGATTGCACAACGTATAGACATTTCCTCTTACTGGCAGTCTCTTCAGATGCAAAGCGATCCCATGCAGTTTAAATCAAAGTCTTTGACCCAACGTTTCCACTGCGCCCACGCGGTTCACAGTACACAATGAAATTAGCAGTGCGAGCACCATTTCAAACCCAAGGCGCGCGCCATGCTGATTGAAACCAGCTTCATCTGGCGTTCATTTCCGTGTGATGAGAGGCGTGACAGCGGACGGTTTGCCGCAACAGCAACTATTGCAGTGATGTACACTTTCATGGTGGTGGCGGATAGGCGCCTCTGTATGTATCGATGCTTGTCACACTTACCTCTCTCTCTGTGTAGACCCTTTGCAATAGAACACGGGGAAGCAAAGTGTTCGCGTCCACCGAGGTTCTGGTGTGAATCTCTGATGCCTGGCCATCGTGAAAACGAGGGCCATGAACACTGTATGTGACCCAGGGAAAGAGGAATTTGCCTGTCTCAGGACCGCCTTGAACCCTAACAAGGGTTCCTGGTGGCCTGCTGACAGGAAGGCGGTACCTCCTTCCTTCAAATGGAGGCTCCGTAGGCTTTCAGGGGTCTAGAAGAAGACCCGCGCCAAGGCAAGATGTGCTTGATAGCCTCAGTATAGTTTTGCACAGACACTATGCAAAGTCAGTGGCGGAATAGGCCACCTTGAGCAATGGGGGCATCAAGAAAGCACACTTTCTCGTCATCCCACATCTCAGCAAGGTTTAACCACAGATGGGCACTCCTGAACCACAAGTGTGGACATCGCACAACCCAGAGCCTGTGCAGTGACCTTTGTAGCCCATAGGGCCTATTCAATTGCCGAGCTCTGGATCAGGACTACCCTTGTGTAGGTCTTTCAGTGCTTTAGCTTAATAAACTTGCAGGATGGTCATCGAATGCGGGGCAGAGGCGGCCTGGACATTCAGCATTGTAAGCCCTCACCATCAGAGACGAGGTAAACTTACAAGCTTTGGATGGGCGCCTTGGACGATTCCTCCAAGTGGCAACATTTTGTGGGCATAAATGCACTGCAATGCACTGCAGCGCATGGCCCATTCACGAATGCTGTTTCAACACGAGGGTGGCCCAAACACTGAAGACAGCGTTTGTAGCCCTCCGTGAGAGAGAGAAATCGCCCGCACTCAGAAGGACAAGGATGGAACGGCATCTTTAAAAAGATGTGTGGCAATCACGCCACCGGCCTCGCGCCGTTCTCTCACATCCCTCGGCCTCATCCTGCTCGCCACAAGATGCAATGCGAAGTGTAGCTCTTTTATAAAGGAAATTGCCTCTTGTAGAATGCAGCTGATGCAACCGGGGGAACTCTGTGGGCTTATCTGTGCAAACGACAAGAGAGACCGTTGATGTGTGCTCAGGTTCCAGCAGTAATGAGGTTCAGAACCTTCAATTGTGGACAACATAAACCAATCTTATGTAACACTAAATCTTTGATTATAAGATTAATAATATTAATCTTTATAAGATTAGTTTTTTTGAACTGGTTCATTAAAACATATCGTCCAAAAGAACCTGTTCACAGAAATGAATTGCACTTCCAATCATTATTAGCAAGTGAGAGGCAGATAATTGATTAGCTCTGTATAACTGAAAAAGGCTCTTAAAGAGGAGTCAATTTCCTTTGATTGAATGGATTCCAACACCTTGGAATTGATTATTTTTGGAAATCGACTCCCAGGCCAGCCCTACGTATGGGATGCCTTGTGAGTGTAAAAGAGTGTGGGAATTCTTGTTTCCTCTACAGGTGTACAACAGAGAGCTTGAATACGAGTATGGCACCTTTGAAGATTGGCTTCACACCTTTAACCTGTATCGAGGGAAGTGTTCTGATGATGCTGATGTTGAGCAGAATGCAGCAGATGAAGACAGACTTATTGGCAAATTCAAGGTTTGTCGTCAATCATTACCCAATTTCCATCTTTCCTAATTCTCCATGTACATTTGGACACATCTACTCATGCTTTATAATTATTACTATTACTATTATTATTATTAACGTGCCCCTATTATGCTATGTTAAATGCTCCTGATTTTGTTTTGGTGGTCTCCTACAACAGGTTTACATGCATCAAAGTTCAAAAAACACTTTCATTTTCTCGTAATATACATTGCTCATCACCACATTGTTCACTGACTCTCAAATGACTTGTCGGATGAATCAGTCTCTCTAAATCCCTCCTTTCTGCGAGCATACTCTGCTCTGATTGGCCAGATGACCCAGTATTTTGAACGGTCTACTGCTTACAGTGCACGTATACGCCCATTCTGAAAAGAATACGCCCATTACCATAAACTTCAGCTACGGAAGCTTCCTAAAGCTCAGCGATTGTACACACAGTACAGACAATGACAATGATGTCGATTTTACCATATCAAACCGAGCGCGAGGCGATGATGAAACATTGGAAGAAATAGTTAGTCATCCATCACAAGGACAACTTGAGCAGGACGTTTCTCAGTGATACTCTACTCAGTTTGAGGTACACTATGAGATGTTTCAACTGTAATCCCTCACCATCAGCATTAACAAGTGTATGTCCATCAACAAACCGATGTGTAGCTATATTTCTAATTTATTGTGGTGGACAAGCAGGAACTGTATCAATAAGCTGAGCACTAACGTAAATGACTGATGTAACATCAAGATTTGTTTTGCAAACTTTAATCCATCCTTTATTTTTACTCAAAGTAGTAAGAGCGACAGACAATCTGCATTTATGGACACAGTTTTAGGTAATAATGGCCCACAGTGGATTTGCAGAACTATTTTAGTGAGACAGTAATAACGTGAGTCAGGCGGTTAGCCGGAAACTTACACAATATAAAATACAAAACTACATATTTTGAACATCCGGTAGAAAATATACTGGTCCAAATAAACTGATTACTGACCCATATTTCTCTCCAATACTAACAAATGTTTTGCGAATCCTGCATTGAACTCTGAGATTTGAGAATCAGTTGTCAGTAAAATTATGTGTTTGGAGGCGGGTTGTTTGAGGGGCGGACATTGTACAATATTGTACGGGCATTATGCAAATGTCTTTTCTAGTGATGTAGAACTGTCATGCAGCGAGATACTATTTACTAATTAATTATTAAATAACAAAAAATGGAATTATTTAGTGACCAAATCTAATGAGAAGAAATGTTTTATTTGAGCTTCATCAAAGTAGCTGCTCTAGAATAGATTGCAGTTCTCACACCGTCTTTCGTAAACAACTAAATATTTAGTTGTAACACTTTAAAATAAGGTCTCATTTGTTAACATAACTAATATGAAGCAACAATAAGCAGTTCTTACGGCATGTATTAACCTTTGTTGTAGAAGTACTGTAAATTGTTAGTTCATTTTAACCGATGTAGTTAACTAATGTTACCAACAAAAGGTGGTTAGACTTTTTTGCCGAATTCGAGTAACAACTACAAAAACTTTCTTAAGAGGATCTTTGTCAATCTGGCCCCAGATGATTAAAATTTTTTGGAGTTGTTTATATCAACAACATGAAACTGTATATCATTGATCTATGAAACAGGTGCCTTTTACAGTTTGATACAGTAAATGTCAAAGTCAAATTTTTGTGCGATTTGTACTTCGGAAACATTCTACCATACAAAAAATGTAAACCAAAGAATGATCCGCAAATGTATTAAACACATTCAACATTCTGAAGCTCATCTCTGAGTTTGTTTGCTGTGTTTACTGTAGGGTTCCTTGTGTATCTACAAAGTCTCTGCATCGGATGATGCGTACAGAGAAACGGGATTTGATTCCAACATGGGCATGTTCCAGAACATCCCACACAACGATCCGATCAACATCCTCGTCCGGGTCTATGTCATCAGGGTATGTAGTAGTACCACATACCTTAGGGCAGTGCATTGAGTCTTTTTGTGTTTTCCCATTTGTACAATTGTTATGTCTTTGTCTCAGGCAACAGATCTGCATCCCGCAGACATCAATGGGAAAGCCGACCCATATATCGCCATCAAGCTCGGAAATTCAGACATCAAGGACAAAGAAAACTATATCTCTAAGCAACTCAACCCTGTGTTTGGAAAGTTAGTACTGTTGATTAAAGACTTCTCATTCACTACTAGATAATATTAATGTTAACATCAACTGCCTTCAAACTCCCAGGTTTTTTGATATTGAAGCGACACTCCCAATGGATTCTACCCTCACTGTGTCCATTTATGACTGGGATTTGGTGGGAACTGATGACCTAATTGGGGAGACGAAGATTGACTTGGAAAACCGTTACTACAGCAAACACAGAGCAACATGTGGTATCAGCTCCAAATATGCAATGTAGGCAATTCTTCTTTTAAACACATCAACACTTTGTGACTTACTGATGGGGTTTGTGTTCATTGGTGTTATTTTAGTATCCTTGATATAGACCCCTTTTGCGCCGACGTTACAATTACAGTACGTCACGGCGTTAGCTAGAGGCAAAACAAAGTGAAAACTGGAGGTGGCCAATACAAACCAGCACAGATTCGGCTACATAATAAGGATCTTAAATTATTATTATTTTTATTAAATGTCATCTTGTTGTATTTCTGGGTGCAATAATCACCTACAGGATCAAAATGAAATTTTATCGCATAATGTTTTCTAAATGATTGTGATTATTTGTGAATTATCTATGATTGTATACATTGTTGTGATTGATCGTGATAGACTTTTTGAAGAACCTGGTGAGAAAGAATAATCACATACATAGTTAATATAATTTTAATACATAAAAAATATTTTTATTTCTAGAAAATATTCACATCATTAAAATTGCACTGTAATGTTACTTTACATTGTCGTCTTCTGGCCTTGGTGCTGGACAGGACCGCGCAATGTAACGTTGCCACAAGTCAAGACCATTCATCACATAGTTATAGGCATCTAAAGATTTATATGCCTTCAGTTTTGTCTTTATGCTCGGTTTCTCTATCAGGCGTAGAAGGCAGGCCACTCAACCGAGGTAACGTTAATCCTGTCAGATCGTCCATCCATTGAGTGAGCGTGTACGGGTCGGCCAATCTGGTTCCGTCCTTTAAAATTAACTTTTGCAAATAACAATCGCGGTCCTGGACAGTGAGTGACCTTGCACATTAAGATAAAATCTGATTTTCTCCCATCATTGTTAAAAAAAAAGCTAACAAAACTTGCAAACTAGCGTTAGTGAAGCGACCAGAGGGATCGTTCTGCCTCCACCTAAGCTCTGCCCACATAAAAACGTCATCATGTTTACCAACTGAAAAGGGGTCTATAATATTATATTTCTGTCTGGACCACTATCGTCAAATACTATATTGACAACTAGCATTCACTTTGGATTGATGGTATGGTTCCGTTCTAGGTGAGAACTCCCTGCATATCCATGCTGCCTAGCATGGATAAGAGCAGGGAGAGCAGCAATAACCCCCCTTAGGGTAAACAGAACAGAACCAACATGAACGTATACAGATATCATTAATTCAAGATTTTAAAGTACAACATAATTCGAGAATTTATTCTGATTCAAGGGGAATCAGAATGCCAAATCCTGACTGGGCAAGAGGTGGAGCTGGGGATGGAGGAGGGTAATTAGCTCCTGAGAAACGCGATAGCTGTTTATAATACTGAAG
Source organism: Siphateles boraxobius (assembly GCF_051911475.1). NCBI lineage: Eukaryota > Metazoa > Chordata > Actinopteri > Cypriniformes > Leuciscidae > Siphateles > Siphateles boraxobius. The sequence continues at coordinate 7,450,689 of NW_027508833.1, read as the reverse complement.
GAGCATATATATGTATACAGTGATAGGCGTCATATTCCTATAGGTAGAAGTGGATCATCTGAGAGTCAGCTTATGCAAGCTTGACTAACGTGACCGGCCAGAACTGACACAGTGCTTGATTTTTATAATTTTGGTGTTAAGTTTTAGTCATTTTGTTGTGTGTTTTTGTCATTTTAATTATAATTTTTAGGGATGCACCGAAATTTCGGCTATCGAAACTTTTCGTCCAAAACAGCTCTTTCTGTTTTCGGCCTGAAATGGTTTTGGAGGACCGAAACACTTTTAATTGGTGCAACTCAGATGCCATGTTTAGACTGTGTTCAACATCTATTTCATGCAAACAACATGGATAAGCTATAACAGTTATACATGTCAGCTGTTTGGACACTAGCTCTGGATTGACAATATTATTTTCTCGATTTTAATGGGTAATGATTTAATTTCTTAAATCTGAAATCTTTTCTGTGCTGTTTTCTGTTGATGCGCAGTGTAAACAAAACTTCAGTAAACATTTTCAGCACACCTGTCATCCAATAAACACAATAAGCTTTATGGTTTGTTACTTTTAATATAAAGCAATCTCTCAACTTATTTTATTTTGAAATTCAAAGCTATACAATCACTTAACCTCAAAAAAAGCTATTCAATGTCCATAACTTCATTATTTAATCAGCAAGATTTTTTTTTTATATAAAAAATGGCTTATGTGCAATTTAAATGTTAAAATGCCTTATGTGCAATTTAAATGTTTCTAACATTACTTTCATTTTTTATTTTAATGTTTGTATCCCCCAGGATATATTGGTATAAATTAAATTAAAAAAACAATGCTTGTTTGGCAATGCATCTTACAACATTTTAGCCAAATTTTAAAAACATCTATTCTCTCATAACTTAAACTAAACATTATTTGTAAAATGTTGTTTAACAATAAGCATAATGCCTATTTATGAATATATTAGCCTTCTGTATCATATTTAATATGCACATTTTAATAGGGCCTGTAAATTATCAATATGACCCAAACTTTGCTGAAAAACCTATACACAATCTACTTCATAACTTCTGTCCTCTGGTTGATAGTTCAGGCTTTGTTTTTATCAAGTAGTCTTTTTTTTATTTTTTTTGCTTAAAATCTTTAATGATTTTTATGAAGTAAACGTTATATAAACTTTTACTGGACTGTAACTTGGGTTTCCTTGAATATTCATACATAATTTCTTTATGTTAAAAGTTTTTTTAAAGTTTTTTTTCATGTTAATGCAAAGTTGTGATCAAAATTATTCAACCCCCATTGCTAATCAGGTTTATTGGCAAAATATACAGACTTCAAGCAAAATTAATTGAAATAGCTCAATATAACAAATGTTTCAACTGATTCTATTCAACTGAAAATGCAACTTTTAATGAATTCTGCAGTCTCAAAATTATTCAACCCCCTGAATAGAATCCCTTACAATAGCGCAAATCTGCAAAACAGGTGTTGTCTCAAGCACACCTGATGCAACTATTCAAGGGCTTCATTAGTTGCACCAGGTGTGCTTGAGCTAGAACACATGAAATAACTGAACTGGCTAAGTTTGCAATGCAGGTTAGAAATATGGTCCGCAAGTCAAAAAAATGGTCCCAAATGTTACGAGAAGATGTCATATATCATCAGATATCATACAAACAAGGAACAGTATACAAAAAGATAGCGAAGGCACTAAATGTTCCTAAAGATACCGTTGTAAGCATAGTTTGCATGTTCAAATTTAAAGGAACTTTAATACTACCTGGACGGGGCAGAAAAGGGAAGATGTCAACTGGCTGCAACCAGATTTCTGAGAAGGCAGGTTCAGAAAAACCCTTGAGTGACTGCAAAAGACCTGCAGCAAGACATGGTGGCAACAGGCACTGAGGTTTCAGCTTGCACAGTAAGGCGCGCACTGAGCGCATGCGACTTCCATGCCAGAACTCAAAGACTACACCACTACTGAATCAAAAGCACAAGAAAACTGCTCAAAATCATATAAATAAGCCATAGAAGTTTAGGGATTCTGTCCTGTGGAGTGATGAAACAAAACTGGAACTTTTTGGCCCTATGGATCAGCAGTTTGTCTGGAGGAAGAAGAATGAAGCATATGCTGTAAAGAACACAGTCTACAGTTCAGCATGGTGGATTGGTGATGTTTGCAGCTGCTTTATATCCTCTGGCACTGGAAACCTGCAGTGTCTGGAAGACAAGATAGATTCATTGAATTGTCAGGAAAACATCATGCCGTCAGTGAGGAAGCTGAAGCTTGGGTGTCATTGAACCTTCCAACAGGACAATGATCCCAAGTAACCTCAAATTCCACCAAGCCTTGGTTTCAGAAGAAGTCCTGAAAGATACAACAGTGGCCATCACAGTATAAAATCTCTGGTGGGATTTGAAGGTGGCGGTTGCAGCACCAACCCAAGAAAATTACTGAACTGGAGGTCATTGCTCATGAGGAACAGGCTCAGATTCCTCAGAAACGCTGCCAGAAGCTGCTGTCTGGTTATACATCTCCTTTGCAGTAGGTCAGAACAGAAAAAGGTATTCTACTAAGTATTAAAAATGCTTGCGATGAAGGGGCTGAATAATATTGAGATTGCCGAAGTTATTAAAAGTTGCATTTTCAATTGAATTTAGGGACATATAAATTTATAAAATGTATAAAATATAAAACAGTATATATAAAATATACAAAATATTAACAAACATACACAAGAGTAAATACAAAGAGTTGGTTGTTATTTGCCAACAGCACAGCAGCTCCAGACAAACAATGACCCTCAAAACCAGTGTTTCTTACGTGTGGAGCAAAATCAAAGCAACCGTTTTCAGGGCCTTCCTGCTTCGCTATCTCCAGCGCTGGAAAGGTTTTCTAATATTAACATGGGTCCTAAATCTCTTTCCAGATCATAACCCTTAATTTTCCAATGATATTCTAATGAGCTTTTGTAATGTCTTTCAGCCATCTCTCTTTCTACAGTCTTTCTTCAAATCTCCCTCTTGCTCGTTCTCTCTCCTCCACCGTCATACACCCCCTAATGCTGATTGGCTACACGTTTGTTGTTGTGTCTTGTTGTGTCAGGCCGATCAACTTTCAGACAGCGTTTTTCAAATATCACTTACCCCACCTTTAGGTATTGAACTAATTGAACGGAGTCTATTTTTATACCCCTAAAGGGGCGACGTATCCTGGGGATAAAAGACCAATTATGAAAAATGTACAAATTAAATTAATACAATTCCAACATTAACGTTATAAGTTAATGCTTAACAACAACTTTTTAAATATGCAAGTCCCCTCAAAATATTGTAAATATGTTAATTTTTTTTACTGAAGGTGAGTATATTTCCCAATACAAGGGGGTCATGTTGGTTTTACATACTGTCCACGAGATGAACAAAGTCACCAGATCTAAATATTGATTAATTATTATTTTATTACTTATTTTTGGTTTTCAGGGAAGTAAAACCTAAATTTTTGTTTTTCAATTTTCATTTCGGTGCATTCCTAAATTTTATTTCAGTTTTAGTTATTTTAGTACTTTACGTAAAACTAAATGAAAAATGAGAAATGTTGCAATCAGCTGAAATCAATTAAGCAACTTTTTAATATTTTCTCCCATTTATTTCAAGTAATGATTTTTTTTAAATAGTTTTAGTTAAGATAATAACCCTGGTGGTGTTCATTGTATAAATTAAGTGTGTAACTACATGTACCATTTTCATTACTTAATAAATTAAATATAAAATTCATATAGTTAAATTTTATTTTAGTTTAAATTAATATTCTAAATTTACTAAAACAAAATTTATAAATAGCCCCTAAATATTGCTTCAAAAAAGGATGGATGGACAAAACTTTTCCAACTGTTTCTTTTAGTCATGGCTATAATGTGTGGAGGGACCCACTGAAGCCAACGCAAATCCTTGGCAAACTCTGCAAAGATGGAAAAATGGATCCGCCCCAGTTCGGCCCGGGAGGAAGAGTGAAAGTGGCAAACAGAGTTTACACGGGACCAACTGAAATTGAGGATGAAAATGGTATGTACATTTTCACAAAGCATTTCGAAAGGGAACAAGTATAAGGGTGGTCTTCTGAATTGCTGAGTTCCCATCGGAGAGCAGCACATCAGAACAAATGCACATACTTTTCTGTGGCAGGACTGAAGAAACAGACAGATGAGCACCTGGCGCTTGCTGTACTAAAACACTGGGAAGATATACCTCGAATAGGCTGCAAGCTGGTTCCAGAGCATGTGGAGACGAGGCCACTCCTGAATCCTGATAAACCTGGGATTGAGCAGGTCAGGAATAATGTCCCAAAAGCACCACTGTCAGATAACGAAATGGCGATAATGAGCCGTTAGTGAATATGAGTGCTTGTGATGTAGGGGAGAATTGAGATGTGGGTGGACATGTTCCCGAAGGATATGCCTGCACCTGGACCAGCTATTGATATTTCACCTAGGAAGCCAAAAAAGTAAGAACCACTTGGTGAAAGCTTTTGCCTAAATACAGATGAACATTGCATACTCAAAATACCTGTTTGTCATTGACAGATTCGAGCTCAGGGTGATCGTGTGGAACACAGATGAAGTCGTTCTGGAGGACGATGACATTTTTACAGGAGAAAAATCAAGTGACATATTTGTTAGAGGGTACAGGATCTTTTTCACAGAAATCACTTGTTCCTATGTACAGTACATGTATATTATGAACACTTGTTTCCACCATGGAGTAAAAAAAGATCTAACTGGGACTTTTTAGCTCATAATTCTAACATTATTTCTTGCTATTCTGCTTTTTTTTTTATTGTGAGAAATAAAGTCAGAATTGTGAGATGTCAATTGGAAGAAATAAAGTCAGTGCGAAAAAAGTTGATTGCGAAAAATATACAGAATTGTGAGAAAATTCGTAAATTGCGAAAAATAAAGTTAGAATTGTGAGAAAAAAGTCAATTGCGAAAAAAAGTCAGAATTGTGAGAATTCGTAAATTGCGAAAAAATACAGTCAGAATTGTGAGAAAATTAGTAAATTGCAAAAAATAAAGTCAGTGAGAAAAAAGTCAATTGCTAAAAATAAAGTCAGAATTGTTAGATATAAACTCAAAAATTAAAAAAGCTAATTGACCCTTCACAGGGAGCTTGATTGACAGGAGATCTGACCAATCATACATCGCCATCCGCCATTTTGTCCGACAAAGCAGTCAGGAGAGTTAGTAGATTAAGGGAGGATTTGAACTTGAAAAACTGAATATACTGACGCCTTTCCGCGGTTAAAACAACATTCCTTCATATGTTCTTTCATGTTTATTTGATGCTATAAATGAACTAGAAGGAAGAGATGATCGGTTCACGAGCAGCTTTAACTGAGACTCTACAGCGATCTGTCAATACACATTAAAGAGCCACAAAACGGTATTTATTGTTTAAATTTCTTTTTAAAAATGACCAAATTTGAAAGGTGTGACTTTGCTTAATATGTTTAATATCAAAAGTAACCGAAAAGTAACCTGGTCTGTCCTGTCTGTCAGCGTATTGTCGGTCTCCTCTCTGATCCGCGATGTATTTTTCACTGCATGAGAACATGGTGTGTGCGTGAGAGCGGCGTAGCTTGTCGGACATAGCGACAGTAACTAAGGGGGGCGGGTCTTTGCGAAGGGTCAATTGTGAGTTTATATGTAACAATTCAGACATTTTTAACGCAGTTCTAAGTTTCCCTTCAGTCGGTCAATCTCGACGTACGCCAGAGGTGATCCGACGAATGGGGATCTCGCTCCACAGATCAATCCACTTCGAGTGTAAACTAAACAAGCCAAATAAGGTAATTGCATCAGCTGCTCTGCCTCGCAATGCGAGCATATAATGAGCAGCAGGGGCGTGGCATCTTTGTCTTTCGCTTCATAGCCAGACGGTGAATGGTGTTCCTGCCCTGCAAAGGATCTGTTTCTGAGTGTCTGCTGGACGAATGTCTTTGTGGAAGAAGCCTCTACCAGTTGGTATCGGTGTGACAGCGCGAGCAGTGGTGGTCGTGATCTCTCTAAAGAGCTGCAGTATAAAACAGCTGTTTTCACAGCTCGTCAGAGTGGGCGCCTTCAACGAGTTGCTGTTCATTCAGTGGGTACAGAGTTGCATCTTCAACTAGATTGAGTGTCCACACAGGCTGGGTTTCTGGATGCGGTCTGGATGTCTCCAGCTGACGGTTATGATCGCTGCATCACATGCTTCATGGATGCGTTCATGGATGACGCATGTTCTCACTGTGGGAACATGACCATCGCAGCGTTACGGTCGAGACTCCAGTACCTTGAAAGAGGTGGAGCCCCTTCACATATTCCTAGATCGAGTGCTTCTTCTGGCCAGAAGAAGCTTACTTCGGTTAATAGCCTTGGTGACCTGAGGATCACAGTGAGGACTTCCCCGCCGAGTCAACCTCCTCAAGCCACTCACTCCTCTTTAACGCCTTTACCTCTCTCACTATCCTCAAATGGCGGAGTGGCTAAAGGGTACGTGGAGCTCCCCCCAGTGGACTAGTCTGTGGCGATACAGTTGTGTCCCAAGACCACTACCTCTTGGTGGGGTAATCCGCGTCTCCCCTCCCGGGCATGTAAGTTCTCGTCTGCTCAAGCGGGCAAGGCTTACTAAGCCTGCAGAGAAGCTGCCTCCGCCCTGCATGCCATGGCGCTCCTGCAGGTCTACAAGACCAAAGCGATCAAGGAATTGCACAAGGGTAGTCTCGACCTAGGGGTTATGCAGGAACTGCGTACAGCGACAGACCAGAGGGCGCGGATGGCAGTCAGCTATGCTTCCGTGCCTTGCAACTCCCATCACCCTCTTCTATCGCCAGCGGGCAGCAGTGTGCGGTTCGGGTTCGCACCCTCTGCCTTACCCTGGATCCAGGTAAGTGTTGCACAGCACACTCAGACTCGAGTGACTGTGTTCCACCACGTTGCCCCACCCTGGGTACGTCCGTGGTCCCGTTGGTCCAGCTTGCACGGTGTCTTGGAGCCGTGTGCTCCCTAGTCCGTCTCGCTGGCTCATCCGTACCATCAGACTCGGCTATGCGATTCAGTTCGCCCAACTTCCTCCCAAGTTCAGTGGCATCCACTTCACCTCCATGAGGAGCAATGATGCTCCTGTATTGCAGGCAGAGATTGATGTCCTACTGGCGAAGGACACGATCGAGCAGGTCCCTCCAGCCGATATGAAGACAGGGTTCTACAGCTCCTACTTCATTATACCCAAGAAAGGCGGTGGGTTACAGCCAATCTTGGACTTGAGAACCTTGAATCAGGCCCTGCACAAGCTCCCGTTCAAAAACGAATTTTCAAATCCAGACAGCGTGACTCACAGGGAAGCTCGTCCGGTCAGTGTTGAACTGCTTGAATTCGATCAAGAGCAGGACAGCTGTCTACTGAAACTGTTCCTGGGGCATATGGCATCCACAGTAACACTGCACGGATTGCTACAAATGAGACCGCTGTTTCTATGGTCAGGAGTTCCCCTAGAACAAGTGTCCAGGCATGCTCTGGTATTCACGTATGCCTCTGCCGCCAGCTGGGGGGCCACTTACAACGTGCATGCAGACTCGGGTCTGTGGACGGGCCCCAACTGTATTGGCACGTCAACTGCCTTGAGTTGCTTGCAGTACGTCTTGCGCTGGGCCGCATTAAGGGAACTTCTTCGGAGCCACACAGGTAAATCTGTTTGCCTCTCCAGACTCCCTTTGCACAGATGCGCTGGCACACAGCTGGCCCCTGGGTCTACGCAAGTATGCATTTCCCCACTCATGCTCCTTGCGACAGCCCTATCCTTGGCCCATTCCTCTGAGGAAGGACCTGCTTTCTCAGAGATGAGGCACTCTATTGCACCCGCGTCCAGACCTCTGAAAACTCCATGTCTGGTCCCTGGACGCGATGTGGAGGTTCTAGGTGGCCTACCCCAGTCGGTGGTGGACACTATCACTTCGGCCAGAGTCCCGTCTACTAGGCGCCTCTACGCGTTGAAGTGGAACCTGTTCGTTGAGTAGTGTTCTCCCCACTGGGAAGACCCCCGAAGATGCCTGGTCAGTGTTCTGCTTTCCTTTCTGCAAGATGGGTTGGAGCGAAGGCTGTCTCCTTCCACACTCAAAGTGTAAGAGGTAAAGATCCTGTTGCTAAAGAAGGTGCTCCTGACTTTGCTGGCTTTTATCAAGAGGGTAGGGGATCTGCAAGGATTTTCGGTCGACGAATCGTGGCTAGAATTCGGGCCGGCCAACTCTCACGTTGTGCTGAGACCCCGACCTGGATACGTGTCCATGGTTCCTACCATTCCCTTCAGGGACCAGGTAGTGAACCTGCAAGCGCTGCCTTTGGAGGAGGCAGACCCAGCCTTGGCTTTTCTCTGTCCTGTCCATGCCCTTCGGTTGTACGTGGAAAGAACTCAAAGCCTCAGGACCTCAGACCAGCTCTTCGTCTGTTACGGAGGTCAGCAGAAGGGAAAGGCTGTCTCTAAGCAGAGGTTAGCCCACTGGATAGTGGATGCTATTGTCTTGGCGTATCAATCCCAAGACGTGCCTTGCTCAGACGTTGCGGAGGGTCTGATGCCAGGCCTACACTCGTAAGCTTGTGGAACAAGCATTCTTCCACGGGTTCAGCTCCTCTGCGGACGAGCCGGTGTCTTTCCCTCGACAGAGTCCGCTTTGTCGTCTCAGCTGGTGTTCTTTCCCCCCTAGAGCTAGGCTTGAACCACCCCAGAGACTGCCATATGCTGCACTACCCTGCTTGGCTAGTCCATATGTGTAAACACCACATTACCTTCCTTCAGGCAGGAGGTGGCTTCCGAAGCATCCCCTTTCCTTCAAGGGCACGCTTTCCCAGCGTTATCCAATTAGTCACACTGAGTGGGTCCTGCTCCAAGTGGAGCAGTGGAAGGGCCAGCAACAGTGGCGTGTTGGTAGATATCCCCATTCATCGGATCACCTCTGACGTACGTGTAAAGTGACCGGCTGAAGGGGAACGGATTGTTACGTATGGTAACCCTCATTCCCCGAAGAAGGGAATGGAGATGTATGTGCTGTCGCCACAGTTGCTGAACCTCCACTGTACGGCCAAGTCACAAGGTCCAGCTCCTCAGCAGAAAAACAAAGATGTGATTATATCATTAAATGCTTGCGCTGCGAGGCAGAGCAGCTGAGTCAATTATTGCATGCCAATGTGCATTGGCTCGTTTAGTTTAGACTCGAAGTGGATTGGTCTCTCAAGCGAAATCCCCATTCGTTTCCTCCTTCGGGGAACGAGGGTTACCATACGTAACAGAGACGTTTTTATCTCACAATTCTAACTTTTTTCTTGTAATTGAGAGTTTATATCTAGCAATTCAGACTTTATTGCATACTATTCTATATTTTTTTTCCTCAGAATTTTGAGATATAAACTTTTCACAAAGTTTATTTCTCAATTTTAAGAAAAAAATTCTGAATTGCAATGTATAAACTCGCAATGAAAAAAGGATTTTTATGCCTAAAGGATGTTTAGGATGCTTATACCTAGTAATTCAGACTTTTTTTCTTGCAATTCCAAGTTTCTGTCACAATTCTAACATTTTGTAATTGCACACTAACACTTGTGATTGCACGTTTATATCCTGCAATTCTGACTTTATTTCTAGCAATTCCACGTTTCATTCTCAGCATTGTAAAATATAATCTCGGAATTGCAAGAAAAAAGTTATGTACTGTATATATCAGATATGTATATATCTATCTATCTATCTCTCTCTCTCTCTCTCTCTCTATATATATATATATATATATATATATATATATGAAAGATCATATCTCTTAAGTGATCACAAGGGTACCAACAAACTATACCATCACTATGCAACTTGTGACCAACAGATGGCTGAAAGGCCAACAAGAAGACAAGCAGGACACAGATGTCCACTATCACTCGCTGACCGGAGAGGGCAATTTCAACTGGCGCTTTGTTTATCCTTTCGACTATCTACAGGCTGAAGAGAAGATCGTCATCTCAAAGAAAGAGTCCATGTTTTCTTGGGATGAGACTGAGTATAAAATTCCTGCCAGACTGAATTTGCAAGTGTGGGACGCGGATCATTTCTCTGCAGACGACTTCTTGGGTGTGCTGCTATGTTTTACTTTGTAAAGTCATTTTAGATTCAGGCTCAGTCTTAATGGCCTTCATTCATACAGTCACATGTGTTTGTTTTTTGTTTCAGGTGCAATCGAACTTGACTTGAATCGATTTCCTCGAGGTGCAAAGACAGCGAAGCAGTGCTCCATTGACATGGTCATAAATGAGCAAAATATGCCCATGGTCAACCTCTTCAAACAGAAGAGAATTAAAGGCTGGTGGCCGTTTGTGGCCCGTGATGAAAATGATGAGATGGAAATTACGGTAAGTGACCTGCAAATAATGTGATAAGAGAAACAAATCTTTTCTAAACTTTTCAGTCAATTAAACCAATTGCTTCGCAAAATGATTAAATTTTCTGAATCGCTTGCAACGCCACACACGGGAGTGGCGCCTGCCGGTTTAAACTTTGTAAATCAATTGAGTTTTAAATATTATTGCATATTAGAATGATTTCTAAAGGATCAAGTGAAACTGAAGACTGGAATAATAATGCTGAAAATTCAGCATGTATGCCAACGTAACTGGTCCTACTCGATCCAGGGTTTCCAGCGTGGGAGAACGCTAAAGACGGTAGCCTGTAGCGTCAGTCACCAGCGCGCATCTTGAAGCCAGGGGAGAGGTTTAGCCAGACACCTCTTACTGGCCTATGTCTGCTACACAAAGACATACACAAACATGTGTCAGTGAGCATCTAAAGTCCCGTCCGAATGTGCCATCTCAGTAATCATTACGGACAATGTCAGTAAATATTACGGTGACTTTTACCTTCGGTAAAAAGGTCCGGTGGGTAAAATTACCTCAGGTGATACTAATCCCGTGCGAATAGACCTGCTGTAAATATGTATGTAAATATTTTGTCATTTCCTGTTTAAAAGTAGTTTTTGGCGGTTTTTAAAGTATGGAGATGCTTGAAAAAGCATTCAGTTGCGTTCTAGACGCTGGACAAGTCTGTGGCAAAATTCAAGTGTTTTTCACATACCACTCAGATCAGAAAGAAGATCGAAAGCACTTGTTAGAGGCACAAACATCTTTTAGCATTAGTTATGTGTCCATTACCAACAAAAACTAATCTGAAGTTAATTCATACATCTTTCGACCGGACATAACTCTTTTATATAGAGAAATATAGGTTATATGTGTTTGCGCACGTGATATCAGGAAGCAATGTAATACGTACATGATGACAGGAGGGTGACGGAGATGTGCAAATCGAGTTACCCCTCCCACTTCTGCAAGTTTTACTGAGATATCTAATCCCGTGCAAATTGGCCATTAATATTACAGACGTAAAGTTAATCCCCTCCGAATAGGGCTTAAGATGCAGCTGTACAAACGGACATGCATGAATCCCCATAAACAGATATAGACAGGTGGTGCTGGGGAGGAGGAGGATCAAAGTGATGTGAACACAGTATTGTTACAGTGACACTCACTAGCACTAGGCTATTTAAATGCATGCAAGTTCATTGGCTGAAGTATTACACATTTTATCATTCAGAGGGTTATAGGACCCATCAGCTCATGCCATGTTGTACACGAGGCAGCTGGCTGGTAGATTATACATTAAGTATGACTACTATATGTGCAATATTCCTTTTTTTAAATTCTACCCTCCATGCTTTCAAAATCTAAATCTTACACTTTGCACATTCAAACTTAGTTGCATGATGCACGACATTCTGGACAAAAATCCAAATCATATGGACTACTGTAATGATACTTTCATGGTGATTTTTGGACATTTTTTAAGCTTGGTAGAAAAAATCATCTTCCAACTGTGCTTTGAACATTCTTCAGAATAACTTGCTTTGTTTTCAAAGAAAGTCATATAAATTGTAAACACATAACTGTGAGTAAATTACTTTTTTTGCATGATCTAACCCTCTTAATGATAAAATGTCACTCCTAAACCACCAGTGTGCATTTGCAGCATTTTTTTTACTCAACTCAGATGTTTAGTTTAATGGTTTTTTTTATCCTTTAAGGGGAAAGTAGAAGCAGAGCTTCACCTGCTGACAGGTGAGGAGGCCGAGAAGAGTCCTGTTGGTGAAGGACGCAATGAACCAGAGCCTCTTGAGAAACCAAAGTAAGAGCAGCATACACACCAACTTTTACATCTACCTTCAATATTGCAGTCACTTGTTTCTGACAATTTTTCACTTCCACTAAAAACATCTTGTTAGTTGAACTACACATTATACATTACTTTCAAACATTTATCTATAATACTGAAAACATTCTATCATACAATATTAACAAGATCTAACATACAATATATAAAAAGAAATACTTTTTAAAACAGCCCAAAAAAAGTCCTGAAGAGTTTGCAATTGCAAAGGTTTGATGGGTTTTGACTTATTTTGCTTTATTGAGCCAGAACATTATGACCCATCACAGGTGAAGCGAATATCGTTGATCATCTCCTAACAAGGCCATATATTAAGGCCTGGTTAGATTAGATGGTCAGCAAACAATCGGTCTTCTTCATCAGTGTGTTGGATAGAGGATAAATGGGAAGGAATAAAGATCTGAGTGACTTCGACAAGGACCAAATTGTTATGACGAGACGACTGTGTCAGAGTATCGTTCCGGGTTACTTGACTGTAACCCTGTTCCCTGAAAAAGTGGAATGAGATGCTGCGCTGCTTAGTGCATTGGGAGCGTTTTTAATTGTGACCTGCTTTGAATATAATGTGTAAACACGTCGATTGAATCAACCCGGAAGTAATATAGCCTCGGTCAGTGACGTCATCGGCGTGCACCCGCAACGCGAGGCTATAATTAGATGAGCCACAGGTGCACCGCCAGGATGCTTTCACGAGTTCAATCTTACGAATGATCAGAGAGTAAATGGTTATGGGTATTTGGCGTGCTGTCCGGGGGGAGGACTCCGAGCTCGGAAATTGGGCCCGAACCCAGAGTGCTCCCCCCCTATCTCTGTTTAGGAAGATAACCAGGCAGGTGTGAGGAGATGGGGTGGTGGAGGGATGCTGAAAACTGTCGAGGAATATGAGAGAATCGACTGCATATATTTATAGGCTTTACTCATGGTGATTGAATGGGCCTGTTGATTACTGATTGCTGACAGCTGGTTGGAATGACTTGGCAGCGCAGCATCTCGTTTCCGCTTTTTCAGGGAACAGGGTTACAGTCAAGTAACCCCGGAACGTTCCCTTTCAAAAGCTACAATCGATGCTGCGCTGCTTAGCGCATTGGAAACGAGAATGTCCACGCTGCTGTGCTTGAAGGTGTCTGGATTCCTTACGGTTGTGAAGGTGTGCTCACAAGAACGCAAGAAAGCCCTAGACATTAGCTTGTGACGTCGACTCAAGGACGTGAGAGCCCGGAGTGGCATGAGCATCCAAAATATAAAATCGTATGAATGTGTGCTGAGAGGACCAGCCTGCCACATCACAAACAAACTGTAAGGGGGCACCTCTTGCCAAGGCAGCAGAGGAGGCGACCTCTCTGGTAGAGTGAGCCCTTAGACCCGTTGGCGAAGCTTGGCCGCGCCTCATAGGCAAGAGCCATAGTATCCCTGACCCAATGTGACATGGTCTGTTTGGTGGCGGCAGCGCCTCTATTGCTGCCCCCATAACAAACAAATAGTTGCTTTGACTTGCGCCACTGGCTAGTGCGTTGGACGTAGGTCTGAAGAACACGAACTGGACATAGTCTGTGAGATCTCTCCTGCTCCGGGTGGTGAATTGTAGGGCGCTAGAGTGACCGGATGTACAGCCGAGAAAGGTGCCTTAGGCAGGTAATCAGGATGAGGATGCGAAATCACTTTCACCATTCCTGGGGCAAAGTCTAAGCAGGATGGCGATATTGACAGAGCCTGCATGTCCCTGATTGTTTTTAGAGAGGTTATAGCCATAAGAAAAAACATCTTTAGGGTCAGAAGTTTGTCAGATGCTGACTCTAGAGGTTCAAAGGGTGTCCCAACCAGAACCTCGAGAACTATTGCTAAGTCCCATGAAGGGATCTTGGTTCTTACGGGAGGCCTCAGTTGCCTGGCACCACGAATTAAGCGAGCGAGCAGAGGATGTCTCCCAAGTGGAAAGCCGTCAACCAAGGCGTGGCAAGCCGAAAGAGTGGCCACATAAACCATAAGAGTAGCAGGGCATGTGCCTGATGATAATTTTTCCTGCAGGAAGTCCAGAACTAAAGCAATCTGGCAGTTGACTGGATCTGCATTATGCACAACACACAACCTTTCAAAAACACCCCATTTGTTGGCATAACTCTTACTAGTGGAGGAGGCCCTAGCACTTTGAATGGTCTCAATAATGGCAGGCGAAAGCCCAGTGCCCATCAGGGGCCAAACATGAAGGTTCCACAGGTCGGGCCTGGGATGGAATATTGGGCCCTCTGCCTGGGACAGAAGGTCTCTTCTCTTCGGAATCGCCCATGGCGAGCCGTCAAGGAGAGATATTATCTCCGAGAACCATACTCTGTTCGGCCAACGTGGCGCTATCAGTAAGAGGCAAGACCCCTGCTGGCGAACTCTGGCTAGAACTCCCGGGAGCAGAGCCACTGGAGGAAACGCATTCAGGCGTATTTTGTGTCATGTGTGCGCCATCGCATCCAGACCCAGGGGGGCTGGGTGACTCAGAGAGAGGTAGAGGGGACATTGCGCTGTTTGCTGGGAGGTGAAGAGGTCCACCTCCGCTTCATAAAATCTGGTCCAGATCTGTTTTACTACATCTGGGTGGAGTTTCCATTCCTCCTTGTGTAATTTCAGTTTGGACAGTAAATCTGCTCCCACATTCAGATACCCCGGAATGTAAACTGCCCTGAGTGATAGAAACTTTTCCTGGGCCCAGAGAAAAATCTTTACTTTACTTTATTGTTTATTTTTACTGGGACAATGCACAATTAAAAGAAATTGCACCAGAGTTAGCTAAAAGTTAATTTGCATCTGCTGTCCCTGGGCAGGTAAACAAATAAAATAACATAAAATATTACATATACACCACATAAAACCTCACAATACATATGTCCAGGAATGTATGATTTACAAATCAGTATATAAAAACAGATAATTTACAACAGTCATTAGTGGTTGCAGATTTGTTCTGATGTAGCCAGTACTTCAGCTTTTTTAAAAAAAAATTGTGAAGCTATCAATGTTTCGGATATTTATGGTTAAGGAATTCCATATCCCCACTACTCTAACTGAAAAAGCTTTTTGACCAAAGGCTGTTTATCTATATTGCGGGACCAAATCTCCCCTAGCAGATGCTCTGGTCCTACCGGCACTTCCGTTATGGGCCAGGCATCCCTTAAGAGGAGGGGGAGCAAGATTATGAATAATTTTGTACATCAGGCATACATCAGTATAAAACACAAAATTATTAAAATTCGACAAATTAAATCTTTTCAAAATAGTACAATGATGATAGTGCCTTTGTTTTTTGTCTAGCACTTTCATAATTTGTTTATAAAGTGAGTACACAGGCTTAAGAGTTGTTGCACCTGCCTGTGACCAAGTTGTTATACAATACGACAAGTGAGGGAGAATCAAAGTATGTACAAAAAGTAGTGCAGCAGATTGAGAAAGCTGGTGCCTGATGTTTTTAAAATTATTTAGATTAAATTTAACATTTTTTATAACCTTTCTTTCTTGTTTTTTAAAAGACAGATGTTGGTCTATTATTATTCCCTAAATATTTTACATGTGTCACAGATTTGATTGCTTCACCATTAAATATGATGTCTGGATTCGCCGAGTTCTGTTTTCGTACAGTGCAATACATGCAAACTTGTTTTGCTTACATTAAGAGACAAACAAGACGTGTAACCAGTATGAGATATTCGCCATTATAGATGACAGTTTGCTTGCAGCTAATTCTTTAGTTCCTGCATGAATAAAAAGCACATTATCTTCTGCATACATTAGAATATCAACACCTGGACATGCTTGAGGGAGATCATTAATATAAATACTAAATAAAATAGGTCATAAAATTGACCCTTGAGGAACCCCTCTAGGACAGCTACCAAAAGAAGAGCACTTATCAACCACTCTTGTACATTTTTTCCTATTATTCAGGTATGTTTTCATCCACATCAAGGCAGTAGCAGATTAATTAAAATTCTGAAGTTTTGAGGTTAAGCAATTATGATTTACTGTGTCAAATGCCTTTGCAAGATCTAAAAACACAGCTCCAACAACACCACCTTTGTCAAGTTGACTTCTAATTTGTCCGACAAAAAAACAATTAGACGTTTCTGTAGAATAATTCTTTCGAAACCCAAATTGTATTGGGTGTAAATTCACTTCACTTTCATTTAAATAAGAAACTAATTGATCACAAACTACCCTTTCTGCAATTTTTGATGCTATTGGAAGGATACTTATGGGTCTATAATTTGATGGAAGAGTCTTTAAAAATAATATTTTAAAAATAGGTCACTACTGCCGCCTTCCAGCAAGATGGAAAATCTGAGTTTGTTATTGACAGATTTATCAGGTGTGTTAGAGGTTTGCAAAGAAATGATTTATAAGTTTTAAAAAATCGTGCATCAATATCATAAACATCTTTAGACCTAGATCCTTTTAAATTATCAATTATTTTTAATACTCTGCCTCGCTATTCTGTTCAGATTGCCTGAGCGCAGACCTCCCTGGTGATTTATATAAGAGAGTGCCGCTGTGTTGTCCACCCGCACTAGGACATGACAACCGGGGGACAAAATATTTCAGGGCCAGAAATACAGCCATCAACTCGAGGCAGTTGATGTGCTAATCAAGCTGATGACCCTCCCATTCCCCTTGAGCTGGACGACCACTTAAGACCATTCCCCAGCCCATCAGGGAGGCGTCTGACAGGGCGCCCCTAGAGTGGGACCCAAGCCGAGGAACCGGGGTCTGAGCCACAGAGATAGAGTACGAAGTCCGTGCCGCGTTACTTTTATTTGCTTTTGAGGATTGGCCCTTTGATGAAATTCCCTGGCTTTTAGCCACAACTGAAACGGTCTCATGTGCAACAGACCCAAAGGAATCGCCATGGATGCTGAAGCCATGAAACCTAACATCTTTTGGTACTGACGAACAGTGCAATCTTGGCCTAGCCTGACTTTGCTCATGGTTACCCAAATGAATCTCAATTCGAGCGGGGGACAGTTGTGCCCACATCGTGATCGATTCCAAAACGATCCCGAGATAAGTCGTTCTCTGGGCAGGAGAAAGAACACTTCGACCGTCATGACGGTTAACATCTTGAACTTGAGTGCTTTGACTGTACGGTTTAAGCCTTGAAGATCTAAGATTGGACGCAACCCCCCGTGCTTCTTGGGGACCAGGAAGTATCTGCTGTAATAGCCCGACTCCCTCTCTGGAAGAGGAAAAAGCTCAGAAGAGTTTGTAGCTCTTGTGACAGTACATGCATCAGCTCCGGTCTCACAGAAGTGGAGACCACGCTGTTGAAACGCGGAGGACGACGAAAAAATTTGATTCTGTATCCTATTTGCTTTGTGCTTAATACCCAAGCAAAAATGCCTGGCAGAAGTTTCCACGCTGCCAGAATCTCTGATAGTGGTATCAACTTTAACACTTCCTTTTGAGGGGATGTTAGATGTTCCGTGTCCTGGATGAAAGCCGGAAGCAACAAAACATCTAACAATTCGCTGGAAACCGCTGCCCCCCGAAGCACCAAAGGTGGCGGGTATGAAGAGGTTTTGTCGGGGTAACGAGAAGGGGCGGTTAGATAGCACGGAGAGACAGATCTGTGGTTCTACGCAGTTCAGTGAAGGCTTCCTCATCGATTGTGCTAAGCAGCGCAGCATCGATTGTAGCTTTTGAAAGGGAACTCTGAAATGGCGAGGCTTGTGTGTTGATCCCAGTCAGCAGTGGTAGGAATTTACCAACAGTGACCGAGGAGGGACAAACACAAATCATCTGAAGGGTGTTGAGTGTCCAAGGCTCAACGAAGGGCAATGAAGTCTATCCCGTCTGGTCCCAGCAAACTGAAGGTCTCCTGCGGCACAAGTCACACAAGATTTTAATGATGGTTATGGGAGGAATGTACAATGGGCACGAGAGCGCCGAAACTGCACCTTGGAGCAGCGGAAGAAAGTCATCTGGTCCAAAAAGTCCTGTTTTCTTTAACACCATGTGGACGTGTGTGGCATTTGCCTGGGTAAATGATGGCTCCAGGATCACTGTGGGATAATGATGAGCTGCTGGAGGGAGTGTGATGCTCTGAACAATGTTCTGCTGGGATGTCATGTGGACGTAAATTGCCACCTTCATGACACTGGTGTTCCTGGTGGAAATGGGAATAATCTTTCTGCAGGATAATGAACCGTCACACTGCCCACATTGATCAGGAATGGATTGAGGAACATGATGAAGAGTTCAAGGTGTTTCCCTGGCCTTCAAACTATCTCAAATCCAGTTGAGAATCAGTGGGATGTGCTGGACCTTCAAGTTCGATCTAAGTCGGATCCACCTCGCAACCTAAAGGACTCGAAGGATCTGCAGCCAGAGACCACAGGACTCCTTCAGGGCTCTTGTAGAGTCCATGTCTCGTGGGTCGGCACTGTTTTGGCAGCCAACAGCAGGTTAGACAGGTGGTCATAATGTTTTGGCTCATTGGTGTATGTTAGATTCAATCCTGCTTCCAGGATTGATTGAAGAATACATTTCTAATAAATAAATAAATAAATGCCATGAAGCCATATTTATGGCCACAGTACAGCATGATTTAAAGGGATTCTCTCCTGTCATTAATACCTTCCATTAAATTAATTATAAAACAAATATCTGATTATTTCTCCTATGACACTAAATGTGTGGACAATGTTAATAATCTGTGCATCATAAATATTGAGTTTTTTTTTTTCCAACAGTAAGAAATTATAAATAAGAATCTTCCAAAGAAACATTTGCCCCCGGTTTCACAGACAAGGTTTAAACCTAGTCTCAGACTAAAATGCATGTTTGAGCTGTTGCATTGAGAACTTGCATTGACATATCTTAAAATATATCAGTGCCATTGTTTCATCTCAAGATTCCCACCAATAATGTTTTTTTCTAAGGCACCTTTATAAAAGCTACTTAAATGTCCTAATTACACTAAAGCTTAATTCCGTGTAACCCTGTCTGTGAAACCAGGCCTTGATGCGCTTAAATCACGGTAAGTAATTAGCTAATTAAAGTAGTAGCTAATTTCAAGTGGAGCTGTCTGTGTTAACATAAACCAAAAACCATTTGGTTATGCTATTTACAGCCACATTATAATAATAAATAGAAATAATATATCCCCGTTACGCACGTCTGAATAAATTGAGAATAAATCCGTTATAAATTTGACAGCTAAAGTTCACCATCTGCTGTGCCGCAGATTTGTATCATGAGTTTTTCTTTGTCCCACCAGCCGCCCTGACACAACCTTCCTGTGGTTCCTTAGCCCGCTAAAGGCAATCCGCCATCTCGTCTGCAACCAATACAAGTGGCTGGTCATCAAAATTGTGTTGGCGCTGTTGATATTAGCAATGCTGGGCCTGTTTCTATACAGTATGCCTGGCTACATGGTGAAAAAGCTTCTAGGTGCTTGAAAAGCTTTTTCAATGCCAGCAATATTTGATATTCCTTAAACCTTGTTTCACCTGAAATTATGATTTTGTTTTTTGAAGTCAGGAGAACACTGACAGGAGACCGTTGCACATTTTTTGGGAAATGCTATAAAAGCATTTGCAGTTTTGGCTTTTCAAATTTTAAGCTTTACTTTCCATCTATAGTTGTTAGCTGTTTGTGATTAAGGAAACTTACAAAATCTAAACAAATGTAGATGTCTAATTTCTCTGAATATCCAATTCTGATGTAAAATGTTTTGTATATCATTTTGTTAGTTTCTGGTGTTATCAGATTGTTGGAAGTTATATTTCTTCACTGAAGGACGTTATTATGTGCTTTAAATAAATCAATAATAATATAAAAACTAAACATGCATTTTATTTATTAACCGTTGGCGAGAATCTTGCCACTTTTCATGCTAAATATTCTGCACCAATACTCGAGAACCAATCCAATTGTGAATTATCTTTGAGCGCAATTCCTGTGTCTATTCGGTATTTAGCAATAAACAGGCCCGTTTAAAATCCATTTGTAATCATAAATTGAGCAGCCATCTTTGTTCTCCATTAAAGCTTCAACACTCAGGTTTGGTTGAACAGCTACTCTTCACACTTGCGTCCATGCATGAGCACTAATGTGGACCATTATTAAGGCATTTTAATTATTGCTTTGAACCTGCCAAAAGTGCATGTCACCAATGAGACAAACATGTAAAAATTGTCTCTGTTTACAATTTTTAAAAGCTTGTTCAATGGTTTTCTCCCACCAGCCGCCCTGACATTACAATGCTGTGGTTCCTTAGCCCGTTTAAGGCCATCCGGCATCTCATCTGCAACCAATACAAGTGGCTGGTCATCAAAATTGTGCTGGTTCTGTTGATAATAGCACTGCTGGGCTTGTTTCTGTACAATATGCCAGGTTACTTGGTGAAAAAGCTTCTAGGTGCTTGAAAAGCTTTAACCATGCCTGCAATATTTGATATTACTTTAATGTTATTTCACTTGGAATGATGTTTGTGGAAGTCATATGCATACTTATTTATTTTTTGTCAAAAATCATTACTGATTTAATGGGCAAAGCCCAACTGAGAACATAAAGTTCTTTTTTTTTTTTTTTTTTGGAAACACTATAGAAGCATTTGCAGTTTGAGCTTTTCAAATTTTAAGTGTTACATTCCATCCATAACTGTTAGCCGTTTGTGTTTCAGAAAACATTCAAAATCTAAAAACATGTAGTTGCATTTTCTCTGCATATCCAATTTTTTTTTATATCAATTCGTTCGTTTCTAGGGTTATCAGATTGTTGGAAGTTATTTCTTCACTGAAAGATGTGTGGTTGTGTGCTTTGGCTGCTACTAATAAATAAACGATTAAAAAAAACTAAACGTGCATTTTATTTATTAACAGTTGGCGAAAATCTTTCCATGCTACATTTTCTCCACCTTTACCCGAACTAATCCAATCTTGAATTATCTTGGAGCGCAATTACTGTTTATTCAACATTTTGCAATAAATAGGCACATTTAAAATCCATTTGTAAGCATGAATTGAACAGCCATCTTTGTTCTCCATTAGAGATTCAACACTCAGGTTCTGTTGAACAGCTACTCTTGCACACTTCCTTGCACTACTTTCCTTCCAGTCCATGCATGAGCACCATTACACATGAAAGCATTTTAATTATTGCTTTGAACCTGCCAAAAGTGCATGTCATCAATAAGACAAACATGTAAAACATCGTCTATGTTCACAATTTTTAAAAGCTTGTTCAATGGTTTTGTCCCACCAGCCGCCCTGACATTACAATGCTGTGGTTCCTTAGCCCGCTAAAGGCCATCCGCCATCTCATCTGCAACCAATACAGGTGGCTGGTCATCAAAATTGTGCTGGTTCTGTTGATATTAGCAATGCTGGGCATTTTTCTGTACAGTATGCCAGGCTACATGGTGAAAAAGCTTCTAGGTGCATGAAAAGCTTGCTCAATACCTGCAATATTTGATATTACTTCAATGTTATTTCACTTGGAATGATGTATTTGTTTGTTGAAGTCATATGCATACTTTATTAAAAATCATTACTGGTTTAATTGGCAAAGCGCAACTGAGAACAAAGTTTTAAGAAACGCTATAAAAGCATTTGCAGTTTTGGCTTTTCAAATGTTAAGTGTTACTTTCCAACCACAGTTTGTTAGTTGTTAGCTGTTTGTGTTTCAGAAAACATACAAAATCTAAAAAACATTTCAGATTACGCATGTAACAATGGTTCACTGAGAAAAGAACAAGACACTGCATCCAACGACAATTTGGGGAAAACCTTCAGTGTGACCGGTGTCTGAAGCACGTGAATCAAACATGACAATGTCATTGGCTGGCAACAGCCCGTGATGTTGCTACGTGTGCGATTGAGTACAAGAGGGCACCTGAAGTACACATCAACAACTTCTCTGACTGATGGAGACATGACCAGGTATACCTGAAGCATAGCAGCGAGACGCAGTGTCTCGTTCCCCTTCTCAGGGAACCATTGTTACATGTGTAACCTGAGATGTTCCCTTTCAAATGGGAACTCGCACTGTGTCCAAAGGCACTTTGGGGAATCAGTTTCCACTTCGCTATACTGAGGGAAAAGCTGCCTAAATGGCTGTGACAAGCACAAGGCGGCTCAATAGACTTAGATGCCGGAGTCCAAACCCCTTACTCAGGTCAAAGACAGAACTGTGAGGGGCTACGTTTACATGCAACCAAATAATCCGTTAGTAATCAGATTGATGGCTCAATTGGATTGAAAAGCCTTCATGTAAACACATTAATCGATCCGATTGAGCTTGATCAGAATGAAATTTCGATCCGATTGGAAGGGCCGGTTTATTCCTTTTCTAATCCGATCAAGAGAGCATGTAAACACTTGATTGGATCGAAAACCGAAACTGAAAGGACTGCGCATGAGCAATGACATAGAAATAGCCTAATGACGAATGACAAGCTGAACCAGCTGTTGTTCCTGTTGAATAAAGTGTCATATAAATGAGTGTCTCGTCATTATAAAAATCTCCTTTCACTGTGTCTGTGAAGTGGAGCAGGGCAACGTCCCAACAGTCATTGTTTCGGATTCTCATCCACAGACAACTGGTTTTGGGCATTTTTCCAGCGTGATAAATATAAGCAGCGGCACAACGGTTCATATGCTCATTATTTCCAAATTATGACCAGAAATGGGTAAATATTAAGCCTGCTGTTTAAAGCAAATAAAGAACCAATGTAGGAGAATAGTTATTATGCGCTAACAGCGGAAAACTGTATATTCGTGTAGTGTGCACGTCAAAAAAAATATTCCGATTTGAAGCTTGTGACAAACACGCACATCAACCCGATCACAAGTTTAGTGTTCATGTAAACACTACATTCAGATTCATCAATCGGAATGAATTCAGTCAGATTGAAACAAGTTCTGCATGTAAACATATCCAATGACTCTATTCCCTAAGGCCACAACCTATAGCTCAGAGCCCAATGCAAGGAAGAAGACTTACCGGTGCGCGAACAGAGTAGGTCTGGCAATGCCAGGCTCCCTGAAAGGCATTAGCTTTAAGGGAATACTGGCAAAGAGAAACACAAGTTCTCCTCACCTGTCACTACTATACTAGTGGGATCTGGTTCGACCCCTGAGGACCCCAGGGGAGCTGAAAAGACATGCTCAACCCTGCCTGACTCAAAGTCAGCATCTCTGAGCATATATATAATAAAGGGCCCGAGACGGTTCTAATCAAAGACGGTTTACCAAGGCGGCCTCACAGAGGGCCGAACACTTGATGTCACTCAATGTCATTGATGTCAGTCTAACTGGGGCTCAGATGAGCGACACTCCACGCGAGAGGAGGCCAACTATACTCAACTTAAAAGAAGGTTTACCAAGGCGGCCGAACACTTCAGCCTGTTTAAACCTGGGCACTTCATGCATTTCTCAGATCGGATAGCTATCTGATCGTGAAAAGACCAGGTGTAAATGCCCTCCGAAACACAAACCACTTCAGGAAGAGTGAGACGCTTTCCAGATGAAACTGGACAAGTGTAAATGCAGCTGGTTGTTGAAACCACATTCATAAATTTTACTCCTCCCAACAAAGCTAAAAGATAAACGCGTGAGCGTGTTATAGGCTATATGACATATTATAGCCGGACATTACGGCGCTACCGCAACACCCATCGCCGTGTATAAATCTGTGTATCTCTTCATCAAAGCCAGCATGCAAACAAAACAGAAAGTCGCGGACGCTCAAAAAACAATCATCTTCATTAAAATTAGTGAGACCAAATGGTCTTACCAGGGCTGTTGCCACACTCTCCTATTGCGATAAATAATCTGATAAATAAAAAGCTGCTCATATCTGTTGCTTTTGCTGATGTGAACTCTGTTAAATCTGCATATTGCGCGGTAATTGAAAATCGGATTTATATCCGTTTTGCGGAGACACATTTATGTGGGCAAGTGTAAATTGAACCGTTTTAACAAATCAGATATCTCTCCGATCATTAAAAACACATGAAGTGACCAGGTGTGAACAGGCCCTTCACGTCACGGTCTAGCTGGAGCTCAGATGAGCGAAGGCCTCAAAGTGTCTTCGGACGCAGTGCGAGTTCCCATTCGAAAGGGAAATGTGATTGTTTTTTATATCAATTTGTTCATTTCTAGGGTTATCCGATTGTTGGGAGTTATTTCTTCACTGAAAGATGTTTTAATGTGTGCTTTGGCTCCCACTAATAAATCAATAAAAAAAAAAAACATGCATTTTATTTATTAACAGTTGTCAAAAATATTTTCATGCTACATTTTCTGCACATATACTTGAACCAATTCAATCATAAATTATCTTTGAACTTAATTACTGTTTATTCAATATTTAGCAATAAACAGGCACATTTAAAATCCATTTGTAAGCATAGATTGAACAGCTATCTTTGTTCTCCAATAGAGATTCAACACTCAGGTTTTGTTGAACAGCTACTCTAGCACACTTGAGTCCATGTATGAGCACTAATGTGGACCATTACACATGAAGGCATTTTAAGTATTGCTTTAAACCTGCCAAAAGTCCATGTCACTAATTAGACAAACATAAAAATTGTCTGTTCACAATACAGTATGCCTGGCTATATGGCCAAGAAACTCCTGACGGTCTGAGAGGAGAAAACAGTAGACCCAATTAGTAGCTTAATCTACATCGTACGTTTGAAATGCCTTAAACTGAAAAATGATTTGGATGTCAGCATTTAGCAAAATTAAGAAATCAGTTAACAGTCTTGTGTCTTTCATTGGCAGATATTGCATTCATTCTTTTAGGTTGGTGTGAGTTTAGAGAGTGTCTTTCGTTTTATTTTCAGTGGAGAAACTTTATCATACACAATTCAATTTAGCCTTTCATGAGTTATCTGCAGCTTTGTTACAAAATCACCAAATCAATCCAGTTTGAAACAAAAAAGATATTACCAATAAAGGCACACTATGTAAGATTTTTGGATTAAAATATCCAAAAACCACAAGAACAATGTTATATATTTTGTTGAGGTGCACTTTATCCCAAATGTTTCCAAGAATGTTTAAATCCATTGAAATAAGCAGTTTTAATCAGGACATGGACCGCGTCTGTGCGTTGCCCATCAATGACATTATACCCACGGATTTAATGTTTTTATGTTGTAGAAACCATGGAAACACCAAAGACGCTTTAATATATTATGTTTTATTAGACGGGTGAGCAACTGATTGGACACATTCATCGACAGAAAACAAATTCTTATATAGCTCAACACAGTTAGTCTTTTTGTTTAACTCTCGTTTTCTTGATTTACCTTGAGTACCATGTTTTACTATACCTAATATCGATCTATCTCACTGCAGTGTGTAACAAGTGTCTCATAGTAGCGAAAGCACAGAGTAGCATAACATAACTTTCAACACACTCAAATGTATCCAATCTGTTACCCCACATATATGACAGGAAGACGCGGAAGAGTCTGAGGCATAATAAAACAGGGCTGGGACAACGCGTCAAAGTCATCGATTACGTCAACGCAAAAAATATGTCAGCGCAAAATATGGGCGTCGATTCGTCAGACCCAAAACAAAGATGGCGGCGCCGGAGAAGAGTAGCAACATGAGTGGCTCCTCAGACTATCAGAAGTGCAAGGCGGCAAGCACTCTTAAGTACACACACACCACAGAAAAATGTGCGTCAGTATCGAGTTCTCTTTCGGGCTTGAACAAACCATAACACACAAATTATGCCAAACTGTCCGTTTTTGTCGAGTGTCCTCATAAGAGCAGTCTTAAATGAGTAAAATAAAGTATTTTATTTTAAAGAGTAAATGACTCACTCAGACCCGGCGCCAGGATGATTATTATACCGGCAGCCTAATAATCATGAATGAACTCCGCATCTCCGGAGAACGGCTTCTTCGCTCAAAAGGAAAAAAAAATGTCATGAAGCGCAGTGAAATGCAGCGACCTATGTGGCATTTTCCTGATGGATCGAGGTTGTTCCTTAACTTCAGTTTATACGTGTAATTCACAAGCTCTAAGCCCGTGCGAGACTGCTGCAAGTATGCGCTTATAGCTATTAATGTCGTGAAAAATACATAGAAGACACTGACAACGCGCTGACAGACAGGAACAAGAAGGTAACATTTAATAAAGTCTCAACTTTCATAATGCGGTCAGTCAAAGAAAATTAAACCATAAATAGGCCTACTATTTTGTGGCTCTTTAATGTGTGGTGACAGATTGCACTTTTTTTCAATAAGCTAGGCCTATTTTCAAGGCTTCAAGGTTTTATTGAATGCTACCTCTGACTAAGAATTCATTACTTTGCACTTGCAGTCTTTTATGTTGGAATTTTAAGAGCAATAAACATATATTGCAATGTTAAGGAATTCATGTTTTTTTTTTCATTCTGATATTTAAATCAACATGTATAAATTGCTATTAGTCAATTAACGAGGAGATAATCGATAATCAAATCGAAATCGAATCGGGTTGGAAAAATGAATCATTAGATTAATCGATGCATCGAAAAAATAATCGCTAGATTAATCGTTTTAAAAATAATCGTTTATCCCAGCCCTGTAATGAAAGCTCCACTGCTCTTGAGCCGAAATCATGGCTTCATCAAGCGGTCTCTTGTTTTGAATGAGCGACCTCTAGCGGCAAAAAATGACAGTGTGCCTTTAATGCATAGGTGAATAAAGTACAATTTTAAACTACTCTTTTGTTGTTGTATAAACTCAACCATATTAATGTAGACTCCCCTATAAAACTGCCTTAAATTACTTTTATGAATTCTGTCATCAAAACTATCATTCAATACTGTCATATTTTTAAATGAGTCCTGACTGAATTACAAGCCTATACAGTACAGGCACTGAAGTCTCATCCAGTTTATAAACCTAATTTCACTTGGGAGCAACGTCTTCAAACTTTGCTGTGTCGATGAACCAAAAGGTGGTGGATGAAAGGCCCTGGCTAAAGAGGAACAATGGGCTCAATAACTTTGGCCTAAAACATGAGGTCTGGCCATAAAAATGATCCCTACATTCCATGACACAAAATGCAGACACAAAATGCACAGAAAGTGTGTGAATTTAACAAACATGGTGTCTTTTTATCAAAATGTCCATTTTTTTTCTTCATGTATGGTAACAAAATTGTATACAAACGTTTCTCTCAATCTAAACTTGACACCCTTATACAAGATGCATAAATGCATGTCAGTATCATAAATGTGATAAAATAAAATTATCATAAATAAATAAAATAAATGTGAAAAAATATAATTATACATAAATAAGATATTTATATAAATAGTATAAATAGTCATTTATTTATTTATTTATCTTTACATTTATTCGCATATTTATTTATTCATTTTTAATTTATGCAGGTTTGGTCCTCCATATACTTTAAGCGAAGAGGAGAGATTCGCGATTGCACTGAACACGTTTTAAGTTCAGGCATATTCTCTGAGCGAGCCCAGAGAAAATTCTAACAAGAGCAGAGTATATCTGAGAGCGCGCTCCCAGTTCCCGCGCGCGAGAACAGACATTAGCGCTCGGCACAGTATATCTCGCGCGCGAGGAGAGAGATTCCGCTCGAGCATTATATTAATGTACTTTCGCTCTACAATAATGTGCTCTCGACATTTGACTGGAAAATAACGCCATATCAGCCCATATTTGCCAAATGATAAGGAAACAGATATGGGGGGGGGGGGGGGGGGGGGCACATTTTGTTTATAACACCAAATTGTGGCCAATTCTCAATTTATTTAATACACAGACTCGGTTACCTTTTTATTGTTAGAGTCAAGTTATTATTTGATGAAATTTTATTGGCTGCTGGTGTCTTTTTTGTTGATATCTTCAACTGATTTTTCATTGCTTGGTTGACACTTGCCCTAAAGATATACATCAAACTTTCTTTGAACAACTGTTGCGGACAGTGTCAGGCTTTTAACTGTAGTGCCATCCATGGGCAGAATTAGACAAAATTTGGCATGTATCCTCAGAATGTCCTGCTGTACATTTCATTAAGATCGGACAATGCGTCAAACAAATATAAGATATAATTAAATATGTGACGCCAGGCCATTTAATTGGCTTAAATCTCTGCAGTGATCTTTGTACAAACTTTTAAGAATCATTTTGATAACATTACATAGTTTGAGAATTATACAGCCACCTAGTGTAGGACAGATGTGTGGGTGGGATTTGTACCCATCCCGGCAAATTCGAGATCTCTACGACTTGGCTTTTTTTTAGACATAGCCCAGACCTTTTTTTTTTATGGCAGAGGAAAATAATTATTATCAAAACTGTACAAAAAACCTAATTATTCCACAGAGATTCCTGGAGTGGATTGTCATTTGTATGTCATGCAAAAAAATGTATAATTAGTTCACAAGTGATTGTGGGCAAGCTTTTACTCTACTCTACAATGACCAAATACTTACACAAACTACCTGCATGTAAATATCTTTCTAGACAACAAGATGACGACAGTGAACAGGTTGTAAGATAGAATTCAAAACCTTTATTACAAAAATAAGTTACACTCACCTCATTTTACAGTATAAAACAATTTATTTGCTGGAATGCAAAAACATTATTGGCCACCAACAATAGTTTAAAACTGCTCACATCTTTTCAAAAGGTTGCAATGTTACAGCTTTATCGAGAGGGAGTTAACTGTGTACAAAACCGGTTGAATGGTTCGGTCACCTGCTTGCTATATATGGAATATAAACTGAAGCTGCAGTGTCCCTTTTTCTTCAGAAACAAGTTCATCTCATGCTTGTGATCGCAGCCACTGAAAATATTGATCGCTCGACAATAGTCATGATTGATTATAAAACCTACATAATTCATTGAACTGGCGTTCGCAAGAACTGACCGAAAAAAAGGACACTGCAGGGCTTAGCAAATGCAGCGGGTGCATTTGTGATGTTTAAGCCAATACAAAAGTAACATTTTATTCCAAACTATCATACAATCATACACCCAGTAACTACATAATCTGAAGAAGCAAGGCAGCTAATTCAGTTGAAAGGTGGATAAAAGCAGGGCTTGTTCCAGCTCATCATATGAGATTCATTTGCATGCCCAGTTTTACTGTTTGCAATGTCAGAGCAGCAGCGGATTGACTACATTACATTAAGAATATCTTCTGAGCTGCTGCCCTTGTGCATATTTCATAAGAAACAAGCCCTGCTCCTATGCTTTTTTTTGTTTTTAAGTGTCCCTATTTACAGTACAGGCAG
This sequence comes from Siphateles boraxobius, assembly GCF_051911475.1. Taxonomy (NCBI): domain Eukaryota; kingdom Metazoa; phylum Chordata; class Actinopteri; order Cypriniformes; family Leuciscidae; genus Siphateles; species Siphateles boraxobius. The sequence continues at coordinate 7,421,142 of NW_027508833.1, read as the reverse complement.
GGTAGTTGAATCCTCTCTACTGAGGTAGTTAACCGACCCTTAAAAAGACAAGTTCTGAAAAGAACCACGTTCCTGGAATGCCTGACTTGTCCATGTGAGGTGGTTACACCAAAACCCCGCAAATGTTCTCTACCAGAATCCAAACGTTTTAGGTTAACATGGACATTCCCACAAAAAATTGTAGTTAGCACAAAAATATACATCAGCATCAAGCTCCTTTGAGCCACTTCAAACGCAGGAGTAAAAAAGAAAAAGTGCAAAACACATCTGACGTATTGGTATCCTTGAGAGTCTGAACTTCAGTCCCAAAATGTGGCATGCTTAGGCGTTGACTATGTAACTGGGGGCAGTTGCAAGTTCATTTATTTAGACGGGCTCCAAATGTGAAAATGGCAAGTTGGGGAATTTTTGAACTCTTATGGTTTGTTGGGAGTGGCAGTACTGGAGATATGCTTCAATACAGGCTGGAATATCATTGAGTTTGCTTTAACCTTATGAACACTGGTAGCATCCGGTGTAACCCCATACAAGTCAGTCTTCATACTACCTGGTCAGGACCAGCCTCGACCCCCTTTCCCTGGTGGAACAAAAGACACGCATGCTTTATTTATGCAAACACAAGGAAAGGTATATAATTAGTCCAGTTCATGCAGGACCTTCACAACAAAAGCACAGGAGATGGTTATCCAAAATCTCGGAAAAATCCAGTTACCAGAGCATTTTTAAAGGAACATTATCTGAAGACATCAGTGGCACAATATCTGGTAACACTTTATTTTACAGTGTCCGTGTTACATATGTTACATGTACTTACCATAGTAATAACAGTATATTATGCATAATTACATGCAACTAACCCTCAACCTAATCCTACCCGAACCCTATAGTAAGTACATGTAGTTGCTTAATATTACTCCGTACTTAACACTGTAACCCAATATCTCTGTCGATATGAATCCGTGTGCTAAAGCAGCTCAGTTCAGTTGCAGGACTGATTTCGCTGGAGTGAACCTGTTACTCTTACAATTAATTAATTCAATTTAAAATGCATAACAGCGGAGGCTAAAAGAAAGTTTATTTTGCTCATTAAGATTCATTTAGTGTCAATCTTTACACTAGATTTACAGCCATCCTTGTCTTTGAGGGTATAAGTGTGTTACTGTTATACAAGTGTTTTAAAAGCCTCTGATTTAAACTTCAGTAGCAAAAACAGTTTGTAAGTTTAACTTACTTTTGTTTAAATGGTAAATTTACATGATGATTGAATATTCTTCCATTTGTTTAAGTAAAAACATGCAGGGTTGGTTCTTATACGAGAGTATCTCTCGTACTGCGTAATATCTTATTCTATTGGGAAAACCTCTTTTCCACGAGATATTGAAGCCAAAAATTATCCTTCCTTTTTAATTAATGTAAAACGCTGTGCGGCAGCATGCAGACATAGGCAAGACGGCTTGCGCGCCTATTGGCTGCCCTGCGGCAACAGCAGCAGCCTATCGACAGAGGCCCTGCGTGACGTGAAACCCAATGGGGGCGCTTCGCGCCCATTTCGTCACGTCCCGCCAGAATAGGCGTGGCCTTGGCCTATAAATACGCTCGACAGGCTGATACAAACTGGTTTTCATCTCTTCAGCGAAGCTCACGCATCGCTGGATCCGGAGTGAGAAGCTGCGCCATCTGACTGTAAGCCTTCTGCAGGACGAGCCTTCGAGCCTGAAGCCGCTGGCCTTCACCTCGCCGCCTTCAGCCGCCGTACCTGCTACGCTTTCCGGCGTCAATATCCTTTTACTCTGCTGAGAATGTGTTCGCCGTCGCGACCCACACTCTCTCTCTCTCTTTATCTAAAAGAGCAGCATCTTTTTAAAGATGCTTCGTTCCTGTGGCTCGTGCCGAGCCGCACTCAGCGACGGGGACCGCCATTTCATCTGCTTTTCCCGCCTGGGTAAGGATCATGCAGCTCTCGCGCTCGCTGAGCGAGCTGTTGCCATGGTGACTCTGAGGACTCACCTGGCACTTTTTCTCCGAGTCTGCACTCCTGCCCGCTGTAGTGCCGCGCCGTAAAGTGCCGTACTCAGCGGGTCCCCGAGCCTTCTCCAGCCTGTGAAAGCTCGCCGGTTCGCCCGCCAGCTTCACTCGAGTCGCTCACTGACGGACAACAACAACGCACGCCGCCGCCTCCGCCATTATGACGACGAGATAGCTGAATCTGTAGAGAAGGCCAGCTGCTCTATCCTGGCGTCGGACAGTGAGGATTGGGCGAGCTCTGTGGACCTCCCCCCCTTCTGCCCGCGAGTCGTCAGGGAAACGGGCCAGCATCAAAACCGCGGCTAGCTTTCTTTGTCATAAGAAAGCTACCCCGCCCCTCGTGGGCGTGCATCACCACGTATGGCCCCGCTGCCCCCTCTATGCTTTTCCCCCCGTCTCGCTCCTGCCTCAAGTGCTGGAACAAATCAGGGAAACCAGATTTGGTTCCCAGTCCTAATGCGGCTGACCAGCACTCCCGCCCTTGCCTATACCGGAGAGGAGAGACCTCCTCTTTCAGGCAAAGGGCTCGATTTGGCATCCTCGCCCGGAATTATGGTCCCTACTTGAGAGCTTATGTATCCCGCTCGTCTGTCTTTAGACAGACCGAGCAGCTCTTTGTTTTGATTGGCGGACGCACCAAGGGACTGGCCGCATCAAAACAGAGCCTATCCACATGGATAGTCGATGCCATAGCGCTGGCTTACACTTCTAAGGGCCTGCAGTGTCCTTTGGGTGTCAGAGCGCACTCCACGAGAGGCGTGGCCTCGTCGTGGGCGTGGTCTAGCAGGATTTCCTTGCAGGATATCTGTACGGCGGCTGGCTGGGCCTCGAGCCTGGCTGGGCCTTATAACCTAGAGTTTCCCGCCTTACAGGCCAAGCTGCTGTCGGTCTAGAATTCAGTACTATCTGCCCCGCTGCGCCGGCGCAGAATGCTGAGTTTTGCTTGTGCATCTCTCACTGATCGATAGAACAGCTCCATGGGTGTTGAATAACCCGTACTTATACCCAGTTCATACCCGGTCTGCGTGAAACACTGTTAAACCTAACTAGCTCCTGTGGGATGCAATTTCATGGAGAATGATGCTTGTAGCCTCTCTTCTTTGACTCTCTTTGAGTCTACGGTGATTATGCACTATATGAGCCCCGGGCTACTGCCCTTGGGACTTTGGTGTCTGATCCCAGTACGCACGGCGTGTTGCATTGTGTTCTCCATAGCGTAAGATATTACGCAGTATGCGAGATACTCTCGTAAGAGAACGTACTCGGTTACTAACGTAACCTCGGTTCCCTCTAGAGAGAGAACGAATACTGCGTATCTTGCCGTGCATACAACAGCGCTGGTTCGCTTCAGTGATGAAAACCAGTTTGTATTAGCCTGTCGAGCGTATTTATAGGCCAAGGCCACGCCTATTCTGGCGGGACGCGACGAAATGGGCGCGAAACGCCCCCATTGGGTATCACGTCACGCAGGGCCTCTCTCGATAGGCAGCTGCTGTTGCCGCAGGGCAGCCAATAGGCGCGCGATCCGTCTTGCTTTTGTCTGCATGCTGCCGCACAGCGTTTTACATTGATTCAAAATTAAGGATTAATTTTTGGCTTCAATATCTCGTGAAAAAGAGGTTTTCCCCATAGCGTAAGATATTAATTCAATTCAATTCAAATTTATTTGTATAGCGCTTTTCACAATACACATTGTCTCAAAGCAGCTTTACAGAAAGTGCATTTCGGAAATGTACATAGAAAAATACAGTTAGTTAATCAAGTAGTAATTTATGGCATAACATATCGCCGGCTTTGAGTCGTTGATATTACGCAGTACTCGTTCCCTCTCTAGAGAGAACCGAGGTTACGTTAGTAACCAAGTACGTTTTTAACTTGATTTTTAGTGTTTTACAAGTTCTGATTTGGCCGAAAACCAAAAAATAAAGTTACTTAATTAATCAAGTTTATTTAATCAACACTCAAAAAAACATTCACAAGGCAGTTTTTTATACAACTTTTTGGTTTAATTATGTTTCTACTCCATTTTGTTGAAATATAAACATTTAAACGGTGTGCTGAAAACAGGTTAAAATCGATATCAACCCTTTAAAACTATTTCAGCTGAAACCGAATATTCATTTTCAGCCGAATTTGATTTAAAAATTTTTTAAAGTTTTAAATATAAAAAAGCTGAAGAACAATGATATTTTAGCTATATTAGCTGCCATTTGCATATGCAGCAGACTAACACAAACCACTGTACTCAAGTGCTGTAAATTGAATTTCCATAAATGAAAGGAAAGTGCAAACCTTTGGTCCGTTTCGTCCACAAGGTGCCTTGCATATGTAAGCAATATGAAAAGGAGGGAAAGCAAAAACAAACGCCAAAACATGTGTTTTGATCACTACGTCCTTTGTCATGATAAATTCTACTTTAAAAAGACTAAAAAAAATCTAGCCTACAGGGTTTCAAAACCTCCTGCCAACACTGCAGGAGTGCTCCACCCACACATCACGTACCACTCGACATCTCTGCTGGACTCCTCGGGATCCTCGGGCTCTGCTGGACCCAAGACCCGGGCGCGGGGAGAAACCGGCCCGTCCTCGGGGAGTGCTCGAGCCCCGGCCTCTGGACAGTGTGGGCCCACGGGATCCTCTGTTGCCTCTTCCTCTAACGTGAGCTTGAAAGTCATCATAGCCGTAGTAGGGATCGTCGTATCCGCCTCGGTAGTTGTGATAGTCATAGCCATAGTAATCGTAATAATCTTCATAGCTGTAATAGTCATGAGGATACGAATAACCTCGAGCGCCTCGGCCTCTCACTCTTGTTGGGGCATGCATGTGCGGTGGGCCGTAGTAATAATATTCATCATACCTGGGGAAAAAAAATTCACTTGTTTACAAACTAAACATAATTCAGTCTTCTATTATGCCCTTTTACAAAGTCTTGATGTTGTTTTGGTGTTTTCCTGCTTGAATGTTGATTATTTTCCCCATATTCTCTATTGTTGCAGCAACGCTCTGTTCAGTTCCTGTCTCTATGTAGCCCCTCCTTCTGTAAAGCACACTGTGCTCTGATTGGTCGGCTGGATTAGTGTGTTGTGATTGGTCAAGCGCTTCAACTGTGTTTGGGAAATGTCACGCCCCTTACCATAACCGCCAGTTTTACACACTACTAACTAACTCAACCAGGCCCCACCCCTTTATTCTGCGTATGAATTATTTAAATGAGGAATATTGTGACGTGTTTGTTCCCGGAAGAAACTCAAGCTCAACCTACAATGGAGGCGTTTCAGGGAGTTCAGAAACACTAACACTGATATAGAGAATATAGAGAACATATAGATACAGTTAAGCAACACAACCAAAAGTCCTGTTTTCCTGAATACACATAATGATTGAAAAAGAGACCCTGATTTCATACAACAGTTCAACAAAAAAGTAGTTAATATTAAGTCACTTACATTTTAGATGCGATAATGACTGTTTTTGTTCCGTTTCAGCAACGAATATATTTCCAAACAAAGTTCACAGCAGAACCTTAGCGGATCTCACAGCAACACTCAGCCATGTTTTCATTACTGAATGATTCAGCGTTTTGAATGAGTAGGTTGAATAAAAATTAAATTACCCATTCATAAACAACTGTCTCATTCTTGAACAAATAAGCAATATGAAAAAATAGTTTGAATGAATGATTCAGTGACTCATTAAATGTCACTTAATAATTGATTAACGTTTATATGGAAAAAAGCTTTATCATATTATAAAGTGATCTTTTCAGAAGGCATTTTTGACTGTCTAGACCAGGGGTGCCCAACCCTGCTCCTGCGGATTTCCATGCGCAAAGACTGCAATACATTATTTGTTCCTCCATCACGTCCCGGTGTGTACAGTGAATGCATGCAGAAATGATTGTTGCGTGGCTACATAAAAGTTTAAGCATATGTGATGCAATGGTGCAATTGGTCTGACTGGAGTGTGTGTGTGTGTGTGTGTGTGTGTGTGTGTGTGTGTGTGTGTGTGTGTGTGTGTGTGTGTGTGTGTGTGTGTGTGTGTGTGTGAAGGGGTTCTTTTTTTAGGCTATACTCTTGCAATTGAACGTGATAGTTACGTTTACTACTTAAAAATGTCATCAAAGCTAAAAATCATATCTAGTCAAACCGCATCACGACATCGCTACAAATACAGAATGGGATTAAAATCAGCGAACATCAATAGGCTTAGACTACGTTACCTTGTTTCAGCGAGTTAAGTGTATTAAGTGAATTAAGTGAATTAAGTGTGTAATGATCCCACACTTTAGACAATTTCTGCCGTTTATTTACATATTTATTCCCGTTCATCACGCCAACTACATTCAAAATACATGCTTCCTGAACAGGTCCGTGTGAATAAACGGTCCGTGTGAAACAATCAAATCCCTGCGCCGCCCGTATAGTGCATGTCATAGGAATTTAACGAGGCTTTGAGGCAGAGTTTTTGCCTCGAGGAATTTTTGTAATCGAGCAACTCGAGGAATCGTTTCAGCCCTAGTGTTTGATTAGGGTTGGAGATGAACTGTGCAGGACAGTCGATCGGAAGGATCAGGGTTGGGCACACCTGGTCTAGACTTTCAATAGAGGAAAAAAAAATCGTAAAAAAAAATCTATATGACAGTATATGCAGCGTTTTTTTTATCGAATATCGATACATCTACAGTTGTGTCCCTGGCTTTAGTCATATGGACTTTTGTACTGATACTTTAAAGTCACTTTACATTGTCATTTATAGGCCTCGAGAACATCTGGAAAATGCTGCCATGTTTCTCCATTTGTGTTCAGGGGAAGAAAGTTGTGTGACAACGCTCATGAATGGCTACAAACAGACTTACATTTGAGTTTTAGCAGCTTGTCTCTGGGCCTTTCGCTCTTTCCTCTTCTGATCAGGTGGCTTTGCAAAGACGATTTCAATTTGTTCCCCTTCCAAATCCTTCCCATGCATTTCAGCTAGAGCCTGTGGAAAAACACTGGTTAAAATCTGTGCATAAATAACCAACAACCTCTAAAACGATGCAGAGGAAGAGACGATTACCTTAACAGCACCATCTCTCTCCTCAAAGTGGATGAAGGCGTAGTCTTTAAGCTTTTTAACCCTTTCCAGTTTTCCAAACTGACAGAACGTCTTCTCGAGATGTTCTTCCGTTACTGTGCTTGCCAGGTTTCTTACAAAAAGGACTTTGACCTAAACGATACAAGCAAGATAAATTTCAGTATAATTAGACCATTTCTAATTCAAGGCTCTGAGAGGAGAAAAAGGTGAATCACAGGAAAGTAAAACTATTTTGCATTAAGAAAAGGCCAATTTAAGACCATCCAATCTAACATTCCCTTCAAATTATTAAAAACTCACTTTCATTGCTGTAATATGCCCAATGTCATGTTTTATTATTTCTCATTCGCAGTTATTCTCATTACCGTAATGCAAAGTTTGTTTAATGTGAGGTAAAATGTTTATTAGATATTCAAAGACTTGTTTAAAAGTGTATTTATTGAGTAATTATGGTATGGTATACTTCATTATTCATTACCCTGCTAAGTTTGGCCTTTATCACTTTCCAGGCGTAGTCTGTGTTACCTGGGCTTGTGAGAAAAACTGCAGATTTTAAACTTCTGTCAAGTGCAAGTATGGAGAAAAAGGTGCTATGCATTAATTATTGGATTCTTGATGACTAACTAACTATGCTTCTAAGGCCTCGTTTACACAGCAGTTTTTGATGCCCAATTCTGATTTGTTGCCTATATCCGATTTTTTTGACCATCTGTTTACACGTTCTTTCAATTGTGAAATTGAATTAATTTCCGATTCATGTGTTTACACTTGACATACTATCTAAAAGATTGCGCATGGTTAAAGGGAGTTCTTTCACAGTTTTACGAACCCAAAATATGCTTGATGCTAGCTTTGTGATGTTTGGCGAACTTCCCATCTATCACAATGATTTTGAGGTGGAGGACGACGAAAAGGGCCATCATTGAAGCTGCGCATGTGCTGCAGAGTTATTGTGTGCGAGAGCGCTCAGGACTGTTGGGAACATACAACACGATCTCATGAAAGTGCGTATATATACCATTTAATTTCTCGTGCCATTTATACACCAAAAATAGTTTTTGCGTGCATGATAGGCACTGTAAACCCCTTGCATAGGATTAGGGGTGTGTGGAGTGTGTGCGTATTACACACCATAATGTGCGTATCATATGCACGTGAAAACTATTTTTGGCGTAAATGGCACGAGAAATAAAATTCGTGCTATAGATACGCATTTTCATGAGATCGTGGCGGGCTTTAACGAGGAACAGTGGGTCTATGGCATAATGAGCAAGCCAACCTTTGATATGTTGTGTCAGCGTGTGTCCACATTCCTCTCCTACGACGACACCATCCGTCCCTTTGCTGATGGTCTCGTCATTAAACCGCAGAGACGTAGCCTAAAGCCTGGAACACACCAAACCGACGCCGACGAACTAGCGCTGATGAAACCCGACTGTGTTGTCGCCTCGCGTTGGGGTAAAAAGCTGCACTTGAACACACCGAGAGAACTACTGCCGACTGTTAGCTAGAATGCGCGTTCTGCGCCTGCGTGTAAATGAGACAACTGTCTATTTCTGCAGATATATGAGTCTATATTCGTCATTCAAAAAGGGAAACTGATGCTGCAGGCTGCAGATACACATACAGTGAACAAAGCAGTGTGTGCTTACCGTTTTGAATATCAATCCTGCTAAACACTTTCTTTATTCCACTCCGCTCATGTTAATATTGAAATATTCGCCAAGGAACACTTAGGTAAGATGATGTAACATAAGAGAAGCCTTCTATCTGTAGCGTTTTGACTTCTTTGCTCGCCGTTTTGCTATTTTTCTCGTGCACTGGCTCCTTCACTAAGCTGAACAGCCAATCAGAGTTCCCTCTTTCACCGACGGCATATCTGATTTATATCCGATTTATTTCCACATATGAACGAGGCCTGAAACCGATTTCGAAATATCCGAATGCATGCGTTTTTTTCCTGTTTACATGGTCATAGAACACATCCGATCTGTCACATTTGAGCAAAACATCAGAATTGGGTCACATTTCACTCACAGTGTAAACAAGGCCTTATTGACTTTTTTAGTGCCTTATGCATTAAAAAGAATGTGTGAGAATGTGTGATTTAGGTTCTAAATCATGATTTTTAATCATGATATTAAATTAGTCTTTGTGATGCAAGACTTTGGTCACATTGGCCACCCTCACCTGGACAAAAAATGCTACTCTTGCATTGTGCTAACAGAACACGTACCTTGGCCATGACTTCGGGATCGGGGTCTTCTATGGGATCAGCCCATTCTACCGTCACCACGTTCCCCCAAACCTTCACTTTGCCACTCATTAGCCTGCGTCGCGCCTGGGCTGCCGTTTTATGATCTTCATACTCTAGGAAGCAGAAGCCTCGGTTCTTCTTTTTGTCATCGGGCTGGTGGTATAAGATGACGTCATTCAAGCCCTCTGTTGGGATTGAGGATGGAAAATTATTTCCAGGAAAACTGAAGCTCGTTTTGGCAAATCAAATCCATCACACTTCAATACTCAACTCTTTAGTTCATCATAAAATAAAATAAAAACATTCTCGACTCAAACATGCTTTAAACCAATTACACAAACACACAGATGAAAATGCTTGACCAAGTCATTGCAGACATGCTGCTGTTTGAGTAGCAAACCTCAGTTTTCAAGAGGGCAACGGAGCTTCCTTCAAATGTCTGTGCCAATAAACAGTACACACACAAGCATGAAACACGCACCAATAGCATCAGCTAATTCCCTGTTTTTCTAAAATTTATTAGCATTACGAATGTTTTAACTTTTGAAAATAAACAATTGTGTAAAAAAGAAAAACACTATGGTTCTTTAATACACTTTTATAGTGAAACTTATTACAATAGTATTGTGTTTAATATTTTAATTTAGTATTATTGTTATAGTCATATAGATAGAAGCACAAAAATGTGGGACAAATTGTGCAGTCCTACAAACAAAACTAGTGTTCCTTATCAAATAAAAAATAAAACCGGATTTTAAATTGCTATCTTCAAACCAGAAAAATCACACTTCGATTTTTTCCCTTTTAGGAGTAACCCTTTTTACTCGTCTAAACGCATATGCATGTACAAAATTTTTCGTTTTATGAAATGCATACTTGCGCTGTTATGCACATAGAGAACATAAAATTGAGCTTGTGTCACTAAAGAGCCATGTAAAGAATGATTGTGAAGTCCACATGAAAGGACAAACTAATTTTACTTTTATCTATCAGGAACTAATGTGATGAGTTTCATATCTCCTGAAACAGCACCGGCACACACTTTTGAGTCATCTTTTTGAGTCTGAGGGTCACGTTCATCCTCCAGACCAGCTCCATGTAGCCCAATGGAAACGCTATCATTATTTATGCATATTAGAGGTTTACTGATTTTAAACGGATACATTTTTACAATTAAAAGTGCTAAATCTGGCTGAGAACCTATTAATCAACCAATAGGGTTTAAAAACAATAATATGAACAAAAGCTTTCCACTTCATAGAAAACTACCAGTAATTACTCTTAGTTTAGTAATTATTCAATTAAATAAATTTGAAAAAAATAGCTATGCTACATTACTATTTTGTTATTGTTATATGAACTATATACAAGTGTACAGCAAAGCGAGAAATACAAAAAAAATACAAATAAATCAATCTGGTCTTTTAAAGGAAATCTTCAAACGGCATTGTGTATATTATCATATCCGTGCTCATGTTTTAGACGCACTTACATTTCTTACATTTCTTTTGCACATAACTATTTCATGAAGTTTATTTTGTTAGAAGAGAGAAAAGTTTGGAAATGGTGTACATGCACTCGGACAGTAAAGCGAGCGCACAACGAAAACTCGGGCATTTTTCACATTAACATGATTGATATTAACACGAAAATATGATTAACTTAAGATCTACATAACAAATTCTCAACGTAGAGTTCATGTTTATATCTGTCCAGTAACAAACTGGACCACCCTAGAGAATAAATGATGGGATCTGCATGAAGCACAAGGGGCATCTTTATTATTCAACAAATAATAACAAATTAAACAAATTAAGATGAAAGCTAAGCAGTTTCCCTCCTTGACTTCGTAACATTGTTGCTAGAACCCTCCAGTGCAAACAGAAAAAACTATTACAAAATATCAGTGTTGATTTTCCAGTAACACTTTACACTAAGGTTCATTAGTTAATGAAGAACTAACAATGAGCAATATATTTGTTACAGTACTTATTAATCTTTGTTAATGTTAGTTAATAAAACAGCTGTTCATTGTTTGTTCATGTTAGTTCACAGTGCATTAACTAATGTTAACAAATTCAACCTTTGATTTTTAATGTATTAGTAAATATTGAAACTAATATTAACTAAGATTAATAAATGATGTAGAAGTACTGTTCATTCTTAGTTAACGTTAAATAAGGTAGTTAACTAATGAACCTTATTGTAAAGTGTTACCGATTTTCCTGATAATCTGTAAAACTGACATGTCAGTCAACCTCTAATGTTAGTTAACACTAAAACTTACCAGTTACTTTGGCAAACTCCTCCACGATCTGGTCCTTAGTTTTGCTCTTAGGGATGGACCCCACAAAAAGACGATTATTGGCAACAGAGATGCATACGCCGATGTGTTTACCAGGTCGAATTTCGTTGTTGTTACACTGCAGGGAATATTACAATCAGAATCCAGAAGACTGCACTGACTAGAGACACACAGTAAAGACTAGGGGTGTAACAATATATCGAAATACAAAAATGCAACAATATGTATTGTGGATAGTGACAATATGTATGGTGGCTAGTTCACCCAAAATAAAAATTACTATGTGAGAAAAAGTTTAGAGTTTTAGTGTCAGAGTACTACATTAAACTACTATATATAATGTTAATATTATACATATAATGTATAATAATGCAATGGAGGAATATTTGTGGGTCCTGATAATGCCAAATGTCTGTTGTTACCAGTAAAATGTGGCCAATACATTAATTTAAATGTATCAAGCCAGTGAAAGAGAGCAAGCATATACATCTAAAATAATTCTGTATTTAGCTTCAGAATCATGAATATTGTTATTCTGGTGTCTCTATTGTCCTGTGCATAGGGTTTCCAAGTCCAAGCCTATTCATTTACACACACAATGTAATATCAAATTTAGCATTTTAATCAACAGCACATTTTTTGTTAACCTTTTACCATATGTCTTGGAGTATCGCAATAATATCGTATCGTGATGCGTGTCGAATCATGACATGAGGGTATCGTTACACCACTAGTAAAGACAGTCACTCACTAGCTTGACGGCTTCTTGCGCAGCCTCTTTAGTGCAGAAGGTGACGAAGGCGTATCCGCGGTTCAGGCCGCTGAGCGGGTCCATCATCAGGCGCAGGTCCCAGATCGGCCCCGCTTTTTCAAACAGAGGGACCAGCTCATCTTCAAACAGATCTCTCGGGATCTTTCCCACAAAAATCTATGAACATTTGAAGATATCATCAGACCAACATTAGCCATAATAAAAAAGATTGAAAACATAATACATTTTAGATGGTACAGAAGCCCTCTGTCATTTGGTTAGGGCTAGGCAAAAAAATAATTTTTGATTAATCGTTTTTTTAAATGTGGTCGATTCAAAATCGATTCTCAAAGGCCACGAATCGTTTTTTGCCATATTTATTTATCTATCACCCAAAAGCAAGTATTAGTTTTCCTACAGTTAATAGGCTTGCAGCCACAATGTTACGGATAATGCTGTGAGATTTTATGTTTGTTTTATCTTAAACATAAAATAGCCTTATCGTGTTTGATCAAGGCATGCGACTGTTCTGGCTTCTCCGATTTTCAGCATCAATTTTTCATCTTGCATCAAAATCCTGTCTATTCATTGTATGCATTTGAAATATAGAGTTGGGTTCTGTTTTAATGTCAAAATCTAATTCGAATACATCAATATGTTTCTAAATAAGCAAACTGTTGTTCATCGTGATTTAAAAATTAAAGTCTACTGCTAGCATTTGTTATAATACGTAATGTTCATATTATGTATGTACATATTTATTTTAACAGTGTTTTTCTATAAAAACATACGATTACTTTCTTTTGCTAATTTATCTACCAAAAATTACTGCCTCATATGTATTTTAAGTCATTTGAAAGGCTATTGTTTGATTAGGTCTGTTTATATTACCACAAAAAAATATCCGATTGCTCGCTTAAAGGTGGGGTATGTGATTCTCTTTATAGATGAAAAATATATTTATAATTCTCAAATATATTTGAATGGGTTGTTATTGCTGCTTCCATAGACACCATTGTGTATTTTACAAACTATAAATGTATTGTTTTGCTATAAATTATATGTATTTAAATGTCTGAAACCTAAAAAAAAAACATTATGTGGTTAAAAACACTGAATAGTTGTGTGATGAAAAGCGCCGAGCGCGTCCGCCTCTGGCTCAGCGCCAGCCACAGAGCGAAAGCACAGTTTGAATCTGGCAGTTCTGTCACGTCACTGTACATTCGCTCGTGGTCAGCTGCTGCAGCGTGCTGAAATCAAAATTGCTGATGAGATGTAGAGGAAAATATCTCCGCGTTGTGCCTACGCCCCTTAGCTGTTCTAAATCCACTGTAAACGCCCGTTTCATACATACTCCGTTTGCAGTACGTATGCGGTGCGTATTTTTTTACGTACCCATGTTAACAGGTTAGAGCTTTCACACTGCACGCGGTTGCGGTCCGGCGATCCGTGTGATATGTGTGAAACGGGCGTAAAACACGGCTTTGCGGGGCTTATTGCTTAAGTGAAAAATTAGAATGTTAGCCCTGCCCCTCCTCCCGATACCATCGTCCATTGCGATGTTTCACTGTACACATCGCCTGATGCTAAATTGGTAGACATCGCACAACCCTAGTGGAACGGGCAGGACTCGAAAAACTCCAGCCATTCATTTCCAAGACCACCTGGAATCAATGGACAGTAAGTTCGTCAATCAAACGGTCGTACCACACCCCCCTCCCCCCAGCGCGCGTGACCCCTTTCGTGCGCATACTCAAAGCTTGTGACGCATGCGCATCTCATCGGCAAAGCCGGTTCCATGATTAGTAGTAAATTGTCATTACATTCGCTGGCCCATCTGAGTTTTCGCTCGTGCATGATTGCGCGTTCATGTTCTTCGAATGGGTGGAGTCAGAGCCAGCGTTGGAGAAAAGAATGTAGGACCATTTGAATTGTGTATTTTCAAAATCTGCCGGTCGTTTTCCAAATCACATACCCCACCTTTAATTATCAAAATATTTGACCGTTTACTGGATCACCAAAATAATCGTTAGTGACAGCCCTATCAACAACAATTGATTTGTTCGTAAAAAGCCAACGTTTCCTTGCCATAGGCAACAATGAAATTTACTGTCCAAATATGATCATTAGGCTTGTGAAGGAAGGTTTATTTGTTCATCTCTCAATCACCATTGTATTGCATTGCATTATAGGTTTTAAAACTACTGAGCTTTGATCATAAAACTAAGCATTTAAATGTAATCTTACTAAGAAATTTTATAGGCAGATATTGATATTTAAATGCATTAAATGAAAGTAGTCTGTTATAATATTATAAACATCTCACTGATTTACATTACAAGCACCCAAATTTCATCTTACATTTTGTCCATATAAGTATCAGCAATTGCACCAGATTGCATATTTTTGCTCGGTTTGGTCCTCTAAATAAACCTGAGCTTCTTTACTCAATATTCTATACATGAGCCATAAACGGACGGATTTCAATCCGATCGCTCAAACCACTTTAGGAGTGCATCCAAATGAAGGGGTATCGATGACTCTTTTAAAACCCTTTCCAGTTCGACAAAGCTTATAATTTATTTGCCTTTCGCTTGCTAATAATGATTGGAAGTCTGATTCATTTCTATGAGAAGTTCTGTTTCAGCGAACCAGTTAAAAAATCCATTCGGAGGTTATTTTACGTAGGCTTATGCCGTTAACAATTTTGAGCACTGGACGGACTTTTACGAGATAACAGATCATGACGTGATCAGTCTTGATCTTATTTTAATTTTAAATAAAATGCAATTTTTTTAAAAAAAACTTTCTTTCTATTAGCCAATGATAATCCTAAAAGAAAACGTGTTGAGAGCACGAATCAGTGGCTGAGAGCCTCTGCTTCTATGTTCATCTGATTGACAGATTAATCATGCTTTTAATAGTGTTGATGTTAATGTTCTGGATATTTCAGTGTACAGTTTGCTTTATATATTAATCCTGTGCTAAGCGAGCAGTTGAAACAGCAAACGGCCAAAATGACATTTTAAAATCAATCAGAGCTATAGAAATGTATCTTCAGATTACAAATACAGCTTCATATTATGAGAAAGCTACTTTCTACAACCTTAATATCATGTAGTTATGGCGAGATTAGGTTCCTCCAATCTATAAAAACAAGAATCGAAAACGGCAGTGAGGAATCGTTACTTGGAATCGACTTTGACATCGATTGCAGAACCAGGAATCGGAATCGAACAGCCCTACTTATATCAGCGCTGATGCCGCCCTCTCCTTTTGCCGTCTTTGATTTTGAAATTAGCTGATGATCAATAAAACCCAGCTCATATCTGTTGCTTTCGGTGATGTGAACTCCATTGAATCTGCATATAGCGCGGGAATTGAAGATCGGATTTATATCCGTTTTGCGAAAACACATTTATTTGACCAGGTGTAAATGAAGTGGCCAGGTGTGTTTTCTGGATTAGGAAAGCACGAACCTCAGTGCCGACAGTGGGTTGAACCCCGGCATGGGTCGACCCGGGAGGAGGACCCCCATACTTGCGCTGGCCTGTCGTCACATCAAGCGTATAGCCGGTTCTCTCCAGCAAAGCCTGCAGAGGTAACAAATAAAACACTCGACTGTGAGACAGTTCCTGAAGTTACTGTATCAGCAGAAAGAGAAATATCAATGAACAAGCAATAGATAGGATAAGGAAACTTGCCTTGATTTTGGCCTCATCTGGTCCTTTAGTGGAGTCTGACACTTTGGTCCCCTGTTTCTCCCTCTGCCTGTATGTCTTCATCACGCCACAGAGGAACGCACTTTTATTCTGTTCAAAACATGAGCAACAGGTGAGCAGGAGTGTTTGTGTGCCTACAAGTGCCTAAAAGTTTTTTTTCAAGATTCAATGAAAAACAAAGTACAATTTTAATCATGGTGATTAAGTAGGTATGAATTAATTTTTTTTGGCATATTGACGCGTCACTGACTGGGTCTTCAAACCGTGCATCCACCGCAAGGTGTCAATGCAACCTACAAATCAGAGACCGGTTACGTTTTAGGGCTGTCACTTTTGTGAAAAAATCCTGTTCGATTTTTGAGACATAAGTGTTCATTGAATCGATTGTAATATCGATTTTCCATGTCTAAAGACGTTTCCATTTTCGCTAAATATAGGCAAATCCACGGACACCTAACAGGCATTAGGACGACCGTAAAGAGGGCGCTTGAGACGCGCACAAGTCAGCAATATTTCTTACGATTTATTGGCGTGAAGTTTTATGCACAATGACAAACAGGTGTGCAACATTCAGGGATTGAAATTAACACAGTTTTCCAGAACTTAGTGCCAAGTTAAAGCGGTGTCGAGATGTTTTAATGCATTTTTTAGATGTATTATGGTGCCCAAACCCGTATGACTTTGAACGGTGACCGCGAACATTTTATTTACTGCAGCCGCAGCCATCATTACCAAGCGCGAACAGTGAATGAAACGAAGCAAACGTACAAGCCATAGTGTGACATGCGTAAACCAATGGTGTAAACAATCATAGATGGCGATGACGCCACGGGTTTTTATTTAAAAGAAAGAACGTAGCCTGCGTTTGTATGTAGGCATAAGCAATTTATATTCATAATACTTACTAAAATATAATTAATATTATTTTATTGAATTTGTATTAGTTGTTTGAATTGTAAAAAAAAAAATCGGTCGGTCTTTACGCAAGTTTACAACCGGCAAGTCGGTCGGACTAAAAGGAAAAAAAAATAAAAAAATTGGGTCTGTCCTAAATTGACTGGGTCGGTCGGGTTACGGCAAACAAGAATATTTTTAAGGATGGCCTTAGATAAAAAAAAAACAGACAATCCATCACTGCTCTTGAATGAATAACTTATGCAGCTTTGACAAGGATTCATCTATATTTAATTTATACTCTATGTAGTGTTAGTGTATAATTGATGGGTTGAAAATATACATTTCTTGATTTTGATCAATTCTGATTTTGATGAGCCAATATCAATTCTTCAATCCCAAGAATCGATCTCTTACTCGATGCTGTTTTCAGTTGATGTGTGGACAAAACTTCACCAAACATTAAACACCAAACCTTAACATCCTTAACTTATTAGTAATGTGAAGTGCCGTTTACGGATAGCTCCGCCCCATGATTATTAACCAAGCGGTATCTAGAGTATATAAAGGGCCTAGTCTCGATGCTTTGGTTTTTGTTTGTTTTTGGTTTTCTTGTTTAGTTGTTTGTCATCTCATATTATGGTTTTTATGATTTATTTAGTTTAACGTGTTATTCTTTTCAGAATTCTTTTTGATTAATTAATATTTTTGTAATTGTTTCCTTTTGCTTATTTTGTTTAGTGTTATTCGTTTTCCTTTTCTGGTTTGGCTTCCATTTAGCTTTGGAGCCTTAAATTAATTTGTTATTTGTTTTGTGCTTTTGCCTTTATCGTCGGTAAGGGATATTCATTTATTTCAGCGTGCTTATTTTTGTGTTAACTGATTATTGCTGTGAGAATTAACAATTAAGGCTGCTGTTTCTTGTGCTTTTATATTTTGAATTTGTTACCAGTTGCTTTGATTTCTTCTCTTTTTTTCAGAAGCAGGGGTGACCCAGAGCGGGCAGGCTAGCTATCTTTGGAGGGTTGCATGGAAACTCTCCTTTTCCAAGCGTGTGCGGTGTAGGTTTTCTTGCAGTGTATTCCACTGGTTAGTGTGCTTTTGAGATTTGGTGCACGGGTTACTCGTTGCGAGCTGATTTGAAGCCGACTGCTTGGCCTGCCCTGCTACTGGAGCACCCCGGCTCAGTGGCGAGATCTTGCATTTCTTTTTCTTTGTTTGAACAACCTGGTCATATATAAATCAGTGGGCCTTGTTGGCCACCATTAGTATTTTATTACTACCAGTGGTCCTCTTTTAAACTATGAATGATCACTTAATAAAGATCAATTTTGTACATATCCATGCCTCATTGTCTGGTGATTGTGGGAAGGAGATCGAACTTGTGTGCCCTTAATTGGCGTTTCCCCAGCTAATTCAACGCTGGGGTGGTGTAATTGCTACTTGCTATAGCTCGGTATATAAGAGCGCCCCCGTCATGCCACAGTAAGTCGATTTATGATAATTACAGATAACTTAGATAAAAGTTGCTTGCAAAAAAGTGTTTCTGCTACAGCAAGTGTAAGAATTATCCATATATGTATTATTTTACATTATGTCCATATGTACTTTTCAATCCATGCTTTGTCATTTTAGCTATTATGATTTACAGAGCTCAGTTAAAGAGAAATCATAATGTGTCAAAATTAAATAATAATGAGTGACAAAAACATGCTAACCAAAAGGAACCCAGTGAAATGAAAGTGTTCTGGGAACATTAAATGTCCGACTGCATTAGTTTTGCTTTCTCACACATACCTGAACATGCGACAGGTCGCTGTCTTTGAACTGCAGGAGCACTTGCAGCGCACCCTCTTCATTGAACTCTTTCAGAGCTTCAATCGCTCGATCGTCGAGATCGCTGTGAGACACCAGCCCTGCACAAAAACGCATACTTAATCCACAACAATCTTTCAATACATTTCACTTAAACCATTAGTTCACTTTTAAATTAAAATTTCCTGATAATGTACTCTCCCCCACGTCATCCAAGATGGTCATGTCTTTCTTTCTTCAG
Source organism: Siphateles boraxobius (assembly GCF_051911475.1). NCBI lineage: Eukaryota > Metazoa > Chordata > Actinopteri > Cypriniformes > Leuciscidae > Siphateles > Siphateles boraxobius. The sequence goes on along the minus strand of NW_027508833.1, from coordinate 7,402,059 downwards.
TCGAAAAGAAATGAAGGTTTTTGAGGAAAACAGGATTTTTCTCCATATAGTGACTTCAATGGGGTCCAATGGGTTGAAGGTCCAAATGTGAGTTTCAGTGCAGCTTCAAAATCTGGACACGATCCCAGCCGAGGAAAAAGAGTCTTATCTAGACAATCCAGCGGACATTTTATAACAAAAAAAATAAAAATGATATACTTTTTAACCACAAATGCCTGTCTTGTACTATCTCCGAGATGTGCCACGCAGAAAGGTCACGTGTGACGTAGTCGGAAGTACCGACCAGTGTTTATAACTGGTGACCTTTCCAACGTGATTACGTGATGCGGGGAGCATCTCAGAGATAGTACAAGATGGGAATTTGTGGTTAAAAAGTATATATTTTTTATTTCTTTTTTATAAAATGGCGGATGGTGTGTCTAGATAAGACTTTTATTCCTCGGCTGGGATCGTGTCCAGATTTTGAAGTTGCACTGAAACTCACATTTGGAACTTCGACCCGTTGGATCCCATTGAAGTCACTATATGGAGAAAAATCCTGGAATGTTTTCCTCAAAAACCTTCATTTCTTTTTGACTCAAGAAAGAAAGACATGAACATCTTGGATGACGTGGAGGCGAGTAAATTATCAGGACATTTTTATTTGAAAGTGAACTAATCCTTTAATCCACTCACACACACACACACACACACATAGACTACATACACACACACACACACTCACTCAAACACACTCACTCATAGCCTACAGACACACACACACACACTCACGCACACACACTTGCGCACACACACACACACACACACTCACTCTTGACGGAATCCATCGTGGAGGACCGAAAAAAATAAATTAAGATGCTAGTGTTTTTATGATGTCGTGAAGCATCGCAGACACGGGTCGGTTGTCATCCACTGACCACTATGACACATTATACGAGATGAAACGATCGAACTTTGCGCTCGGACGCCAGTTGCCGTTTACCAAATTCAAAAAACTTTATTATCTATCAACCAGTGATAGAAATTTGTCTTAGGTTAAAAGGCTCACAGATACACAGTACAATCACACACATCACAAAACACAATTAATACAAAGAGTGTACCTTACAAATATGTAAATAAATAAAGGCTTAAATACAATATTCTGATAAAACCTTTTGGTCTTATTTAAACTAGAAATTGCAGTAGGAATAAAAAAGCTAAGCTTTCTTTCTGGCCAAAGGAGCTCTAAAGCGGCTGATGGCAGTGACTGAAGAGAGCGGTCAGTGCCGATGGAGACTGCGTTCCTCTTTACTGCACTGTTATACAGATCTACAAGTTCAATCTGCGGGGCCACAATCATTTTACATGCCTGTTTGATTACGCTGAATAATGTTTTTATTTTTTGTTTTTTTAAACAAATCCCCACAACACCCTACGTCAAATGGGTCAAGCCAAAATTGTGTGAAAATCATGTAATCTGAACCAGGCATTAGTTAATGCATTCACAAATGAGACCTTATTGTAAGTTACCAAAACATATATTGCCTAACAAAAAAATTATGCAAACAATTCATTGTCAACAAGTCAAAACAACATTACTACATATAAAAAATGAAAATGCACGTGCCATTGATAAATAAAATGTATTTATTTATCTGGCTTTTAAATTCTGTCAATTTTACTACAGAATTCAAACTATGCGGTTTTTGGCACTCTTTAATGTGTGGTGAAAGATCGCTGTAACACCTCAGATGATCATCTTGTCCACTATTCTACTATTACAGCACGAAATAAACATGAATGATCATAAACGAGTATGTTGAAAGACAGAGTACAACGTACTGAAGTGAATCATCACTCGTGTAATCACTTAATCAGTGTTTCAACTGCAGAAAGACATCAAGAAAACATCTAATGTCACAAAACGTCACATTCACCTAAGGAAAGCCATTCAATGACCATAAACTCAAAAGCAAGTTTTAAAAAAATAACTCTAGAGGAGCATTTTTCAAAAAAGATCCACTTTATTACATTCATATTTTTACATTTATATTTTTACTATTTTCATTATTATAATTACTATATAATTTTTATAAAACTGCATTATATGTAATTGTATACAAATCAATTGTTCATTTTAACCTTTAATATTATAGAATTGTACTAGCGTCTGGGTTCCCTGTTTAAAGCATTTAAAAAAAAAAAATGATGCACTGTATATCCAAAAAAATCGATATCGAATCTAATTGCAAGCTTATGAATTGAAAATTTGTATCAATGCCCAGATTTAAAAATTAGGGCTGCACTATTAATCGCAATAAACACGAAATCACGCTTAAACTTTAGTGGAACTATGAAATCGCAAAGGCTGCGATTATTTTTTGATGAGAATATTGCTTCGGAATAAATTATATTATAATTATACAAAAATCCTATTTTTTCAACAAGCGAATGACCGAATGAATTGTCCGGAGGATAAGCACATGACAAGGCTTAATGTCGAGCCCTGCTAGTTATTAATAATAATGCATCAATATTTTGGGGAAAAACTATTAAACATTTTTAATATTACAATAATAGTAAACTTGTGGGAACACTTTATGAACACTTTAATATTAGGCCTAGTGTTTCAGATGACATCATTGCTGTTTGAGATAAATCAGAAATTTATACAAAATAAACATAATATTTCAACTTATATTTGCACAAAATCACGCACAGATGAACTTGACCTATGTTGCATAGTCAGAATGTATAACATCTGTTGTGGAGAAAACTAAACCCAAAACACATTTTATTACAATAGTGTGTGCAATAATGTTATACATGACAGTCCCAATCATCATTAGTTATTAATGTTGTGCATTGCTGTTTGAGCATGGTCGCTGAAGCTAAAAATGATAACTGGTAGACTACAATAACGGGTTATTTACTTCAAAGAAATGCATCCTATATGGCATAAATCAGATATTTATATTACATAAAATTAATATTACAATTTATATCTGCACAAAATGACGCGAATGCACAAGTGAACGTGACTGTGCTGGTCAGAATGTGTAACTCCTGTTGGACGCGCTATTTCTCCCACAACAACACGCTGAAACACGGCAATAAACCCAGAGAATTCATAACATTTCGTTACAATAATTCTCATTATAATGTCATGTGTATGACAGTCCCAATTATAGTTATTAATGTGCATTGCTGTTTGAGCTGCTCACGCTAAAGCTAAAGATGATCACCGGCAATGAAGCGCATTGCAGCACCGTTCATTAACTCAACCAAACGCATTCTACTTGAGATTAATATATACACAAAATAAACATACTATTACACAAAATAAACATAATATTACAACTTACAATGGCACAAAAGGCTGCGAATGCACAAGCGAACTTGACTGTGCTAGTCATGAAAGTGGAAGTCTGTTGATGCGTTCTTTCTGCAAAAATGCGCTGAAAAACGGGCGAACAAGAATTCACACCATTCTTGTACAATCATGTTCTAATTATAATTTTATGAAGCCAATATGATAGATTTGCGCTGCACATGTTGAACTTATCTGTATCTTCCTTTTCCTAAGTGATTCCAATCATATTTCAAGCAATTCAAAAGTATCAAGTTGAACAGTGCACATCTGAAGGAAATAATACATCATTTATCAGCTTTAACATATCGGCCTAATTATCTTATCGCATCAATTACATAAAAAATTAGCATTTACGGGCCATTATCGATATGGTGGCTGATATATTGAGCATAGGGCTGTCAATCTTCCTCTATAATACTATTCGAATTCCATTCCTTATTTTATTTAATATTCAAATAATGTTCGAATATTAAGGGCAGACACGGCAGACACGAGACACTGGTCAATTTTGAGATGTTTGTCTTCAATAACATGTCTTCTTTCAGACTTGTGGTGAAAAAAAGTCTGAAATACACATTTAGGTCTTTATTTTACTACACTTTGTCTGTTTACGACTGTAGATTTCTCATAAATTCATCAAAAGTTGGCGTTCTAAATCATCCCATTGCTCCGCGAGCGCTGTCTGCATCCTGTCATCACACACACCGTTAGAAAGCTCTCTCTCTCCTGAACAAGACTTTCGGATCCAAATATGTGCCCCTGGACCACAAAACCAGTCTTATGGGTTATTTTCTTTAAATTGAGATTAGGAATATTAAAAAAAAAGTTTGGTTCCGGTTGGTTGTCAGTTGAGGTCATGGGACTTTTTTTTTTTTTTTTTTTTGAGCAAGGGATAGGAAGGAAATTATTATTATTATTTTTTTAATTTTAATTTTAATTTACAGTAGCGATGGATAAGCTACTCTTTTTTCATAACATAGCCTACCTGTACATGTACTCTACCACTTTGTGTGTCCCAGCATGTTACACACACGCTGATTTTAAATGTGTGCGCGGGGGCAAACGGGGTTGCCTTATTGTAAAGTGTTACCGATTAGTTATACACCGATCCAGACGTCTCGTGAGTTCAGTGTTGGAAAGATCAGTTGTTTTAACCATTCATTAAAACGAATCGGTTCAAATTAGTCATTAGTTTGCGAATTGGAGTGTCATTATCAGACGTGTGCGCGTTGTGTGATTATCCCGGTGGTTAGGACATCCCACAAGATTTGTCTCATCACAGAAAACATTTCTTCACTGGATAGTTTTTTCGTTTATTTAAAGTGTGGTTTATATGTCAGCTGAATGTGTGGAACGCTTTTCAGAGAAGGTAAGGCAACCGGCGTATTTTAGCACAATTCCCACCCAGCGGTAATTCAGGAAAAAAGAAATCTCCGAATGCTCCACATGAAACTTTAGTCTTCCGACCTTGCCATCGCGTCGATTTATTTTGATGAATATGTGCGAGGGAGAGAGAGCAAGACAGTGCTTAGTTTTGAGACGGTGAAGCCTATACTTTCGCCTGGCTCCGCAGAGAGAGAGCGTGCGCGCGACCGGGCCTCTCTCTCTATCTCTGCTCGTTCTGTTCAGTTCATGCGCCCTGTCACAAGCGCAGCAGTGCATCTACATGACAACAACGATGTGTGAACGCCCGTGGCTGCCTCGTTTTTTAGCATTGCTGGAGGAAAACAGGCTATACAAATACGGTGCTATACAAAAACATAAATTATAGTTCGCCTCAAAGTTTTTATTTGTGTATTTATTTAATTTGTATTATTTCTTCCCCAAGCTCATAAAATAAATTTGGGTCACACATAAATTGACAGGGTCGGTCGGAAACCGTAACCAAACTATTTTTTTTTATGCCTTATACATCACATGAAAGTTGAATAAATAAGCTTTCCATTGATCTATGGTTTGTTAGGATATGACAATATTTGGCCGAGATACAACCTTTTGAAAATCTGGAATCTGACGGGGCAAAATATTTAAATATTGAGAAAATCGCCTTTAAAGTTCTCCAAATGAAGTCCTTAGCTACGCATTACTAATGAAAGGAAATAAATGAAATTTACACCATTGTGAGTCCCCCACCACTAAATTCAAGTGTGTGAATATGCGTGTGTGTGTGTGCAGGGCTGCCAACTCTCACGCATTGAGCGTGAGACTCACGCAATTGACCCAATTATCACGCTCTCACGCCACACTCCTGATTTCTCACGCTGAAGTGTCAACCCGGTCGGTCAAATGCCTGAAAGATAAGTTTATCTATATATCTACCTGTTGAGCCACTCGTGATCGACTAGTTATACCGCAAATTAGTTAAAATATCCCGTAATCTATCTAGAGCGAGCGTGCATGCGAGACATATATTGTGCTTCAAACCGCGCGCGCGCATGGCAGAGACGTAAGCGAGCGAGAGACCTTGCTGCGTGTGCAGACAGTACACCCCCCCCCCCGTTGGAGAAGTCTAACAATGCATTAAACTAATATGAACCCAAACAGCACCAAACCAAAATGAATAAATGCAATAAATGATGATAATTCTCTGTTGATGCATGACAGCTAGTGGTTTACATGTCATTTCATTATTCTATTATTATTATATGTGAATCTATTACTATAGATATTAACCTATTTTAATTGTATAATTTCAGGGGTTTTTTTCAAAATCAAAATTTAACCTACTGTATGTTCCCTGACTGAATTATTATTATTTTATTTTACATTTTGATACCTTTTCTTAGCACATTTGGTAGTGGAGAGTTTCAAGCAGTGCTTTTTAAGTGTCACTTAAATTGAGACTTTTTTTTTTTTACCTACTCGATACAGAGGTATTAGGTTCTGATATCGTACCGAAGCCAAAATTGTGGTATCAAGCCATCCCTAGTGCTGTGCTCTACGATCCTTGTTCACAGTGCGTTCTGCTCAATGTTCCGCTGCAACCTCCGTGTGTGTGTTTGTGTATGTGTGAGTGTGTGTGAGAGAGTGTGTGTGTGTTTGAGTGCTGTGCTCTCCGCTCCTTGTTCTCAGCGCGTTCTGCTCAATGTTCCACTGCAACCTCCGTGTGTGTGTGTGTTTGTGTGAGTGTAAGAGATTGTGTGTGTGTGTGTTTGTGTGAGTGTAAGAGATTGTGTGTGTGTGGGCTCACGGCCCAAACGCATGTAGCGTTCACACTCACCAGAAAGGCAAAGTCCGCTTAAAACGTGCCGACCCTAAATTTCTCTGGACTTGTTTCTGTTTGCCATAGTACTACTGTGCCGTCACGTTCACTGATACTCTCCCTGAGATGCTCTCATAATAATAATAACTTTGTAGGACTTTATTTCGATAATAGGTCAAAAAATAAATCTGTTAAATCTGACTCTGCTGCATAGAGCTGGATGAAGAATAAAATACTGATATTAATATTTAATATTATTTTACAGGGTATATACAGGAATCGTGGAATTAAATTTAATACCTTTTAAGACCTTTTTCAAGACCTCATTTATATACTGATTGTAAGATAGCACAACTAAACAGTCTTAGTTTGTGATAACTCCTTATCAGTACAAAATAATTCAAAAGGGTAGGAATGAAGCACAAGATAATTAATTGAATGACTGACCCAATGCAAGGTTTATTAGAAAGAGAAACCAGAATTAGACCAATAAACAAAACAATTGACAAAACTTATTGAAGAGGGAAGATAAAACTCTCTGAGCTAAAGGGACAATGAGTTCACAAAGTATATTCAAAAGACGTATTTGTAACAACAACTCTTATAACTGTCTGCAAACCATAGCTCTTTTGTGGTACACTTCTCATGACAAACACCTGACTGGTCAGACAGTTTACCTGTGATTACCACTGAGTGCTTGATTTGATGCACCAGAGCAGAGTGTCAGTAAACGAATATTCGATCTGTAATTATTATTCGAAAAAATAAAATACTATTTGAATTTTACTACGTTGCTTTGCTGGCAGTAAATGCTGTGAATCCATGATAAATCCCAATCACTTACTCGCAGTTATAATTAAATACACTGTTTGGCGCTGTGGAGCGTGTTGATTGTATTTGATCACATGTTGTCGTCAGCCTCATGAAGATTGGAATTACTTGGATGAAAATGATCTTACTAAATGATATTACAAAACGGAATTACTTTTAATCAAATTAATTCATGATACTGAGTTATAATATCACCACACAATGAGAAATCACATGAAATCCAAACAGCAGTCGAATGAGGAAAAACAGCTGTCCATCACTGCATTGACGACTGCAGTAGTGCAGCTGAATCCGAGTGAGCGAGATGATTACTTAACTGATAGCAAAATGATTTTGACACATATGCTTCCTTTAAGTTTCGTTAAAGAAGCAGTCCTTAACAGAAAACGCGAAGTGCTGTTAGAAACTTTGTTATCTGTAACTGTGTCCCTGCAACATCTGTCAGCGGCAGCGCGTTTGTGAATATTATTGTTTTTCTCAACATGAAAGTGAAACAATATAAACAAGATAAATATTATGTTGACTCGAGTGTATACCTTCGTTCTGTACGATAAGTGGAACGGTCTGTTTTATTAGCGTTTTTCACCTTTCGTACTGATTGATTTTAAATGCTTCTTTACATTTTTTGTTTACACATATTGTTTAATGTTTTCAACTGAAAGAAAACCTTAAGATGCAACTTAAGCTTGTTGCGTATATTTAATTTCCCTATTAGTCAACAATGTTGTTTAACAACCGTGCGTACGGGACATGCGCTATCACGCAGCGTCATGAAGCGCGGTAACAGATGACGTCATATCTAGCAGGATTCCATAAACTACACAGAACCCCACTATTCGACGACGCAATGTTTAAATTCATGCAAACTTTATACTTTATGGACAAATATACATAACGAAAAGATGATACAAAATTTAATACCTTGGAAAATGGCATTTAAGACTTTTTAATACTTTTTAAGGGCCTTAATTTTCTCTAAATTGATTTATCAAATTTTAATACTTTAAGACCCCGCGGACATCTGTTTTAATATAGGCCTATTTTCTGTCCAATTTTTGTGTTACTTGAAATAAAAGTGTGGTTATTTTATTGGCTTAATTTTTCGTCTGAATTTAATTAAAAGGTGTAATAATAATACAATTATACAAAAATAATTTTACAAATAATTTAAAAGTCATTTTCGGATTTGGTTTTTGGCCAAGTGCACCCAGAATTTTCATTTTGTGCATCCCTAGTAATAATAATACACAAAACACTGGTGCTTCCAATAGGCAAAAACTAGAGCTGCACGATATTGAAGAAAAAAACTCCCCAATCCCAGAGCGTCAGCTGCATAAAGTCTCACCTGCGATGTAAATCTCGTCTAGTTTGACTGCCACTTTCCTGGGTAAGCCGGCGTCCAGCAGCGTCTGGAAATGCTCTGAGTGGGTCACCAGCACCGCAGCCGACGACTCCACCGGTTCATCCGTACCGTTACCATTTACATGCTCCGTGGCCATGTCTCCGGGACCTGTGCAGATGAAAGGGCCAAATTAATCCAAAACTGGGTCAAAGTTCAGTGATCTTAACAGATAGAGACACACTGCAGGACAAACTTGTGTTTACTAACTGTAAGAGGAGTTTAATGATGGGCTGGGCAGTATGATGATATACAGTCACACCAAAAATTATTCAGACACCAAATATAATTTGATATTTTTTAACTAGTTCCAAAAATTCTTCATACATGGACTACTAGTAAAATTTATAAAAATGTGGGACCAAAAATTATTCAGACACTTTGACCTGACCATGTTTTCTTTAATTGCTAATGTGACCTTTTTACACCACAGACTGAACAAAATTAAGCATTGATTGCTTGGTAATTGGTTGAGCTAAATTGGTATTATCTAATTGTGTAGTTAAATTTAACAGCTTAAAGATATTCAACATAATTCATCTGTGACAGAGTCTAACAGAAAGATGGACAAAACCAGTGATCAACTGATCTGATAACTCGGAGTTCTTGTCATATTGTATTACCATTTTCTAAACTAAAGGCCTAGCGAATAAATTGTGATGTGAGAAATGTTAAAGGTGTATGAATAAATTTTTGGTTAGACTGTATATCGTTACCACAGTATAAAATGTTTATTGTTAGAGATTTTGCTATATCATGTATATCACAGTATTTAAAAAATAGCACTATGGACACTTCAGAGTGATGAAATACATGAATGAGAATATAAAGAGCGGGACATGCTCGGTGTTAAAGTGTTATTAAGCACAAGCAACCGTCTTATTGCACATATGCGACTAAATCTTCACTCTCGTCTCGGCGACTAAATGTCTATCATTAGCCATTGGCTAATAAATAGATATTACTCACCAGCGTGTGTGTGTTAAATGTTAAAGGGTTAGTTCACCCAAAAATTAAAATTCTGTCAGTATTTACTCACCCTCATGTTGTTCCAACCCCGTAAGATCTTAAGTTTATCAAGCGACGAGAATACTTTTTATGCGCAAAAACAAACAAAAATAACGACTTTATTTCAACTATTAATTTCCTTCTCTGTTGGCCTCTAGTCAGTTAACTTAGTATGATTACGTAGAGCTACGTCACACGTAGGCTCACTATTGGCCGACGCTGGTCATGTGTGTGATGCGTGTGACATACAACAACAGAAGCTTATGCTATTACACTAGTGAACTGACTCGAGGCCCACAGAGAAGGAAATGAATAGTTGAAATAAAGTCATTATTTTTGTTTTTTTGCATACAAAAAGTATTCTCGTCGTCTGATAAACTTAAGATTGAGCCACTGTAGTCACTTGGACTATTTTAACGATGTCTGTAATAACTTTTCGAGGCCAGCAAGTTTCAATCCTTTTGAAGCCTATGGAGGAATGATCCAGCTCTCAGATTTCATCAAAAGTATCTTAATTCGTGTTCCGAAGATGAACAAAGGTCTTATGGGGCTGGAACAACATGATGGTGAGTAAATACTGACAGAATTTTAATTTTTGGGTGAACTAACACTTTAAAGGCACACTATGCAGGAATTCCGTTTTTGTCAAACCAGGACCCCTAGAGTCGCTGTAGTTTACTTGTATTTAACGTTACTGTCGTAAATACCACTCACGCAGAGCGTCTCTGCACTCACGGCCTCTGCACTTTATAATAATAAAGTAGCCTACCGCGTTTGATGGCTTATAACGTTTTTACATGATTGCAGCTAAATTACAAGTAAATAGCCTATAGCCTAGGCCTACTGCATAATATCATTTGTGTTTTTTGAGTGTAATGTAAACATTACAAAATGCCAGATGACATCAATAAAGTTACATAAGTACACAACCCACAGCAACACGCAATGGCAACAACATCTCAAGATAGTCTGAAAATTTTAGTCTATCTAAAAATAAACTGACGAGTTATTCGTTACAAAAGTGCACATATAATATCCTTAGTACGGATGCTCAAACAGACCTCATTGGTTCTCACACGTCACGCATACTTAAGATGTTTTAATCTTACAAACTGCTGCTTGGACAAAAATCTACTCATCACTTTTAGTAAATCATAGAAAACAGAAAAACACCCAAATACTGAATAATGTCAAGGCACAGAAAGTGGCGGTACAATGGTACAGAGATGGTCTCAAATAATATCATGGTAATCAATGCCACTGATAGCAGTTTTTTTTTTTTGCCATATTGAGGCTGCATGAGGCATGGACTCACAGCATTGTCTGTTTTATTTATCAATATGGCCAAAAACTGGCAAAACTCTTACGTGTATATAAACACTGACTTTCATGTTACTTTTAAAATGTACTAACAGCTTTGATGCACATGCTGTAAAGTATTTGTATCAACTGTGAGAAAGGATGCAATAATTATTTATGCACAATTCATTTCAACAATTTAAAGTTGCCATCGTATGCGATCGTATTTTCTATCCTATTGTGACATATAGCTGAGTGTAATAAAAAATAGGGCGTGGCTTGATTTTGTCCGTTGGATGGGTGTGGTTTGCTATTGGCTGATCTCATGTGAGTGACAGGTTATATCATAGAAGAGATGTCGCTACAAGAGGGAGGGGAAGTTTTTCTGATTCAAGATTACAAGAAAAATTGTATTTAAAACAATAATGATGCATGAATAACACACAATTACTGGAATATACCAAAAAAATAATTCAATTTTGAATTCATGAGGACTTTAAACTAAAATGTGTTCATGTCAGAGATTCATTTTAGCATTTAATTCAGCCAAAAATGCTTACGTACAGACACTGAAATTACATCATGTGGTACTGTACAAATATTTCGAGTGTTCCTTTTTAAACGGTCCCTTATTTTCCTTTGCCGACTCCGGCAACGCTAATTCTGTACAGAAAATTCGTGTTTGACTAAAATAATCATCACATTAATGTTCCACCGTATTTATTGTAATATTTTAGTATATTATATTTGCAATAGTACTTTAAAGAACACCCTAATGGTTTCGTGGTTTTTATCTGTATTTCACCACTCAGACTTCCACGTGTTCCGAATAACTCCCGCTTCACGAGCACATGACGTTTAGCGAGAAAACGGACACTTCAGTCACGATATCTGTGCAGTTTACAAACCTATGACACATCAACGTTGACAGTTCATTACTTAGTTAAATAGCGTGATTGATTTCGTTTATTTATACAATAAGCGACAGACTCAAACCGTTTGAATTCAACTTCAAACACAAGTCAGGGTGGACAAAATGAGTAAATGTCATGTATTCTCATCAGGCCGTGTCTCTTTGTTGTGTCAGTGATGTCAAGAACACACTCGCTAGGCCACAACACACACTCGCTACGTGGACACTCTGATAAAGCCTGTTTCAGCACCTCCACTAAGTCTTTAAATCAGAAATAACACGTTTTTTCACACGTTGTCTTTAAAGACAAAAAGAACAAAACAAGTTCACAACAAACTTTAGTCATGGCTGGACGTGTTAAATGTGTTTATTTGACAACGTGTGTGTTTGTTAGGGGAGGGGAAGGGAGGGGGCGACATCGTGTTTGACCAGCAACCACATCATGACTTTAACACACTACTTTTACGTGCACAGAAAGAAAACAATAGTCCGTGAATTATGAATCAAATGTGTAAAAATGCCGCTAGTATGATATGTGATGAGTGGAGCCGCGCGCGTGCCGGTGCGATCACTCTCTACTCGCTACGGAAAGCCAAAGCATCACTTCACCGCGTTTATGAAATCTGAAGAGAGCGTTCTCATACCTGTCAGTTAATATCTTGGATTATGTTGGGATAAATCCAGAAAGAAATGTACTGAAAGAGGATAAAGTGGCCAGATCCCGCCGTGTCTGCTGATATCTCACTCTTTTCAATAGGTCTGATGCAAAATGGCGGCGAAACTCATGCCGCGGGAGTTTTTTTCCGCTTCCGGTTGTACGGGGTTTCTCACACAGCCATTGGAGGGTCACATTACACAGACTGACTCACTACTCACTGCACACTGCAAAGTATATACAGCGTGTTGCTTGCTATTTTAAGAACAACAAGTAAACTGTACAATAGGCTACCTATCGTAAGGAAGCCCATTTCCACCGCATTAGAAAATAAAATCGTTGGTAACACTTAATTTTGACAGGAAAAGTCACACAAGTATTATAAAATGTCGATGTTATGGCATACTAATTAATTATTGTGACATACCTATGACCATTTTAGGAAATAATTATTAGATTTAAAAAGTGAAAATTATGAGATATGCCTTACTAAGTTATGGGATTAAACAGTCAAAATCAATAAGAAGTCAAATGAATGATTTTCTATTGCATAATTATGACTGTTTACGAATTCCTGAGGGACTCTTATATGAAGCATTGTGTAGAACTGCTTTGAGTGCCTCCAGGAACCAAATTATTTTTATTTATTTTTTAATTGTTTCTTGTATGATTACCATTAACTTCTATTAGACCTATAATAAAAAATAAAAAAATTGTTTATTGTATGTCATAGCCTACATTTTAATACATACACCTGAATATACTTGGAAAAAAGTTAGTAATAGACTAAATAACAATAGATTATAAAAAACTGTATAATACGTGAACAACAAAACAATAATCAACCATTTATAAAAAAGGAATATATACATAAAGAAGAAAAGACATCTCAACAAAAAGCATGTAAACACCAATGTTCCATGTAGTACATCAATGTAAAAGAAAATGGCGTTAACATCTTGACAACACTAATTAAAAGTGCATCAAATATTGTTTTGTATACTTATAACTTTAAAACATTTATGTCTCAATCCGCTTAAGTCTGATGTCATCAGATTCCAAAAGGAAACAACAAACGGTGCTATATACACGTGCTGTACTGAAAAATCATAACCTTTGTCTCCGTACTGAAAACTCAAATTCTGAGGCAGTTATTTAGCTTTTATTAATCATTAAAACATGGAAGTCCGGGATGGCTTGAGACTGTAATGTGCACTATGAGTTTATAAAAGTGCTTATACTGTATTATAAATGTGTGTATTAAAGCTGCAGTAGGGAGTGTTGAGAAAATGTTGACTTAGCCTGAAAATTTGAACAAGCACAACTTACAGGTCCAACCCCCTTGCCTTCTGCTGCGCTACAGCCCTCCCTCCACAGCTCCTCCCCTACAGCGGAGCCTGCCCTGAACGCGCAGGCTAGTAAGCAGTGTTGCCAACTTAGCGACTTTGTCGCTATATTTAGCGAGTATTTAGACCCCTCTAGCGACACATTTTCAAAAAAGCGACTAGCGACAAATCTAACGACTTTTTCTGGTGTTATTGGAGACTTTTGGAGACTCTCTGACGTGAAAGCACATATCGTTCTTACTCTTCTCAACGAGCAGCGGGTGCTGCCGTGGGTCCCACCCCCGTCCCAAAGCACTCACAGGCGGCCCAGTCCTCGCGCAGCAGCCCCTCCCAGCTGCAGTTAGAGCACCCCTCCGCGTACAGACTGCAAAAGAATCGCGCAAATAAGTGGCTATTTTTAGCGACTTTTCAAACGTCACTCACTCTAGCTACGTCTACCCTGTTCAGTAAATGGCTGAGAGGAGCAGCAGCACATTCATCTGTTGAGCGCACGGCCGCTGAGAGACGTGAATGAGCAGTGTTTTTCCACGGATTTATCACTTATCTGCTTTTCTTTTTTATTTTAACTAAACAATTTAGTTTCCTTCCTTTTCTTGTGCTTACGGTATTACTTGTAATACTCACTATCACAAAGCTTTTGTTCATCCGGCTCCCGAACTCTCTCAATTCAGATAATTTTCCACATTGGCCTATAAAAAATGTAGTCATTCACTAGGCCTATATCATAGCTACTGGTTCTATTGTCTGACAAAACATATATAGGAAATGAGAACAGCTTTATTTTACATTCGGCTATATTATATTATAATATATTAAATACAGTATGTGAGCTGAGCATTAATTTATAGAGAAAACACATTAGACAAGCAGAACGCAAGTACGACGCAATGACGTCACGAATATGCTAATTGACGTATGACGTCATCTAGCGACATTTAGCGACTTTTAGGGAAGGCGTTAGCTACTTTCCTTTGAAAATAGTTGGCAACACTGCTAGTAAGCAGGACCACCGATGACAGCGGATTATAAACAGTTATGGAACATTCACTAATAGGGACGAAACATCAACAATATGCTTTACATTGACTATGGCCTGCCCATACTTTGACTACAAACTTGGTCCTCAAATCATTATGTATTTTGCAATACATGTAACTTTATAACGTTGCAATCTTTCTATAAGTTATAAATAGCTAGTAAGATAACGTCAAAGGATTAGTTCACTTTTAAAAAAAACTTTTGCTGATAATTTACTTTTGCTGAAAGGTTTTTGATGAAAACATTCCAGGCTTTTACTCCATATAATGGACTTCAATAGGATACAAACGTTTCAAGGACCAAATGACAGTTTCAGCGCAGCTTCAAAGGGCTTTAAACGATATCTAGCGAAACGATCGGTCATTTCAAAAATAAATAAAAAACTTTAAGTTTTATAAGCACCCAATGCTCGCCTTGCTCTGTGATGCACGTTCGTGATCCTGTTCGAACTCGTTCATCAAAATGAACAAATCTTTTTTCGAGTCATTTCGTTCGTTGAATGAACGAAATGACTCAAAAAAAGACTCGTTCAAAATGAACAAATCTTTTTTCGAGTCATTACGTTCGTTGAATGAACGAAATGACTCGAAAAAAGATTCGTTCATTTGGATGAACGAGTTTGAACGGGAGAGTCACGTACGACGGTACGCGCTCGCGCTGTGCAAGAGAGGGGTGATCCGCGCGTACACGAGCGTGATTGACACTGCTAAGACATTCCTCCTGGCTCTGATTGGTTGTTTCTGAACGGGAGCGGTGTATTTCTGCAAATGGCAATAGGACCACAGGGAGGAGCCAGAGGAGCTTGACTTTTTCACAGATTATCCGTCTCATATTCTAGTGTCAGGATATAATGACAGTTTTAACAAATATTTGTTTACAAAAGTTATTGGAGCTTTAAGCTTAGCTTAAATGTGTGATATTAATAAACAGTGCTCATAAACGGCTGTTGAAAATCTCACTAGAAACGAGTAGAAGCTCCAACCGGGAAACAGTTGTTTCTATAGAAATTATTAGGCATTACGTGTAAGGTCCATATGGCTCTATGTTGATCACTTGAATTCACCACATTGACCGACAGAAAGCTTGAAGAGACTTCTGTGTGAGCTGTGCTTTATACACTGTTGACTGTACAATAGACCTTTTTGTCAAACAAATGTCACTAAAATTTCAAAAAAATGCAACATAACATGCAATCATGAATGAAATATTCATAAGGGACTTTTGAGGTAATTCACGAGTCAGAAAAGTAAAAAGGTGCAGCAGCGTTTTTTCGTTTTTTCCTATTTTCTGGTAGATGGTCCTGGCACTTGATTTTCAGGTAAGAGGTTTTCATTCCTGTTCAAACTTGTATTTCAACATGATATGCTGATCCCTGCAAAGGAGATAATTTTGACATTTTAAATTGTTGACAGACCTGTACGCAAGGTAACAGCCACATTTGTTATGAGGTCGAACCAGCGAAAACACAGGATTAAAGTCTTAAAGTCTGCGGTGAACATTAAGCTTTTAATGTTGTTTGTATATGTGGTGTTTTTATTATCTTTTAAGAGAAACCATGTGTAAATTCATGAGTCGACACAATTGCTGAGTATTTTCTCCTTAAAACTGCAGTGAACCAAAGACAGTCTCAAAAACACGGTTTGAAATCGCTGGTGTTTCTGACATCATAAACTACCTTGTAACCAATCAGATCAACGTGTGATTGTCAACGAGTGGATCTCTGAGTGCTGTGAGTGAGTGGAGGCGGGGCTCATTTGCATATGCATAGACCCGCGAATAGGCTACTAAATGAGGCAATGGTGTCGATTTACATGATACAAGATGTTTTAGGCATGAAGACATTTTTTTAAAATAAAAACGTTTATTTTGGTGATCAAAGATGAGTTTTAAGGGATAAAATTTTTGACTGCAGGGGGACTTTAAAGCATGTTCAAAACACCACAGACAAACAACATTAAAAGCTTGATTTTCACCACAGGGGGACATTAAGGTCACCATAAGGTTTGGATTAAGATTATTTTTCTTACCCCATTGGCAGATCATTTTTCTTTTTTTAAGCAACAACTCACTTAATTTTGTTAATTCCCCCAGAAAACAAGACAAAATATCTAATGGTATTTTACATTTCTGGCAAATGCATCTTGTTTTTTGTTTTGTTTTTAGATATTTGGTCTGGAAACAAAAACAAAAATACTAAGTAAGAAAAGCATTTTTGCAGTGAATGTTCCAGTTATAGACCCATTACACTTTTGTAGGTTCTGGGAAAGGTCTTCACTCATTTACTGTTAGCAAGGATTTAACCGTGTCTCAGCGCTTTTATTTTATTTTAAAATAAAATAAAAAATAAGTGAGTTTTTGCTTAAAACAAGCAACATTATCTGCCAATGGGGTAAGAAAAAAATCTTAGTTTAAATGGAAAACAATTAAAAAAAAATTCAAATGGAAAAACAATTTTTTTTTTCCATTTATCAGGTAACAAGATATTTGGACTGAAACAAGACAAAAATACTAAGTAAGAAAAGCATTTTATTGCAGTGTAATACATTTCACTGAGTTACAACCCTATTTCCAGAAAAGTTGGGACATTTTGTAAAGTGCAATACAATTAAGAATCTAAGATTTGTTCATTCTCTTTAACCTTTATTTAACTGACAAAAGTACAAAGATGTTTTCAAACAATGTTTTCACTGACCAAATGAATTGTATTTTGTAAAGATAAACCAATTTTGATTATGATGGCTGCAACACACTACAAAAAAGTTGAGACGGGGCAAAATAACAGTTAAACGATTATAGAAGTTAAACTGTTTTGAAACCAACTAACCCTGTGCCAAATATCATGAGATAATTATCAAACATTTAAAAATCACATTTGTCAATGCAAGATTGCAAACAACTTTCACCATCTACCATACATAATATTGTGAAAAGATTCAGGGAATCCAGAGAAATCTCAGTCAGTGTTGGACAAGGCAGGAGTGAATGCGAGTAACCTTTGACCCCTCAGACACATTGCATGAGAAACCATCATGCTGCTGTGTTAAAAACAGTCACATCAGGAGTACTTTGGAAAACCGTTTTCACGTAACACAGTCTGACTCTGCATCAAGAAATGCCACTGCAATCTCTGTTACTGAAAGAGAAAGCTATAGTCAAGTCACATTTATTTATATAGCGCTTTTTACAATACAGATTGTTTCAAAGCAGCTTTACCGAGATAACAGGAAAATAAAGCGACAAAGTTTGTTTTCAGAAGAGACAGTCCAGCTTAAATGAGCGTTGTGTACCATTTTATCATGGATTCAAAATTCTCACACACACACACACACAAACCCGGCCCCTAAACCTACCCATCACACACACACACACAAACACTAACACAGACACACACACTCACACACACAACCCTCAACCTACCCATAACACACGCACACAAACACACACACACTCACACAACCCTCAACCTACCCATCACACACACACACGCTCAGTAACCCGGGCCCTAAACCTACCAATCACACACACACACACACACACACACACACACACACACACACACACACACACACACACACACACACACACACACACACACACACACACACACACACACACACTAACCTGACCCTAAACTTACCCATCACACACACACACACACACTAACCTGACCCTGACCATAGTATACAATAGTACATAGTGTTTAATTTGTCGTTTAATGAGATCTAATAAATGTTGTTAGTGGCGAGCATTTTCACGTGAATAAATACTTAGATCTGACTATTATCCCCATGTACTTTAATGGTCCAGTGTCAGAACGTTTGCCAAGCGTGTCAGAGGTTCTGGGTTCTAAACCGCACTAAGTAGTATAGTTTTTTTTTTTCTTCATCAAAACCGATTGTTTATTAGTGGTTGTATATCAAGCAGGGACAAGTTTTTTTGTGTATTATGTTTTGTGATTTCACTGTAACAAAAAGAAAGTCGCTCCGCAACGGATTGAAGCGTGCGTCTGTGAAGACTGTGCGCGAGTCACAACAGAACACTGTATCCGCGCCACTGATAGCAGCGGCAACGAGCACTTTGGTCACTTGATTTCAAAAATAACATTTCAGATCGCCTCTTATTTAACAAACGAACGAAATGAATGCTCTACTAGAGTTAACTGGAGATGTTTTATTTATTTGTATTGGTACATCCGTGCCGCAAAACATTTAAAAAGTGGTGGGGACACAATTAACCCTGGCAAAAAGTTGCGGGGACATGGCCCCCAAATTACGCCGATGATACCAGATATGTACAGTTGATTGTTTCCCTTTATTTCACCAACTTTTAAATCCGATTAGTATTAACGACGATACATAATTGTATCTTTTTTGCCATATTTTTGATATGATATCTTGATTTCATATGCTTCAATGAGTCACATTCAATTATCTTTGAATTGAATTTTGTAATGTTAATGGTCAAATCACGAATAATGTAGTCATATTTATTAATCTTACCCCATTTTGGTATCTGCAAGCTATTAATCATTGTTTAAGCATTAATAAACAGTTAATTCATAATTTATAAAGCATTAGACATTAATAAAATTTTATAAATACAGCTATAAATGCTTTATTCTTGATTTATAAGCATATCTATAATGCGTTTAATAATTGTATTTTCATACGTTGTTAATGATCAATTTATAATTTTTAAATGAAGTATTGCATTATTTACAAACGAATTGTGCTCTCCAGCACCTGGCTTTTTCAAATGCGTGTTGCATCTACGGTAGCTGTTATGTAACAAAAAGCTATGACAGGATGTCTTCTAATAGCACTTCGTCGAGATTTCCTTCAGGTGAACAGGTTTATTTCAAACAAACTGCAACTTGACACAACGAACAAACGAATGTTACAGTATGAATAATAACAGTGCAATGCAGCCTTTTAAACTTGCCAGGGGCAGTGACAAGCGCCTCTCACTGCTCTGCTCCTCCGTTTCTGCTGCTTTCAGTCACATGACGCTGGCTCTGAACGAAAACGCATTGTGGAAACGCGTTGGCCTAGTACTTTTTGACCCTCTCTGCTATTATAGTTTTTCAAGATGGCGGAACTACATGGAAGCCTCCGTGGACCTACCCATCCCATGTACATAAAGATAATAAATTCTTCATTTACGAGGATAAGTCAGATAATTGGCAGAGGTATTTGTACACCATTGAGGACATATTTATGAATAAAAATATTGATTTTAGATAATAAAATACCTAAAAAACTATACATTGTCCCTTTAAGGTCAATTCTGTCCTTCCAGATGCCTCAGTCTAATAAAGAGAGGCAGAGACGGTTCAGAGCCAGGATAAACGCAGATGCAGAAGCTAGGGCTGAGTATCTTGGAAAAAAGCGCAAGGTATTATACTGATGACTCGGTGGAATAATAATGTGTCAGTAACAAGCAAGCTTGAAATATTAATTTTAAAAAAATTATACCGGGGATGGTTTTCATGGTAATCCTGAAAAATATTGCAGAATGTCCTTCCATCTAACAGTATGTCATTTCGGCTAACAATGAAATAAGAAATTAATTTAACCCGTATTGGTGTGTTAGATTACACAATTCAGATTTTGTTTTTGAGTTAAGGATAAAACAAGCCTTATTTACTTTATTGGAAAACATTTTTAAACATTTCCCAGCTTTTGTTAAAATTTGGTTCTGAATTTTGAGTTATCAGCAGCCAAAAATCCAGTAGCACTGGATTATCCACCGATAAATTTAATTGAACTGAATAGATAGGTCTGGCCTTGGTGTCCTGCATTTGAATGTTCATAGTTTAATGCCCAAATTAGATCAAGTAAAAATCTGGGCCAAGATGACCAAAACTGACATTTTGGTCTTGTCTGAGACCTGGGTCAAAAAATCTATTGCAGATTATGATGTTGCTATAGAGGGATACAATGTTTTTTCGTTCTGATCGGAAAAGTAAGGGAGGAGGTGTTGCGATCTATATAAAATCACAATTCCATGCAACTGTTATAAAGTCATTGTCCATTCCAAAACAGTTTGAGCTTTCAGCTTTTGATTGACACTATGGAAATGATTGTCATCTGAATATTGTTGGCTGTTATAGACCACCCTCAGCTGTAAATGACACTCTCACCTCACTGTCATAAGTGTTAGCTGAGTTGCAAAAAAATAACTCTTACTGCTGGGGGATTTAAATTGGGATTGATTGTCAGTGTTGATCAGTGTCAAACCAGTTTAAGGAATTTTGTGATTCAGTGAATATAGCTCAAATCATAAATACACCCACAAGACCTAATCTTAAGAACCCAAGCAGATCCACTCTAATTGTTGTTAACCTAACAAATAAACCCCATAAACTCACCCACATAGGAATTTTTCCACACAATGACAGTGATCACTGTGCTGTAGCAGCTATACGAAATTCTAAGATTCTAAAAGTAAAACCTAGAATTATAAAAAAAAAAATGTGTTTTAAGAAGTTTGATACTCAAGGTTTTTTGCATGATTTGTTTGCATGTGATTGGGATAAACTTGTTTTAATACCTGATGTGAACTCTGCATGGCAGTATTTCCATACATTATTTTAAAGGTCATGAATAAGCATGCACCTATCAAGAAATTTAGAGTGAAGGGCCACGATAATCCTTGGTTCACTGATGAACTGTCTGAGCTTTTTCGTGAAAGGAATTCAGCTTGGGCCTGAGCTAGAAAAACTGGCCAAGAAAAGGACTGGGTGGCTTTTAGAGCCCTGAGAATGAAATTAATGAAACAAGAAGAAATCTAAATAACCTAACTAAGTTTTGGAAAACCATCAAGTCGTTGTCCCCCACTCAATCATCTAATTGTTTCCCGAACCAATTAACTAGTGTTGGGTCCGAGTCCACCTTTGTCGAGTCCGAGTCAAGTCCAAGTCCTTAACAATAGAGTCCGAGTCCAAGTCCGAGTCCAAAGAGGGCCAAGTCGGACTTGAGTCCGAGTCCTTAACATCCGAGTCCAAGTCGAGTCCAGCCAAGTCCAAAAAGATTTAAATGATTTGAAATTGACCTTTTACAAAGACCCGCCCCTCTTAGTTACTGTTGCTACGTCCGACAAGCCGTTCCTCTCTCACTCCAAATGTTCTCACACGGTGAAAAATATATTGCGGAGCAAAGAGGACACTGAATATGCGCCAACATACAAGTCAGAGCAGCCTACGTTTTGGGATGAAATAAAGTCTCATCTTTTACATTTTTATAATTATTATGAAATTCAAACAAAAATCCTGTTTTGTGGTGCTTTAATGTCTAGGCCTCAGTTCAAGCAGCACATGAACTGATAATCTCTTCTAGTTATAGCACAAATTAAACATGAATGAAAATCAGAACTGCAAAAAGATATCAATACACACCATTTTTAAAGTTCAAGTCCACTGACTTTAATCTACTAACTGATTTGGTTTGTTTGTCGGACAAAAATGGCGGTATCTGCATTATGATTGGTCAGATCGCCTGTCAATAAAATTCCGGCGAAAGGTCTCAACACTGAGCTCTTAAATTAATATTTTAAACCTTAAAACATGATTGCAATGTATAGTCAAAGTCATATGTTTACCTATTGTAGGCCTGCATCTTTCAGAATCTGCAAGGTAATGCTCAAGAATGCCAAACGATGCATTAAGAGCCAGGGGTAAACTTTTGAGCAAATGTTGATGTTTAAAGGTTTCTTTTTTTTTTTTTACATGCTAATATATTTTTTAGCCTCTGAAGGGCAGGACTAAATTAATATAATTTTTCAACAAAATAAGGACAATTTACATCCAGTTTCATCCTTAATGGACTTCTTGAGCATCACTAAGTGTTTGCAGGGTTTGTGATAGTTGTGTTTGAGTCCCTCAGTTGTCACCAGTGCGAAAAGATGGATCTCACAATCATAGTCACTGCTAGTAAGGAGTCAAATATGCAGAAGCTGCTGGAAAAGCATGTATTTTGTGTTTGTGTTTTGTCTTGTGGACTAGGCTATTAAACATCTGTTATGTGAAAAAGCTTTTTCAGTGCAGTACTAAATAGAAACAATGTTTTTATGATCCTTTTTATTAATAAATAAATATAAATTCCATTTTGGAGATTTTGAAAGGTGTGTGTAAACTTATGACTAAAGTGTAAATGTAACAAAAATCATTAAATTATTGCTGTGAAAATGTTGCTATGGTTCTCACATTCTCATGTTGCTATGGTTACTATGTCAATCATCGCAAATTCAAGACTCACAGGACTAAAATTTAGCGGATTCACTCCCACATTTAAATGCATTTATCACTCTTTATAATTTACAGTGTGAACGTAACCGCTGGTCCTCTAGAAGCACGAAAAACAAAACTATTATTTAGATTGTCGATAGCGCTTCCTTTAAGGTGCGTTCACACCGCCGCCGACTTGAGCTTCCAAAGCGGCCGGAAGTCATTCATTTTCAATGGAAGCTGGCTTCTCTCAGCTGCAAGGAGCGTCAAATCCCTCGGCGTCGCGTTTTGGGCGTTTTGAGCGTCAATCAGAAAGTTGAAAGAAGCTCAACTTTATGGTAATTAGCTATGACGCGGTTCAGCGGCAAGCAGCGGCAAAACGCCAGAAACCAATCAGAATAAAGACGTCCTTCACTCTGGCTGATTCCGGAGAAACATACGATGTGAACTTTCGTTCCTACCAAAACATTAGTTCCGAGAAAATGGAGGAGAAGCTGATAATCGCTGTTGCTGGGTTTCCTAACATATATGATATGACGTTGTTTGCTTACAGGGACCAGTTACAAAAGAACGAGGCATGGGAATGCAATTCATTTGCTCACGGTGACAAAGATTTGACCAATTGCACTAATGCAAATAATAGCCTAATGCAAATAATAATAATAATAATAATAGCTAATTATTATTTTTTTCCCCGACCAAAAGTGACCAAAACAGTTATAAAAATGCTGTCATTATAAAAGGTTTCTTCAATGTATTGCTTGATTGCTTGTTTTTTTTCTGTTTATTACATTTCATGTTGTGACACTTCTCTTCTCCCTGCTACGTCAGAGCGTCCAAAGCGTCAACGAGCTTCCCCGTGCTTTTTGACAAGCGTCCTTGACAGAGCGGCCAGAGCTTCTTTGACGCTCAAGTCGGCGGCGGTGTGAACGCACGGTAAGCCATCACTTACCGCGTTCTGCACTCTCCCTAAAACTCTCGTCATAAACACTGAAGTGTCCACACTGCACAGTGAATCTCTCATTTATATCGCGTCAAGACTTTGTTTATGAGGGGATTTGCGAAAGAATAAAGCTTGTGCTGATTCTGAACATACAATTTAAGCGAAATCTCCGCATGTTGACTCTAAAATGCCTCTGATTTGCCACTATGTTCGTGCGCTTAATATACATGTCTGTGATGGGCTAATGCTCAACGAGAAACAACACAAGTAGTATGGTTTCGTTTTTGAATAATATTGTGTCCTCTAGTGCCCGGACTCGACTGGACTCGGACATTTTTCCGAGTCTAAAATGTCCGAGTCCGTGTCAAGCCGAGTACAAATTCATCCGAGTGCGTGACAAGTCCGAGTTCATTCAAAATTGGACTCGAGTCTGAGTACCCCAACTCAATAGAGGTAATGCATTATCGTCACTTTCCCGCCGGAACACGCCCCCCTCAGCCGGACTGAGTGGCAGAAGAGCTGCTGCGTGACTGGATTTAATAGGGGAAACTGCGAAAACGCAAGTAAAACAAACGATTATCAGTTTAAACTAAAGATTGGACTCAATATAGTGTTCCTTACAACTTACTAAAGATCCAGTGATCCATGGATATTAACATGCAGCCATGCCCGGATTAACATAGTTTTGTGCCCTAGGGTGACCACAGTTTAAGTGCCCCCCTCCTCACACTTAATGTGTGAACAATTGAAATTCAGTATTTCTATGAAGACAATTAGATGTGCATGAACTTACAGCTAAAGTAAAGGCTGCCCACATATACTGCAGGGAATTCAATAAATCCGTGACAAGAATAGCGCGCGTAGACGTCTGTGGGATGGAGACGGAGACAAATCACAACCTGCTATGTGTGTCTGAGCAATGAGCGATCTATCGACTATCGTTTTCGTTACCTAGCAGCGAATGCAAACAAAATGAAAGTGAAACGAAAATACGCAACTCATATAGGCCTATGATTAGGACCGTGGAGCAGCAGCAGCGCCCGAACTACTGACAGTAAAATAAAGCCCAGAACTTGCCAGTCGCGGGCCGATCTCGCTCACGATCCAGTTAAGAAATCAGTTGAGATCCAGATAAGAAATCAATTGAATTCGCCTCAGAATTTTAACATCATTCATCACTACGAGATCCACCGAGAAACATTCCGATTCCGCGCAGAGTTCTGTTATAATTTATAACAGAACTCTGCGCGGAATCGGACTGTTTATAACTTATAAACCATAGATATCAGATCAAACAGCGCTGACGTGGAAACCAGGAGAAACACTTCGCTGCATATGTTAGCTTCAGGGCCTGTGCTAGTTAACATTACTTCTGCTCCTGCCGCCGGTTTCTGAATAAAAAAGCTCGCGATTGCGGGTTATGAATAGTGGCAATGTGCCGTGATTGTTTTTCTTTTTTAAGTTTTCTCTTAGCGCAACCGCTTAACTGACGCCTGTCCGTTTTGAATTAGTCTGATTGACTAATTGGGCGGCAGTGTGTCACTGTGGAATGGACCAAGATCGGGGGAGGGGTAGGGGGGCACTTACCAAATCGCAAATTATATTTCTTTATTTTTAAATGCATAAATGTATGTATTAAATATATATGTATCAAATATATAACTATATAATGAATACATATACATTTATAAAATATGACAAATATATTAAAGGTATAGTATTTGTTTTAATGATTTGGTGCCCCCCATTGGCTGGTGCCCCTGGGCACTCGCCCAGTGTCACATATGGATAATCCGGCCCTGCATGCAGCCAGGAATCGTGTTTCCTGACATTTATATGTGCCTGATTTCGACACCAGGGTAATACACACAGCAAATTTGCCTGTGAACGCTTTATATAAATACAATATAGGCAGGTCTAAATCCAGGTGATCACTTATATCAATGTCATATATATCATCATATCGTCTAGACTTAAAACTTGTATAGTTTTTTGTCAGTGTTTATTTAAAAATATCAAATTATGAATATACAGTGGTAAATATTTGATGAGTTGTCACTGCAATATATAACAATACAATATATAGAGAATGATTTTACCACTAAATTCAGCATATTGACACAAAAATTATAACTGCAAATCCACCTTTCGCTGCCTGGAGTCCAGTTGTTTCTATGAATTGCAGCGATCTATTTGCTTCTCTGTTCTCTAGCTTTTGGTAGTGTAGGATTACAAATTTATTTAAATGTTTAATTTAGATTTCCAATACAATAGTATTTTATATTGAGAAAGTTTAGAAATGATGAGACCAGGAAATCTCTGCAAACGGTAGGGGTTCCCAGCGGGACATTCCTGACTGTCCCATCTCAGTACGAGAAGTCTATGCCTTTCCTACTCTCATGTCTCAGCTCATTTACATGCTTTGTACATCACAATGTAATCCCTCCCCCTTGAAATGTATATAAACTACAATGTAAAAGACTAGATTTAGACTTGACTTGGGTACGAAGCAGACTACAGCAAATAAAGAATCCTGCTTAAATAAGTCTCCTGGTTTTCGCTTCTGAGTTTTTCTACACTGAAGAAGGAAGAAGTTTACAACAGTAGTCTGTAAAAATATACCTCATATTTCTTGTCAAATCTAGTTGTACAGTCAGTCTCAAAGCTCTTTCCCGTTTTAGACGCGTTTTGTGTGTTTTTCCGCAGCATTCACCCTGAAAACCAATGCTGCCGCTCAGTCTTTTTGCCACTTGTGGGTGTAACCGCAGTCACTCCGGCCAACGGTGACGTCACGTGCATTCCCTCTATAAATGAAAGGCGAATAACCGATAGAACCGAGATGGTAAATTGATTTTGTATCAGCTGGATCTATATTCAGTGGATTGTCTGATCAAAGTACTAACGTATGTCACTCAAGGGAAGACTATAGTCCTAGATTCAATTTTGCGATTTATTATGATGTTGAAAAACTGGATATTTGTAAATCTGCAGGGCCTGATGAGATTGAGCCCATATTTTTAAAATTTGCAGCAGAAATGATTGCATGCTATCTTATTATCATGGTTGGCTTGCATTGGCCTCTCTGATGCTGCTATAGGTTGGGTCAGTAGCTACTTAAATAAGAGATGTTAACGAGTACTTAAATGACTACATGTCTGAGAAACTTACTGTTCACTTCAGAGTACCGCATGGCTCTATTTCGGGGCCCTTGCTGTTTAAAGTATATATTAATAACCTCAGTGAAAATGTTATTAATGCAAAAATACACCTTTATGCTGATGATACCATTATCTTGTTCCGCAAAATTACCTGCTGAGACAATTTTAAAACTAAAAAAAGCATTTGAAAATATTCAGCTCAATCTACATGCATTAAATTTAGTTCTGACTGATAAGAAACTAAATACACGTTTTTTACTAGAACACATTACAGGGCAGGCCAATAGAATTAGTGTCAGGGTTCGGTCACTTCTGTCTAGTCTATTTCTTGGTTTTGTGACAGAACCCTGACACTCCTGTTTTGTCTCGTTTTTACTCTGTAAAAAAATGTTTTGTTGACTTAACTTATTATTTTTTGTTATCTTTTTGCATGGGTTTTTTTTAGTTTAACTAACTTATTTGGAAAAGTGTACCTGACAAATTTAGAAAGGTTTACCTGACAAGTTATAAAGTACAATGAACTGATTTAATTTAGTTAAGTAAACTTTGAATTTAAGTTTAGCCAACTACAGTTAAGTTTTCTAAACTACATCCAATAAGTTCAGCAAACTAAAGTGGTGTTTTGAAACCTGCAGCAGTACCAAATAATTAATTACTACTAGAATATTAATTTGTAAAATACACTCACTGATACAATTTACAATAGTAAAGTCACCTTTATTTATATAGCACTTTGTACAATACAGATTGTATCAAAGCAGATTCACAGTGATAACATGAAAATAATACAACAAAGTTTGTTTCTAGAAGAAAATTGCGTCATCGTCCACCTTAACTTAGGCAGATCAATAATATTGTTAAAGCGACAATGTGTAGTTGTTTAGGTATTTTATTATCTAAAATCAATATTTTTATTCATAAATATGTCCTCAATGGTGTACAAATACCTCCGCCAATTATCTGACTTATCCTCGTAAACGAAGAATTTATTATCTTTATATACATGGGATGGGTAGGTCCACGGAGGCTTCCATGTAGTTCCGCCATCTTGAAAAACTATAATAGCAGAGAGGGTCAAAAAGTACTAGGCCAACGCGTTTCCACAATGCGTTTTCGTTCAGAGCCAGCGTCATGTGACTGAAAGCAGCAGAAACGGAGGAGCAGAGCAGAGCAGAGCTTGTCACGGCCCCGGCAAGTTTAAAAGGCTGCATTGCACTGTTATTATTCATACTGTAACATTCGTTTGTTCGTTGTGTCAAGTTGCAGTTTGTTTGAAATAAACCTGTTCACCTGAAGGAAAACTCGACGAAGTGCTATTAGAAGACATCCTGTCATAGCTTTTTGTTACATAACAGCTACCGTAGATGCAACACGCATTTAAAAAAGCGAGGTGCTGGAGAGCACAATTCGTTTGAATGCAAAATACAATTTCACCGCTAGATGGGAGAAACTCCTACACAATGTCCCTTTAAATATTAAATGTTCCCAACTAAGCAAGCCAAAAGCAAAGGCAACTAGTGATGGGCGATACTGCAAATTTCTGTATCGATCCGATACCAAGTAAATACAGGGCCAGTATCGCCGATATCGATACCGATACCGATACTTTTTCATTTTAAAAGCATCCATTTGAACTTGTATGCACTTACAGCAGTGTGTCATGATTTATGAGGTGAATGCATCATTAATATGCTAAATCTGAACACGTTTTCATGACTACTAGGCCTAAATATTTTGTGATCTGTGCTCTCAACTCCCCTTTAATTAGTCAGTGACTTTTACAAAACTACCCAAATTATAGTACTAGCCTACTGTTCAAAAGTTTGGGGTCTGTAAGATTTTTATTTCTCTTAGTAAAAACTTTAATATTACAATTTAACAATTTAACATAGGCTATCTGTTTTCTATGCCATAGTAAACTGTAATTTATTCATGTGATCAAAGCTAAATTTTCGGCATCATTACTCCAGTCATGATGATAATTCATTTTAATATGCTGATTTGCTGCTCAGGAAACATTTCTTATTATTATCAATGTTGAAAACAGTTTCATATTTTGTTGGAAACTATGATACATTTTATGCAGAATTATTTGATGAACAAAGTTGAAAGAACAGCATTTATATGAAGTAGATTTTTTTTTACAGTGTAAAACCCTTGACTGTCACTTTTGATCAATTTAATGTATCGATCCTTGTTGAATAAAAATATTAATTTCATTAAAAAGATCTTACTGACGTCAACATTTTAAACCATTATGTACAGTTTTGGTTTGTTTATTGCGAAATAACTCCCGATTGTTTCTCTGTCATCTAAGCAAGGCTTCGTTTCCCAAACGCACTGGGCCTGTGAGCTCAGCAAAGCACCAGCATTGAACGCTCTCTGTGATTGATTGGTTTCGTCTTGTATACAGATGACTAGGAGAAAAGGTTCTATCCTACACAATTACCCGCTAACATTCGCTTATTTTTCCACTTAGAAGCTTATTTTACGCACTGAATTGCATGCTAAATTAATAAAAAATTAATGGTAAAAAAACACACATTTGGATCGATATTTTTGTGTGAGGATCGATCCTTTTCGATACCACGTCAGTATCGAAGTATCGATACTTCAGGATCGATCCGCCCATCACTAAAGGCAACAGTGGCAAGGAACCGAAAAAAACCTTGGGAGAACCCAAGCTCAGTTGGGGGCTAGTTCTCCTCTGGCCAATGAACGAACAGTGTATGATGATGATTCAGGCAGCATTATAGATCAGAAGTCAGATTGGATCAGAACATTTAGAATATTCATCCATTTCCATCTGATTGGAAGTCGGAGTCACGCCGGTACCGAGACAAGTTTGTTGAGGATCAGTGCTTATGGCTGTCATGTCGATGAGGCCTTCACAGGGCTGATGAGGCTGGCACTGGCACAGGGATGCGTTGTGGATTGGTCCCGGTGCAGGTCCACCACCTGATCTGGATACGGCCCGGATCCGGCTGACTTCAGTAAACCTTGGA
This sequence comes from Siphateles boraxobius, assembly GCF_051911475.1. Classification (NCBI taxonomy): domain Eukaryota; kingdom Metazoa; phylum Chordata; class Actinopteri; order Cypriniformes; family Leuciscidae; genus Siphateles; species Siphateles boraxobius. The sequence goes on along the minus strand of NW_027508833.1, from coordinate 7,371,683 downwards.
ATAAACAGAAAGACTAACATTAGCGTAAATGCCCTTCTTCTTATGATGTAACGTGTACATCAGGTGTAATATATACAATACACATTTTTTTGCAATAAACTGCAATGAAATTGCAGAAAACAACCTCATGGAAAGGTGTTTTACACCTGTCTCAATGCAGGTCTTGTGGATTAATCTGTTACATAACATTAAACAAGATCAACCCACAGCATTCAATATAGAAAAATCCTTTGTTCCAAAAGAAACCGTTAAAACATTGTTAAACACATTAAAGACCTATGAATTGGCTTAAATGCCATTTTATTATCAACTAAGTTACCAATTATTTATGCTGTCCAGCTTCAACAAATTCATCAATTAAACTAAACACTCTAAAATGCCACTCCAACAACATACCAACAAAAGAAACATCCTGTTCACAACATTCACAAAAAGAAACTCTGAAAAGCATTAAATGTGTTGTTCCAACCCCGTAAGACTTTCGTTCATCTTCGGTACACAAATTAAGATATTTTTGATGAAATCTGAGAGCTGGATCACTCCATAGGCTGCTAGGTAATCGATATCTGCCAGCCCAGAAAAGCTGGTAAAAACATTGTGACAATAGTCCAAGTGACTACAGTGGCTCAACCTTAAGTTTATCAAGCGACGAGTATATTTTTCGTGCAAAAAAAAAAAAAAAAGACTTTTTTTCAACTCTTAATTTTCTTCTCTGTGGGCCTCTGAATGAGTTCACGAGAGCACCACGAGAACTGAGAAGATGCCTCTTGCAATCATTTGATAGGAAAGTGTGAAAGGTAAGCCATTAATTTTTTGGCACTGGTAAGGCACTTTTACGTTTTCTCATTGGTTTCTCACGATTCGGACATCTAGGAAATGCACACTTTAGAGTTTAGACCATTTTAAACACTATATTGAGACCCATCTGCGTCATCTTCTCAGTTCTCAGTGAGACATGCATCATTGCGCTCTCGTGAACTCACATCAGAGGCCCAGACGGAAGAAAATTAAGAGTTGAATAAAGTTATTTTTGTTTGTTTTTTGCACACAAAAAGTATTCTCGTTGTTTGATAAACTTAAGGTTGAGCCACTGTAGTCACTTGGACTATTTTAAAAATGTTTGTACTAACTTTTCTGGACCGGCAGAATGAAATTGCCTAGAAACCTATGAAAGAGTGAGACAGCTCTCAGATTTAATAAAAAAATATCTTAATTTGTGTTCCGAAGATAAATGAAAGTCTTATAGGGTTGGAACAACATGTGGGTGAGTAATTACAGAATTATTTTACAATAAATGATTAATGCATGACAGAATTTTTATTTTTGGGTGAACTAACCCTTTAATATTTTTGATTTCAAATGACTAAAACTTCAGACAACAGGTTTATAAACGATTCATATGATGAATTTAGGAAGATGGTTGAAATGTGTTCTCAAATTACAAGTGATATTTAAACACGCATCACTGAAACATGCAGTGCGTCAATCACAGCCATTTCCAATATTAATAAAAACAGTCACATTTAAAAGTACATATACAATAAGTTACCTATTTTACCCACATCAATTCAAATTGATAGTTAATTTTAAGAATTCCCAAAGATTGCAGCGAAAACTCACCTGTATCTGGTGTTCTGCAACTGAGATGTAGTGACTGAGGTAAAAAATCCGGTTGGTGAACAAGCTTTGAGTCAACTTGGACCCTGTGAGTCAACAGGAGGAAATACAATGAGCGAATCTTCTTGTGCAAAACACTCGGATTCGAAATACACTCAATCTTAATTCACCCTATTATCAAGATTTATTAAAACATGAACATATGCGCGACGACATGGCGCAACATCCAAACTCCGAATAGTAATAATGAAAACATTCAAACCACAGACGTATTAATTCAATTAATTGTATCATATCGATTCAATTTGACATTTAATTTTTTAATTCAAAGATTGTGGTCAAAACGTACCTATATCCGGTGCTTTGCAAATGAGTTGAATTTAAGTGGCTGAGGTAACATTAACAAAAGTCCGGTTGGTAAACAAGCTTTTAGTCAAAGGACTTGACTGAACCTTTGAGTCAACACGAGGAAGTACAATGAGCGAATCTTCTATGTGCAGAAATACACTCAATAATATTACATTCGTGACAACATCGTGAGTAATTCACCCTATTAGAAATATTTCTTAAAACATGAACAAAAGCGCAACGAAATGGCGCGAGGCCTAACTTACGAGTAATAGGCCTAATATTACACTGAATAGTAATGAAAAAAACCGTGACATTTCAAACCACAGACTTGCAATATTTATATGACCCATATCGGTTAATTTGACAGTTACTTTCAAAGATTGTGGTGAAAACGTACCTATATCTGGCGCTCTGCAACTGAGGTAAAAAATCCGGTTTGGTCCGGTTGGTGAACGAGCAGCTTTTAATTAACTTGACTGAAGCTTGAACACAAGGAAGTAAAATCAGCGAATCTTCTGTGCAAAGACACTTTGACTCGAAATGGATACTATAATTCTAAAAATCTGCTTTTACTAGTTGTCATTTGCACTTATAAATTTAATATGATTTATATATATCAGAAATTACGTATTTGTGAACAATATTTACACTGTGACTGTAACAAACATTTAATTGTGTGCTTTACAAATCTTTAATATTCGATAACACAAGACTATAAAACGCTTGAACTAAAAATGTGCATCCACTTTCACAATATAAAATGTCACACTTAATCTTCTGAAGACACGTGTAAGGTCCAACATGGAAAATCATCCGGTTGCTTGCCGAATGTTTCTTTCGAAAATTCTCAGAGAAAAAAAATGATTCACCGAATCATATTGACAGGTTCATTTCCATGAATCGCTTAATCCGCCCATGATGGATTGAATCTAATTCTGACCATGAATTAAAACTGAAACAGCTAGACACATTTTTAGTGTAATTTAATTACATTTATTTAATTAATATGTGCTCATTATTGTAAATAACAGTAGGCTAATGTTTTTAATGTACAAACTAAAATAAAATTGAAGTTTAGGTTTTAATGCAGTCTACCAGACAGCAATATACATATTAAAGGGTTAGTTCACCCAAAAATGAAAATTAAGTCATTAATTACTCACCCCCATGCTGTACCAACCCCGTAAGACCTTCGTTCATCTTCGGAACACAAATGAAGATATTTTTGATTAAATCTGAGAGGTGGATCACTGCTACATAGGCTGCCTAAGGGAATGAAACTTGACGGCCCAGAAAGTCATTAAAGAACATGTTTAAATATTCCATGTGCCTACAGTGGCTCAACTATAAGTTTATCAAGCGACGAGACTACTTTTTTTCCG